>NC_139512.1:253730407-254363740 GCF_947247035.1 Vipera ursinii
TAAGCATCCAGCTGTAAAGCTTTATCCAATTACATCTACTTTTTTTAAAAAAAAAATCCTCTGTTCAGTTTCCATGGCTCCTTGAATTTGGCTAGTTATAGTTTGAGCCAATTTATTGTAGTAGTTAAAGCATCATGTTTGAAATTAAAAGACTGTGAGTTCTAATCCTGCTTTGGGTGACCTTGGGCCAGTCACTTTCTCTCAGCCCTAGGAAGGAGGCAATGGCAAACCTCTTTTGAAAAACCTTTCCAGGAAAGCTGCAGGGACTTATCCAGTCAGTCTTTGAGAATTGGACAGTTTGAAATATCTATCTATTATATATCTAGAGATATAGATATAGATGTGTATGTAGCTGTATAGAATAGAATAGAATAGAATAGAATAGAATAGAATAGAATAGAATAGAATAGGATAGGATAGGATAGGATAGGATAGGATAGGATAGGATAGGATAGGATAGGATAGGATAGGATAGGATAGGATAGGATAGGATAGGACAGGACAGGACAGGACAGGACAGGACAGGACAGGATAGGATAGGATAGGATAGGATAGGATAGAATAACTTTATTGTCACTTTAAATGTAGACTAATCAGCATACATTAAAATGAGATTTTGTTGCATACAGCTTTCAAAGGGTAACCACCTCCAATATACACTGCATAAACATGGCCAAAAAAAATTGCATATACCCACACACATACACATATATGACTCAGAGAAACAACACAGTCTAGTTCAGATGTATATATGGCGAGAAAAAGGAATCTTGCAAGTTTACTAAACAGATGGCCTAGGGAACAAAGCTGTTATAGAATCTGGTAGGTAGATATACAGATAAAGATGATATAGATTACATAGAGATAGATAGAGACAGAGACAGAGATAGAGAGATACATACTCTACATCTGGATGTGTAAGACCTAAATGGCCCCTCTAGTGCTTTAAGCCTGTGATGTTTTTCAATAGAACTGAAAGGTAACTAATAGAGTTATGTCTCAAAGTGCATACAGATCAATACACCAGGAAAGATAGCAACACAGCATCAAGCTAACTTCTTTACTTCATCAATGATGGTTGTTGTGGGTGAAGTACACTAAAGGGAAAAAGACTCAGAAGAGATACAGGACAATAGAGCACAAGAGCAAGTAAAGAGATAAAACAGAGAAGTGAGACAGAATAGTGGAGGGAAAAAAAGAGTGACAGAGAGAAGGGAAGGAAATATACTGCTCAAAAAAATAAAGGGAACACTTAAACAACACAATGTACCGTATTTAATAGTAGGATGTCTTACCTTGTGTTCCCTTTATTTATTTATTTTGAGCAGTATATGTTAAAAGGTTGAAGTCATGATAGTTGACAAAAAGGAGAAAGGTCAGCTGTGTCTGATCAGTTTAGCAGGCACAATTATTTCAGTCTACGGAATGATGGATACGTTCTGCAAATGATTCTAGCAAGTTGACCAACCACATTTTTTTTTAGTCTCAGCACAATCAAGACAGCTTTTCTTGCTCCACATGAAGTAACATTGGTTTATTGAATAGAAAGGATTATTAGAGCACACATACATTATAAAAATTATAAAATGTCCTCGTTAGCTGTTTAAAATTCTACTTGGTAGGTAACTGGTAACCATCACTCAGTCCACAGAAGAAAATTTGAAATCCAGGGCAACACTGAAATAATTTTTGGAAATAAAAAACCAATTGCCTTTAATAAACCATGTTATAAAGTGGTATCCTTTCATGGTGAATGTCTAGATATTTTAGCCTGTTTGCTGACTAGGTCCTGTGTTTTACCATGGTATTATCCGGACATTAAGATTCAGAACAGATCTGTTCTGTTCCATGCTGTCCTTTGCAATGAAAAATCTAATCACTTGTTCTTCACAGCTCTTCTGTTCCCAGTCCCTTAATCTGGACTGATATCTTTTTACAATATGCTACCATTTTCCAGTGCCTAATCACAGTATGTCCACCAGTTTAAATTCACTCCCAGCATTCCAGTAACATTCGCTTTTATCCTGCTGTGTATTTTAACCCAATTTCCCCACTTTTTTTTCCCTCTGCAACACGCTAATCACTTTAGGACAGGGGTGTCAAACTCAATTTCATTGAGGGCCGCATCAGCATTGCGGTTGCCCTCAGGGGGCTGGGTGGGTATGGCCTGGGTGGGCGTGGCCTACTGGGTGGGCGTGGCTAGAGTGCGTATGGCCTACTGGGTGGGCGTGGCCAGCTCCACTTCGTTCGCATCAAGGGTGCTTATGGGGGCCTGGGCAGGAGTGGGACAGATCTGAGGGTCTCTGGCAGAAGGAGGGTCTCTGGGCCAGGGCCAAGGCAGTGGGGGCCGTTCCCTCACTGTTTCCAGGATGGCTTCGCGGGCCGCATGAAACCCCTTTGCGGGCCGGATCCGGCCCCCGGGCCTTGTGTTTGACATGTCTGCTTTAGGAAGTCTTTCTAGGACCTACCCATGTTTTCTCAGTCACTCTCCCTGTATTATAATGCAGGGGTCCCCAATCCCTTGGGTGGCGGACCACCACCAATCTGCAGTGGGTCAGAAACCGGGCTATGCAAATGAGCAAAACCCCATCTGCGCATGTGCGGGACATAGGCAGCACGCGAAATCACACATACCCCAGTCTGCGGAAAATCCTCGGTCCCTGGCACCGAACAAATGGCGGGGGAGGGGGGGACTGTTACAATGCATGTCTTGTTAACTATGGTTTGCTGAATAAACCATAATGGCTGTGTTCTCACATGGAGCTAACCCACCCACGATGACTTAAATCACAAATTCAGCTGAAATCAAACAGATAACGTAATATTTTTTTGTAACATGTAAACCCAGCCTATCTCTATGGCTCATTTGCAACACACACACGCAAACAAAATTAATGATAAAGCATTGAACTCAAGGCTGGCTTTCTTGACTGTCTGCAGCTAAGCTCACCAAAACACCCTAGAAAATATTGTAAGAATGTTAAGATACAATATAGACAGTGTGGGAGAAATACTGAATTTATGCTCGGAGCTATATTGGCACCCCAAGTCTCCAGAAGAATTAGGCTAGTGCACTGAATAGACTCTCATTGTTATACTTTTTTTTGTCCTTCTGTGTCTTTCCTCTTCCTCATTATTTCTCCTGGAACACCTACCATGCTCAGTGAAAACAATTGCCCTTTGAACAGTAAAGAAACATGAACTCTTCTTATAAAACCTCTGCTCTCAGGAATTGCCTTGGCCCTGAGGTTTTTCTTTACTGTTTTCTTGGGATAGAGCTAGGGGGAAGGGATGGAATAGGTATCATCATGTTTGTAACACTAGATCAGGCATGTCAAACTGCCAGCCCGCAGGCCAGATGCATCAAGCCAAAACCACACCCACCCCATTGCCGGCAATGGGGGAAAAGTTACGATACATCACGCGACCTCACATGACGTCGTGAGTTTGACATGCCTGCACTAGATGAATCCTGCAAAGTTTTCATTTCATTTCTCTTTTTTCTTCCTAGGATTTTTTTTTACTCGTTGTATAAAGAAAATCAGGAAAAATTAAGCTTTCCCTTTGTGGCAGGAGTGGATAAATCTTTTCTCCCCTGTGTAGAATAGTATTCCCACAGGAATAATCCATTGGATGCTGTATCATCAAAGTCTAGAGAGGTTGAATGTTTTCTCCCTTTCTGACCTCCATCCAGACCCCTTCTGACTCTTTTATCCCCACACTGCTGGCTAATTTGTGAAAAAGTAGATCACTTTTGCTGGAGATCTGAACTGCCGGTTTGCAAAGGGCTTTTGAATTTAGGACAAGAGCGGCCTGAAATTAGATCAAGGGCTGTGTATGGCCTGAGGGCTGCAGGTTGCCAACCCTGCTTGAAAGAATGCTTGGAACAAGCTAATTTACTGTAACTCACTGCCGTTAGGAAGTGTTTGAAGATGACTAATGGCAATCTTGAATTCAATTTAAAGCTCTGTGTATTTTCTTTTCTTTCTTTTCTTTTTTCTTTCCTTTCTTTTCTTTCCAATTGGCAGCTCAGTCCAGAAATCTTGGGATGGAGAGGTGTACTCTCCATATGGTGAGAAATAAATGAATTCTTTAGCTCTTTTGATATTAGAGGAGATGATCCCAAACAAAGTGGAGGTGAGCAGGTTGCAACAAGCTTTTACTCCTACAGTAAAAAAAAAAGAAAGAAGAAGTGTATCATTTAAATGATGACGGGAAACATGTGATTGAAGCCCTGCCCCTTTTTTCATACATACAGGGCAGGCCAAGGATTTGAGTATTTCAGACCCAGAGGGGGAGGACATCACCATCACGCCATTGTCATCGTCGTCATCATCATCATCATCATCATCATCATCATCATCATCATCATCATCCTTTTCTCCCCCTCCCTCGATTCTTGTGACTTAATATTAGATGACAGAATACAAATTGTAGTTTCATCAAACCAAATCAGCTTATCTGGTCAGTAGAAAACTGAGCAAGGAATGAAGATAACAATTTTCTAGAATAAATGTGCACATTTTTTTCAGACTGATGTCTTCATTTTGATGCTTGGATACATTGCATTTTGACAGTGACCATGTGCAAATATGAATAGCTATGACTGCGCCTATTCTTGAAGATGTACAATATAGTCCTCACCATACTGGTAATAACTGACCCTACTGAATTTGGCAAAGGAAAAGGGTGTTAATTTCGTTCAGGCAGATTTTTTTTAATGTATTTATTGATACATTTCTTTCACAAATGTAAGCCTGGACATCTGATTGTTACAGAAAGCAAAATGACACATTCTCTCCTCATGATCTACTGTAGCTTCATAAACAAGGATGGTTCAAAGCCATGTATGAAGCCACACATAGATAGCCTGAAATATTGTATTTGGTCATTGTGACTACAGGTGGTCCTCATTTAGTGGCTATGGTTGGGACCAGCAATTTCATCATTAAGTGAAATGGTTACTAAGTGAAACTACAAGTGTGCTTATGATCTTACTTCAGTTTTCTTGGATTTAGAGACATGCTATTGTCACAAATTTGAGGACAGGTTGCAAAGTTACATTCTCATCACCATCATAACTGTGAATGATCACTAAATGAGACAGATGTTAAATGAGGACTACCTGCAGACACACATTTAACAAACTGGAGGATCTTCTGTTAACTAATATATTGAATTTATATAAAAATAATGTGATCAGTTGCCTAGTTTTTGAAATTATTTTTGTCAATCTTTTGCTTGCTTTGAATGTTACATGCTTATTGCAAAATTATTGTTAGTTGTCAACATCCAGTTCAAGAATCGAAATAAAACTCCAGGTTCATTCTGTCTCCAAAATCTTACTGTTTATTGAATACACTGCATGGTAATGTCGAAGTAAAACTAACTCTGAGGTTCCAACACCAATTCATAAACTTAAACAATAATTTTCCCAGTGAAACCCACAATGTCTTACATAGTCCATATAAACAAGTTCACTTTATTATGGAAACCGTCTGCAATAAATCCACACCTGTTCTGGTGTCCTTGAAAAGGTTTCAGGCTTTCACGGTTTTCAGCGGAATCATAGAAGTTTCATTTCTCCATCTAACCTACTTGAAAGTAACCCTCCCCAGTTACTCAGAGGCACACAGCTGCCAAAGTTTCATCCTTGACATTAGTTGCATTGAGTACCCTTGATGAAAAATTGGAATGCAAATTTAAATGATACATTAAAAGTGCAGTAACTGCAACTCTTGTGTTATTTTCAAATATCTGAGTTAAAATATCTTACCTCTGTGCATCTTAATGCTAGAATAAATTCCCAAGTATACTCCTCTTAAACTATTCACAGTTAAGTCACCATTATAGGACTGTAGATTGTGGCTTTATTTTGCATTTCTTTGCTTTATATATGGTGTTCTTGCTCTTTTTCATTCTGTATGTCATGCTTTCAATGGGTTTTGTTCATTTTCTCCTTATTGTGGAGCAAATGGATGATAAAGAGAAGGGCTGGTGCTCAGTGAGATTTGTTATATTCTGTTTTAATGAACATTTTTTATTCATCAACTGAAGTATAGCAGAGAGGGTGACTTGAGGTAACTTCCCTTCAGAATTATTACAACCAGTTGGTCCTTGCTAATATTCCACGAGAAGTGTATTTTTCAGATAGTTAGCTCAGACAAAAGACTAATGTGCTGTCTAGAGCATTTGCTCCCCCAGGGGCTAGAAATGGAAAATCAACCTGAGAATGATGGCAAGTGGCAGAGCCTTTTTGGGCTGCTCAGTTTATAAATGGCAGGGACCAATTGGTAACAGATATGGAGAAGTGATAGAGTGACTATCAGCAGAGGACCAGTCCATCAAGCCAGGCCACTCACCGACACAACCATCTCTTGCTTTATTGGCTAAATTAGCATGAGTCCTAAACAGTATTAGAAGAGACATATTCATTCCACCAGAATGGGACCCACCACAATGTTGGTGGTCTTCCAGAATTTAGTTGCTGATTGTTTTTTATTTATTCATCCCAACTTTCATTCATAAATTCAAAACAGTAACACGAAGGGTTCCCTCCTCCTGCAGGAGAAATAGGAGATGCCTAAATAACCACGAAACTTTAATTACTGCTGAGTGGCTTAACAATTTAGTGCGATTTTCTATGTACTATGTACTAATCTGTCCAGATTCAGCCATCATGCCATGAATTTAAAAACACACAAATAAACAAACAATGTTAGCCAACACTCTCACGTTAAAGAAACTGCAGGTCCACAGAATATTTTATTCTGATGGGGCATATTTTTTAAAGAAGAGAGTAATTTTGGTTGAATTTAGCCAAAATCACTAGGCATCTTGATTGATTAAGGTATTCAGGTCCATCCTAAGCTATGGGAACTCACTGGGTGACTTTGGGCTAGTCACTCCCTCACCAACCGACTCCTTGTGGGGCTCTTGTGGGAAGTGAGGTAAGTTGAAGTGAGATCTATAAACAAGCTGCCTTGAGTTGCTGGAGGACTGGTGAGGGACATAAAACTAATAGGTAAATATTTTATTTTACCCCAGACAAACATGCTTGCTGATGGGGTTTCAACATTCACAACATTTAACTGATACAATATCTCCTCTTTGCTTTTTGCAAGAAAAAAATAGTACCTCCCAATTGGGCTAATCTATTTCCAGATGACACCCCCCCCCCTGAGTTTTTTTGACCACATAGTAATACACGGCAGCTATTTATTTATTGCTTTGTTATATTGATCTGTGGCTCAGGGCTTACAGTGTTATGGTCAAACAGACCTGACTCTGTAGCTCACAAGAGGAAAGCCAGAATTATTATTTGCTTCAATATTTTTGTCAAGTATTATATCTCGGGAGTACTTTTTTTATTGCATGCCTTAAATAGTTTGCTTGTCTGCAAACTCCTTTATGAGTTGATCCCTTAAAGACTCCATTAGAATCTGTCAACACTTGTCAAATGGCTTCATCTGTACTCCTAGGTAGAGACTGCATTATTAGAAAACAAATAGATTTTATCCTGTTGCCCTTCATTAATATGAAAGTGTGGTCCCTAGTACAGACCTTAAATTCTCTTCCCCTGGTTGTAGGGATACTTGAGAAATTGAATCTTTGCATTTGTAATCTTTGCAGGGTATAATCCTCACTTTATACTTCCTCATCTGCCATTCTTTGTCTTTTTGCGTTCATTTACTTGCTTTAGAGATGTTTTGGTAACTCTCTTCAGAATACAGCTAGCCACCCAACTATCCATCCAACATTGCCCAATGAAGGCATTAGATCCTACGCCTTTTGAGATATATTTTTTTTAAAAAAAACCTCTATCATATTTGCCTTGCCTATTAGGTCTTAAAGCCTGTGACCTTGAAGAGAGAGTCTTGCCACTAATCTTATACACTAGAAAGCCTCTTAAAAATCTTTTTGGGTTAAAGTACGCTGAGCTTGTCGATCAGATGGTCGGCAGTTTGGCGGGTCAAATCCCGAGTGCCGCGTAACAGAGTGAGCGCCTGTTACTCGTCCCAGCTTCTGCCAACCTAGCAGTTCGAAAGCACGTAAAAATGCAAGTAGAAAAATAGGGACCACCACGGTGGGAAGGTAACAGCGTTCCGTGCGCCATTGGTGTCTAGTCATGCCGGCCACATGACCACGGAGACGTCCTCGGACAAGCGCTGACTCTTCGGCTTTGAAACAGAGATGAGCACCGGCCCCTAGAGTTGGAAACGACTAGCACGCATGTGCGGGGGAACCTTTAGCTTTTACCTTTTAGGGGCAAAATATTAAAAATAAAGAGTGAAATAGCCAGGAGTTAGCCTTGGAAAATGGGCATCATTTATGGTGATTTTTCTTCAGTAAAGGACCCTGCAACCCTTGCAGTTGACTCTGAGACCCAGTTGCCTTAAAATTACAGGGTTGAATGGGAGTGGTCCCTACTGATTCCCCTCCTCACTTCAGCACTTCAAACCTTGTTCTGATGGTGATACTAGAGCAAAATAGACCAGATGCCTCGTTAAAGAAGGGCAGTACAAGAGGAGCAGTGCTTGTGTCATGCTAGTAGCTACAGCAGCAATACCTATATGGCCTAGCTTCTTCTTGGAGGGCTGAGGAAGGACCAGGCTTTCCCCTATTGTTCACTCTCCCAGGCAAACAAGGCAGGAAACAGGACTAGATGAACTAATTCTACTTTATTGCTGCATTGACTGGATTTTGCAAGTCTGAAGGCACATATGTCCCACTGTCACTTTTAATTGCTTCATCCAGTAGGGCAGGTCCTTCCTAAGTTTCTTTCTTTGGCCATTAGAGCAGGCTTTAACTGTAGGCTCTGCCTCTCTTTTCTGATGTTTCCTAAGCAGCATACCTTACCCTTCCACCACCACCACCACCACCACCGGCAAGGTCATTCAAGATTCCATTTCACTCACCTTTATTAAGAAATCATCACTATAAAGATAGAGCCAGAAACAAAGAGAGAGCTACAGAGCGCGCGCATGAGAGAGAGTTCCAGATAAAACAGAATGTATGTAAACGAAATATGAAAAAGGAAAAAAAATATCCACGTGAGTCTCAGAAATTAAAAAAGTGAATATTTGCATGAATGTATTCTGTGTTCTAATAGTCCAAAGTATTAAAGTAATTACTGAATCAAGTAATGGGAGTAATGGGAGTCAATATTTTAAACAAGTGAATGAGGTATGAGGATGTCAGCCACGGACATGTCATGTCAGTTGTTTGCACACATTCAAAGAACTTTGCTACATTATGGGTGATAACAATTTTCTTTGCCTGATAATAGAAATTAACACAAAGTTCCTCAGATTCAGACACAGCAAGGGAGGAAGATCGGTCTTCTTCAGATATCACTGCAGAAGAAGCGATGCAGCAGCAAATGGAGAATAGCGTTCACTGAACCTTCACTGCAGGAGGAGATTCTGCTAATCACTGGAGTTTTATTAAACCTCCCATATGAATATTCCCACTTCCCCTTACCCCTAATCAGCTAATTTATGAAGAAATTCAAAAGGAATATCTGAGCCGAATGATTCCATTTCCATGTCCATTCTTATTCTTTGGGACAAATTATTAAGAAAAAGGACTAAGATTCCTAGAACCCTAGATCCGTCTCATAGTTACTGCTGTTGAGCCAGGTACCATTTATTCTATATGGGCATTTGGTTTTTCTTGCCTAAGTAAAACCTTACTTTTCTCACTACTGAACTGTATTTTGTTGGATAAGGCTGAGTGTTCAAGCGTGCTATGATCTTTCTGGATCTTGACTCTATTTTCTAAATTGTTGGCTATTCCCCCCTTGATGAGTTCCTCTTTTATCCCCTCATCTTAAATCATTGATGAAGCTGTTGAAGAATACTGGGACTAAGACAGAATTTTGGGATACTCCACTGCATGCTTCCCTCCACGTAGAGGTAGTTCCTTTGAGGACTATACATTAAGTGTGGTTGGTCAACCAGTTACGAATCCAACTGGTGGTGAACCTGTTTATCCTATATTTTTCTATCTTACCAAGAAGTAAGTTATAGCCTATTTTGTCAAATGCCTTGCTGAAGTCCAAGTATACTATGTCCACACCATTTCCCCAGTCCACCAATTTAGTTATTTTGTATAAAGAATGCAATAAGGTTTGTTTGGCATGATTTGTTTTTGACAAACCCACGTTAGCTTCTAGTAACATCTTTGCAGATCTTTTGCTTGATTATCTTTTCCAGGATATTCCCAAGCATTGATGTCAGGCTGATTGGTCTGTAGTCTCCTGCACCCATTTTCTTTCTTTTTTATTTTGAAGATGGGAACCACATCAGCTCTTTTCAATCTTCTAGTAGTCCTCTAGCATCCCAGTGGTCCAGGATGTTTGAAGAATTTGTTTTCTGATGGTCTTATAGAATGCCAAGAAGCTATTAGAGTAGCCTACAGTCCAGGAAGCAGTTATCCTGGTGGATCAAAATAAAATGGTGCAATACTAATATGGAGCCCCATTATTTGAATGCCTACTCAAAAGTAAAGCCCATTGAGTTCAGCTTGGTACCCTATGTTTTAGACTGTGACCATAATATCTCTGCCATATGTGATTAACATCTTGTGTCCAGATTTAATTTGAGAATGCATCAATAGCGTGTATAAATATTCCAGGATTATAACACTGTTACAACACTATTGAAAATTAGTATTCACCACCAATTTTTCTTAGGTACCAATGCCTAAAATTAATTGGTTTGAGGCCAACTGTTCCTCAGTGGAAAGTTTTTCAGATTTATCCATGAGTTGACATCTAATCTGCAGTCAAGTGGGCTGTGAAGTCAGTCTGTACGTAATATATGTTTGTTGGGCTTTTTTCTTCTTAATAGCTTTGTAGAGACACTTATTGAGCAAGACTGTAAACTACAAATCATGCACATGGGTAGAAAGCAACTCTTTAAGAATTCCTGCGGGCTTCTCTATCCAGTTGAGCCTGAGCTTTTTAGAGAGAAATTACCAAATTCATGGGAGTACTTTGGCCACATCATAAGAAAAGTTTTCTTCTGAGATCTCAAGCCATGGAAAGAAGGGAAAAGTAAACCATAACTCTTTGGGCTCTTTCAGCTAAGCACTTCACTTTTTTTTAAAAAAAAATTATGATTTAAAAGGTTTCAAGTCTACAATAACTTTCTATAATAGAAGAGTGTTAGAGCCCCAGTGACTCAATAGTGATGTCCCTGCATGGGGTAACACATCCATTCCATGCAGTCCAGTTCCTTGTTGAATCTTCCCTACACTGTGGTTCCCTGCTGAGGTTGTGAGCATTTGCTTCTGAACACATCCGCTCCCATCTGAGCGTTCTCTTTTTATGGTTCTTACAGCTCTTATTTGCAGGTTCCCAATAACTGGCTGGGGCTTTTAAAATTTCTCTTGCAATACCAAAAGACTTGGAGGAAGGGAAGAGGAGAGAGTCTGGATTCAGATAGAAAACTCTCCTATGCTGGTCATCTATTATTTTAACAATACTCTTATTTGTTCAGGGTGTATATTGGACAATGTGAGTTTATAGGGATATGGCTTTCCAGCTATTGTATTGAAGGGACTGGGCATGGACCAGAACATTCATTAGATTTTTGATTCATTCATTGTGCTTTCATCATCGAACAAACAATAGTGTGAATTTGGGGCAATTCATTATGTTTATTTGCATTACGGAGCTCATGTGTGAATGCAATTCAAGTACACCAGTCATAATACAAGAACAACTTTTGTAGAAGCTGTTTTAGTGCAGAAATGTGGGCTGAGTGGAAATGTTTTGAGATGGCCACAGCATGATTGGAAAAGTGTTGAAAGCACCAAACAGACAATATGAATAACAAAAACAAGGTCAATTGATAGGAACACAGAAATGTCAAGAACTGTTCAGAAATATTGACAAAATGCCATGTACAAGAGACAGAAGGATCTTGACATGCCTAAACACTGGGGCCTGTCTAACAAAATGAAATTCAGTGGTGACAAAAGTAAGGCTTTACACTTAGGCAAGTAAAAACAAATGCACAGAGGCTTCCGGTTTGCCGCCACCACTGTTATGGATGCTTGGAGGATGGTTCTCGTTTTCCACGTACAGTTTCGCATCGCTGGGGGATCCTAAAAGGGCCAAAGAGTTGCCCTGGAGGGGCGACCAGCAAGAAGGGGCTTTTGCAAAAACGTGGGGGAGCCACAACTCTCCCGTTAGTGCCTGCATTCCCTTTGAATCAGCAGATGAAAGACCAGCCATAGCAATATGGCCGGTCACTGGGCTGCAGACAGCTGATGTCACACTTACCACCAGGCAACATTAAAGCAGTGTGGAAGAGACCAGGTAAGATCAACCTCTCTTATACTCCAATCTTCTTCTTTCCACCTAAATAAGCTGCTAAGTACTTTCCCCCCTGTGGAGAGGGAGGGGGATTTCAACCCTCCCTTCAGAAACAGCGGCAATTGAACCTCCAGGGGTGATTTTAAAAGAAATGTTGAAAAAACAAATTGGACCTCAACTAGAACTTTATTCCTTTAAGAAAAACTTGTGGACTAAAAGCTTTTAACTATTTATTCCTTACTTCCTATCCTTATTTGAAAATTTGGTTCTGTTCTTCTAAAACAGAAGAAACAATTGGAAAGAGATTAACAAGCAGTTCCCTAAAAGAAAAGAAAAGAATTTTATAAGCACTTGGTGGACACCTTGTGGCTAAACCTGAAATTGCAATCTGACATCTTAAAAAAGAGAGACAGAGAGAGAGAGCCTTGGCTGACACTTTAGAAAACAAGATAAGACTAACCTTGAACACCAGATGTGAGAGTCCACCATGGAAGAAGTACAAAAACAAATTTATGCTATGATGAAAATAACCTGCCAAACCTATCAGTTCCTTTCCATAGCCAGTCATGAAATAAGAGCTTTTGGGGGGAAAATAGAAAGCATCTTGGATAAGGAAACTCAAATTGTGACTATAACTAATAATTTATTGGAACAGAACATAACAGTAGAAATTGAACAATCAAATACTCTGACAGAAGATTTAACTACTCAACAAGCATAGAAAAGAGAAAACTCGGAGAAAAACCTAACAAAATGGATGGAGAAAAAAATTTGTTACATAAAGCAGAAGGAATTTGAAGATCAAAATGAGAAACAGATGGAAGAAAAAATAGACAGTCCAGGACAATTATGCCAAGAGGAGAAAATAATGAGGAGATTTGGTATCTCTATCAGACCCCTCAACCCTTCAAAAATGGAGATTGGAGGGTCACTTCAATATGATACTACAACACAACAACTCTTTGATGATCCTGAAGCAAAGAAACGGAAAATGACATGGCAAAGGGAAAAAGCCAGAATAAGATTGAAGAAGAATGGACATATTTAAGAGGGCTGAAACGGAAAAATATCTAAATAGACAGGATTGTACTTGGTTTATGAGAGACTGTTTTGATGTGCAGATAAAAATACTGGCTAATTAAAAAACTTAGATGTGTGAATATCAACAGTTAAATGGAAATATTGAATCATTTAAATGAAATTGACTAAGATGTATTTATGTTAAGAGTGATACAATGTAACTAATATACTTGGATGTAGTGATAAGAATAAAACTATAAGTTTAAGCACAAGAGAGCAGATTTAAAGGAGATGAGAAAAGATGTATTAAATGTTGAAATTGGTTATTGAATTTACAGTATGTGGAAATTATAATGAAAATAAGAATATTATATTGTATTATTAACCTGTTGTTATGGAAATGAGATAGATAGGATGTGTATCTAAATTATTAGGCATTGGAGAGAACTGTGATAAAGGGAAGTTGGGTCACCTAGAAATATGAAAATCAGAAATGTCAAACATTTAACTTTAATATTAATGCAAATTAAAGCTGAGAAAATTTATAAGGTGATTGATGCCTTAAAGATGAAATGTTAAAATAAATAAAATATATAAAAGTATTGACAAATGCAAGGAAACCATCAAATAACTGATAGATAAAATAAGAAGTATGTTAATTTAGATAAGAGACAATATGTATTAAAGGAAAAAAGAGAGTAAATATTGGCTACAACAAATTGGAGATTTGTAATAACATGTACCTGTATGAAATGGAACTATTGTAAACCAGACACCACATTGCTTTTCAAAGATATAATATTGGAAAATCAATAAAAAATTTATATATAAAAAAACAAATGCACAGATATAGAACAGCTGGTACCTGGCGCAATAGTAGTAACTTTGAGAGGGTCCTGGTGAACAAATATAAGCCAGCAGTGTGTAGCACCTGCCAAAAAAAGCTAACATAGTGATGGTTGCATTAACAGAGGGATAAAATTAATGTTGTGTGGCGTGCTAGTACCCTTGGTAAGACTAAACGTGAAATATTGCATCTGGTTTTGATTGCCATGATATAAAGAGGATGTCGAGACTCTAGAAAAGGGCAGTGAAGAACAATAAAGGTGATTAAGAGTCTGGAAATTAAACCATATGAAGAGAGGTTGTTGGAACTGGGTATGTGTAGTCTAATGAGAAGAAGGACTAAGGGCACTGGTAGGATTCAGCCAGTTTGCACCACTTCAGCAGAACCTGTAGCTAATTATTTGTTGCCCAGGCCCAGAATGGACTTCTGGAAGTGGCATCCACAGAGAACCAGTTGAATCCCACCACTGACTAAGGGTGACATGCTAGCAGTGTTCCAATATCTCAGGGGCTGCCACAAAGAAGAGGGAGTCAACTTTTTCTCCAAAGCACCTGAAAGCAGGACAAGAAGCAATGGATGGAAACTAATCAAGAAAGAACCAACCTAGAACTAAGGAGAAATTTCCTGACAAAGAGAAGAATTAATCAGTGGAATGGCTTGCCTTCAGAAGGTGTGGATGCATGGATAGTTATTTGTCTGAAATGGGATAGGGTCCCGTGATTGCTTAGGGCAGGGGTGTCAAACTCAATTTCACTGAGGGCCACATCAGCGTTATGGTTGCCTTCAGGGGGCCGGGTGGGCGTGGCCAGGTGGGCGTGACCAAGTGGGCGTGACCGGGTGGGCGTGGCCAGCTCAATGCTGCTCACTCAGCGCAGCTTACTCGAAATGCCTAGGTCAGGAGAGAACAAGTTGCACCAGCTAATTTGATGTGGGGACATCTCATTGCCCCACAAGCTCTTCACCTCCCCAAACATCTGCAGCCAAGCATGTGCAGAGGATGGAAAGGGCCTTCTTCCCAAGCCCAGGCATGATTGGTAGTTTGTTAGCTCAAATGTAGATAGCCTCCTAGTCTCCAAGCTTGGAGAGAGAGAGTGTGTGTGTGTGTGTGTGTGTGTGTTTCTTCTTCTGCCTTGACAGATCTCTGGAGAACAAGAGGAGGCAGGGAGCAGCACTTCCCAGTCCTGCATGAGGGAGGCTGGCCCTTCTTGAAAGGGAAACCCCATTTCCACTCATGCGTGGAAAGGATGCTGGCTGGTTGGAGCAGCCTTCCCTCATGCAGCTTCCCTGCCACCTTATGCTCTTCTCCAGAGATCTTCCCTCAGCAGCGGCCGGCAAAGTAGCTCGCACGCGAAACAAGCCCGGCAGAGGAGCTGGAGCAGCGAGCAAAGACGCCCGGCCTGGATCCTGCAAGGCCCGGCCGAGACGCGTCCCCAGCAGCGGAGCTGCTCCAGCTCCTCTGCCGGGCTTGTTTTGCATGCGAGCTACTTTGCCGGCCGCTGCTGAGGGAAGATCTCTGGAGAAGAGCATAAGGTGGCAGGGAAGCTGCATGAGGGAAGGCTGCTCCAACCAGCCAGCATCCTTTCCACGCATGAGTGGAAATTTCGGTTTCGGAAATTTGCCTGAGGCTGCTGGGGGCGCGTCTCGGCCGGGGCCTTGCAGGATCCGGGCCAGGCACCTCTGCTTGCCCTCAGAAGCACCTGGCCCAGAATTGCATGCGAAAGAAGCCCGGCAGAGGAGCTTCAGCACAGATGCGCCCGCGGGAGCTGAGCCGCTTGTCTCCTCGTTCAGGCGCTGCGGAGGGCGAGCCGAGGCACCCGGCCCGATCCTGCAGCGCCCCAGCCCAGACGCGCCCGCGAGAGCTGAGCCGCTAATCTCCTCGTTCGGGCGCTGCGGAGGGCGAGCCGAGGCACCCGGCCTGATCCTGCAGCGCCCCAACCCAGATGCGCCCGCGGGAGCTGAGCCGTTAATCTCCTCGTTCGGGCGCTGCGGAGGGCGAGCCGAGGCACCCGGCCTGATCCTGCAGCGCCCCAACCCAGACGCGCCCGCGGGAGCTGAGCCGCTTGTCTCCTCGTTCGGGCGCTGCGGAGGGCGAGCCGAGGCACCCGGCCTGATCCTGCAGCGCCCCAACCCAGATGCGCCCGCGGGAGCTGAGCCGTTAATCTCCTCGTTCGGGCGCTGCGGAGGGCGAGCTGAGGCACCCGGCCTGATCCTGCAGCGCCCCAACCCAGATGCGCCCGCGGGAGCTGAGCCGTTAATCTCCTCGTTCGGGCGCTGCGGAGGGCGAGCTGAGGCACCCGGCCTGATCCTGCAGCGCCCCAACCCAGACGCGCCCGCGAGAGCTGAGCCGCTTGTCTCCTCGTTCGGGCGCTGCGGAGGGCGAGCCGAGGCGCCCGGCCTGGATCCTGCAAGGCCTGGCCGAGATGCGCCCCCAGCAGCGGAGCCGCTCCTCGCCCTCCGCAGCGCCCGAACGAGATTAACGGCTCAGCTCCCGCGGGCGCTTTTGGGCTGGGGCGCTGCAGGATCAGGCCGGGCGCCTCGGCTCGCCCTCCGCAGCGCCCGAACGAGGAGACAAGCGGCTCAGCTCCCGCAGGCGCATCTGGGCTGGGGCGCTGCAGGATCAGGCCGGGCGCCTCGGCTCGCCCTCCGCAGCGCCCGAACGAGGAGACAAGCGGCTCAGCTCCCGCAGGCGCATCTGGGCTGGGGCGCTGCAGGATCAGGCCGGGCGCCTCGGCTCACCCTCCGCAGCGCCCGAACGAGGAGATTAATGGCTCAGCTCCCGCGGGCGCGTCTGGGCCGGGCGCCTCGGCTCGCCCTCCGCAGCGCCCGAATGAGGAGATTAATGGCTCAGCTCCCGCGGGCGCCTCTGGGCTGGGGCGCTGCAGGATCGGGCCGGGCGCCTCGGCTCGCCCTCCGCAGCGCCCGAACGAGGAGATTAATGGCTCAGCTCCCGCGGGCGCCTCTGGGCTGGGGCGCTGCAGGATCTGGCCGGGCGCCTCGGCTCGCCCTCTGCAGCGCCCGAACGAGGAGATGAAACGCCAAAGCATGCCAGCAGAGGTAACAGAGCGGCTCTTTCTCTGGCCTCCTCAAGTCTGCCCCCACCCGCACAGCAAGTAGAAAAAGGTCCCACTCACCTTTCCACTCCTCCTGTTTCTTCCTCCGTTGACTCCACGTGCAGTCCAAAGAAGCAAAGAAGTTTGTAGGAAGTCCCACAAACCAAAGAAGTTCATTCAATCAATTCGAACTTTGAGAGTTGTTTTTTTTTGTGAGCAGTTTGAATTGATCGATTGAATTTTTTTAGTCCCACTTTTTTTTTGGAACTGGGAGGAGGCTGCCTGGGCTCTGGCCAATGAGCTGTTGAGGGGCTAATGAGCTGCAAATGTTGCTGGGCTCCACCAGCACTTGCCTCCTACTGAGCAGGTGCTCAGCCGGGCCGGCGCCAAGGTGGTGGGGGCCGGACCTTTGTAATTTCTGGGAGAGTTGTGCGGGCCGGATTCAATCATATGGCGGGCCGTTTGTGGCCCGCGGGCCTTGTGTTTGACATGTCTGGCTTAGGGGGTTAGACCAAAAGACCTCCAAGGTCCCTTCCAACTCTTATTCTGTTGTGTTAATGCTATGCCAACTCAGTATTCCTAAACCAGCTTTGGGGCAAAAAAAAATGAGAGAGAGAGAGAGAGAGAGAGAGAGAGAGAGAGAGAGAGAGAGAGAGAGAGAGAGAGAGAGAGACAGACAGACAGACAGACAGACAGACAGACAGACAGACAGACTATGCTAACTCCATATTCCTAAACCAGCTTTTGGGCAAAAAAAATGAGGGGGGGGGCAGACAGAGATAAACAGATTGATTTGACTTGGATGGACAATCTGTACCTATGGTCTACATTCAGTCATTACCCTAATTTCCAAAATCTCCTATAGCAAGCTTAAATTGTTTCTGTTCAGCAATCTGTTGGTCAGGAAAGAAGAGTTAAAGAAAGAGAACATTCAGTGCCCCTTAGCTTCTGCTAGCTTTAGCCCCACATCCTGCCAGCAAGCACCCCTTTATGGAGTGCCTCCAAATTAATAAAGTTCTCAACGAGGGGGGGGGAAGCATCCCACTTCTGCTGTAAATATTAGATGTGCATGGACCATCTTTCTTTGAAAGGCATTCTAGAGTAGTAATGCAGCTTTTTATTCATCAAGTTACTGTTTAAACAAATACATTTGGAGTGATATAATGTGGAACACAGTTGTAATGGTTTAGAAAATGTCTGGACTACATAGGCCCTTGATTACATGCAGCATGACTCTTTTCATACTCATAGATATGCTACAGACAAAACCATGACTGGTTGCAGGAATGTATTTGCTCATTAAAATTTACTTTGAGTAAGCCACCATCTCAATTACCTCTGTATTATCCTCATTAAAAATTTACATGTTAAATATTTCACATTCATATCAAGAGACCACAGTCTTTTGTGTCCATCATAAGATTTTATTCACCCATGCCTCTTCTAATATTGGAGTTAAGTGTATTAATAACGGTAATAGCACTGTATTTAGAATCAAATGCATTGGAAAATAATGTTATCGTTGGTAAGTTTCCTACAGAGCTATCAAAACCATATATCCAAGCTGGCTGTGTAGATTAGTTTCAATTGATACGACCAGCAGTGCTTGGCAAGTTTTTAACTAACCACCTGCGTTTCTGATCTTTGCCTGAGGGAGTTGACTGGGGGGCGGGGGTGGGGTGGAAAAGTCTCAAGGGTGCATAATTTATCTTTATGAGAGGGAGATTATCAAAGCCCATTTAAATTCAGATGCAGCCCTGGTTTCAGTCTAAAATTATCTTAGTCACAGAGATAGAATCTGTCCTTAATGGCAGAAAAACAAAAAAAGCACAGCCTTGTTGATATTTCAAGACCTCTATGAGCCTCTGGTTTCTTGGTGAACAAGCTGTGCTAGATGAGTGTAGCAGTCACCACAATGTGTGTGTATGTGTGGGGTGTGTTTTCAAGTACATTTTCATGGCAGTTCTACCAATTTGTTGGATTTCAGAAAATAGTATCAAAGTGGAATTCTGCTTAAGTCCTTAGTATACCTGGTTTGGGTCCTGGAAGCTTTATCCCCTGTGCTTTTTTAATGTCTTTATAAAATTTCTAGACAAGGTTAGCACACCCATCTCTTTTATCATGTGATTGGGTGGGACTATGCATATGTTGAAATAAAGTCTGGATTTAGCAATGGGACAACAATAAGGACCCACAAATTCAATCCTTAGAAGGGATGAAAAGATTTGTCTTTATCTACAGTATTTGTGAAAATATTCCAACTTAAGAGAACAACAAGCAGCACAGAATATTATCAACTACTATAGCAAATTGATTAATAGAAGATAAGAATGCATGCCAATGTAGATAACAGATTGGTGCCTGTGGGCATAATTAATTCCCAGCCACTCCCATTGGCATATATCACTTCCCTGGATTTAATTAAAATAAAACAATTATTCCAATTAAAATAGGAAATATGAAGCTGGCATGCTATAACTGCAGCATCTGTTTATAGCAGGGATCTTCAGACTTGGCCCTTCTATGACTTGTTGACTTCAACTTCCAGAATTCCTCAGCCAGCTGGCTGAGGAATTCTGGGAGTTGAAGTCCACAAGTCATAGAAGGGCCAAGTTTGAAGACCCCTGGTTTATAGCATTGTATTTACAATATTTGCAAGAACAATATTCTGGCTCACAAAGGTCCCATAACATAGTAGAGAACTCGGCCATTTAATTCCCTGAGTGCTTCTGAGTGGCCGTTATCAGCTATGGTTAGTGTACAAGCCATTACAGTCCCAGATTTATACATCATCTGCTAAATTCTAGTTTCATTTATCACAATGAGAAGCGCTTGGAGGCTGCTATTAAAGATTATTTGGGAATGCCAGCATATGTCAATACAGAGATTAAGTGGCTAGAGTACACGCTGTACTAAATATTGCTGGTTTTATAACTGTTTACAGTTTTACTGATTTTATAAAATTGTTATTTTGTATTTTGACATATTAGGTACACTGCCTAGACTAGAGCCTCTATTTAAATATCTTACCTACGTTGAAATGGTATAATTGATTGTCCTTAATAAGACTAAAAATGCGAATCCTGGGTGTGTGCATGTTAGAAAGAAAAAGAATCAAACACCAGGATAGAAATATAAACAAACTGTTTAATAAGCAAAACACTTACCCAGTACACAGGTGGGAGGTGGCTCGCAACCCTTGGTCCCGCATACACATAGATTTTGCAGGGCCCTTCTAAGGCCAGACCTTCTTAGTAGTGGTAGATAGTTATTCCCGGTGGTTGGAGGTAGTGCCTGTAAAAAGTATGACATCCGCTAAGACAATACAGGTTTTGCGGGGACTCTTTGCCACCCATGGGTTACCTGACGTACTGGTCTCTGACAATGGCCCTCAATTCACATCTAATGAATTTCAGGATTTCCTCAAGGCCAACTGGATTAGACACGCAACGTCGGCCCCCTTCCATCCCTCCTCCAACGGATTGGCCAAGAGGAACGTCAGGACTACCAAGGAAGCATTAAAGAGAATCATTTTGGGAGACTGGCACCAGAGACTAGCCCAGTTCTTGTTGGCTCAACACACGACACCATGCACTGCAACGGGAAAAAGCCCAGCAGAAATGAGGTGGGGCAGAAGGTTGACAACGAAACTAGACAGACTCCACCCCGATAGACTGCCCGTTGAAACAGAGCAGGACAGCGCAACCAGGTCCCTGAACATTGGGGATTTAGTGTGGGCCAGGAACTATGGCCGTGGGGAAAAGTGGACACAAGGGGTAGTCATTGACAAAGTGGGGCCACTATCCTACATCATAGAGGGGGAAGGGGAATGGCAGATCCGGAGGCACATTGACCAGCTAAGGAAAAGGTCCCCTGAGTTCACACCGGCGGCGACTGGCGGGGATCACCTAACATATGACAACGACAATAGACTTGATCGGCAGGTCATCTCACCAACAGGCGGGGCCACAGGGACACAACCAAGTGGGTCTGAACCACCATCTCAGGGGACCACCGCACCACAATCAACGGGCCCCATAGTAACACAACAACCAGCAGAACCTCAGCCAGCAACAGTCCCTCAACAGGCTGCAAGGCCTGACAGGAAAGCGAGCAACAGGGCTGACAGTTCACCCAGGAGATACCCAGCCAGGGTTCATAGGCCACCTACATACCTAATGGACTATGTTAGATAATAATTCTCAGCTGGGGGGGAAGGGGTGTTGTATATGTAGATTAGTAGGAGAGTGGTTTCCCACCGGCGGGAAATCCACGACCCTGGGTTGGGTGTTGTTGTCAGAGTAAGAATAGGAGTTCTGGGAGTTTGCTTATATAGCCGGTTGCTTTTGCACCCTGCTACAATAATTGATTGTGTCGTTCTCTATCATAAATTTTTGAAGTCAGAGTCCTTGACATCCAATTGTGTCTATAACCTGTTTAAATTGCTCACTTGCCAAACTCATTTGGCACAAAAATTGTAAGCTGGCAAAAAAGAGAAGAGAAAAAGAAAGTTAATGAATTAATAGCGGCCAGGGAGCAGGTTTCTCTGCTGAATGAGGTCCCTGGGCACTGCTTGCTGTATTAACTGAAAAGGAGATTTCCAATGGACTTGCTACTTTTCATATTGTTTGCTGAATAAAGGAGTCTCCATTTGTTTTTAGAGTTCCCACTTATTTTTTTTCTTTTCCCTTTTTTTAAATGCTTGAGACAGTCTGGTAATCTAAGAAGGTGCCTGGCTATGTGAGAGACACTGTGGAGCGTTACACATGTCAGCACACATGACAATTGAAGATAATGTTCTGCTCCACTGGTTGCCAAGTAAGACAATTTGTATGGTTGCTATTTCTCTTAGCTCTGTTTACTTTCTTCAAAAGATGAGTTAGCAATAAAGACATTTTAAATCATGTGCCTACCAATAACATTGTTGATGTTGTATTCCCAATTTAGTGTTCCAATAAAAGTGCCTAAGGAACCAAGATGTGGTTCAGTCCTTTAGTGTTTACTAAAGAAAAAAAGAAAGCCTTGATTGTGCCAAAATATGATGCAATCAGATAGTCACATTGACAAACAACTTCCCAGAGATTAATTGAGTATAAAATTAAAGCAACTTTAATGTTGCCAAAAAAAATGAAAAATGGTTGGAAGGTTCTATGGAGCGAACAACTTTAGTTACTCACATTTCATCTACACAGTAGTGTTATTATTTTAAATGAAAGTTTTGAACTCACTCACCCTGCCAGCTACGTTGATCTGTATTGACTGCCTTACCTTGTTTGACCTGGAATTGCCTTCACTTGTGTTCCTATAGTGCACAAACAGCAGATATTTTAGTCATTCACTTTAAGAGAGGCTTTGCTACTTGAGAACAACTTCATTTTGTTTTGGGTAGGTGAAGGAATGGATAGATTCACCAAATATGCAAAGTTCATGCAATTCATGCAGCCAAACACTTTTCTCAGTGTTAGAACTAATATTGATTGATTGATTGATTGATTGATTAGGTGCCGTCAAGTCAATGTTGACCTCAGAGATAGAAGTCTGTTCCCAAACTGGCCCTTCATGACTCCCAATGGTAAATTCATCTCTATTAAAGCGTTATGGACTTCTTAAGGGAAGTAGATTTTCACATAATGTGCCAGTTTGCCCAGTCATTTGTGCCTCAAATGAAACTCTGGATTAATTTCTTTGGTCCATGCACTTATTATCTTGGCTATCTGTGACATTCCTAAGATTGTCTCCAACAGCAAAGGGCATAAGTGTCAATGCTCTTTCAACCCTGTTTTTTCAAAGTCCAAAATTCACATTCATGGACTATGTTATATGCAAACCCACTTCCTGCATGATTTTGGTTTTCCTTTGATCTTCCTGTCATCTGAATATCTTTTCCAACATTTTCATTGCTATCCCATCAAGTCCTAATCTGTAGCATATTTCCTGATTGCTGGTTCTTTCACATTTGATATCTGTCAATGATTCTAAAAGACACAATTCATCTGCCACATCATTTCTAAGGCTGATTGTCATTTGTTTGATTTATGTTTATTCTTGGTTCTTTTTTTTTACTATTCCCCTTGACTTTTATTAATAGAGTTTGCATTTACAGCTATCAGAGCAGTGTATCTCCATAGGCAAGCGAGATAAACAAATTCAAATTTATTTACTTATTTGTTAAATTTATTAAATGTATATGCTGCTCATCTCACCAATAAAGTGTCTCTGGGCAGCTTAGGTAGAATAACAGAATAACAGAGTTTGAAGGAACAGTGGTTGTCCAATGGTAGGCTTTCCAAAAACTGACTTCATCTAGTAACTCCAAATGTGACAAAAGAGAAACACTTTTGATTATATGAAATCATATTAATTATATTTAAGCCATTGACTTAATTATCTCTCCCTTCTCTCCCAAAATGAAAAGGAGCACATTTCAAAGCTAATGTATTAGATGGATGAATAGTTCAGTTCTGCCTTCCTTTGCCAATTTTTTTTTCTCTCTCTATCAAACCCTAGTATTCCTGGACTTCCGGGTGGCGCTTCAGCGGCAAGGATGGTCGGATTTGACCGACGGCTCTTCGATCCTGTTGAAGCGGTGGAATAGCCGACAATCAGCTGTTCCGCCGCTCGACAACCCTTCTCCTTGGGCAAAGAGGGGAGGGGGAGCTTCCAGGTAGGGGTAGAGCTCCCCTACTGGGGCATGAAGGGTGAGAGCCCCTCCGAAGCCTGGGAATGCTCCGGAATGAAGGACTCTTCTGCTTAAGCAGAACAAGACGCTGAATCCACTCCTGCCGGATCTGACTGACATCTTGAGTGACGGTATCAGCAGAGCTGATGCAGGAGCAGTATAAATATCAAGTACAAAGCTTTAACTCTGAAACTCAAACTCTCTTCCTGCTCCAATGATCGTTTTGAAAGAAGGGGAAGATGGCGCCTGACTGATTTTTTTTTCTTTTTAACAAGAAGTGAAAGTGTTTTTCTTTAAAATAAAGTGACTGTTTGAACTGAGTTGGAATATGTAAAATGGACTCTTAAACCTTAAAAGAGCTATTTATAATTTGGAGGTGCTAAAAAGTTATTTTCCAAATTTGGTTATTTCACAGTTTAACTACAAAGTACTAGAAAGTGAAAGTGTGTATTGAAAGTCATTAGTTGCAAAAATGGCTCCCAAACCGCATAGACCCGTTTTTAAAAGTGCGGAGGCATTGTTTGTTCAGCAATCTGGAACACAGTCTTTGAAGTTACCCCCCCCCCCGAAGCTGCTGCATCTGTATTGACTTTAAAAGATTTACAATATTTTTATTTTATTTTAATTCCATTTATATCCCGCCCTTCTCCGAAGACTCAGGGCAGCTTACAAGCTTAGCAGTAGCCTTCATTCTATGTATATGCCTGCTTATTAGGGCTTTCCCCCCCCCCAAGCGGCATTATTACAAAGTCAGCTTAATTGCCCCCAACAATCTGGGTCCTGGTTGAGTTTCTTGGGACTAGGAAATAATTAACAAAGAATGACCAGAAAAAGCAAAAACAGTTTCCTTTCCATTTTGAGTGTTTAGAGCACGGGTGTCAAACTCACCGCGTCACATAACGTGTTGTGACATATCGTGACTTTTTTTTTGCATTGTTGGAGCTGGGGTGGGCACGGCCTCCGCATGATGCAACCAGCCTGTGGGCCAGCAGATTGAGACCCCTGGTTTAAAGCATATGTACACCCATAGAAATTTAAGGAGAGAGAGGTTCACCTACAAAAGTGCTGATGAGGTTCAGAAATAAATAAAAAAGAGAAGAGACATTTCTCTTTTTGAAAGTGTCTTTCAAAGGAGGTTTATGGTTCCGTGATTTATTTTTTTAAAGCACATTTTTATACATCGTGAACACTTTTAGGTAAGATTTTTGTGCAGTCATCCTGCTTCATACACAGAGGTAGAGTCATATGATTCTTGCCTATAGCTGCAGAAACCTAGAGAGGTCTTGTAAATTAGAATTGTTCTTAAAATGTTCTGGGATTCTTCGATAGGTTGATTGTGAAAAGCGTGGAAATGCTGCCCCCTCTTGGTAGACATTTTTCATTTTTTTAAAAAAGAACGGCTAAATTCTGCTGTATTGGACTTTCATCAAGCTACTAAGTTCCTTATTCAATTAGATTTATTAAACTTCAGTTGTGTATTACAGCAAGGAGATTCAGCAGCTGTAGAAGGCAATTTCAGTTGAAGCAGCTTCAGCTTGGAATGATGCAAAACGCTTATATTTTATGTGACCAGGTAAGATGGCACTGCCTGACTTTCCATTTCCCAAATATTATAAGTAGAGCCACCCTACCACTTCTGCCAACCCAGCAGTTCGAAAGCACGTAAAAATGCAAGTGGAAAAATAGGGACAACTACGGTGGGAAGGTAACAGCGTTCCGTGCGCATTTGGCGTCTAGTCATGCCGGCCACATGACCACGGAGACGTCCTCGGACAAGCGCTGGCTCTTCGGCTTTGAAACAGATGAGCACTGGCCCCTAGAGTTGGAAACAAGTAGCACGCATGTGCGGGGGAACCTTTACCTTTACCCTACCACTATATGATTAAATCTGGTCACAAAGTATGCCAAATGCTATGTTATGAAATCTGTATCTGAGCAAGCAAGGACACAAAGGAAATTGTCTAGTATTGAGTCAGACCATGGGACATTATTGGTTGTGACTGGGCAGGATTTAATTAAACTTCTATCTAAACTATGACAGTCTAAAATGCTTCTAGTACCATCGCAGAGGAAATCTGGCATGTGAACAAACCGAACAAACTTTCCCCTTGCACATATGAATAGCTGTTCATGCTCATTTCTGACCCTCCTGCAGCTACTGAAACTCAAAATCTCAGTTGTTCCCTTAAGCTTTCACAATAAAAGTGTCTCCTTGGTATTCTCATTATATTCTGCCATTTTCATTCTGCTGAATAAAACGAACCAAGGCAGACAGAAGCTCTTTCAGCACGAGAAGCAGATCTATCTGTTTTTCCTGCTGAGTGAGGCAGCTCAGAGGGAAGGGCTGCATTGCATTAACACTTCCAACACAAAGGATTCTGTTTCTGAATTAGCCGAAGGATAACAGAACTGTTCAGGAGGCTTTGCATGGTGGGAATGTGAGCAGATTTTTCTCCAGGCAGAGCAAATGTGCAACATTAAATACCTCCCTAAGCTGTAACACAGCTTTTCCTATTTGGTGTGGACACAGGCTTATTCAACCAACTATGGCTAAGACATAGTGATGAGTAAACTTAATAGGTTTCGCACAAAGCTTGACATTTTTGTAACTGGATAAAGTTTTTCCAAATATCATTTTTATCTTTGAAAAGCTGGAATTATAATAAACACCAGAGGGCTCCAGTTCCTTTCTAAAGCCATGTAGGATACATTTCAATGCAAGGCTTGTTTAACAACCCTATTAGAAATAAATGCTGTTCTACGTTCATGTAACTGAATTTTGAGAACAAGAATTAAGGAACCATTTTGCTTTTAAACTAAAAACCTCTGTTCTGTAATATTTAGCCATACTGAAAGTTGAGATTTCACATACATTGCAAAGGATAGCAGATGATGGAAGCTGATGTTCATATTATAATGAGAGACAAACATTTTTCTACCAGCTAGTTTGGATACCCTCCCTTCCTCAAATGGCATATACAATATCTGCATGGATGGAGTGAAAGCATCCCTGAATGATGATGCTTTCACTAAGCAGAGCGCTTGTGCGAGTAACCTGACTTTTATGTATCTAAGTAGTTTTAAAGCCCCGTTTTTGAAAGATAAAGGTAGAAATATAATTCCTATTATAAATGTGGGACCAAAACAACCTATTATAATTATCTCTAGGAATTATAAAATTGATGGTTGAGGAAGGTAAGCCTTTCTGGATCTTGGATTTTAGATGGATGCTCTTCAATGAACCTTTTCTATGCAAGTCAGTTTGCCCCTTGTATCTCTTTGACTGGAGGTGTCTTTGCAGACCCCCAATAATTCTCAGATTTGCTCCTTAAAATACTTTTGTTTGACAGTGGCAGGAACTGTATATGTAGCTTCCAGGATGCTGAGGCTCAGCTATATCCCTTGCCCATATATGCCTATATACTGTATGTGCATCAAAAGGGTAAGAAAAATATCCTTCTAATATCAGATAACCATCTTTTCATTACACATAATCCACTAATTCCAGTCCCAAGATATTAGTAAGTGTGTAGTATTGATTCTATTTTATCTACTGAAATATTATCATTCTTCTGCAAATATCAAGTGTTGATATTTTGAGCCTAATGATCAGCGATTTCTGATGTACTGACATCAACAATTAAATTTAGTGGGGAAAATGAACATGTACAGGTAGTAAATGTCTATGGAGATTCTCAGTCATCCAGGTCATAATTATCCCAGAGATGCTTTTTCAGGAGGCAACTGGACTTCCTTGTTTTTCTTTGAAGACATTTTGCTTCTCATCCAAGCAGCTTCTTCAACTCTGACTGGATGGTGGGGAATGGAAAGATTTATACTCCTGCAGACAGCTGTTCATTTGCATTCTTTTAGGAGTTGTTAAAGCTACTTGGAGGCTTATCTGTGTCTTCAGGGTCACCAGAATAGTACAAATGGGTGTGGGGCCTTCTTGGAACTGTTGAAAGGACTGTGTTGTAGACTGGAGATAGCTGATGTTGGATCCCTCCCCCTCTGTTGAGAGAGGGCTGTTCAATTTTGACATAGATGGCCTCTTTGACTCCTCTTTCAAACCAGTTCTCAGTCCAAGATGTGGAGTTTGCTGTCTTTGAAAGAGTGGCCTTTGTCTTTTAAATGCAGATGGACTGCTGACTCTTGTCCTGATGGGTTTGTTCTCCTACGTTGTGTAATACGTTTATGAAGTTGTTGTTTCATTTCCCCAATGTACAGATCTGTACATGGCTCACTGCATTTGTACTAGATTTACCAGATTGCTCAGTTTGTGTCTGATGTACAGGTAGTAGACAACCCATTCCCCATATAATTCATTTCCCAGTGGGTCATTGGTTTAGATATATTTTCTTACCCAGAGAAACAGAATGAACATGGGTAGCCAAAAAAGCAGTGGGAACAGGAACAACTGAGTTTCTTTTTGGGAAGCAAGCCTTCCTTCCTTCCTTCCTTCCTTCCTTCCTTCCTTCCTTCCTTCCTTCCTTCCTTCCTTCCTTCCTTCTTCTCTCTCTCCCTCCCATCAGTGGGGAAGTTGCAACAGGCAGTTATAAATCTAAGCCCAGTGCTGGGTAGTGGAGGAAATGTGGGTGGGTGTGGTGAGGAATGGTACATGGGTGTATAAGAGGTGTCATGTAGGTTGGGAAGACTATCTGGATGTGTTGGCTTCCCTTCCCTTTCCAGCAGGCAAGTAAATGGCTGTTGCTAGGTGGGGAAGGGAATAAGGATTGCCAGACTGGCTGGGAAACTGTCATAAAATGATGAACATGAAGATTATGTGCCTGGAGCAGCAGCAGCACAGCAATAGACAGTAGCACTGAAGCAGCTACAACTTCCTCAAATTTCATTCTCTCAGAGAGTCATGGATCCCAGATTTGGGGCACTTTCTATAAGTTAGTCGATTTGAGTTACCTTGGTTCAAAAATTGTTGCCCTATGATGCAGTTTTGCCCAGGTAAAAATCATGACAATATGAGTAGTATATAGAATGGTTCTATCAAGTAATAATCTTCTATTAAAATGACTAGATCTTCTGAGCCATTTTCTAGAGCAAGCATTTTGCAACATATTTCAATAATCTAACAGTGGATAACTAATTACAGGGTACAAGCATCTAAGTAGCATCTAGTTTAGCAGTTTCAGATTAGACTAGTATAAAGATGTCCCATGCCACCCTAAAATATGTTCTATGTTCTCCAGTGAAAAAGTTGAATAAGAAAGTACTCTCAGATTATGCTATGTTCTCCTAGAATAGCATGGAAAAACTTGTTTCATGTCAAATTCACATTCCCTTCAGCAATAATCTGCTAGAGGTCACATGATGAATGAGACTGAAGCAACCATGGCTAGAGAAGCAGAACATAAAGTCAGTGAAAATACCAATTTTCTCTCTAACGAAACAATCTATCTCTGGGGAATGTTTTCCAGTAACCCTTGCAGACTGCCAGGAAGGGTCAAATAGTTCTTACAATGGATCTAAACTGATCTCTTGAACAGGAACTTTGAAATTAGCTTGACAATCACATTGCGGACTTGGGAACACAAGTTTCCTATGCTTGATTTAATCGTATGCACCACACAGATTTTTAAAAATGGAAACAAAGATGGAATCCCTTGATATAATAAAGTGTAAATATCAAAGGACCAAGTAACTTTCTGGAATCAATCGCATGAGATCAAAACCAATTAAAAAATCTCCCTCAACTTTATTTTTTTCAGTAACAGAAATTTCTACTTATATAATACATACTTGTTAACTTATTATATTTAACTGGATTCAAAACTACTAAGCTCCACTGTAAGCAAAAATAACAGTAAAGGCATTTAAAATATGAAGTAAAACTTTTTCAGTATTAAATACTTCTGGAATCTTGAAGAAGAGATTAACACTAATGTTAGTTATTTACTGCAAGAAGAGTGTGGGCTTCTCCTGAGGTAGCTGATATATTGCATCTCCTAAGGTTGATATACTGTAGCTTCCATTGATTGTGATGCTTGGGACAGATGGTAAGCAGTATTTGGAGTCCCAACACCACATATAAGGTCACAGATTTCCCACCCCTCTTTAGTCTATAGTCAGCATGGGGAATTCTGGGAGTTGAAGTCCACACATCTTACTGTTGCTGAAGTTGAGAATCACTGGTGTATAGAACAGGAATTTGCAACCTATGTTTTGTGGATTTCATGAAGCTCTCATGATCTTCTCTGTAGCTTTGAACATTGTTTTTCCACATCCCTTTGTCACTGCCTTAACTATGCTGGGGAATAGGCTGTGCAAGGAGTCCTTTACCACACTTTAATCAGACTCTTCACAGTCCAGCAAGTACCTATTTGGTGGGCTGTCAAAAATTCAACTGTTTTGAAGATGGAATGTAAAGAAAGTCATCTATGCAAGTCCCTTCCCTCAAAATACTTTTTACCAATGTTGATGGCAGGGAAAATGGAATGCAGTTAAGAAATTCTGTCCCTTTCCCTTAATAATTTTGTTTCCTAGATGTCTGTTAAACCATGGTGACAAAGAAACGATGGATTATGCATTGTGATAGTGTAACATTAAAATTGGTCTTTGCATTTGTATTTGCATCCAGATGTGGTATGCGATATCAGCTATATCACAAGCGTTTTAAGTTTTGACGGCACAATTTTTCCCCCACTTGTCTCCTCCCTACAGATTTATTATTATTTTTAGTTCCTTTATGTCAGCATTGACTCTTTGTTAACGTCCTGGACAAGTCCCTGCCGTTTCTTGGCATGACTTTTCGGAAGTGGGTTGCTTTTGCTACTGAGGGTGGAGAGAGAATGACTGGCCAATGTTGCCCAACAGGCTTTATGCCTGAGAACAGAACTCATGGTCTCCTGGTTTCTAGCCTGTTACTTTGATCATTACACCAAACTGGCTCTCTGCCTATGAAAATAGTAATAGGAAAAAAATCAGGTTCAGCTGCCTATAAAATAATAGAAGAAGCCATCTGAATTTTGCTTCTCCAGTGCTCTCTATGCAGAAGTGGCACAATGTCTGTATATATGGTCCCTAACCATCACCAACCGCATGTGTAATTTAAGGCCAAAAATATTCCTGTGCTGATGTATCCTACATGGCCAAGAAAAATAGGCAACTTGTTAGGATTCGTCAAAGAGTGAAAAAGCTTTCTATACATGTAAAATTACTGTTTAGACATTATTATTTAACATTCAATATGGTCTTAAATGTTATGAGTTATTCTATGTCAAAAAGCAACAACCAGGAACATTTAAAACAAACCATTTATTTTAAACTGAACGGTTATTTTTAACAGTTACATAAATTACACAGAATGACTAAGTCAGATGTTTCACAAGGGGAGAAAAATCAAAATTTTAAGCAGGGAAAATATCACAACAGGTTAAAAAGAAAAAAAAATTGCCAAAGCATTCAAATAAGGCCATAATTCTTTAATTAAAAAAACAATAAATTTTCCCCAAAATTCATATTCCCTTTTCTTTCAGTATTCCAGTGCTGTTAAAACTACAAGTCCTGTACAGATGTAATCAAGGCAGTGGGTTACACAAGGGTGTAAATCCTTCAAGTTCATATCATACTCAAGGTCCATTGAAATGTTTGGATTGCAGTGCCGGATGGATGAACACCCTTTTCTTCCAGGTTTTTCAGCATTAGCAATGTAATATAATAAAGCTTATTAGTACATGCAGTTGCCCTTGAAACTTCAGACTTAATTGCCTTCATAACTTAAAATTCACGAAGTGCACAGCTAAATGCCAGAAAATGTAGCCTGCTATTCTATCAACAGTTGCCCATGCTTAATACTTAATGGTCTACTGGAGCAAATGGTGCTCTTTTTAAAGAACTGTCTCACTGTAAAACATTTAGTTCCAAAGATGTGCCAACATTTTTTGAAATAAAAAGTATAAAAACATAGATTATATAAAGAAAATACAAAAACACTAGAAATGACCAAACATTTTCAAAGAACAAGCACCACAATGGACACTAGCATTCAGTTTTGTAGCATATAATCACTTTACTCCAGCCAGTCAACTTCATCAAATTCTGAATCATCTTCTGAATCACTGTATTCCACAGCAATGCGGCGAGACAATATGGTGGCGACATCATTTTCAACACGCTCATGTTTAGCTTCTTGTTCACGTTGCTCTTCAACCTTACGCAACTGAATACCTAGAATGTCACCAAAAAATTATAAATCACTAACATGTATTTTGCAAACCATCTATATTAGGCATAGCAACATGGACTAATTTGTTTTCCATAAGAATCTTCAATTAACAGTATGCACTTTTATAGTTACTTAGGAGTAGCTAATTTTTCTGGTTCAGATAATTCTTAGACATCTGAGAACACACCATGGGCACTTTTAACAAATGGCTACCAATGAGATAATCTCAGACATAAAACACCCGTTTAGTAGAAGGCAAACTTCTAAAAGTTGATCCTGTCACCTTACCTTTCTCTTTTTTCCTAACAACAACAACAACAACAACAACAACATAAAGACAAAGATGGCAACTTCCCAACAACTGAGCCACTCATACAGTCATTTTCTACAAATGCCTCTGGACAGTACAGTCCTAAAAAGCACTCTTGGAAGTATTTTTTTTTAGGCTGTCAAACAATTTTACATATTATCCAGTCTCTTGCGGGTGACCAAAACCATCTATTATTTAAGGGGTCCCCATTTTTTTTGCCTGTGTCGGCAGGCTTATATGTTATTTTGACATCATATTATAAGTCCTCTAAAAAAAAAGGCCTATCATGATTGGTATGGAAAAAAAGCATTTACTGGAAAAAAATCAGGTATAATTGTTCTCTATTATCCTTTTAGCTTCTTAAGATGTTCTAACACTTCAACTTTTCTTGCTGTTTTTCTGAGATGATGGGCACTGAATTTCAGCCCCTCAATATTTTATCTTCTGAGTTTGCCTCAAAGGTGCAACAAGAGCACTGCTGATAGTGCAGAAATGCCTGAGGCTGGTGCTGTGCTTTGCTTTACAACATGCTAGCTTCCCAAATCTATTTATTTATTTTAAATGGCAAGAATAAAAATAATCAGATCCAACTAAGTGAAGCATCGAGCTGGAGAGGGAACCAGCCTCAGGCACTATGCTGTGTACTTTGTACCATTAGGCATCTTGTTTGGGACATACAAACTAGTTTAATAAAGAAGGGAGGGGAAATGAAGAAGGAAACTGTTAAGTTATTTAACTATGGATAGAAAAGGTATGAAAATAAAATGCAGTTACAAAAATAGGATCATTACAGTAATAACCTTCATAAACTTTAAAGTAGAATATTAATATTTTCAATTAAGAATATAAAGGTAAAGGTAAAGGTTCCCCCGCACATGCATGCTAGTCGTTTCCGACTCTAGGGGCCGGTGCTCATCTCCGTTTCAAAGCCGAAGAGAATATACCAATTGATTATTAATGCAAACTGCTAGAATATTAATATTTTCAATTAAGAATATACCAATTGATTATTAATGCAAACTGCTGCTATACAAAATGTTCCAAGGTCTGGGTGCTGCTGATTTAAACACGAAGCACAGTTGCATGGGAAACAAATTACAGCAAAGTGGTTAGATAAAGTAAGATAATGGATATGGAATATTTTTGTAGAAATTTAATAACAAAAGATATTTCAAATGCTTCCTTGATAAATATTCACTTTGCTGTAAATTTTTTTTGAAAAAATGCCATATAAATTATAGTCTTAGAACAGGCCCAAAGTTTCTGGTTCTTTCAAAACCAAGAATATATCATGTTTATTAGAAAACAAATCCAATTCTGATCAAGATTCCTGAATTTCAAATAGTTTAAAACATAAATCAGAATATAGTTTTATCTAGTTATCCACTCCTTATCTCCCAATTATTTAACTTAATAAAACAGTACTGAGAAATTAAGCTATTCTGTCACTAAATGATTTCAACCAAATAACAAAGCACAATAATATAACTGCCTTTTTTGTTTTAGAAAAATAAAATCTTGTGAGCAACAGAAAGAAAAAGCTGAGAGAAGCTGCTTGGTATGCATCAATTATATAATGGTTTTTTTTTTGTTGTTGTCAAAACTTAATACTATATAATATGTTTCTGGGACCCTTTCACAAACTATGTCCTCAACATTATATTGTACATGAACCCTTTTTGCTAACATTTATGTAGAGCTATTATAAACTCCGTCCAAGGATAAATAACTATCTAGAATCAAGTGAAGTTTTTTTTAAATCCATATAGCAATTTCCTTAAGATGACATGCTTACTCTATGCTTAGTACACATAGTTTTTTTTAAAAAAAACATTAAACCTGCAAAAATATATACTTCATCAAGTGTGCAGCCCTGCTAATGGATCCACAGAAAGCTAGTACCTTTTCGTATTGCTTCAAGGAGGACACTTCTGGCATCACTGATGACGGGTAGCGTTGATGGGTGCCGTTTGGGTTCAGGAACAGGAGTGACTTGGGAAGGTGGGGATGGAGGCAATATGGGAAGGTGAGGGCCTGGGACAGTAGAGCTGGGCGGGTGAGAAAGAGTTGAAACTGGTGATGAGGGACGGATACCAGGAGGGGGCAGTGGAGGCGGCGGTGGCGGCGGAGGGAGCCCTTGTATTTCACTTGGCGGAACTGGAACAGGCTCACAGACCTGGGCAATTCTAGTGATGGGAGGGGAGGGTTGCGCTAAGGGAGGGGCTATGGGAGGTGGAGCTGGATGAAGAACTCCGGGAGCAATCTGTAGCGGTGCAGGGGGTGGAGGGACAGCTGGAGGTTGTAAAGCAGTGGTGGGAGGAGGGGGAGGAGGTGGCACTGGAGGGGGAGGTGTGGAAGTCATGGCCGATCTTAATGAAGAAGTAGATAGAGCAGACGGAAGGGGGGGAGGTGGTGGGGGAGGAGTGGGACTCACGAAGACTTGAGTTCTGCCAGCAGCAGGTGACTGAGGCCGATTTTCTGTCAAAGCTGCAGTAGAGCTGGGATTAAAAAAAAATACTGAAAATGAGTACAATTAGAAGAATGGAAATTAGCTGTAATCACATTCTAAGCATCATTAATGATTTCAGAACATGCAAATATTTTGAATGTGCAAATCGGTCATACTTGAGCAGGTTCCCAGTATTCCCATATCTAACACATATTGTTTAACATTTAATTTCTGAAATTGTATAACCAATAGTTATAGTGTTAATCCGAAAAGAAATGATATATTTATGTGTAATTTTTTCCTGATAAGTCACATAATTATGGTTTGCTTGACAATATTTATTTTATTTTATTTTAGAAAATTTATATTGCTGCCTACTCTCCCATGGCGACTCAAGGGTATAAAAACACCATATAACAGAAATAAAAATAATAAATATGGAATTTAATAAAGAAAAGCATGTGAAAATGAAACTAGAGTTCAATCAGTGTATCTATTATAACATAGCACTAAACAGACAAATCTGTCAAAGTAGAGAACATTTTGTTACAATAATACAATAATAACTGACAATGCATTGCTTAAATGATGATAAAATGTATTAAAATGTTTAAGAGCCCAGATGATGAATGTTTGGCATTAAGAATAAATTATTCAAAGGGAGGCAAGTTTCTCTTTTGAGAGTCCTCCACAACAGGAGTGTAAAACACAGTCCTTCTTCCTTATGGTCACTCTCTACACCTCAGACTGAAGTAGAATTTGGACTAGACTTTAGATTTTGGTAGATTTTACAGCAGGTGTAAAAATGGCAGAGCCAACATTATTTTTGCAGGTCTCAGGCCTCCCAGAGATGGGGCCAAAAACATTGGCCCTTATTCTTACATTTTTTTAGAATTGTACATGGTTTGAAGTGTTCCTAGAGTCATCATAATTACTGGAAATCAAGCAATCTTGTTTGTTTGTTCGTTTATTGCTAGCTTTATATAACATATTTCCTCCAGGAACTGAAGAAAACGTACATGGTAACTTTTCCTCTATATTTTCCCAAAAGTTGAAAGATAGTGGTGGCTCAGAGTCAGCCAGCAAATTTCATGGCTGGGGACAGACTTGAATCTAAATCTTCCCAATCTTAGTCTGATGCCTTAACTATGCCTAACAACAGTTACTGGTTGGTAACAATCTTTATTTTCATTTGGTGTGCCATAAGAGCAATTTAGATTTGAAAAATAAAAGGTCCTTAGGACACATGGACATTCAAGTTACTCCTCAGCAATTGTTTAAAACGGCTGAACAATTGAGCAACCCAGGCAAAGGTGACTCTAATTTAAGGAGATGCTGACAATTGCAGTCTGCTACCTATGCATGGACCAAATCATTTTTACCTTTAGAATCTGCATCACTGCACAATTCTAGTAGGTATATCTTTTCTTGGACAGCATAGCCTAATGAAAGGGATTTACATAATGGTAGCTAATTGTTCCAATTACTATGATATGCTCTACAGGTAGTCCTTGTTTAGTGACATTTTTTTTCCCCGCACATGCGTGCTAGTCGTTTCCGACTCTAGGGGCCGGTGCTCATCTCCGTTTCAAAGCCGAAGAGCCAGCGCTTGTCCGAGGACGTCTCCGTGGTCATGTGGCCGGCATGACTAGACGCCAAAGGCGCACAGAACGCTGTTACCTTCCCACCGTAGTGGTCCCTATTTTTCTACTTGCATTTTTACGTGCTTTCGAACTGCTAGGTTGGCAGAAGCTGGGACGAGTAACAGGTGCTCACTCTGTTACGCGGCACTCAGGATCTGACCCGCCAAACTGCCGACCTTCTGATCGACAAGCTCAGCGTCCTAACCCACTGAGCCACCGCGTCCCTTCAGTGACAATAGTAACTGGCAACTTGGCTGTTAAATGAAGAAGTCCCTAAATGAAATGGTGACTGCTTGCAATCCTGATTCAGCTTTCCTTTGCTTACAGACCTACAAAGGACATAAATGCAAAGATTGGTCGCAAAGTTACTTTTTCATCATCACTGTAATTGCTAACAGTTCCTATATGAGGCAGTAGACAAAGACTAAACAAGGACTACATGTATGTGGATTTCAGATTTTTCCTCCTCTTTTTAGTTTTAAGCTGAATATGTCACTTTATAGACTTTTATTTTATTACTTCCATTTTGATGACTATAAATGTTGAACTGGTTCATAATTAATGGCAATAAATCTATTTATTAAATAAATGCATAGGAAAACCTCTAAGAACAAAACATGCCTCAAAGTACTCAGCAAATAGAAAATAGGTATTTCATGGATTGTTTTCTTATTTCCTTGTTTTGTACCTACAACTTATAGTCTGTCAGTGTCAGCTATTGCCAAGGCACTCTGACATTTCATTTTAAGTGCTTCTTACCTAACACAGGGTGGAATGGGTTTCACATCTCCTCCGCCATGCATTGGTGGGGGTGGGGGAGGTTCATGTGGTCTTACTAAAACACGCTCTTCTGCCCTGTTAAGAAGTTCATTCATTTGGCTGTATGGTAATGCAGAAAGAGAATAGGGTCCATCCATGTGTTCCACATATGCCTGCGGTCTGAACAGAAATAAATCCATATGTACATATGTTAAATTCATTTTAGTCTCTGATTTCACTGCCGTTGTAAGAAAAACATTTCTCTCAAAAGGAAAATTAGCCCACTACTTCAATACTTATGAAGGAAGAGGGCATAAAACAGTAATAGAAAGTCAATAAGGAAACTTAACACATGACAACGAAATATACACACCTGACACCTTGTTTTGTAATTGTCATAAACTGTGAACCCTAAACTTGTGCATCGAATGCAGGAACAGAAATTGTAAATTCAGTTTTGCTAACTACAAAGCAAATAGCAAATCATTATCATCACTGCTATTATACACACATACACATATAAGAACAGGAGAGGATTGTCTGGAGAGTAAGGCATTCAAAAGCCCTCCATGGAGAATATGGGAAAGAAAATTACAAGTCCAATCATGAGTGTAAGGTGGCATGACATACAGCAATGATCTATTACAACCATGTCAAATTATGGACGCTTCTAGAAAATTACCCCTAATTATAGAACGTAAGGATGACAGCTAGCTTGAAATTCATACAAACAGCCTAAATGAGCTAGTTTCAAACTTTGCGTTAAAAAACAAACAAACCTGGTCTCAAAATGGGAGGCAGGGCCATTAGCAATTTCAATATGCTTATGTAAAAGGCTGGCATCATCGTCTGCGAGTTCTGGTCCCTGGGCTAACTTCTGCCATTCTCTGCGCCTGTCGTGAGGAGCCCGTGGCACTTTTTCTGGTTCATGAGGACGATCAAGATTCTTCTGCTATTAAAAAAAACATAGGAAACCTGACACTGCTCAGAACATAAACGAATCTGCCAGAAACATATGTTTTCTTTTAATTACAAGGATATAACATTTAAACATTTAAATTGTCCGTGATAATTCCTTCACATTTTCATCATTCAGCAGTACAAGATGTAAGTAATAAACAATGTACTTCAGTAACCATGGAATTATTGTACCAATGAAGGAGAATATTTGTAGCTCAGGGTTGAAATGAGGGGTCCTCGGTGCTCTCTGAACTTGCTTGTTTTCTTGCAGACGTTTCTTTACCCTAACTAGGTAACATCATCAGTACTTAGTAAGGAGCCTGTTTGCTGACTCTTTATATTCTGGTGTCTTGCCTGTCTGGGTGGTGGTGGCGCTCTTAGGGATTCTTTGGTTGGGCTGTTTACTAATGGCTCTGTGGCAGTTTCCTGAAATTATTGTATGAAACACAAAAAGGCGGTCTCTAGTATTATATTTATTATAAAATACCTATAAGGTTAAGTTGACTATAGGTGTACTGATTATAACTGAACATTACGAACTAATCAGTTTAAGATCTATGAGATGCTATAAGGTTTGTGTTATAAATTGCCTCTGAAAATAAAGTCAACAAAGCTAAAAAGTATAAATTTATAAACTTACATGGCCTAAAATATCCTGAAATAAAAACCTAACCAGATTAAAATATTATGCATTTCTACAAAAACTGAATCTTTATTAACAAGCAACTAAGATGAAATATGTATACGAAATACTTTTATCAATTAACATCTCCTGGCTAAGGGTCCTGCCATATTTTATATGCTGTCACATGGAACTTATGTGAACTTATCTGAATGCAATAACAACTGTTTTCTGGAAGTAATAAATGGATGTAAAATTAATCTGTACAGGCTGGCAGCCATAAAAGTAATGGGTAGATAAATGTAATACAAATGTCTTGGTAATAACTATAGCAGAAGAGAATGTGTTCAATAATTTTGACTTGACCATCATCACAATGACACAAATATTCCATTAAGGAGATCTTCCTACACTCTCCTTATAGCACACCCAGGCGAAGGATAGGGATAGGAGTTTGAGTGAAAACCCTTTTGTGTTTATGAATTTCTAACTGCATAAAACATGTTGCAAAGGTTACTACATTTACTGCTTTTTACATCCATTATAAGTTGCCTTATAAGCAAATCTAGACCAGATATACCACTTGAGACTAAAAGGCAAGAGATAACCTAAAACTAAGGAAGATAATTTATTCTGTCCCACAAGGCTCAGTATCCATGTACAATCATTCATAGACTAGCAATATTTATTTTTACTACTTTGCAGAAAGTACTTTGCTCATGGTTATAAAAATAAGTTTGAATCACTATGTTAACTCTGTTAACAACAGGGAAAATCCTTCTTTATACAAGCCAAAATCAGTAAGTTCATAGTTTTCATTGCTAGGAACCAAAGTTCAATCCATTCTATTTCCCATTATAGAATTTATCATACAGGGGGGGAAAAACTTCTACCTGACAGAAGACAGAAGTAAATATATAATAGGCCTGAACTGATGGAATGACGATTCTTTTTTATCTAATTTGTATCTCTTCCCCATTTTTTATATAAATTTTTGATTTTTCAGAAGGCATTTCTACTACTTTTGCTGGTTCTTATTATTTAAATAAACTTTATTATGCTTAGGAAATTACATACCAACAGGCTGAAGAACAGCTTCTATCCATGGGCTGTCAGGCTCTTGAACGGGAAATAACTTTATGTATGATTGACTTGTGAGGCCGGTGTGTTGTGCAATTAGCTCACATGGTGCAACAAGACGGTGGGTTTGTTGTCACTGTGAGTTGTGGTGGTGGTGGGGGCATGGAGGGAGGCTCAGCCAATCTCAATCTATACATGGTTGTACTTTGACAATAAAGGTTCATTCATACATAATTTTAATGGCTGCCTTAAAGGGGCTACTTTTGTTTCACTGTATCTTTGGTCAAAAGCAGTATCTTTTACCTTCTGTTTTCTCTTTTCCTTTCTTTTATCTTCTGTATCTTGCAACATCTTTTCTTTCCATAGATCAAAGAAATAGGAAGGATTCGTGTAAAATTTTAAACCCTCTTTTCCATCATCTCTAAAGATAAAGCAACGTTGTAAAATGTTATTAAACACAGACTGAATGATAACATCTGAGATTATAACATCATCTCCAAAAGAATACACTTCTAGCAGGATGAAGTCTTGAGCAGAGAATACCTACGTACACAAACAGGGGAAAAGGTGCATTTTAATTTCCAAGGAAAATAACTGACACTGATCTAGAAAGCGCACACTGAAGGAATGGCAGAAATCAAAATTAGAGGATGTTAATTAAATAGATAACCATATCTGGGGGCAATAACAAATGGACCCAAATTTTAAATTATTGAATACACAAATCATGGCAAATGTTTCGATGTATGTCTAAATATTTAAAGACCATGTAAAATTCATTATGTAATGCCCGTTTAAATTTTATTATTTGTTTCATGGATTTTGAAAAGGAGCTTGAGTGCTAAGCTCATGGCAGAATTTTATGCATGAACTTAACAATCTGTTAATATATAAAATCATATATGAAAAATATAAGCAAAAGGTAAATACAATAGAAATTAATGATGTAATTTCTTAGTAAAAAAATTGTTTGAAAGGTTATTTTGGTTGCAAAGTTCTAATCAGATGGGTTGAAAAAAAAGAGCTTGAGAATGGAACCACATGCTTCATAATGAGGAAAATGCACTCAGTAGATGCTCAGGGGCAAATCAATCAAATATTTTATGCCCTTTTAATGCCAGAAGCAGGTTCTCTTCTTCAGAACATTACAAACAAAATACTTTAACAACAGACTGGGCTAGACTTGACTACAAGACTCTTTAGTTGCTGAAAAGAACATATAACAAGACAGCTTGGCCTAGAGCAGGGGTAGGCAACCTTGGCTCTTTTATGACTCGTGGACTACCATGCTGGCTCAGGAATTCTGGGAGTTGAAGTCCATAAGTCATAAAAGAGCCAAGGTTGCCTACCCCTGGCCTAGAGGTTAAGTGCTGGCCTAGAAACCAGGAGATGGTGAGTTCTAGTCCCACCTCAGGCATGAAAGCTGTCTGGGTGACTTTGGGCTCTGTCCAGCCCACTTCACAGAGTTGTTGTGAGGAAAACAGGAGGAAGGAGTATTAGGTATGTTTGCTGCCTTGAGCGATTTATAAAGTAATAAAGGCAGGATAAAACAAAATCCAATAAATAAATAAATAAAAGGACTTTGATCCAACCTCTAGTACAAGCTTACGTGTGACAAGATGTTGTACATTATAGCTTGCTACACATGCTTTTCTTGTAGAAAGTTCCAAATTAAATCCCTAATATTCCCTAGTAAGACAGGAAGAACTGGAGAAATAAAGTTCCCTAGACATTGGCAATACAAGATTAGCTAGGGCAGGAACGGATATAAATCATTGGCTTATGTATTATAAAAGAATACAATCATGATGAACAATCAAACAAATACAAGGCAGGTAATCTAACCTTAGAATTATCAGTTGCTCTCATAATTTGTGAAATTTAAGTTGCATAGAATCACTTGTATGACTTCTGATGAAAAAGAATTGGGATGTCAAATGAAATCCTTGAATTCAGTTACAGATTTTTGAAAAAAATATCCCAGTAAATAATAAATGCATAATATAAACATAGGATATAGATTTTTTGAAATGATAACCTGTAAGGGGTAAGGATGTTGAGTGGTGGTGGCTGTTCACATGTATCGTAAGTCTCCTGCAAAGGGATTGGAAGACTCCTGCGGTCAAAGAGCTGTTGATCTTGAGTTGTGGAACTTCGGAAAGCTTTTCTCATTGTTATATCTTGCAATGAAACTGAAGAGAAGATAATTATTTACACAGTTAGGGTGTTATTAAGCTCTAGTATTCAGAGAAGGTTATACTAAAGTTTGCACTTCATAAGAAAACAGGGCATTGGAATTGTTAGGATCTGCTCATTAAAAATTAAGGCTGTGTTAAAACATCTCTCCTAAAAGTATTAAAGCGGCCACATGCTTTGGAAGCTCCCTACTCATATGTCAAAGGCTTTACCTAATTGCTAGGATATGTTTCTTCATTTCCAATTGCTTCATTACATTGCAACCTTAACAGAAGTCTTGTGTGCATGTGCACAAAACAAATATCTGGGAAAGCTTTCTAAGCAGTTATGCCAAGCCTCTTAGAAGACCTGTCACCTGTCATGCTTCAAGGAGAAGAATGTTAAACTCAGAAAAAAAACATGCTTTTCAGAGCAATGCTTTGAATGCTTCTACATAGTCAACTACAATGACAATTATGAAACTGTAAAGTGAAGGAAAAGAGCCAGTTTGTTGTGGATAAGGCATTAGGCTAGAAATCAGCACAAAGCCAGTTGGGTGACCTTGGGGCAGTCTCTCAGCCCGGGCAAATGACTTCTGAAAAACCTTGCCAAGAAAACTATAAGAACTTGTCCAGACTCTCTCCAAGAATCAGACATGATGGAACAGAAGAAAAAAAAGTGGAGGATTTTGTGCTCACTGAGGCAATGATCATTCTGAAATTAGAACTAATATTACTATGACAAGAAACCATAAGCTATTGAAATTGGAAATAAACAGCTTAGCAATTGTAGAATACGCTGCTACAGATTCTTTGAATGTGGTTCTGAATTGGCTGAGTAGCTGTCACCATTTTATTATTTTTTATGCAACACATTGTTAAAGTTTAACATATAAGTTAGACTACTGGCATCAATGATTTTTCCCAAATTGTTTCCTCAAAGCTGATCAGAATTGATTCTTTATAATGGCGTACATTTTGCTAATGGAAGAAATCTTCCAAATGAATAATTAACTACAAGCAACAAAAGAATAATATAATGGGAAAAAAGCATATATGTGTTACAAGGTAATTTATCAATCATACACTTGTTTCTTGGATGTGGCTTACATCTAACATTGACTATAAATTCAGGTAGTTAACAAAATTGAACACACATTTCTGCTGCCTATAATTTATTTAATTGAATTTAATTAGTAATGTGTGCATTAATCTATAACTACATGTTTCATGAAACTAAATTAAAGTTATTAATTTATGTGATGGCAATTTTGTGTTGGGCACTTCGCTTTATCTGAAGGGAACTAGTAAACTGGGGTTCTTCAAACTGGTGACCATGGTATGATATAAGTTATAGTTCAACACATCCAAAAGAATATCATAGTGGAAATACTATGATAGCTGGTTGGACTAAATACTTCTAATGCTTTCCATCTCTAAATTTATTGAATCTAAAACTCTTAACTGAAATAACCCATACATTTCTAAGCAAGAAAATGAATTAAAATAGTCCTGGCTTTGAATGAAGTTATGTAAGTTTGGTACTGGAAATCTACTGCAAAATACTGTAAATGTTTTTTTGTAATTAAAATGATTGCAATTGTAATTAAAATGATAGACTAATCATGCTAATTTGCTTCATTTTTTAAAACCAACTTTCCAGCTTTGGGATGGATAACATTTTTAAAACTCAAGGGAAAACTTCCTTAAACTCTTTCTTTTTTTATGGAATGGCAGAAATTTCACTAGCGTATATCACAGTGATATCCAGATCAGATTTCTGCTAAACCAAAGCAATATTTTTAAAAACACATTTACAGAAATTACCTTAAAGTGCTTAAATCTCTGCAGATAGTAAGCACTACTGATTAACTTTCAATTCCAAGTTCCCATAGTTTCCTGCTACGACTAAGCCAATAGTCCAGTCTAAGTGTGATTTATTTCTCTTACATTCTTTTGAAAAATATTTGGAGTAAAATATTTTTAAAACATTATTTAAAAATGTATAAATATATAAAATATAAAATAAAATTATTTTATACTTTAATATCCTGTCTTTCCTCTGCAATTTCCAAAAAAAACATGCAAGGGCATCTATTTCCAAATTTCCTCTCCATAACAACACCTTAAGGGGGCTGTTTTGTGCTTTTTTTAAAAAAAACCTTTTATTTATTTATTTATTTATTTATTTATTTATTTATTTATTTATTTATTTATTTATTTATTGTTTATTTATTTTTGGGACTTATATGCCGCCCTATCTCTCGAAAGACTCAGGGGCTAACAACAATAAAAACAACAATACAAAAATTAAAAAAGAATTAAATAACAGCCCCAAAATAAATTAACTACACAGTTAAAAATTAAAACATTTTAAAAACCCATCGTCAATCCAGGTCAGCCTGATGGAAAAGAAAGGTTTTGAGGTCGCGGCGAAAGGACCGGAGGTCCGGGGCCATCCGAAGCTCAAGGGGGAGTTGGTTCCAAAGGGCTGGTGCTCCCACAGAGAAGGCCCTCCCCCTGGGGGTCGCCAGCCGACATTGTCTGGCCGACGGCACCCTGAGGAGGCCCTCTCTGTGTGAGCGCACTGGGCGATGGGAAGTCGTCCCCGGCAGCAGACGGTCCTGCAAATATCCCGGGCTTAAGCCATGTAGGGCTTTAAAGGTAAGTACCAGCACCTTAAATCTTGCCCGGAAGACAACTGGTAGCCAGGAGGGGTGTAATATGGGAGTATCGGGATGCTCCCATCACTACCCACGTGGCCGCATTCTGCACCAGCTGAAGCCTCTGGGTGGTCTTTAAGGGCAGCCCCATGTAGAGAGCATTGCAGTAATCTATCCGAGAGGTAACGAGTGCATGAGTGACCGTACGTAGGGCATCTCGGTCCAGATAGGGGCACAACTGGCGCACCAGGCGAACTTGGGCAAATGCCCCCCTGGCCATGACTCCAATATGATCTTCAAAACTGAGTCGTGAGTCCAGGAGGACGCCTAAATTGCGCGCCCTATCAACGGGAGGCAACACCTCTCCTCCCATAACCAAAGATGGAACCTTTTGGACAAGTCGAGATGCCGGTACGTAAAGCCACTCAGTCTTGGCCGGGTTGAGCTGGAGCCTGTTCTTCCCCATCCAAATCCGTACCGCTTCCAGGCAACGGGACATCACATCGAGGGCATCACTGGCTTGGTTTGGGGTGGAGATAAAGAGCTGGGTATCATCGGCATATTGATGATAAAAAAGGTAAAGGTAAAGGTTCCCCCGCACATGCGTGCTAGTCGTTTCCTACTCTAGGGGCCGGTGCTCATCTCCGTTTCAAAGCCGAAGAGCCAGCGCTTCTCCGAGGACGTCTCCATGGTCATGTGGCCGGCATGACTAGACGCCAAAGGCGCACGGAACGCTGTTACCTTCCCACCGTAGTGGTCCCTATTTTTCTACTTGCATTTTTACGTGCTTTCGAACTGCTAGGTTGGCAGAAGCTGGGACGAGTAACAGGCGCTCACTCTGCTACGCGGCACTTGGGATTCGACCTGCCGAACTGCCGACCTTCCGATCGAAAAGCTCAGCATCCTAACCCACTGAGCCACCGCGTCCCTTATATTGATGATACCTCACCCCAAAACCACGGATGATCTCACTCAGCGGCTTCATATAGATGTTGAACAGGAGGGGCGAGAGTACCGACCCCTGAGGCACCCCACAACTAAGGGGCCTAGGGTCTGACCTCTGCCCTCCTGTCAACACCGTCTGCGAGCGGCCCGAGATGTAGGAGAACCACCGTAAAACGGTGCCTCCCACTCCCAACCCCGCAAGACGTCGCAGCAAGATACCATGGTCAATGGTATCAAAAGCCGCTGAGAGATCTAAAAGGACCAGGACAGAGGAATAACCCCTGTCTCGGGCCTGCCAGAGATCATCTACCAGTGCGACCAATGCCGTCTCCGTGCTGTACCCAGCTTTGCTGTGCAAAGCTAGCCTCATAGGGCCCAGGAGCAAGGAACATAGGGATGTTTGGCATGCTGTGGCTCCTTTAAGCTGCTTTGTGCATTTATTATTATTATTATTTGCTGCTGAAAGCCAATTCCATACAGTCCAGCAACCAGACTGGGCAAACCTCAGCAGCAGGAGCAAGAATATGATAGCAAAGGTGAGAGGAGACAGCACTGCACAGAGTGGCAGGATCTCAAAGTGCAGGGTGGTGAAGGCAACTGGGATTGGGATGGGGTGGGATGGCACTCTTACTGAGGCTTAGAGCTGGGAGGGACCTCAAAATGGCTTGGACTGGGATGAGTACTCACTTAATGACCTGCAACTCTCAATTAATGAGCATAATGGGCATGCCAGGTTTTCCATTTTAAGTCAGTGCAGTTATGTGATTCTTGCTTTACACCATACAATTTTCAGTAGCAATCCCAGTCCGAATTGTGATTGTAAGGTGACTCCCTATATCCAAGCAGCTCCTACACACACACCCTCCCCCTCCTCCTCCTCCTTTCAGAAAATCTATCATTTCCACCAGACTACATTCTTTCAAAATGTCATACATTTTTTTCATAAACTTCATTGCTGATTCTCCATTATCACCATTCACTAATATATTACTAGTGTATTACTCACTAATATTATTGGCATATATTTTCTATTGTATTACAATTACTGCTATCTTTATATTGTGCTTTTTCCTAAAGGAGCCCAGAGTAATACACAGAGGATCTAACTACCTGTCTAAGGTTCAAAAATATAGCAAAAAACTGTCTTACGGGGCTTCCTAAATACCACTACCAGTACAAGGATTATACCCAAGGCATGAACAGAATTTTATGGAAGAAATATATTCATATTCAACTAGTTTTGCGATCATGAAACAGAGACCTACCACTTATATTTTGGGATCAAATTTCAGTTTCTTCATCTAACCAATTAAAAACCTCAGGAGTTTTTACAAATCAATTATATCACTATTTGTTAGCCTTGCACAGGACTCTCAGCCGTGACATGGCAACTACTTTATGGCAAGTATCTCCTGAAATCTGCTTTCAAACAGACCTAACTGAAATTTGATCTCTCAGAACACACATTATTCAATGGAATACTGAAAACAGCTTTTACATGTTCTCAGTCATGTGTTTTATTTTCTCGATGGCATATTTTAAAGGCTGTTTATACTGGTTTGCTTCAGATTTATGGCGCAACATCTGCTAACTGGAAATAATAGATAAAAGTGTCTTCAGTACCAATATTTACAAATGATGACCACGTTTGGTACAAGCCATAAAGTAATGCATCAACTATTTTTGTAAAAACTCACGCTCTTCTTCCTTTGGATCAAGTTGTGTAACACTGACAGATAAACGATCCACACGTTCTTGTAAGGAATTCACTCGGAAAGAAAAACTATGTGCCTCGTTGAAAAGTTCTCCAAAGATATCTTCTGCATATTTACCTGGAAAAGGACGTTTTTAAAAATAGGGCTAAGAATATGAACATGCTTCAAAGGACTTGGATTGCTGTATCATACTTTCATTTTAGACATACATCATGCAATAAAAATGTAGGCTTAAAAATGTCAAGATAATATGATATTGGTCTATTGCACTGAACGCAACAGTTTTGTGGCACTTAGACTAATACATAGAAGAAACTTCAATAAGTATTTTTATTGGAGTCCTGTATTTGGTCACAAATGAAATGCCCATTAACAGCAGCTTGCTCAAGTGCTTAAGAGCTTGTATGCTTTATTTCATGATACAAGAATTATCCAATTTTTCTCAATAATTTTCCCAGGTGTTTTTTGGGGTGTTTAAGCATCTGGTGTTTCTCCCCCTCCCCCCCCCGGGCTTGGAGCTATAGGCATTTAGAATCTGAAACCTGCATAACTGCTATGTATTATAAATGAAAGTCTGTAGAAATGTTATAAATGAAATACAATGGATTCCAAAACTATTTTAATCAAGAGAAAGAATGGAATGTTCATGGTAAGATTAATGCAACTAAAAGTGCAAGAATATTACCATAGTAATAAAATAGCACTGAAGTATAGTGGTTACTTATTCATAATTCCATACAAATAAGTAAAACAAACCCCCACAAATACTGAACATCTAGCAGCTTTAAATATAATTATTTTGACTAATCAGTTAAGTATTTTACTGAAGATCCAAACAGAATTGCTGAATATTTGAAACCCTATTACAGTTTCTTCTATTTGGAATAGCAATAGCACTTAGCAATAGCACTTAAGACTTATATACCCCTTTATAGTGCTTTACATCCTTCTCTAAGAGGTTTATAGAATCAGTGTATTGCCCCCAATAATCTGGGCCCTTATTTTACCAATCTCGGAAGGATGGAAGGCTGAGCTGATGAGACTCAAACTGCCAAACTGGTGGCAGCCAGGAGTCAGCAGAAGTAGCCTGCAGTACTACATTCTAACCACTGCGCCACCATAGCTCATGCACAATTATTTCTTATATTTGGTTCTTTGTGTTCAATGTCTTCCTGGAAGAATCACTTCGAACGGCTCCTGGAAGAATCACTTCGTGGGCACTCCATCACTGGAGATTTTTAAGAAGAGACTAGACATTTACCTGTCTGAGACAGTATAGGTTCTCCTGGTTGAGCCGGGGGCTGGACTAGAAGACCTCCAAGGTCCTTCCTGCTCTATTCTATTCTATTCTATTCTATTCTATTCTATTCTATTCTATTCTATTCTATTCTATTCTATTCTACTTTGTTGATAAAAAGTCATTTAATAATTTAGTTGGAAGAAAAAAAGATGCAAGAAAATATTTCAATTTTAAGGGGTATTTTTATTTATTTATCTGAAGAAAACCCTTTAACTATTGCATATTTAACATAGGCATATGCATGCATGTGCGTGCACACACACACACACACACACACACACAATTTAAAGCAACTATGTCTGGGTTAAAACCCTGTAACTCTAGTCAACTCTAATCAATCTTTTATAATAGATACATATACGATACTTTTCATTGGTATTCTCATTACTGTTTCAAGAAATATTCACACTTTTCACTTGAAGAGTGCCATGTATGGGACAATCTACTTAAGTTGAATCCGGAATTTGATATCTTCTCAGGATATTTGAAACTTCAACAACTAATGTAGTCATGAGACTCAAAATGATTATGCTAGAAACTCAATGAATAATCCATGTGGTGATATATTTGTTTTGCACATGCTGGTCCTTGTTTTAGTTTCCACAGAGAAAGACTTGAATTAAATCTCAAATGCTGCTTAGAATCATACTTAGTGACATTTAGAAGCCTACACAAGTTGGCAGACCATGTTCAAAAATATTAATTCAACAGCCAAAGTGAAAAATGTTATATTCAAGCTTTGTGTAAGACCATGCCCATTGATCTTAACAGCAGCAACAACAAAAACCCTCTAACTATGTGCTTAAATTAATGTAGGTCTCTTCACTAGAAGATAGCCAAACCAGCAATATTGTTCAGAATGCTATCAGGCTGTAAGATTTTGCCTGCAGAGTCCAGCATCACTTTAAGCATAGATTTTTCTAACTGTACAGGTATTATGCCTGTATAAAGTGTTCTCAGCTTAGAATATCAATTTCAGATGTTCTGGGCTCAGAATAAAATGCATTTTCTGTCTAAACCACAATAGATTCCCTGGCACAAAACTGGAAATCAAAAGGAAAAACAAATGAAATAGAAGGCTTACCCAAACTAATAATAAACATTAATATTCACAGACCATTGTTTAACTTGTTTAACGACAACCATGGGATCATTTTTATTTCCCCCTTTCTCCTTCATTTACAAATTATTTTACCATTGACTTGATGAATAAAATCATGGCTCAGTATTAGATTATCATGAAGATCAGTTAACAAAATAGGAGAGAGAGGGAGGGAGACAGAGAGAAGCCAGAATAGCCTGGATTTTTGGGGGGTGGGGTGGGGGGGAAGGGAAGCTACTATTTTTTTAAATTTTGGAAACAGCTGCTGTAGGGCATCAATCCATCAATAATATGGTCGATCTTAAATAACTTGCAATGTAAGTTATTTAAAGTTATTTAAATAGCACACAAGATAAAATAATCAATAGAGAAAATAAAGGCTAAATAAAATATGCGAGAAACTTTTTTAAAAATGCACAATCATAAAATGTTATTAAGGCAAGTACTAGGAAAACATGCTTTCAATATTATACAGCCAAAATACAAAATTTTGAAAGCCCCTTATTCAGTAAACATCAATTATATCTTACATAGTAAGAGAGCCTTAAAAGGTATCTGATAAAGATATTATAGAGGGAGGATGCTTTACTTTTGAAGAGCTTTACAGATCATAAGCAATATTCTGAATTTAGCTCAGGAGACCATCTTGTGCTGGTTTTTTATGTAGTACAGCTAGACAACCCATGATCCAAAGGGTCATCCTTTTAGTAATATTCCCTTACCAATACAGAGAAACTTCTTCGGCACTAAAGAATATTATTTGGAAGATACAGTTGAGCTGATTTTTGTTCTTCCAGAATTTGTTTGCAATAGATGCATCATTGCTATATAAATTTGGTTGTTTATTAGATAGAGGTTGCAAACTGCATATCTTAATCTTTCCCTTAAATCATCATTGCTATATAAATTTAGGAGTTTATTAGGTAGAGATTGCAAACTGCTTATCCTGATCTTTTCCTTCATACAGCAGAAATTGGCAGTTTCTCCACGAATAGAATGACAGAGAGGGCAAACTTTGGCCATGGCAGTTGAGTCTCACTGGCTCAAGGTTGACTCAGCCTTCCATCCTTCCGAGGTTGGTAAAATGAGGAGCCAGATTGTTGGGGGCAATAGGCTGACTCTGTAAACCACTTAGAGAGGGCTGTAAAGCACTATGGAGTGGTATATAAGTCTAAGTGCTACTGCTATTAGCAGAAATATTACACTGTGCAAGTCATGCATTTTACCTCACTCTTTCTCTCTTGAACATCATGTGCATGTTTGTATGCCAGAAGGGACATATAAGGCAATACAAACATGTTTTTTTGGCCTGGTCTCTGTTTGTTTCCTGTTTTAAAAGAAACAGAGATTCAACCACACCTGAAAAAACCTATATTGACTAAAGATTATAATTGTAATTATTAGTCAGTTGGTAAGAATCTCTTCCTGGAAAGTTGTTTAAGCATGCATAATTTCCATTTTGAATTAACATTTAGTGAGATTAATTTACTAAACTTATTACAGTCTGCTTTAGGTCTGGATTTGAAATTAAACCTACTTCGATTTTCTGATGGGTAGAATATGAGGGGGGAAATATTCCAGGAGAATGCAGTGATTATGGACTTATTATGTTTTATATGTTCACTATCTCTCTATCTCTATCTATCTCTATCTATCTATCTATCTGCATACACAAAGAAAACTACACATAATACATTTTGTTAAATACATGGTATGGGAGAATAATGCATCTTTTAAAAAAAATTAAAAAATATGAACATGATGAAATAGGATTCAGGGTAAAGCCAAATTTGGCTATATGAAATTTACCTTTAAAATAAATTAATTCTTAATAAATTAAATACTTACTTAGACTGCTTAATTGTCTTATTATATTTGCCAAGGAAATATTAGTAACACATTCCAATTCATTCTTGATGCCTCGTGGCAGAGCTGTATGGCAAAGATATCTAGGGTCTATGTTTCTTTTTACCAGTGGCATTCTGAAATATCAAGCAACTACCAGTCCTGTGAAGAAACAGAAGAGCAAATTAAAATATAATTCAGTGTTGCTTGTTTCCAAATAAGATGTACAAAGGATGACAAACATTTGAAAATACAATTAAGGCACCTATGAAAAGCAGGATAGTCAGATGCAAAATAGCTCACAGCTCTTGTATTTTCCATACTTATTTGGAAATCTTATTTAGTGCTTATATGATAAATTTCCTCATAGAACTATTGAAGCTATTGAAACAATAGAAATCTTGTACTGAGCCCCTTTTCTATTCATTCACTGGTTGTGAAGCTGGGAGTTCTTATATGTTATAGTTCTACCAATTGTGCCAGATGGTATAAACCAATTTTCCCAAATTTAAATTACTCTAACTGCTTCCATTATGGCATCTTAGCTAACATCATATGGGATGACAGAAGATGTAATCCAAAACTTCTGGAATGATCTAAGCTGAGAAATGCAAATATATTCTACCATCATGTGTTAAAAATGATAGGGAAAGCGAGTACTTGATTTTAAGGGACTATAAAACAGGATGTAGCAAATATACCGTCATCTGGAAAATAAAGTACACCCCCTTTGAGTTTTTAACATATAAGGATATAGTAAAAATCATCTGGTTCTTAGCAGTTATTAAAAGTAGGTACAATCTCAGATGAACAACAACTTACATATTACACCATGTTATCATTTATTTTACCAAAAGAAAGCCAAAATGGAGAGACCATGTGTGAAACCAATATACCAGTTATTCCATGAAAATAAGACAATACTAATAAATTGCAAAGAAATTATATACAATTCCTATTTTGGTACAGTTTTTCCAAGTATGAGGTACATCAGTCAATTGTGAAAGGGCAGGAGTGAAACTTAAGTTTCATAATTAATATGTTTATTTTGAATGTGTTTAAATCTCCAGATTCATAAAATTCCATCATAGAATACTAAAGAAACTAAATCATGGTCTGACGGAATAATTATGAATTATATTTTTAAAATTATGAAAAAAGGTAATGTTCCAGGAATGTTGTCCATTCTGGGAAACTAAAACTTAATCAATTTGACACCAACAACTGAGCAACGTTTAGAGCAAATCCTAAAGAGATTGACCTTATAAACAATGTTTCTTACACTTTTTTCCCCAGGACCACTTTCCAGTTTTAAAAAATCTGGAGGACCCCAAAAGAGCATTTCTTTGTATTGGTTATACTTATCAACATTTATCATATTAAAATTTAAAAATATCACATTGCTACTGCTTGTCACAATTGTTTAATGGGATTTTAATACGGTATTACTGTATTATTTTTCAATATAGGTAGGCAAATAATTTAGATTTTGTGGACCGTTGTGATGGTCTTGAACCACCCAGGGATCTTATGGCCACACTTTAAAAAAACACTCTTATAAACATGCAGTATTTACTAGAAGTCACACTATATTTGTAAAGAGCAAGTGTTGCTAGATTAACATTTTTGTTTATGTAACTTCTTTAGTAAAGAGAGCCAGTGTAATGTAATGGTTAAAATGATGAACTACTACCTGGGAGACAAGATTCAAGTTTTTCCTCAGCCATGGAAATGGAAACTCACTGGAGGACTTTCAGCCAATCACTCTTTCAGACCAACATATCTCATAGAGTATTATTTTGGTGATAAAAAAGGGAGTTCCTGGAATAGTAATTAACTGCAAACTGAATATGAACTAGCATAAAACAGGCAGGCACTATTTTAAGTGGTATCACAAAAAATACAATTTTCAAATTATGGGAAATAACCTTTCCATTTTATTCTGTTTTGGTAAGACTATTATAGTTTAAGACAGGGGTGTCAAACTCAATTTCATTGAGGGCCGCATCAGCATTGCGGTTGCCCTCAGGGGGCTGGGGTGGGTGTGGCCAGAGTGGGCATGGCCTATTGGGTGGGCGTGGCTAGAGTGCGTATGGCCTACTGGGTGGGCATGGCCAGCTCTACATCGTTCGCATCAAGGGTGCCTATGGGGGCCTGGGCAGGAGTGGGACAGATCTGAGGGTCTCTGGCAGAAGGAGGGTCTCTGGGCCAGGGCCAAGGTAGCGGGGGCCGTTCCCTCACTGTTTCCAGGATGGCTTCGTGGGCCGCATGAAACCACTTCGCGGGCCGAATCTGGCCCCCAGGCCTTGTGTTTGACATGTCTGGTTTAAGAGGATTCAGTGCAGGCAAGTGAGGATGAACAGGAGACAAGAATAAATGCTACAAAGAGAGACTGAATGTTTAGCATTCAGAGGAGAAAAATCGAGGGAGAATGAAATAACATCCTTCAAATAATTGAAAATATATCATGCTGAAGGTTAAGATCTGTTTTTCATTATTTCATATTGTAAAACATGAAATAGTGGATTTAGCTATCATGGAGACAAATTCCAGCTGGTAAAAAAGAAAACCTTTTCAACATGAAAGAAATTGGCAATGAAACCATGTATCTAGTGAAATAGTGGGCTTCTCTTCATTGAAACAAATGGCTAGATATCAGAAATGTTTTAATTTGGATTTCTGCATTGGTCTTAATAGTATAAATGGCATGTTTTGCCTGTAAGGTTCTAAGTAACTACCAATTTCTTAAACAAAAAAGTGAAAAATATAGAAAATAATTTTCCCATTGTACGGTTGCTCAGAGATAGCAAAGAATATATGGAAAAGAAATGATAAACCAGTAGCAGAAAACCTGCTGTAAAAACAGACATTTTAGATTTATCGCTTAAGTTCTCCACTGAAAATTATTAGATAACACACAATGATAAATGTAGATACGGTAGCAATTTATCATGCTTATTTGCAAATACATTAAGATTAACTCTAATGCTTGCATGAGAAGCTCCTGAATGGTAACATGAGATTAAATTCTCATACGTACTAAACAAATTAAGAATTTGAAATCAGGCTGCAGTTGATTCACTGGTTTTTTAATAAAAATATCTGGCATTATACCACGTTTGTCTGTATGTGTATATGTGAAACCTCTATACTAGAGAACTGGTAAATTTGTCTAGTAGGGAGGGATTTAAATACTTGGCCACCGAAGGTTTGACATCTGATTTAAGTACAAATAATGTTTAATGATCAAATATGTAGAAGGGCAAGTGTAATCCTATCTATAAGTAAAATTCCTATTCTCTGAACTGTGAAAATAGCCGCTCATTGGACATCATGCTATCATTATTTTGGCCTCATCCAGTCCATCACAGCACCCAGAGATCCTAGAATCTCAGACTCTCCTAATAAACATTACATGATATTCTGTATCATCTGATAACTGCACCTACAATACCTACAGACATTAAATAGCACTGAGGACAAGAAAGAGGTTCTTTTTTTTAATAAAAAGCACTCACAATTATCAATTGTCCCTACTAGTAGTACTGGAAGTACAATAGAAAAGTGCCCTAAACTTTAATTCTCAGAAGTAATCTGTGATATGATACTATGGTCAATGATATCAAAAACAGCTGAGAGGCCAAGTAAGTGTAGCAGGACTGCATTTCCTTTATTCTTCTCCAAAGAAAAGTCACAGCAAAGGCCTGAATAAAGGGGTTGACAATACTGTTTCAAGCTGAAAAGCAGATCTCTGCCTATATGGAAATAGGTCTCTAGAAAAGCTGTACTGCCAACAGTTTCCAATATCTTCTCTAAACTGGATTGTGGACCACTGGTTTCTGAGCAGAGAGCAAGATTTTTCAGGAAGGACTACATGGCCACCAGAGTTGAATTTCATAAAATATTCAAAATTTTCAATCATTCGATTGAGGAAATTGTATCTATTTACTATTTGCCTGGAACCAGTGGTGAGATTCAGCCAGTTTTCACCACTTCGGCAGAACCGGTAGCTAATTTTTTTTTGCCCAGGCCCAGAATGGACTTCCAGAAGCGGCATCAACACAGAGAACCGGTTGTTCACATATTTGAATCCCACCACTACCTGGAACCCACTTTTTCCACTCCCGTATTGACTTGAAAAACTAATGCAAATTGTAGATGCATGGAGTCTGACTTGTAAAGATTGATTAAAGCTATGAATGTTTTATGCTGTAATTTACCAGAACAGGTATATTTGATAAGGAATATGTCAACAGTAATTTACATATGTATATTCTCAGAATATAAATTGAATTTTTAAAAATCTACACTCTGTTTCTGAACACCTTGCTTTTCAATTTCAAAACTATTGCATGCTACAATTTTAAATTACAATTACCATGTTCATTTCAAATGTACAGTATTCTAGAATTTATATTTTCTTTAAAAATCTATAAAAACACAGCAAAATGCATTGCATTTCATTAATCGTAAAGCTGAGCATTTATTAATCTTTATAATCTTGGCAGAAATCCACAGAATAATGATTTCTTTGGTGACTCATAAATCTGTTTGTGTACATGTGTATGTGTGTTGTGTGCCCATGACTACTATTTGGATAAGGCCCTGTAGTTTTCTTGGCAACATTTTCAGCAGTAGTTTGCCCTTGCCTGTTTCCTAGGGCTAAGAGACAATGACTGGCTCAAAGTCATCTAACTGTCTAAAGATGGACTGGAACACTCTCTGGTTTCTAGCCTGGTGCCTTATCTACTTACACCAGACTGGTTGCCAATTCCTAAATTCATGCGACCATATATGCAGAAGAAATGGCTATGTTGAAAATAAATAAATAAATAAACAAACAAATAAATAAATAAATAAAGGAAAATATGACTATTGTGGCATTTAAATGGAAAACTAATGAATGAAATAATACATTGCATCAGATATTTAAATAGAATGAGTGTTATCATGAAGGTATCTATTTCTAATTATTCCAAGAATGATTCATCTTTAATAGTACTTCAGACTTATTTAATAAATCAATAAAAATGGTATAATTTACTACATTAAATCTTTTCAGCCTATTTTTCCCTTTCTTATTTATACAAAGCCAGCAGTGGTTAATCTCTCCTTATATTATAGGAAAACAGCTGCTCTGAAATTAGAATTATTTATACTTCTTTAGTCCTGCTTCCCAAGAAGTTAATTTAATAAGCCAAATATTTTTAAATCTGATAACTAGCACATTCTTATGTAATGAATGTGAATTATAAAATATTGACATGGTTATGTGTTACCATCATCTTGTGATCATTTTCCAATGAAAAATTATATGGCTTTATATAGCCTTAAATGGCTTCATATGGCATCTGTTAGTAGAAAAAGTCAGGAAATTAGATTTCCTTGTTTTGGTTGTAGCATTGTGGTGAAGGTAGCTAGTATGCAGAATAATTTATAGCCATTTTTCTTGTCATCGTATGCAAATATGTGTCAGCATATTTTCCAAGAAAAAAACATCTGAAGATGATTTTCCACACCCAAATAAACAAAGAATAGTGATGTAGTTGACATTTTTAATTTAAATAAAACAAAGAGTGACAGAATTGCTGCTGTTTTTTACAATTATCATTTATTATTTTATTTCATGGACAAACTGTAAAACCTTGTTATAACTGAATAAAGCATGGATATTCTATTATTGCTCAGCAAGCTGGAAATATTTGGGATGAATCCACCCATATATATCCATCTTGGTGAGAACTGGATATTCTTAAACGAAGAATGTTAAAGACAGCTGGAATTTTTTTTAGAAAAACAACTACTTATTCATTTTGGTGTGTAACTTTTGTTTATGATATTAACACCATTATCATAATCATAGATAAGAAACAGCATCAAGACATTTTTTTCCCAAAATGATCCAAAATATGTTAAAACACTTAAGGTCTCAGCTGTAATCTCATACACCTTTACATGGAAATGAGAACTATTAAACTCAGTGTAGAGGGCCGCACATTTGCAAAGGAAAGTATTTTTAAATGTATCTAATATGTAAAATGAAGACTAATTTTATTTCAACATGTTATAATAGCCATATCTATTAATAAATAAGCAAACCTATTTTATAAACTAGAAATATAAACAGTTTCACTGAGTTTAAATGCCTTAATTTAAATCAATCTATTCTTTTGTGTACTTTTGAAATGAAGCTACCTAACCCTGTAATTTTCTATTATTATTTGCAAAATTTATGCCAAGTTTTTTTTTTCATATTGGTTCCTTCCAGATGGGTTGAGTGGAAAGTTGATTTAAACCTCTACTTGGGACTCAGAATACATTTATAAACCACAATGAAATTAGAGACTGTAAGCTCCCTGTAGAACTCAGTAAGGGGGATGGGAAAGAAGGAAGAAAAAAACCCCTTCACAATTTGAGAATATAAAAATACTACCATTTATGCACTGTGAGGGTTTTTTTTTGGGGGGGGGGGTTTAAAATGATTTTAAGACTACTTCAATCTTACAGTATCGACCATATAACATGTTTGCAACTCAATAGTTATACAGTCAATAATAGCATCTCATCAGAGATAGCTGTTTTAGCACTTCCGCATAGCAAATTGCACTTGGGAGAGTCAATGATCACCATGTGCCTATTGCCTATTTGTTGAAATAACAGGTTATTTGGATTTCTTGAAATACAGGCAGCCAGTTTTGTTATATGTACTAGTAGTTGGGTTCTATGGACTTCGGGAGATCAATATTGAGTTATTTTGCAGATATTTCACTTATGCTTTTATATCTTAACTTTCTTATGAACTTATAAACTACTGGGAATCACAGCAAGAAGAAAACGAACGAACAAAACCACAGCAATGGCTAAGTCATATCTGTACTATTCAACTAAGCTAGTGCTTATTTGTTTATCAGCAGCTGCTGGTAAGAAATAACAAAGATAAAGCAATTTCTCCATGAGAAAATATTCAACAAAACTAAGCAGAATATTCTCAAGCCACCACAGCATTACCAGAAAATCTTATAGTTTCTTTTCAGAATCTGTATCCAGAGTAGACTTCATTTTTTAATTAATAAAGTATTTAATTAATACTTAAAGTTCAAAACAGCAATTATGTAGTAATTAAAATGCAACAATATGTATTTATCAAATAACAAAATGCACTAATACCTCAATTCCATCAAAAGCCAATCCCAAAATGTGTTATTGATGATGGATACAAAGTTGAAATAAAGGTTTTTTTTTAAAAAAAAATCTAAATACTGCATAATAGGAAAAACCTTTAACAATAAAGGATTATGTGTTTTCAAAACAAACTCTGGAGTGCATCTATTTCTTAGAGAACCAGAGAAATCAAAAGCACATCTATGTTTTGCACAAGTTCTTTTACAGATAATTAGCAACTGTTATTACTTTTCCAATGAAGCATTTATGTAAAGCTTCCCGCTTAAAATAGATTTTATTTTTCCAAGTTTAGTTTTTATTTAAATTAATCTATTTTTGTTTCCAAACCATTTCATTTTCTTGGATTAGGAGACACTGGAGATAGGTATTTAGACATATTTAAATTACTGTTAACATGAGAAAGAAGCAGATTTCAATTAAATAAAGAAATAAAGAATAAATGATAGAACTTTCTTTTTTAAAAAAATCAATAAATTGTGAGGAATTCTAGAAATGTTTAAGAATTACACCATATATAGCAAGAATGTTCTGTGTTAAATACAGATTACATAATAAATTTGTTCATTTGTGTGAAAACTGGATTATTAAATTAATCCAAGATGTCAAATTAAACTAAAACAACAGATGAGATTTGTGGCATAGATCAAAAGATTTAAAGCTTTTTAAATGTGTGTGTAAAATAAATGTGGGCCATGAAATATAAGGTCATGCTGAAAGGTAGTCCTGCATTTGCAAAGAACAGATAAAAAACCAAAAACAGCAAGTTTAAACCTTCTATCTAAACTCAAAATCTATTGCAGGAAATTCATGATGCAGTAGAGTTGAATTCCAGCATATATATTTGCTGAGATGCCGTTTCTTGTTTTCAAGTTTGTGTTCATAATGTACCTGACTGATTGTATAACATGGGTAATTATTATTTTTTTAAAATGTGACAAGTATTAAAGTATAAATATATATTTAAATCATTTCCCTCCTGTAATTACATTTCCCTGCAGTAATACTGCAGCCTAAGAAATTAAGAAGCTGTTGTCAAACATGTATATGTTGTCACATTGTTTGATTTTTTACAATTCAAGCACATATATTAGATGGCATTAGCTCTCATAATTATGTCAACTCTTTCATCATCATTCACCTATCATTTCTAAATACTGTAAACTCTTGAATAGATTATATTCCACAATGCAATTTGTGAAAATACAAGAGAAAATCCACAATAAAATGGTGCAGTGATACCCCATGTGCTAACATAATTTTTCTTGTTCAGGGCTTTAGCTAGCCATAAACAAGAAACCTGTAGTATTGCTTGAGGCTTGCAAAACAACTGGAATGAAAGAAACCTTGCTCTTCCATACCATCTCAAAATCTCCTATGTACTACCAAAATGGTCAGGTTCAGAGCTAGCTTTTGTCTTCAAATTTTTAGAACAGAACAAGGAACTGGCTAGAAAATGAAGAAATAATGTTTGCCACTTTTAGTTTTTTCCGACCTGAAACTTTCCTTTACATATACATAGTTTTTTTTTAAAAAAAATGTAATACAAATGCACCTCACTTCTCATCTCACATATCTCCTATGCAGATTAAAATGGTCCTCAATAATAGCAAGCCATCAGACAGCACTTTGTTCCTGCTTTTTCAAACATGTTTTGCTAAAATAAAATGGATGGTCTGAGACCACCAAGGAGTTGGAACCAAAGCTCTGGCTGCTGCTACTGATAACAATATTGGGATGACCTAGTCCAGGGGTCAGCAACCTGAAACAGTGACAGAGCCACTCAGAACCGGTTCCCTCACAAAAGGAAAAGCTAGGAGCTGCAAAAAATGTGTGTGCATGTGCATACATGCACGCATGCGCAGAACAGGGTTTGACTGAAGAGTGGAGCCAAGGCGAGATATGCACCTACCCTGCATATTTGAATTGATTGGTTGAACTTTTTTAGTCCCACTTTTTTTTGGACTGCACATGGCAGAGGACTGGGAGCCACAGGAGACGGCTGAAAGAGCCGCATGTGGCTCCGGAGCCACGGGCTACAGACCTGTGACCTAGTCACTTTTGTCCTAGGCTCAGTCTGGAGTCATATCCTTGCCCTGGACACCTCCACTTCAAGGCAATCTCTTCACTATGAAATTACCCTTACTATGGACAGTGCTTTCATTTGGCTTGTGACGTAACAAGCATAAACCTTTCCCTAGTACCTGAGAATTTCAATTAGTATATGACTTGCAGTGTGATGGTAGGCTGCCAAGGTCCAACCATCAGAATCCTTTTTTTCCTGGAATTCACTCAAGGCTGGAATTCACCTGGAATCAAGGGTAGAAGTTGGCTCAACGTAACATAACTCAACATAATTCAAGCATGTTTTATTCTGTAATCAAGACAAACCTTTGAATTATATACAAAATGTTTTGCAGTCAAGCTATTCTGCATACCCCTAGACAGGGCCCATATTTGGATCTTTCACAATTTAAAATATCACCCTCCACAAATTAATGACAGACTGCAATCTCCCTACTGAAAAGCGGAGAAAATTAAGCAGTCGCCCTAACCCAGGTTTTTGGTTCTTTGGCAAATTTTAACACATACCCGTTTCCCTGAAAGTAAGACCTTCCCCCCCAAAATAAGCCCTAGCTTTATTTTGGGGGTGGGCCTAATATAAGCCCTACCCCCAAAATAAGCCCTAGTTTTGGGGTGAGGCGCACGCCTAAAAATCAAGCTAAGGTGGGGTAGAGGGGTGGAGCTTACCATTGCAGCCGGCCCACTTCTTCTGCAACCAAAGGAGCAGCTTCATTCTGCAGCTGAGAATGGAGCTGCGGTCTGCATTTTGCAGAGGCCTTTCTGGAAAGCCTCTGCAGCTGCGAACCGAGCTATGGATTCAATCCATAGCTTGGTTCTCAGTTGCAGAGGCCTTCTCGAAAGGCCTCTTGACTGCGAAATACAGGCTGGAATTCCATTCTCAACTGCAGAAAGAAGCTGCTACTTCAGGAGCAGAAGTGGCCTGCTGGGCAGGGCTGTCAGTGCCACTGCTGCGAGCTGTGTGGAAAAGACACCCTCCAAAAATGAGACCTGGTACCTCTTTTGAAGGGAAAAAAAAGGCCAGGTCTAATTTTCTGGGAAACAACAGTATATGCCACGTACATATTTGTATATATTTGGCCTCAATCATCTGTACATTTGAGCATTTTTTTTAAAAGCAGCAAATAAGATACATTAGGATTTACTCTAAAATGACCTGTTTTTACATTTTGCAATTTGTAGGTAAGGTTTTATATATTTTGTACAAAGAATTTGTAGCCTTTTTCTAATATTAAGGGATGTCATAATTATAAGTTTGTATGTGAAAAGAGCTGATTACAGTTAAGTGCATTTCTTGCAATATATTAGCTATATTCATAAATTTTATCTTTCCCAGAAATGTGACAAGAATTCATATCACCGTAGACTGTACAGTAATTGATGTAAATAAATAATTATGGATTAATTGGCAAAGCTCCAGAAATAAGTGCTGTGTCAAAGGTCTGTATAAAATGCATTTTTCCATATAAATGATATTTATTATTTATTTATTTATTCGTTTTATATACCGCCCTTCTCCCGGAGGACTCAGGGCGGTGTACAGAGCAAAGTAAGTATACAATAAACCAACAATAAAACAAATAAAACCCCAGATCTACAAATAAAACCCCAAATCATGTATTTGATTTGATGTATAGAAAAGTTCCAGACAAAACAGAATAATTCATGAGAAATATAGCTTCAAGTTTAAATCCTAAGAGCCACAATTACACTCTTGCATCAAGAGTATAAATGAAAAATGTATAAAACACCGCTAAAACCTTGTGTGTGGCATTGGTGCCTCCATATAGTGTTTACTGAAAGAAAATGTATTTGAAACGTATTACATAACACCAACAAGCAAGCAAAGAAGTTATAAACAAGTCTGAAGCAAAACTAAAAATATTAAGTAAGGATGGCATGTAGGACATTATTTGACATACAGAAACTCTTAAAGTACTATCATTAGCTAATTGTTTGGTGTTGGTTTTGGAGGATCCTTTAAAGCGAACTGAATGGGAAAATTAAAAGAATTTGGTAAATTAGAAGATTTTAAGATTAAGAAACAGAAGACGATGTTAAGAAAAAATATCAAAATTGAAGATCAAAAAGAATTGATAAAAAATGGGACTTAAGATTGAGAGGAAAAGTCAAATATATGGGTATCACCATGACAAATACAAATTGAATGTTATTTCAAAATAACTAGGCTGAGACACAGAATATACTTTAAAAAAGAAAATAACTATTACAATGGTTATTATTGGAAGAACTTCTGTGATAAAAATGTATACTTTGCCTAGAATGACCTTTTCAGACTATACCAGTTTTACAACTGATGCACCATTTAAAGAATTGCAGAAGGATATATCTATGTTTGTAGGGAAGGGAAAACACCAGTGTTAAGATGTTACAAGATACAAAAAAAGGAGAGGGAATGGGTTTTCACAATTTGAAATTGTATTTGCGCTTGCTGTTTAATTTGGATAAAAAGTGGGTGTTGCTGGAAAATAGAAGACTTTTGGAGCTAGAAGGACATGAGTTGAGATTTCAATGACATAGATGTTGCATAATAACATCAAGATTAATGCAAGTTTTAAATGTAGATTTTGTTAGACATGCCAACCAGTGGCGTAGCGTGGGGGGTGCAGGGGGGGCCGGCCGCACCGGGCGCAACATCTGGGGGCGCGCACTCGCACTGAGCTGCTCAGGGAGCCCCAAGGGCTGCACAGAGTTGGCTTGGCTCCGCTCTCGAGCTGCTCTTTCTTGCAAAGCGAAATGAGTCCGGCAGGTGAGATGGGCGGCCACATAAACTGAATAAAATAAATAGAAGCGGCCAAGTCTCCGCCCAGGCTCAGGCCAACCGCAAGCGCCCCGCAGGCGCCCTGGCAGGTTTGGCCGAGCGAAGACGGACCTGCTGGCCGGCCGGCCTAGCTTCGTGCGCATGCGTGGCTTTATTTAGCGGGGCTCACGTGCAAGCTTGAATGCAGCGGCTCTTGCAGGTCGGAGCCCCGCCCAGCCGCCCTCGAGAGGGACCCGGAAGCATCCCGCATGCGCGCGACTCTTCTTGGAAAGTCTACGCCGCTGCGGGGCGCGTCTTTTCAGCAGTGCCGTGACGTCACCGCCCACCCGCCCCTCTATTTCCGCTTCCGGTTGCCTTGCCCCGGGTGCTGACAACCCACGCTACGCCACTGATGCCAACTGAGAATATGGAATAGGTACAGAAATAATGATGAGAAATAATAGGCAAACACAAATGGCTAACTTATCATGAAATACTAGAATTCTGTGCAAGGGAATACAAACCAACATCAAGAAAACAACTGATGGCAGAGGGACATGGTTATTATTAGTGTACTTATTTACAGGTTTAAGTAAAATTCAAAGTAGACAAAAACATTTATGTTCCTGAATATTGTAAGATTGACTTTGAAACAGAATTGTATACAAATGATGTTCATATGATTGCTAAATGTGTAAACTTTACTGGAATTTGAAACAGAAGAATAAGTAAAACAATGCATGATAAAGTGGGTTAAAAATTTTCGTTACACTATACAGCTGGATCAATGGGTATCTGACCACTCAGGACAACAAATGGAGATGTTACTAACCAGATGGCAACTATTTTTTAAACCCTTTTTTTTAATGACACCATTTAACTATTATATTAAGCTCAACCATCCTGGTTATCATCTACTGTTTCCCTGAATAATAAGTGGGTTCTTAAGTCCTTCTACTGCATATGGAATATTTGCTCATCAGTACATTATACAGATGACAATTCCACCTGTAAATATGAAGATTTCATAGTTATGGGCCAGCAGTAGGGTTTTTGTGTGTGGCATACCTGTAAGTTAAGTACGTAAAGAGCTAATATGACAGCTTGATGTAGATGTCACTCTGTAATCCAGACATTTTTTTCAATGATGTGCTTATACAATCTCAGCCCATACAGATACGATAGGTAGATGCACATACACAAATGATGTACCTATCACCAAGCATATGATTCTCAAGTCTAACTGTAGCATGTTAAAAAGTATACCATCATTTAATATACAGTAATTTTTAATTAATGGCATCAGTAACAACTAAAAGACCTAACAGATACTAGCATTACAACAAACATGTAGAGAACTTAATCTACTGCTACTCCTAAAATCTTTTCTTTGAAGCCACTGTCAGCCCTCCTTCCAACATGTACACCAGATTGGGAATCAACTCAAAAGGAAGGCTAGGAGTACTTTCACTGAGAGTTGCCATAATAATGAAACTCACAAGTCTGATTGTGAAGTACCTCTTCCCCTTCTTATATCCATGTGAATTCAGGTGGTGTACTCTGAGCCGTTGCTACATAACTTTTCTGCCTCTTTTGAATTTAAGCTATGCTTTCCAACGGATCTGGCCTATCTTCATCAAGGTCATCTTCACACTTCACACTTGCACTCTAAAAATATTCTTTTTTTACAGTAGAGCATCTACTTACAGGAGCACAAATCAAGCATCCGTCCTTTTATAGTATGATAATGCATTTATGCTAGCTCATAGTTCTTCCGAATATTAAATTAGGTAAAGAATTTCCAGGGAGCAAGAAAGTATTCCTAAATTATTATGCACAGAATTTTAATACAGTCATCTGTTAAAGTTTCATAAGATGGACAGTATTGTAATAAAATATTTTCAAATTTGAATACTTTTGAAGCACTTATAAGCATCCCCATACCTTTTATTTTGAAATAGTATTAAAAATGTTTCAAAAACATAAATTGATTCTGTTAAACCATTATTTAACATGAAAATAAAAGATGAGGTGAAATCACTTTGCTATCATCATGTTCGATCTATCCTATTTTCAATTTGCATGATTTGCTTTGGCTGCTAAGCAACAAATCAAATATATCTTGATGTTTCATATTTAAATGCATTACTGTATTTCCCACAGTCCTCTTTTGCTGAAAATGCAGTTGCAGAACAGCTGCTTTTGGAGCAATAATAAAGGATTTATATTGTACATGAAAATCCAGAGAAGATTTTTGTCTCCAGAAACACCTTCCCAATCTATCAACAACTCTCCATCACGTACCACAGGCATACTTGTTATCCAGATCAATAATTAAAGTATAAGTTCAAGATGAAAATGACTAACTTTGGGAAAACCATTTAAACCATTCATCTAGAGGTGAAGGAGGATCCCTTACAGGGTCGTGCCGAGGAATTTAGCCAACATCTGCTGGACAAAATCGCTCGGATCCGGACCAGTCTGGATTCCGACTGGGCAGAATCTGACGATGAGAACATGAACAGTCTTGTTGATGTTATCTGGGAAGAGTTCGATCCTATGACTCTGGACGAGGTAGACAAGATCATGAGGAGGCTGAGCTCCACTACATCCTTATTGGACCCGTGCCCCTCCTGGCTGGTTTATGCGGCTCGGGATGGGACACGAGGCTGGATCTATGCAGTGATAACTGCTTCATTGAAAGAGGGCAGTTTCCCCACAGCCTTGAAAGAAGCAGTGGTGAGACCCCTCCTCAAAAAGCCTTCCCTGGACCCAGCTGTTTTAAACAACTTTCGCCCGGTCTCCAACCTTCGCTTTCTTGCTAAGGTTGTTGAGAGCGTAGTGGCGCATCAGCTTCCTCTGTTCCTTGAAGATACTATCTAGACCCATACCAATCCGGTTTCAGGCCCGGACACAGCACGGAGACGGCATTGGTCGCTCTGATGAATGATTTCTGGCGAGCTCGGGACAGGGGTTATTCCTCTGTCTTGGTCCTATTAGACCTCTCTGCGGCTTTTGATACCATCGACCATGGTATCTTACTACGGCGTCTCAGGAGATTGGGAGTGGGAGGCACTGTTCTTCAGTGGTTCTCCTCCTACCCTCTGGAACGTTCACAGTGGGTGTTGGCGGGTGGGCAGAGGTCGACCCCGAGGCCTCTCATTTATGGAGTTCCTCAGGGGTCGGTCCTCTCACCTCTCCTGTTTAACATCTATATGAAGCCGCTAGGTGAGATCATCCGTGGTTTTGGAGTGGGTTATCATCAGTATGCTGATGACACCCAGCTTTTCATCTCGACCCCAAACCACACCAGTGATGCCCTCGACGTGATGTCCCGTTGCCTGGAAGCGGTCCGGGAATGGATGGGGAGGAACAGGCTTCAACTCAACCCGGACAAGACTGAATGGCTGTACATACCGGCATGTCAGGAAATTCAGATTATTCCATCTCTTAATATTGGGGGCGAGTTATTACCCCCCCCCGTAGATAAGGCTCGCAATCTGGGTGTCCTCTTAGATTCACAGCTCTCCTTAGAAGATCATATAGGAGCTGTTGACTAGAGGGGCCTTCGCCCAGGTTCGTCTGGTGCGCCAGTTGCGACCCTATCTGGACCTGGATGCCTTGCGTACAGTCACCCATGCACTTGTGACCTCTCGTCTAGACTACTGCAACGCTCTTTACATGGGGCTGCCCTTGAGAACCACTCGGAAGCTTCAGCTGGTACAGAGTGCAGCTGCACGAGTTCTTTTGGGGGTCTCCCGATACTCCCATATTACACCTCTGCTCCGTGAGCTGCACTGGCTTCCAGTTGCCTTCTGAGTGAAATTCAAGGTGCTAGTGATGACATACAAAGCCCTACATGGCGTGGGTCCAGATTACCTACGGGAGCACCTACTGCCGGCGTCAACATCCCTCCGTCCTGTACGTTCCCACAGAGAGGGCCTCCTCAGGGTGCCACCGGTCAGAGAATGTCGGCTGGTGACCCCCAGGGGGAGAGCATTCTCTGTGGGTGCACCAATCCTTTGGAACAGCTTACCAGCTGAACTCCGGATGGCCCCCGAACTTCGCTCCTTCCGGCGTGATCTAAAAACTTATCTATTCGAACAAGCCGGCCTGGCCTGATGGATTTGGATGGATTTGGGTTTTAATATTATTTATCTAATGTATTCTTATTTTATTGCTCTGTACACCGCCCTGAGTCCTCCAGGAGAAGGGCGGTATATAAATCAAATAAATAAATCATACTAGATGTGTTCCAGAATCTTTCTTTAAGGAAACTATGGAAGTGCATTTTGAACTGACTCCTAAGCCTAAACCTGCAATATGATCTTGTTAAGAAACATGTTGAAGGCTTTAGTAGAAGCATTCTATGCAATCTGAAATAAATTCCTGTGAGTTCAGTTAGTCTTATGTTAAAGCCAAAGCTTAAAATAAACACATTCATTCTCCCTTTCACAATATAAAAGTCATTATCTTTCTTAATCAAAACACACAAGGACATGACACTTCATAATTATCCAGTTTTTTATTTTTTATTGAAAGGAGTTTAAATCTATATTACATTCAGATTATATCAGAATGGATCTCAAGATAGCAAACAACCATTTTTAAAAATATCAAAAATGTCCAACTTAAAAATCAAGATATCTTTAATAGTTATCAGAATGCAGGCAGCCTTTGTATTCTGAACTGAAATGTCTTATTAGTCAGCTCTAGGAAGTATGTATAATATGCCATATTATTTTTTAACCAGTACCCTTAGCCAGTCAACGATGCCAGGACAGTGATTTGACCTTTAAAGTAAGTTCCTTTGTGGAAATAACTCTGGTCTGCTGAAGCATCAGAAATAGAATAGGATAACAGAATCCTTGCTTGTGCATTGATCCTTATCTTCTCTGAATTCACAGTGGATTTTATACCAGTTTTTTTCCAGCTGGTATCATTAGCCTTGATAGATGACATCCATCTGAAATACCGTGTGAGCTGCTGGGACAACTAAATTTTGCCAATTATTTCCAGACTAAGTACATTCTATCAGAAACAGGGACAGAAAGGATTCAGAAATCAAAAATGTAGGAGAAAGAAACAAAGACACTGACAGAAACTTGCAGAGATGATAACAGGAATGGACTGTCGCTGTGGACTGCAGGGAAAAATGGAGATCATCTCAAAAGAGGATTTTGTCTTTCAACCTCAATGCATCCAATAAGGACTTCAATAAGATGTTTACAAGTCGCGAAACATGAAAGATAGAGGAAAGAGATGGGAGTTTAAAGAAAGACATACATTTTTAATGGAGTACTAGCAATGTAGTTCACAGGGCATAATATCTCCAAATAGTACAACAGTGTGATTAAACCTGGATGGAATAATCAGGAATGAGGAAAAACAAAAGTATCATAAAGTGCAAATTTGTAATTAAAAGCAAAAAGATCCTTACATTTGAAATTAAATGCATAATCCAAAATAAAAGAATTTTAAATTTGTAACTTCAGTTCTGCTAGTAATACTGTAAAATATGTTTATGTTCAAATAGGTTATGAAAATAAAACTTTCTATAAATGAAGGGAATATACAAAGCAATGCAAGGATGGTTTGCAAAACAGTAATAAGTGGGGTAAACAGTTTTAGCATAAACACTATTTTTCTTTTTCTTATCTCACACTTAATTTTTGTGGCTGATTATTTATTACTCTCTTTCTATGCTTAATATAACAGTGCTTATCCTGAAATAAAGTGTGATGGGTAGTAAATTAAGGGTTAAGTGCAAGGAAAATAAGATACATTTTATTAAGCAATTTTTCAAAATCTCTAAAATCATAATTCTCAACAGTTCCTGTACAAACCTCAGGGAAATAAAGGTACTGAAAAAAAGGCAATTGATTTCCATTTAATGCCCAGGAAGCAACATATGGGAAGTCAATATTAAGAGCAGTGGAAAAATGTATCTTGCTAGTAGTTTAATGAAGAGAAGGGTGAGGGGTGACATGATAGCAGTGTTCCAATATCTCAGGGGCTGCCACAAAGAAGAGGGAGTCAAGCTATTCTCCAAAGCGCCTGAAGGCAGGACAAGAAGCAACGGATGGAAACTAGTCAAGGAGAGAAGCAACCTAGAACTAAGGAGAAACTTCCTGACAGTTAGAACAATTAATCAGTGGAACACCCTGCCTCCAGAAGCGATGAATGCTCCAACACTGGAAGTTTTTAAGAAGAGACTGGCCAGCCACTTGTCTGAAATGGTATAGGGCTTCCTGCCTGAGCAGGGGGTTGGACTAGATGACCTCCAAGGACCCTTCCAACTACTTCTTCTTCTTCTTCTTCTTCTTCTTCTTCTTCTTCTTCTTCTTCTTCTTCTTCTTCTTATTATTATTATTATTATTATTATTATTATTATTATTATTATTATCATTATCATTATTATTATATTTTGATAATAGAAGATATGGAAGCTTCACTCTACAAACAGGTTGAGTCTATTTGACTATGATCTTTCAAGGCTAGCTCAGGACTCAGTTATATTTAAAGAATGAATCTACTGAAATCAATGAGGCTTAATTCAGTCTTAGGTTCTACTGTATTATATCAGTAGACATATTCTACATAGTGTAAGTTCAAAGCTAATGTAATATTTAGGCTAAACAAAAGCAAATAAAATGTATTTGACCAGGTTTGCACACAATCTAATCCCTGTACTATGGTATGAGCCACAATGGATCAATTCACTCAACATACTGAGGACTGTTCTTCATGATCACATTAAAACCCGCACTCACATATTATATTACACCTCCAGTCTTTGAGTTGACAGAATTTATACCAGTACAGATAGCCCTTGTCTTATGACAAGACTTCAAAAAAGCTATTTCATGAATGAAAGCCAATATACATGTCCAAGGATAATGTTGCAGGATCCAATCTGGGTTGGTCACTGGGATCAGAGGTTTAGTTCTCCAAGCTTTTGGACTTGTGCTGTAACCCATTCTCAGAGAACTTCTCTTTACCAGAATATGTCTGGTAGACACATTCCAGCAGACATGTTCCAGTAGAGAGAAGTTCCCTGAGGATGGGCTCCAGCACAAGTCTAAAAGCTTGGGCAACTAAACCTCTGGGCTCAATGACCAACTCAGATTAGATCCTGTTAAAGCTATTTCAACCCATTCACAAAGTTACAACTACAGCGCCCACAAGCCCAAGCACACACATACACCTGTGGGCCCTTGGCAACCAGCTCAATTTACAACCAGTTGCAGCGCCCCATGGTCATGTGACCACAATTTGCAATGTTGTTTACTGTTTTCAAGCCAAAAAAGGCAAAAAAACCTCAGTGGATATGCTTAATGGCCATGTGGTTAAATTAATAGCGTGTTTCAGTTAACAATCATGTGATTCACTTAACTACTGCAGTGAATTGATTTATGACCATCGTAAAAACATTTGTAGAGTGCAGTCACAAGGTGCCTCAACGTATGACCAAAATTCTGGGCTCCACTGTGGTCACATGCCAAGGACTACCTGTATGTGCATAGTCATATGAGTCTGGACTACTGTAGTAAGACTCTCCCACCCTAGATGGGCTGCAAATCTTATTTTTGGCTATTTTCAACAACTGGCTAAAAGTTGCTATGCCCAGCTTGAAGCAAAAGAAATTGAGAACAATTAAAATCCAACCACTTTTACTAGCTTTGAAAAGAAATGTGAGAATGAATAGCATGCTCCAAGTGTTTGCAGAAAAAAATATATCTAGATGATAAGTGAAGTATAAGGATGGGCAGTCGTTGGTGTTCTCTGAGCTTGGTAGCTTGCAGACATTTCATTACCCAACTGTGTAACATTATTAGTGCTACTGAGTGTGGTGTTTCCTTCCTGTTCATATACAGTAGCCAGGTATGGTTTTAGCCTTGGTAGTTCCTTTATTAGGGTGATCTGTTTCCTTTTTCTGATGTTCTGAGTTGCTGTAGGGTGTTTGTACTCATCTGAATAATGTTCTTACACAAATCCTCTTTTGGGAGATTGGGTTGTTACTTTGGTAATGGAGCGCTTGATTAGCGTGGATTGTTTTTTGATGGACTTGTTTCTTCTGCTGATCAGAATATCCAGGAAGGGTAGTGTGTTGGGTTTTTTTTTAATTCCTTGTGAATATTTGCTCCCTCTGTGAGATGTCAAGTTTTTTTTTAGAAGTTCTTTACAATTTTTTTAATAATTTGTTTCCCTTTTATATTTTTCTTTCACATTTTGATAAAGGTCTTTTTCTGTTTATAAAGTTCTTTTTATAAAGTTTTTTGTGAGCTCCTTATAAAGATAAGCAGAATAAAGCTAGGAAGAAATAAATACTAATAAATTAAGAAGCTAGTAACAAGAAGTGCTGATTTTTCTATGATTTGCTTTTTTGTGCTTTTATTTTAATTTTTAAGCATGAATCTAGGAAGCATGTATTGTAGAATGCAACAATATAGAAACAATAACATTAGAAACAGATGTCAAAAGAAAATCTGGAAACCAATTTAGGACTAGAAGTAGGTTTCAAAATCAGCAGCTCTTCCACTTAAAGAAAGAACTGTTAAAGGTCCAAAAAAGAAGATTCCAGATCATTCTACTTTCAAAATAAGAGACAGGTGGAAATCACCATCATGTTTATATAGAGTAGCTTTGAACCATGATTGGTCTATAAATATGGTTAATATTGTATATCCAGCAAATTCTGGAATTGTTTCATGATGACTTCATTAAATTTGTTACAGTAAATATACTTAACAGAACTTTACTGTCCTTGGTAATCTACTCTTATAACTTCTTGTCTGGACAGCTAAGAGAAATCTTATGAGATCAATGAAGCAAGAGACACTCAATGTCCCAAGGGACAATAGTGAAATATAAATATTAATACATTTCAGGTTGAAGACAGATATTGAAATTGTAAGAAATATAATTCCTTTAGAATGCGCAAACTTTTTTAACAAATGCAATGCTTTAACATCGTAATCAGTATTTCATGGTCAAAGATAAGTAAATAAAAGAATAGAAAATAACTCATTTCCAGGTGTAAATTAAATTAAACCAAATCCAGATCAGTGGAAAATATTTCATTTATGAAAAAAGTTATTTGCATTGATATATTCTAAAACTACTTTAAAGTGGCCCTAATTAAATTTTTAATTACTTAATGTAGCTATAGTCATTTTTTCTCATGGATTTTGAAAGTAGCAAACATAAAAACTTTTCTTTAAATTTAACATTCAAAGTGTTTTATTATAAAGCAACTAAACTTTTTAATTTGAAAATCTATATTTTTAGTTCCATAAATAGTTTTTAAAGAAAATGCTGAATATGATATTAAGGATATTAAAAATGACCCAGATGATTATTGGCTACCTGAAATATTTTGAGAGTTCATGAAAAGGTTTTAAATGAGCCATAGTTATTTTTTTAAACCATTATCATTTGGTACAGTTGCTGAACGAATAGATGATAAGTGAGGTCTACTCATTTGTCTCCCCACACTGTTCCCATTTACCTATGTGCAATCTTTAAGACACAGACTTACCGTGCATTTCTTTGATAACTGTCTCTAGGACTTAAGCAAAATGGGACAAACAGCTATTTCTTGATTTTACAACTCAGTTGGTAAGTAGCAACTTCAACTTATCTTAAAGGGTCTATATTTACAAATTGGAAGAAACACTCTAATACACAAAAAAGGAGTAATATCCAGATCTTTATACATATGCTGGAGAGTTTTCTAGTGCGCACCTGGACATTTTATGGCCCCCAGGTCACATCTGGCCCTTGGTCTGTCCCTGTGCAGTGCACATGAGATCAACTGGAAGTTAGAAAATAATATATACGACCACTGCTGAAGGCGGGACAGGAAGCAAAATGTGCTCCTTTAGTCAGTTGGAGAAAGAAAGAGCAGAAGAGCAGCAGCTGGGCTGAGGAGATGCTTAGTGTTCTCTCCTCTCTCAACACATGGGCATCAGTAGCAAAATTAAGTTCAGCATAGTGGCTGATCCTCCACAACAACCCCAGTTTCTGATGTGGCCCCCTGGGAAAATTAACTGCCCACTCTAGTGGCTTCTACTATTTAACAGTCCGAACGTTTCCATTTCTAGGGCGGGGGGGGCAATAGCTTAGTAGTCAAGGCACTGGGCTTGTTGCACCAAAGGTTGCAGTTCAAGACCCAAGTAAAGTATGACAAGGTGAGCTCCTGTTTTTGCCCCAGCACCTGCCAAACAAGCAGTTTGAAAGCATGAAAATCAAGTAGATGAATAGGTACAGCATTCCGTGTACCCCAGCAAATAGTCATGCCGGCCACATGAGCACGGAAGCATCTTTCCATAACACTGGCTCGCTTGGCTAAGAAATGGAGATGCGCACTGTTCCCTAGAGTTGCTCATGACCAGACAGGGGAAATCTTTATCTTTTTTATTTTCATTTCTAAAAATATTTCGGTTACAGAAATATTGATGTGAAGTCTTAACATCACTATCCAAGCAGGTGCAGCACAATGAGATTATAATATACTCTTACCTGTAATTAATTACATTTACTTGATTTGTGTTTTGGGTTGGAGAAAACTAGGAAAATAATCTTCTCCCATTATTCAATAGAAACAACTATGTGGCAACTAAGGCCTACGGTAAAAATGTTTAAAACATTTCATGTCTGTAGTAGACGGTCTGGATTTGAAATGGAATATTTTGGCCATTCTGGACCTGTTTCAAAATTAAAACATTTCTAATTTATAGCTGCTTCCATATCCAGAATGTTGTAGTAAAAGACAATCCTGAGATAAGAAAAATAAGACCCAAATATTCATTAATGTTAGAAATTTATTGGATTCATTCAACAGACTAAAAAAAATCACTTTACAGCATAAAGTGACACGTGAATCTATTGTTTGGGCTATAAAGAATGCATTATCACTTAGTGTGCTATGTAAGCTCAGTTTTAAGTTATTGAACAAACCATACTTAAACAAAATGTATCTTGAAACATGCAAAAAGTACACCCCAGAGGTCATATGTAGCCTTTAGCATCCAGTTTATAGCTCCAAGAGTAGGAGAGATCAACATTTCAGTTCCTTTTGATCTTCTTTTCAGGTTTGGGAAGAATGAATGGGTAAAATATGTAAGTTAATTATTGCAGAATCTCAGAACCAACCTAAAATGGATCTTACCGCCTGTTTTTAGAGCAGGGTCTACAATATGCCAAGTAAACCTGATCTGAAGCCTATATAAATTGTGCATTTCCTGCTTCATGTGAACCCAGCCTAAAGCTTGATTTAGACTTGTCCACAACTGTGTGTAGCCGCCAACACTTACCCACGATGCAAAGGGGTTGATGGGTTAACTGTAGGTTGCTGACAGGGCGATATGCACACCTCTCAAATTTCAACATCATGTTGTGCGGAGATGCACATTGCATGTTGATTGGTTGATATGACTTCCTGTTGATGCTTTGTTGTCTGAGTGCTCCCTAGCCAGAACATTAACATTCACAGAAATATAAATACAACAGGTGTGCAACCATCTCCAAATGAAAGATACATACATTCCCTGACATGCAGTGTCACAGAAATCTAATGCAGCCTTAAGTCATATTTTAGGGATTTGTTATCTAGTCGATCACAACATAATTGTAACATCTTTTGATGTAATTGAAGAATAGAACTTCTACTGAGCACCATTACAGATACTTTTTTGTTATAATTTAGTATAAAAAGAAATCTAAATAGGTCAAACTTTTCTTCCCTAGATAGTGTTGAATGAAATACAATGTCATGGCTAGTAATGTCAAACATTCTTAAGAGGTCACAGAAAATGACAGTGTTGAATCAACTACAATGCCATGACTAATAATGTCAAAAGTTCTTAAGAGATCATAGAGAATCATCAGAAACTATTTTTGACCAGAAAATGTATCAGCTGAGGCTGCAAACAAAACAAAATGTACATCTCCCCACTCTCCAGTACTATTACAACAACAAGGCAGCATGGTCAGACTGAAATACATTTAAAATCTTTTGGACAGAATTTCTGGAGCTGTCCAGCCACTACTTTTTAAAAGATTTCAGAAAAAACCTCAACAGTTTTTAAATGTATAAAGAAGATATGCCACAATCACTCTTAAACCTATTAACATTTTATTCTCCTTCAAAAAAGCCTTACCTCCTCCTGAACTTAAACCTTTCTCTCATACAACTAATTATTAAAAGACATGAAGAGCAATAGTAATATACATGCACAATCGGCTGAATCTTTCCAAAAATCTTTACATAACTAAGCTGCAATAACAGGAAAAAATATGAATTGATCCAACTTTGAAATCTCAGTGAAGTTACCAGAAGTAGCTTTAAGTTCTGAGTATGCAGCACTGACCTTTAAAGATTTTGCAAATTTATCACAATCTCCTTCATAGAACTCAAGGACCTGAGAGACAAAAAGGAGGCATGAAAGTGTATGCTCTAGTACAGGGGTCTTCAAACTGGGCCCTTTTATGACTTGTGGATTTCAACTCCCAGAATTCCTCAGCCAGGCATGCTGGCTGAGGAATTCTGGGAGTTGAAGTCCACAAGTCATAAAAGGGCCAAGTTTGAAGACCCCTGCTCTAGTATTTTACCTCATTTATTCCAAATTTATGCCATTTGTACTTATAAACTATTGTTTTTACCACATTTACCAAAATTACAAAGTGACCAGTCCCATACTCTTAGTTAAAGAGGCAAACAGTTTCGTAGTTTCACAGTAATATGGAAAGCTACTTAAATGGAAAGCAAAGGCCAACTAATCAATTTCCACTGCAGCTGCAATTTTTTTTACAAAACAAGTAGATTTTTATCTGATTCACCAAGGCACTTACATGAAAGTGCATGAGGGTACTATTTCAAAATATATTTTATTCATGGCTTGGCTATTAATAAAGTCTTGTATATTAAACAAAAAGACTCTGGGTGGTCAAATTCTTCTGCTGACAGAACTGTTTCTGCAAATGAATCCAAGATTTGTAATTTTCTATCTCCCTGAAATCCCCAAAATCTCCTCAAACACTGAAAGACTCTATAGCAATCTAGAGGTGGAGAAGCAAAATTTTACTTTTTTTATACCAGCCTCCAACTAGTGTGCCTTTGGATTCCAACAGTGCTAGCCCCCAGTTTTTATTTTTTTAAAAGGAAAAAAATATAAGACTGAACTCAATTAATACTTATTTCCATGTCCACCTGTCAAATTTTGATTTAAATTAAAAAAAAAGATCTGATGGGTCAGTAACTGTATTTGAGAAAATACAATGTATTTTTCTGGTTGGTGGCAGTCAGTCAGATGTTTAGGCTGGATTTAGCATTTTTATCCACGTATTGAATACTTTCCAAGGACCCATATTATTATTATTATCTGTTCACAACAATGTGAAGTCACAACTGCCCGTTCTTTCACTTTTGGCTTTCATACACATTGAGTTCTTCCCAACAACCTAGGATGTGGTAATGTATTGGTGTAGTATATGTGCAGATCCACACATTATGGCCTTTTGCAACTGATGGGTGGAAATGTTGTCAATGCACACATTTTCTAAGTGCCCTCCATGATTTTTTGGTATGGCACCCCGTGAGCCAATAACCACTGAGAGCACCAGTCAGTTTATGCCATAATCTTTCAACTTCTATTTTCAGATCTTGATACTTTGTGATCTCCAGTTCTTTGTCTCCTATTTTACTATCCCCTGATATTGCCACATCAATTATCCAGACTTTCTTTTCAATCATGATTATTTATACCTGATGTTTTATAACCCAAACTTTACTTTTGTTTTTCGGTCCAAACTGTCCAATTTAACTAATATCCAGTTAATTATTTCAGCAATGTATCATATCAAAGGTATGGCTCAGATATTGATGGCTTTGATAGTGTTTCCACCATTCAACTGTGTCTTTAACAATTTTCTCACTATTGGATGTATTTCTCACTAATCACATCAAGCTTAGAACTTGCAATTTCCTGGTTTCTAGCCAGCACCTTTGCTACTACACCAAACTGGCTCTCATATTGCCATTGTATAGCCAAACCTATACTACTGATTCATTTACTGTAAATCGATATGACTCATCTAGAATAAGTGAGGTCCAATAACCAAGCAGAACTTTTAAATAAACAATATGTATATTAAAATACTTTGCACTGTCCATTAGATTCTGAATGTTTTAATATAAAACTCCTTAGCAACTGTTGATAAAATAAAATTTAAAAATTGAATAGTTCATTCACAATAGCATAAAATAATGGAACAGAAGATATAATCATAAGCTATTCTGTCAGCAATTAGCATAAGTAATATAATATATATAGTAAAATAATACTTTAGAACAAAGCAGCATAGTTTCTCTTTTCTTATGTAATGATAACTAAGGAAACCAAAGAAGGGCTTATCTGAAGTCAGTGGAATCATGTGTTTTAAGTTCAGTATACCTAGAAAAAATATGTATACTGTCAATGGTTTAAGCTATCTTTTATATGAACTCTAAGTTACATTAATAAATAAAAAGTCAGCAAGATACATGTTATACACTGTTAATAAAAGATGATTCAGGAGACTGACAAACATTACTCGTTATTCCTATTTCATGTTTGCTGCAAACAAAAACAAAACTAGTGAAATATCTATGGATACATTCCCCCACTGCATTCTACTAATTTTTCATTACCTTGTCCATTCTTCTAGAATGATGCTGTTAATGGTAAGTGCATACCAATATGAAAAGGATGCCCTCAAATTAAACTCAAATCTTGGAAAGTGCAAGGGGGGGGGAGGAATCTTGCAGCATGTTGTAATTAATCTGCCACTGCATTCTTCCAAAATTTTTTTCCTCAAATTTTCAATGTATCCAGTAGTTTCTAGATAATGCCACATTCGAATATCAACCAGAACCATTTCTGCTAGCTTTCAAGATCAACCAAGTTCTACTAAGTGCTACCACCTGCTGAGAACAAATCACAAGGCAATGTCCATTCTACACAGAGAAAGTGTATCATGTAATTATAAAAATTCTGCCCCTAATGTATGATAAGAAAGGGAGCATGAATATCACCTATTTTGATAATAACTAAGCAGGCAAGGGCATACCACATCTGAAAAACCCTGCCAAGAAAACTGCAGGGACTTGTCCAGGCAGTTTCCAAGAATTGATCATGGCTGAATAGAAGAAAAGTAAACCACTTTTATACTTACACTTTATTGATTAAATGAGTCACATAAAATCCAATAAACATGTCACTTACAATAAATAACAAGGAATATGCTGATCAACCCAATTTATATACTATTTCTTTATTTATTTATTTTAGAATATTGGACTTATTGGAACCTCTGAAGTATTTAAGACTAAAATATTTCAATTTATTAGCATTTTTAAAATTCCAAATATTTTTTTCTGAAAAAGTTAATACTTGGGTATGAATGGCAACAAGAGTAGCTTTTATATCTGGTTAATGTATAACATGCTTATTGAAATTTCATATTCCTATTAGACATTAATATCACTATGGTTATCCCATCGACTTCAGTTTCATAGAAATATTGCACCATCACCAAAAAGATACACACATACTGATAATAAAAGTAACAACCTGTTCAGGAAACTCTTTCTAGTCAATGTTAGTGCAAAACACTGCATACTGAGTTCACAGAAACTATATGCACAAAATATCTCAATCCTGCTGCCAGTTCATTAAAGCACTAACAATTAAGACAAAATAACTTCATGAAAAGTGAAAACAATAAAGCTATAAGCTATGTACTGTACTCCATTTATACTATGTTCAAAAGGGTTCTGTTATATTGCCTTATAAATTATTACATATTAAGGTACAATATTTCAGCAAATTGACAATGTCCAAGATCAGATTATCATATTGTTTTTATTGTGTAATGTGCTACCTTTGATTTTGATTTAAGCTTTTACTTTTCCATTTACTTTTAGAATGGAATTGAAAAACAACCCAACCAAAATCACAGGCATGTTTTAAAAATATTTTATCTTTTTCTCTATAGCGTGCAACATTGTCTTTCAAGTACAATTTCAAAAGTTAGAATCTACTTTACAATAAGTATTGCAATTCAAATAAACAATTTAAAATCTAATACTGAAAGATCATTTAGACAAAAGTATATGTACACTACTACCTCAGATTCTACAAAAACAAGCATAAACGGATAACAGTAATAAGGCTTTTGTCAAATATATATGTGATATATGAATATATATAAAATATTTTATTTTATTACATTGTTATGAGGTATCCTTATTTTTAAAAAAATGAATTTTAATGTATAAAGCAATCTTAAAATTGTTTAAAAGGACTCAAAACCAGTGTCTATAAAATTATGTCAAATAGCATAAAGTATAATCTGGAAGAGCTGTAGTAAGTTGAAAGCAGTTAAGTCTGTCATGACACAATTACTTCAGCCACAAGTAAGATTCCAGGGGAAAAGGTTTGGATCTTACCATTTCTGTATAATAAAGGTAAGCAAAAAGATGTACTAAAATACTTTTGTAGAAATATATTTTGAGTATTTGGGGAATAGGGCTGGATAACTCATTCACTGTCAGTGACAATCACCTCTCAAGATACACTTCAGGCTTTTAAAGAGAAATTAGTTTAATTCAAAAATTTCATAGCTTATAGAATCACAATTATATATGTTTAAAGACAAACAGCCGGTTGTACCTTTCCTTACTTCTATATGTTTGAGACAAGAGCTCTATAACCCTGAGCTGTTCCACATTGCTTTACATAGCTTCATACAAATCAAGGATATACATGTGCAAGTCCTCCATATCTTTATTGCACCTAGTGGTGTTCTGGCCCATACCCAGCACATCACACACACACACCCCAAAAATGTCCTTTCATATTTCTATTAATGCGTTGGTGGAAAAACACACAAAGATACCGACTCTGCTCCAATTCCCCTGAAACAAATATTCCGACCTCTTATTATTTTCTTATTATTTAAAATAAATTCATCGGGTAGGATGCATTATTATTCTAGTGCCATTCTGAAGTCCGCCTCGAAAAAGGGGACCGGGAAAGAAAAGGTTACTTATGCTTCCAGAGAAAAGGTTACTTATGCTTCCAGCCACCCATCCATCAGATGGGGAGAGAAAGAGAGAGAGAGAGAGAGAGGAGAGTGAAGTTCGCACTCAGCCACCTGAGCGTGTGATAAGAAACGAAGCCCGGATTAAGGGGGCTCGATCAGCCACGAAAAAAAGGCTACCCCGGCTTTTAAAAAAAAAAAAAAGAGTGCCGTTTATTCGCGGAAGACTCAAGCAGAGAAGCAGCGAGCAGCCCACATCCCACCCCCACCCCCAAGACGTATTTCAGGTAACGTCTGAGAAGTAGACCCTTGACCGCAGCCTCGCCTTGTTTTTTTTTTTTCATCTTGGGGGGAGGGGGCAGCGGGGAAGTGGAGAAAAATCGCCCACCGGAAGCGCCCGCGTGCCCCCAATCTGAGGCCGCAGGACTGAGGGGAAGGAGTGGGGGGGGCAGCTACTAACGCTGACACCGCCCCCCCGCCGCCGCCGCTCGCCTTCCCGTTCTCATTAACTCAGCAGGGGAGGTGGTTGGCCGGCCGGCCGGCCAGCAGGCGAGGTGGGAGGCGTGCCCCCTCTCTCCGCGTGGAATGACCGAGTGGGAATGAATATCTCTCGCCTCGGCGAGCGGGGAAGCGGCGGCAAGTGGAAGGGGGCGGCGGCGGCGGCGGCGGCTGGAGGGAGAAGGGGGAGCAGCACTGCAGAGAATACAGGACCCGCAGCAAGCAGGAAACTCACCGCGTCTTCTGCTGAAGGAATCCCGGCTCCTCGCCTTCGTCTCGGCGTTCACCAAGCACCGCCGCGCTCCCCCTCCCCCCCTCCCTTTTTTTTTTTACATCTTCTCACAGCCACCACCCCCCTCCCCTTTCCCCCCCCCCCGTCAGCTCCTTCTCCTTTCTGGGTCGGGGAGAGCTCGCGCCCGGCGGGTCCGTTGGGGTTGGAAGTTCGTTGGCTCCCCGCGAAGGAGCCCCCACCCCTGGCGGACGGTTGTCCGCGAGAGTCCGGGAGGTGGGAGGGGGGGAGCGCAGAGACTGAGCAGCCGGAGGAGGAGGAGGTGTGGGGGGGGTGGAGAAGGGAAGGAGAAAGCGCGGATCTTTCCTCGGCACAAAGCTTCACAATAGACACGGCGCGAGAGAGCGCGGCGCGCGCGTGTCGGTGCGAGTGTGCCGAAGGCGGGGCTTTCTCGGGCCGGCTCCCGCACTCTCTCCCGGAACGGGGGGGGGTGGTGCGACCGCTCAAGGGGGAGAGGCCGGCGAAGGTGTTGTTTGCGCAGCCACCTGACCGGCAGCCCCTCACCGCGCGGCTCTTCAGACTCGGGATGAAAGGAGGCGGACGCTGAACAGCCTCTTTTCCGATGCCAGGCACACACGCACCCCCGCGTACACGGTCGGGTGGTACAGGCTAGCTTTATTCTCCTAAGGGGGCTGAGACGCGAGGGAGGTGGCGGCGGCGGCAGGGTTTTATTGCGGCTTTCCCTAAACCGGCTTCTCGCAGCCAATTAGAAGAAGAAGAGGAGGAGGAGTTGGCGTTAGATCCAGAGACGTCGGACGCAGAAGACTCTTTGCAAGAACGGCGGTCCGGGAGAGTTACGTTTAGAGCCCGGTCGTCGCAGGCTAAGCGTTCGTAGGGCTTACCGTCCTGCTTCATTTTTCCGTTGGAGCACTGTTTGAATGAATGAATGAATGAAAAAAGAATTAAAATGCTGTAGTTTGAATACTGCAGTCCTTCTGTCATTATACAGTTGTGCTAGGAATACAACACCCTGTCCAATTACGGGTCAAACCGCACTGAGCTCGGTAGTATTTGCATCTCCTTTATGGGTAAGATTGTACTGTGAAACTTCACGGGAGTCCACTAATTGCGGAAGGAAGTCTGCAGTAATCTCCAGCCTCAATTTATTTTCCAATCTAGTTGGACAATGTGCTTTGCTGTCCGTTCTGAAACCGGTTTTAATAATTTAATAGTATTGAATTTCAGCAAGGCTACAAATAATCTCAACACTTGCCTATATTTATTGAATAAAATGGTATCGGACTGACAACCGACTGCATTTATACGTAATCAGATACTTATATGTCCCACGGATTTATCCTGTATTTCAATTAATACTTACATATTCCACTATAATTCTGGAAGCAACTGAGCCTATCTTCCTTGAACAATGCTCAAGATATATGCTCTGAAATTTTACATGTCGTTTATTTTTATCCAAAATGTTAAGTTTTTGGAACTCATTCGTGCTTTCTGAATGATCACAAAAATGAACCAGTAAATTCCTAGTCATTGGGTGCCATTCTTTTTACTAAATCTCGAACTGCACCCTAATGCAGTTATGTTAGATCTGTTGCCAAAACGGAACGAACATTTTCAGTACGTATCTGCGCCCTGCAATTAACGTTGCAAGAATTATTTGGTGTCATTTAGAAACATCTTTAGTAAAAGATTTTCGCGTTGGACCCCAGAGGACATTGACACTTATTTACATTGCTGCATTTCAGAACTGGGACCAGTTAATAAAAAGACGGACTTTGTTTGCAAGTGACGAATATTAAAAACGTTCATGCCCTTTTATTTTGGAATAAAAGGAAAGACGACCATTATTGTTGTGGGATAAAAAGAGCGAGATTTGGTTAGTTATAAAGATGCCACAAATCTTTTTTTTTCCTTCATCCAATGTATATAGCTGTGGTGCTTACAGTCTCTCCTGTTACGAGTATCTGAACTAATCCCGAGAAAATTAATGCAAACTAATGTGTATTAAAACTACGGTTTTCCGCAAACAACTCTCTCAAAGGCAACAGTCTCGAGATTACGCTAAACTCCTCCATCCGTAGGCAGGGATTTGTGTACTGGTTAAAAGTCCTTATCCGCTCAAACTTAAAAAGCCTAAAGCTCAATGACTCCCATCACAATTGTATTTGGACAGAAGCCTAAAAATAGGTACATTTTTTTTTATTTTTGCACTTTTGATAAGCCCAGTTCAGCCCAAATTGAGGAAAGTCCAGAAAGAAAAAAGAATTGTTTTACGCAGCTGCCAGGACTCGCTGGGGTTTTGTGTGTGTGTTTTTTTTTCCCCTCACGCTCCGCCCCCCTGGCCGAGGGCCACTTCCGTTCGGGTAAGATGTCGGCCGCCATCGCTGCCCTCGCGTCATACGGGGGCTCAGATTCTGAGTCCGACTCGGGGTCGGATGCTGAAGGAAGGCCCGGCCTTTCCGCCCAGGTCGCCGGGGCCGACGCTGTCCTTCACTTGGCGGGGCCGCCGCCCTCTGCGCAACAGGCTCTGCTGCCGGTAGTGGACTCGGCCCCAGCGGTGTCAGTGAAGGTAAGAGCTGGCCGGCCGGGGTCGTACGAATCTCGCCGACTCGAAGTAGAAAACAACCGTTTTCCTGTCTTGGATGGGAGACTTGGCATTGCCGGCCCCTACCGATTGCTTGACGCTGTGGGTGTTTTCCTCCCTCGCGTGCATGGCTTCCTCCAGAAAGCCGCGAGTGTCAATTTTATAGCGGCGCAACGGTGGAGAGTCCGTAGGGAAAGCTTATTCCACCTTTTGAAGAGTCTATTGGTCGTGATAAAGCAGGGGTCTTCAAACTTGGCCCTTTTATGACTTGTGGACTTCAACTCCCAGAATTCCTCAGCCAGCTTTGCTGGCTGAGGAATTCTGGGAGTTGAAGTCCACAAGTCATAAAAGGGCCAAGTTTGAAGACCCCTGTGATAAAGGATTGTGGGAAAGGGGTGGTGATCAGCCTTGCACGCTCAGAATATGGGTGGATGTTTAAAAACATGGTTGGTTTAGCTTCAGCAATCAATGGGAAGGGAGGGGGAGTGTAAATTTAACTTTACAGACCAGCATTGACCTTCACGATCCTATTGCTTTCACGTCTTTGTATCTGAGGCATAGCATTGCAAACGAAATCCAACAGTTAGTTTGGGTTATGGAACGAGATCTCTGTTACTCTCCTCCTCCTCCTCCTCCTCCTCCTCCTCACCAGCAGCGGCAACTTCTCTCTTATCACGTGATATTATTTTTGTGATAACTAGTACCGAAGGAAACTCAAAAGTATTTGAAAGTCAAATACTTTGGCCACCTAATGAGAAGGAAGGACTCACTGGAGAAGAGCCTAATGCTGGGCAAGGTTGAGGGCAAGAGGAGAAGGGGACGACAGAGAATGAGGTGGCTGGATGGAGTCACTGAAACAGTAGGCGTGAGCTTAAATGGACTCCAGAAGATGGTAGAGGACAGGAAGGCCTGGAGGAACGTTGTCCATGGGGTTGCGATGGGTCGGACACGACTTCACAAATAACAACAACAACAAAGTACCGAAGGCTGTTGGAAAAACTCCTTTATAGAGTCACCCTAACTTAGTTTGTAAAGATCAGTTATGAAGACATTGACAAAAGAGTGTGCATGCTAATTATTAAACAGATAAATAACTTTTTGCATAAGTTGTGTTACTGGCACATGAAGCTCTCCACATAATCTTTATACCAATAAAACGTTTGATTTTATGTATGTATGTATGTATGTATGTATGTATGCATGTATGTTCAGTTGGGCAAAATGGTGCATAAGAGAACAACAGTTTTTGAACCAATGTACCTCAAATAGGGCTAATTTAAAGAATGCATCCAAATTCCAGGTCCCCTGGGTCCTGTGAGATTGGAATTTGGCAAAGTTGTGGCTGCTTCAGTGCTCCCCTGTTATTGTAGTCAGCTTTCATCGCCTGGTCATCATTTCTAACCCTCCATGACAGTTTCCTACAAGGAAACTGGAAAGAAGTTAGAAGTCACTCCCACTTCCACTGCTTTTTTTCCTAACTTTGGGCATATAGTTTCTCAGTTGGTAAGGAAATATCTTTGAAACTACCCAAATTGTCACAGACTGTCTGCTGGTCATGAATTTAAGACAGCCATCTTCTGTCCTCATATTTATCCATGCATTTTCTGTTTACCTGTTTTGCTTTGGAAGATGGGTAGATCTGTTTTTACATGGCAGGTGTGGGTTGATTGAGCTATCAGCTAATTTGGGGGGGGGGCTTTCCTAGTTCAGCCATCTGTATGCTTAAATGTTTGATTTACTTAATATGTAAATATCAGTGAATATCCTATTTGCAACTCAATTTTCAGGGTCTTTATCAGAATATTGCATGGACCAATCTCAGAATTTTCATTTTTCTTAAATTTGGAAGTGATGACTGCTATTCATCTTACTTAGATTTAGTTATATATGGAGTCTAAGAATATTTCTGAGCCAGAAGAGTTCTACCAAAAAAATAACTTTCTTTACTATGTATCATGTAAAAGTGCCAGCTTTTATTCACAAGTGTATAAATGTACATACGGAGAGAGAGAGAGAGAGATCCGAGTCTAAAAATGCGAATCCAACTCAAGACGGGCGCAACGAGTCCCGCCCTTGCAGGATCGGAATGGTGTGGCTACACGAACAAGAACTGCAGTCCTTGGAAGGGAGGAATCCCCAGCACATCCTGTACAAGGCCCTAAGATGGGCACCCGGACCCAGCAAAAGGGGGGAGGTTGCGAAACAAGAGCTACTAGCGAGCCAATCTATGGACATTCAGACTCGGACACGAACCAGGCAGAGAAGGAGAGCGACTATGAGTGAGGAAATGACTTCCGAGCTTACAAACATGCGGGACAGTTAGAAACTATACGGTCAATTGGGGCAGGGCACATAAGCAACCGGCCTTATAAGCAATCTCCCGGAACTCCGGCTTTTTACTCTGACAAGTTAAGTGTATCAGCGCATTAAACAGTTTTGGTTTATGTTTTATCCTGGTGGTGTTATTTTTTTATTTATTTGTGTGTGTGTGTGTCTATATATATATATATATATATATATATATATATATATATATATATATATATATATATATATATATATTATACACACACACACACAAATCCCAAGCATATTTACTTAAAAGTATAAAATCTTCGAACACTGGGATGGATTAAAAACAGTCATTTATTGTTAAAAGTTCATAATAAACAATAAAAAGCAACCGTTTAAAACATAAGCTTTTGCTGGTCCTCTGCCAGCATCATCAGAGAAAGCATTGAAAGACTGTTTGTAAGCTTGTTCGGTTCCGTGCTCTGCTCATTGAGCGCGTGAAGGACCCTGCTCTAGCCAATCGTGATTGTTCTGACTGTCTTGCATCGCTTTTCTCGCAATCTGTTGAGTCAACAATTGATCTTCTACAAGCTTACAAACAGTCTTTCCAACCTTCAGTGCTTTCTCTGATGACGCCGGCAGAGGACCAGTGAAAGCTTATGTTTTAAATGATTGCTTTTTATTGTTTATTATGAACTTTTAACAATAAATGACTGTTTTTAATCCATCCCAGTGTTCAAAGATTTTATACTTTTAAGTAAATATGCCTGGGATTCGTCTCTCTCTTTTTGGTGAAAATGCAGATGAAAACTCTTACACTGAAGCACTCTTTCGATGGAATGGCACCATCGGGCTGTGGCGGAGATGTATCACGATGTCTGAAAACTCTCATTGGTATAATTCACCAGGTTTCAGTCAATTCCTTCCAAACCTCAACACCACCAGCAGTATAACAGGTGAGATGGTCACAAAGTGTGTCAGCTTTTCTTTTTTGGATCAATTCATGGAAAAATACAAAGATCCTGGGAATCATAATAGTGGCATTGATCTGAACCGAACCTATCTCTGGCGCTTGCAGTTTCTCCTGCCTTTTGTCAGTTTAGGACTCATGTGTTTTGGAGCACTTATTGGAGTCTATGCTTGTGCTTGCCACAGTCTCTATCCTGCCATTGCCACTGGAGTTCTCCACTTCCTAGCTGGTTTGTGCACACTGGGTTCAGTTGGCTGCTATGTAGCTGGAATTGAGCTGCTCCATAAGAAACTACCTCCTCCTCCAGTGCAAGGCCAATTTGGCTGGTCCTTCTGTCTGGCTTGTGTGTCAGCACCTCTGCAGTTCATGGCCGCTGCCCTTTTCATCTGGGCTGCACGCACAAACAGGAAAGAATTCACACTTTTGAAAGCCTACCGAGTGGCATAATAAGATCCCCGTTTTTCCTCAAGTCTCTAATTTTCATAGTTTTTTTTAATCTCCTTGCTGTTTTTATTAGTTATTTATCTGTTTCAGAGGATGCATGCTTCTAATTACATTTATTGAAATGGCTTGGAATTAAAGAGACGTAGACACCAGATTTTGAGGAATTGCTTTTTCTTGCCAGAGATCTATAAGATTTCAACACATTTTTAAAATACATCTAAACTTCATCTGCAAAGCCAACATAGGATCCTTAAGGGGATGAAAGGTCTTGATGAAATTAAAATGGATAGAATGTGTATCCTTCTGCCAACCTAGCAGTTCGAAAGCACGTAAAAATGCAAGTAGAAAAATAGGGACCACTACGGTGGGAAGGTAACAGCGTTACCGTGCGCCTTTGGCGTCTAGTCATGCCGGCCACATGACCACGGAGACGTCCTCGGACAAGCGCTGGCTCTTCGGCTTTGAAACGGAGATGAGCACCGGCCCCTAGAGTCGGAAACAACTAGCATGCATGTGCGGGGGAACCTTTACCTTTACCTTTTATGTATGTATATGTGTGTGTGTGTGTGTAACACCAGGATGAAACATAAACCAAAACTGTTTAATGCGCTGATACACTTAACTTGTCAGAGTAAAAAGCCGGAGTTCCGGGAGATTGCTTATAAGGCCGGTTGCTTATGTGCCCTGCCCCAATTGACCGTATAGTTTCTAACTGTCCCGCATGTTTGTAAGCTCGGAAGTCATTTCCTCACTCATAGTCGCTCTCCTTCTCTACCTGGTTCGTGTCCGAGTCTGAATGTCCATAGATTGGCTCACTAGTAGCTCTTGTTTCGCAACCTCCCCCCTTTTGCTGGGTCTGGGTGCCCATCTTAGGGCCTTGTTTTTATCCATCCCAGTGTTTGAAGATTATGTGTATGTGTTTGTGTGTGTGTGTGTGTGTGTGTGTGTGTTATGTTCATTTGCTAATCCCAGATTAGTTGATGTTTTATGCAAAGGAGCTTAATGAATTGCTGATAAGTTCTGTCCTTTTTAATCCTTTTATTAAAGAACCAAAAGAGGACACTCATTCGAACTCCAAACTTTTTTCTTTTAATGCACAGGGAGTAAATTAAGGAATATAGTTTTCATTACCATGAATCATCCCCTGCATAAATTGTTTTTACATACAGATGCTTTTCTACTTTTGCTGTTTTAACACTAGACAAGGTTTTTATTGAAAAAAAATTATATTTGTCAAGACTTTTATGTCATATTTTTCAGCCAGACCTAATTTCAAATGCTTCTTGTTTCAAACTTAATGTTAAAGAAATAATGCAATATATAATCCTCATTTTAAAAAGTAATCTTTTTCTCTATATTTATTTATTTATTTATTTTATTTATATATTAACAGAATCTGCACAAAAATACCTACATCCTAAGTATCCGGAGTACTTGTCTTAATGGACAGTGCTGAGTTTTATAAGCAGATGCAGCTAGTGCAATATAGTTATTAGAGAATATTAGACAAATTGGAACTCTGGTTTATTCTGAGTAGAACAAGCCTCATTAAAATGTGGTTGTCTTGGGTTTCTTTCTCTGGGTTTATTCTAAAGGTAGGAAAATAGAGTCTTTAATTTGCATGCCACATTAAACAAGTGAAGGATAGAGCCATTACGATTTAGCATGACTTGAGAACCAGTTGCAAGTTTGTTTACTATAGCTTGATAATACAAACAATGTATCATTAAAGCTGTTTTCTCCAACATCCTATATGAAGATAATAAAACAGACATTTCTGAACATTATGACTATTTGAAGCAGAATTAATTACATTTGGCACTGTAACCAGAATTAAAACACTATATCTGATTATAATTTCCTATTATGTTCATGGTGACAGTAACATCAATTACCTGATTAAATTCTTCCGGAACAACATAGTAATTTTCAAGCTGTGTTCTAGAGAATGCTAGAATTATTCAAGAGCTTTTATGTGGACATCAGTTTGCCATTTTCAAAACTTTGTATATGTTTCTTTCTAAGCCCTTTTGAAAATGATTCAAATTTCAGAACCTGTTTGTCATGCAGTATGCAGAACCTCTGTTGCTCCATGGTACTGCTTCGCACATGGGGGTAGTCATTCATTTCTGTGGATTATGAGGAAGAAGGTGCTGGTAGGGATAAAAATGGAAATGGAGCTTAAAGACTGTGTCTAAGGGCATCTTTAGCTTCTGCTTTTCTAGCACAGGCACATGACAAGCTGCTGGCTTTTCCAAGGTAGTTCAGGATAAAATCAAAGGTGTTGGCTACTTTCAGAAGTCAAAATCGCATCTGAGTGAGTTAAGCTCCTGTGCCAATTTAATATCATATCCTAGCTATGTTTATAATTCATTATGTTCCCCAAACCAGGGTGTACCAACCAATGTTAAGCAGGTGAATTGCCCTAATACAATAGGACTTTGCTTTCTTATCTTTAGCTTTCTGCAATACTACAGCGATTTGGAGATGTGCAGAGTGGGGGGACAGATATTCTATTGTTATTCGTCACCCCACCAGCAATAAACACTCACTCCAATAAGTGCTTCATGCTGACAATTTGCAAAGACATTTAATAAAGAAGATGATAGTTGTTGAGGGCAGGTTTTCAATCTAATTGCAGAAGGTAGCTTTTCTTTTCAATGGCAGCCCTTTGGCCATAATGGAATTTTGGTTCAGAGGGTGTACGAAATTATCACTCAGGGAAAGAAGCTAAAGAATCTCCATTCATTAATGGAAACATTTATGATGCACTTTGGCATCCAGTGGTTTAAAACCACAAGGTTGTGTAATGTTGATCCTCAAGGAAATTTTAACACCCACAAAAATAATGCAGTAGCTAAATAAGCTGCCTCAGGTGGTTGTGGAATTTTATTTTCTGTGATCCCTTTATAGAGAAACTATCTTCAGTAAACATTGATATAAAGAGATTGTTTTGTCTATAATTTTAATAATTCAAGTCAAATTACAGAATTATTCAAGTACAAGAAACAGGCATGTAGATAAATTCTTTTTATTGTATTATCTTGAAAGTAAATACTCAGTTTAAGGGGTGAGAAAAAAGGGTAAAGTAGGCCTTCAGTTAGATTAGCTTTGAGGAATCTGTTTAAAACTTTTGCAAAATAGAAAATGATTTCAAATTACCTAGTATTTTATAATAAAGGAATGGGGACAGGAAATTTATATCTGAATTGAACAGTGGATTGGTGATAGATTTCTGTTAACATAATTAGTGTTTAGGTTGTTGTTGTTTTTCCCCTTCATAGATTACTACCTTGTCATGGTGAAGGGGCTTGCGTAATTCAATGAAACTATGAGCTATGCCGTGCAGGGTCACCTAAGACGGACAGGTCATAGCAGAGAGTTCTGACAAAACGTGATCCACTGGAGAAGGAAATGGCAACCCACTCCAGTATCTGCCATGAAAACCCTATGGACAGTACCAAAAGGCAAAGCGATATGACACTGGAAGATTAGCCCCTCAGGTCGGAAGGTGTCCAATATGCTACTGGGGAAGAGCAGCGGGCTAGTACTAGTAGCACCAGAAAGAATGAAGCGACTGGGCCAAAGCTGAAAGGACGCTCAGCTGTGGATGTCTCTGGTGGTGAAAGGAAAGTCGGATGCTGTAAAGATTTTTTCTCCATAGGAACCAGGAATCTAAGATCCATGAATCAAGGCAAGCTGGACATGGTCAAACAAGAGATGACAAGACTGAACATCGACATCTTAGGAATCAGCAAACTAAAATGGACAGGAATGGGTAAATTTAATTCAGATGACCATCAGGTATACTACTGCGGGCAAGAATCCCTCAGAAGAAATGGAGTAGCCTCCATAGTCAATAAAAGAGTAGGAAAAACAATACTGGGATACAATCCCCAAAATGACAGAAAGATCTCAGTTCAAATCCAAGGCAAACCATTTCTATGAAGCCCTACAGCACCTTATAGAACTAACACCAAAAAATGATGTCCTTATCATCATGGGGGATTGGAATGCTAAAGTAGGAAGCCAAAAGATAACTGGAATAACAGGCATGTTTGGCCTTGGAGTACAAAATGAAGCAGGGCACAGGCTGATAGAATTTTGTCAAGAGAATATGATGGTCATAGCAAACACTCTTTTCCAACAACCCAAAAGATGGCTCTACACATGGACATCACCAGATGGTCAACACAGAAATCAGATTGATTATGTGCTCTGCAGCCAAAGATGGAGAAGCTCTATACAGTCAGTAAAAACAAGACCAGGAGCTGACTGTGGCTCAAACCATGAGCTTCTCGTTGCGAAGTTTAGGCTTAAACTGAAGAAAGTAGGGAAAAGCACTAGGCCACTCAGGTATGAATTAAATCATATCCCTGTTGAATATACAGTAGAGGTGACAAATAGATTTAAGGAATTAGATCTGATAGACAGAGTGCCTGAAGAACTATGGACAGAGGTTCGCAACATTCTACAAGAGGTAGCAACTAAAACCATCCCAAAGAAAAAGAAATGCAAGAAAGCAAAATGGCTTTCTGAGGAAGCTGCAAATAGCTGAGGGAAGCGAAAGGCAAGGGAGAAAAAGAAAGATACGCCCAATTAAATGCAGAATTCCAGAGAATAGCTAGAAGAGATAAGAATGCCTTCTTTAATGAACAGTGCAAAGAAATAGAAGCAAACAATAGAATAGGGAGGACCAGAGATCTTTTCAAGAAAATTGGAGAGATGAAGGGAACGTTTCATGCAAAAATGGGCATGATAAAGGACCAAAATGGCAGAAGAGGTGGCAAAATTACACAGAAGAACTATACAAGAATCAGCTTAATGTCCCTGATAACCATAATGAGGTGGTCACTGACCTTGAGCCGGACATCCTAGAATGTGAAGTGAATTGGGCCTTAGAAAAACTGAGCAACAACAAAGCTAGTGAAGGTGACAGTATTCCAGCAGAGCTATTCAAAATCTTAAAAGAAGATGCAGTAAAAGTGCTACACTCAATTTGCAAGCAAATTTGGAAAACTCAACACAGGATTGGAAAAGATCAGTTTACATTCCAATTCCAAAGAAAGGCAGTGCCAAAGAATGTTCAAATTATCACACCATTGCACTAATTTCACATGCTAGTAAAGTTATCCTTAAAATCCTACAACCTAGACTCCAGCAGTATGTGGATCGAGAACTACTAGAAGTACAGGCAGGATTTCGAAGAGGCAGAGGAACTAGAGATCAAATTGCCAACATATGCTGGATTATGGAGAAAGCTAGGGAGTTCCAGAAAAACATCTACTTCTGCTTCATTGACTATGCTAAAGCCTTTGATTGTGTGGATCACAACAAACTGGCAACTTCTTACAAGAGATGGGAGTACCAGACCATCTTATTTCTCTCTTGAGAAACCTATATGTGGGTCAAGAAGCAACAGTGAGAACTGGACACGGAACCACTGATTGGTTCAAAATTGGGAAAGAAGTCCGGCAAGGCTGTATACTGTCGCCCTGCCTATTTAACTTATATGCAGAGCACATCATGAGAAAGGCAGGGCTAGAGGAATCAAAAGTTGGAATTAAGATTGCCGGGAGAAATATCAACAACCTAAGATATGCAGATGATACACTCTAATGGCAGAAAGTGAAGAAGAACTAAAGAGCCTCTTGTTGCGGGTAAAGAAGGAGAGTGCAAAACTTGGGTTGAAACTTAACATTAAGAAAACCAAGATCATGGCATCCGGCCCTCTCAATTCCTGGCAAATAGATGGGGAAGAAATGGAGGTAGTGACAGATTTTATTTTCCTGGGCTCCAAGATCACCGCAGACGGGGACTGTATCCAAGAAATTAAAAGATGCTTGCTCCTGGGGAGGAAAGCAATGGCAAATCTAAACAGCATACTAAAAAGCAGAGACATCACCCTGTCAACAAAAGTGCGTATAGTCAAGGTTATGGTCTTCCCAGTTGCAATGTATGGCTGTGAAAGTTGGACCATAAGAAAGGCTAAGCGCTAAAGAATTGAGGCTTTTGAACTATGGTGCTGGAGAAGACTCCTGCGAGTTCCTTGGACTGCAAGGCGATCAAACCGGTCAGTCCTAGAGGAGATCAACCCTGACTGCTCTTTAGAAGGCCAGATCCTGAAGCTAAAACTCAAATACTTTGGCCACTTAATGAGAAGGAAGGACTCACTGGAGAAGAGCCTAATTCTGGGAAAGACTGAGGGCAATAGAAGAAGGGGATGACAGAGAATGGGGTGGCAGGTTGCAGTCACTGAAGCAGTAGGCGTGAGCTTAAATGGACTCCAGAAGATGGTAGAGGACAGGAAGGCCTGGAGGAACGTTGTCCATTGGGTCATGATGGGTTGGACACAACTTTGCAGCTAACAACAACAACGGGTTTTTTTGACAAAAAGACAGTTTCTTGCTCATAGGTCTAAGGCATGATAAGATTTTTTTGGGGGGAGGGAATAATGTACTTATTTAAGTTCTGTTTATAAAATAATTTTCTATGGCTTTTTTTCTTTGTGTGTTTTCTTTTTACATATATATGTGGAAATACATACTCATTTCGGTATTGCCTTTTGGGAAAAGCAATGTCATATCAAGTACAGAAAAGGAAGAAATAGTAATAGTTGAAAGAAATGAAATCTATGGCAAAAAGAGAAGAGAAGCTTAAATCTATTTTAGACCAAATCTTTTTCATCTCAATCTATATTTGTGACTATACATAAGCTACTTATATGTTGCCTTTTATTCTTTGAATTTGTTGCCTCATGTATTGGAAAATCTCATCAAAGTCCATCTAGGCACAACTTCTTCCTTGCAACCTACATTTTTTCTTCATATATTAATTTTGCAGTTTGATCCTGTTTAATAGTCTCTAAGTTACTAAACCACCTCAACATTAGTTCTACTTAGACTGAGTTGTTATGGGTATTTGGGCCATCTATTGTTTTATGTGACATTGGGATTATATATTTGTTATTTTGTTTTTATCTTGTGAGATGTGTTTAAATTGAAAAAGAAATAAACTTTCAGTTTAATAGGCCTTGGTTAGATGAACTTTGGATGCAGCTGAAAAATTCTGTCCATACTCTGTAAGCTTCTGTGCATACATAAAATCTGATTCACTATTTTATACTACATAAAATCTGATTCAGAATTAAAAGGCAATTTTGCTTTAAAGCAGATTTTGATTCAATTCCTTAAATCAAGAGTTTGTCATAAAACATAAATTGACTACATAATTCTGCTTTCCTTGGTACTGAATCTCTGTGTTAGCATTAGGTAAATGCAGCGATGAATTGAAGTGGGGTTTTTTTGTTTTTTTTAATAGGTTAAATTTTCATCACAAGTATAGGAAAGCAGCTATTTTTCAAAGATTCTGTTAGTGTTTGGAGAAGTTAACTGGTTTTTAAGGGAAATGGTAAATGTTTTTGATAATAAGGTCCAAGTCTTTTTATTCAAACCTATGTATTTATTTAGCATATAGCGTAACATACCTGGACTTACAACATACATTGATTGACATGTCACCTAAAATAAAAATAATGAAATAAAATAATGAAATAACATGAATGTTAAAAAGATCTGTATTCAGATACCAACGTCTAGGCCATTAACCATTGAAGCACAGGCTTGTTTATCTGAAAAAAGTCAGATACTGTACCAGTGTATGCTCTCAGCTGGCCACAGCGTGATTTACAGTTTGACGTGGACCCCAGAATCACACTGAGGGGAGGATGCTATACCCCTTTTATACACAAATCCTGATAGACGCCATGTGAGGTGCAAATCCTGTTCAGGATTTTCCACTGCTGGCGAGGTAGTTCAAAACCTGGCACTTTTGTATGGGGTCATCTATATGCCGTTCTGTGTCTGGGGTTCAGCAATCCATTTGGCTTTCCATTAGGAATCGATGTTGAATGAATGAACCTTGTCAAAGTACAAGCACGTATACATTGAGATTGGCTGAGCCTCCCTTCGTGCCCCCCCACCACAACTCACAGTGACAACAAACCCACCATCTTGTTACACCATGTGAGCTAATTGCACAACACACCAGCCTCGCAAGTCAATCATACATATAATTATAAAATTATTTCCCATTCAAGAGCCGAACAGCCCATGGATAAAAGCTGTTCTTCAGCCTGTTGGTACGGCTGGCTATACTCCTGTATCTCCTACCCGATGGTAGGAGAGTAAAGAGATACCAACCAGAGTGTGAATCGTCCCTGAGAATTTTCCTCACTCTTCCAAGGCAGCGAGCCCTGGCGATGTCATCCAGTGGTGTCAGGGGACAGCCCACAATGTCTTGTGCTGTGCTCACCGCCTTCTGTAATACTTTCCTATCTGCGGCTGTCAGGCCAGCATACCAAACCACAATACAGTGCGAGAGTTGTTAAAGTTGTTAAGCCAATGTTGTGCACGTGCCAGTAGTGGCTTCTTAGATTTGAGCCTTCCAACTGATAAATGGGGAAGGTCGGTGTGCTCTAGTAGGAGAAAGTTGTTCATACTTTTCCTGCATTCTCTCACTAGTGCATCTTGCCTTCGCAGAGCTGGCAGTTCCCTGTGGTTCAGAACAGGAAGCCAGCAAATAGGAGTGGTTTTAATACAGCCGCTTATCCTCATGGTGTCATTGGGCGTGGTGTCCAGCTTACTAGTATGACGGCTGTTAAGCCATATAGGGGCACGGTATTCTGCTGCAGAGTAGACCAGCCCTAGTGCTGTTGTTCTGAGGGTGGCAGCTGAAGGTCCCCATTTGGTTCTGCTTAATTTCTGGAGGATGTTGTCCCTAGTATTGATTTTTGCCACCATATTCTCTAGATCTGTTTTATAGGAAAGAGTCGGCTCCAAATTATAGCCATCAAAGCTATGCAATGATTAAAGTAAAACCTGGAAAAGTTGTACTGATGAAATACTATTGTCTTAACTACTATTTATTTGGTCTTTGATGCTGATATTTGCTTTAATTCTAATAACGTTGAAGTTCCCTCCTTGGGCCTTCTTTATTGCTTTAATTGGTTTATATAGGGGACAGCCTCCTGTAGGATTTAAGAGAATTATGTTTGCCAACCACACTGTGGAGTTGCTGGTTCTCTGAGCATGGTAGTTTGGTTGTAAATGTTTTGTTATCCAACTAGCTTATATCTTCAATGCTAGAAGGGAGTGGCATTTGCTTTCTGTTTATATACAGTAGTTTGCCCTGTCAGTGTTGGTGAGGCATTCTTTTCTCCTTGTAATTCTTTGATGAGGCAGTTTACTCCTTGATTATTTGTTTGGAGTTAATCTGGGTGTTAATCCCCACTTATCTGGGTGTTAATTGCTGGTGAGATGTTCTGGTCTTTATTTTTAGCTTTTTTATTGTCTTTTTTGAATGGAGTTAAATATTGTTTCATTAAGGTTCCAGGAATTCCCAAGCATTTTTGGATTTAGTTGGTCTCAGATGCTCACAGTTTCCCAGTTAAAATGGGTTAAGTTGGTTATAGTTAAGTATGATATAGTTACGATATGATTGAGAGATCAATAAAGACTCCACAATTCAACCTCAAACTAATATATCCTATTGGCAGGTAGACTATGGTAAATAAACTGTTATCCTAACCTAGAAAAGTCCTACTGCAAAAAAAATAAAATATTTTTTTCAGATGCCAGTTTTATAGGAAGCTTATATAAAAGTTGCTTTGTTAGTGTCCTATTCATATCATATCATAAGATCTTAGAGAATGTGAAGTAGAATTTTCTAATCAAGCTAATATAGAAGATGTACTGTTTGCCAAGTATGTCCATTACAACTATGTTTAATTTTCCAGGAAGATGTGGAAACAGGGCTTCATCTTGATCCAACCACCAAGGAAGTTCAATATAATCCGAAGTATGACACCATGTTTGCACCAGAGGTAAGTAAATTAGCTTTTTAACATGAATTGCTTTCAGTTTATCATAAAACCATAGATGTAAAGTTAGAAGAGGGTCTGGAGATCATTCCAGTCCAATCCTGCTCAGTGAAGGAATTTGCTGTTGCATCCTATTATACATCCACCACCTTCAGAGTATTTCATTGTTTAAACGCTCTGACTGTTAGGATATTTTTTTCTGGTGTCTAACCAAAATCCACTTCTGTATAGGTTAAACCCATTCATTGATCCTGTCTTGGTTTCTGAATCTACTCTGAACAATTCGTCCCATCTTCTACATGACAGCTGTTCAGATAATTAAAGACAGTTGTCACTTCCCCCCCCCATTCTTCTCTGTACCCATATCTCCAACTGTTCTTATAAATTTTCTTTTCATCCTCCTTATCACCTGTCCTCTGCGCATGCTACAGTTTGTCTGTGCCTTTTTTTAAAATGCAGTGGGCAGAATTAGAGATGATATTTTAACTGCAACACAGTCTAGAAATGAACTATGACTTCTTCAGCTTGACACTATAATATTAGCTGATATTGTTCAATAAGATGTGGAAAAATACTGTTAATTATGAAATAATGTATACACAGTTTTGTATCATCACCTATTGTATTTAAGTATGATTTCTTCAGCTGGAAAGTAGTTGAAGAAATTATAATTTTAAAATTGAGGCTGGAAATTAGGTCTTTATTTTATAACTGTTCAGTACACTAAATGCTACACCAAAATGACTAATAATTACAATGCTTAATAGAGTGTGGACTATGAAACTGGCAAATCTTTCTCCTTAAAATAATTTTTTCTAACTAAAAATTCAGATTTCAGATAATTAGGTAAACATTTCAGAAAAGCACATAGTTGAAAGGTACCTGAGAAAACATCAAGTCCAAATCCTTGTTTGGTGTAAGATTCTTAAGCACTTGGGACAGCCATCCAGCCTCTGTTTGAAAATCTCCAGTGAAAGAGAACATGCTACATATTCAGGCAACCCATTCTGCTGTTTGACAGCCCTTACTGTCAAGAAACTTCTCCCAATATCTGTCTTGAATCTACTCTGTAGTTTTATTCCATTCGTATTAGTACTACCCTTTTTGGAGCAACAAAGAACAAGTGTATTCCTCCTAAGTATAGCAGTCTTTTGGATATCTAAAAATTGCTACCATATCTCCTCTCAGACCGTTTTTCTGCAGATTTTATTTGTTACTTGTTTTATACAATATCGTTTCTTAAAACTGGAAATAGTAAAGCTAAATAATGGAGTTCGTGTATATAAAATACATCTGGTCTGTTTATAATACTCTAGTTATTTCACTTTTCACTTGGAAATAGCAGGCAAGATGTGGGGGAAAGAATGATCTTATTCATAGCTTTATAATCTCATAGCCAGATGTTACTTTTACTTCTTTCTCTTGCATTTATGAAATTACACAGTAGGTGAAGTATTGGGGACTCTCTATTTTATCTTTATCTTTTAATCAGTTAAATGCTAGATCTGTACCCTTGAAGAATGCTAATTTTATCAACGGATGAGAAAGCAGTGTTAATTCTGAAGGATTCTTGGCGTGATCAATTAGGAAATGCACTGAACTGATGCATTGAAGATATGTCTAATAAATGCCCATATTTAATGTGTTTTTGTGAGTTTCATAAATGCCATATTTTTGTAATAAACATATTCTGTAATAAATAAATAATGTTTCCTGGCAAAAAGCAGCAGTATTCCTTATATTTGCAATCCTTTTTCTTCTTAAATCCTACAAAAAATAAACAGACATTTTTTTAGCTAAAATAAAATTATGGGAAGAAAATTTGAATGCAAATTTTTACTACGTAAAAGCTCTCAAATACCCAGGTTAATTTTTTTAAACATAAAATTGAATATTCCTCAGGAAAAAAAACTCCTCCAGGAAAAAGCAGCTACCATGAGTATAGATAATCGTTGACTTATAGCCAGTTGCTTAGTGATGGTTTGAAGTTATGGTGGACCCCCAAAAAGGTACTTATGAACATCTGGGGTGAGGGGGTGCAGTCACATGATTGCATTTTATGGCCATTTGCAGTGTCCTGCAGTCAGATGAACATGATTTATTACATTTTTTTTTGCCGGAAACCATTGTTTACTTATGGAGAATGGGTTCACTTAACAACCACAGCATTTGCTTTACAGCCACAACATTCGCATAACTACCACTGAATTTGCTTACTGATCGCCACATAACAGGTCATAAACTTGGGCATAGTCACATGATGATTCATTTAACCTCCAGCACGACCTTAATTCTGAGCAAGTTATAGCTGTAAGTCAAGACTATCTGTATACAGTTTCATTTGTCCCAATGTAAATAGCTATCAGTTGTGAAAGCATGGCTGTCAAAACTCAAAACGGTTATTTTTTTGTACATTTAATGCATTTTTTTGAGATACTGCTGATCTGCATTCCCGAAAATAAACAGTATGAAAAAATTATATTAAATGTAAAATGTACAAAAAATTGCTATGATTTTTGCTGGTTAATAATATCTATTATTTGATTAGTTTGATCTTAGATTTTAACATGAGGGAACAGGGGAATGGTTCAAAATGCAAAACATATCTGATGTCTCCAGAGGATGAGGAAATAATACATGAAATGAATCTCATTAAGTGTTGCAGTTTTGATTATTTTTTTTGTCATGTGGCTTAAGATTCATATAGTGGGCATCTCTGCAGGTAGAATAACTGCCTTATATTAATAGCTGTAGTTAATTTATGAGGAATATACACACCTTTCATCTGATCAGTGCTTTTGCACTCCATTATTGCCTGCTTTTCTCACTGAATTTCTCTCGAAATTGTGCACAGCTTTAGTAGAATGGAATATATTATAGCCAGATTCTTATCTGCAGGCATATATGCCTCTCTCTGGTGGATAAAGAGGGCTTTCCAGAACTGATTTAGATGCATACAATAGGGGTAGGATAGTATGAAGGAGATTGCCGTTGCATAAACGGAAAGTAAAATTGAATGTAGTATCTTAGCACCGACATGAAGATAACTTGCAATCTAAACATTACAATGCAATCAATTAAATATTGAATGAAGTCTGATAGGGTTAGAATCAGACTGGTGAAGAGTGGAAATCTAAATTGCTCTCATCTACAGATGATGGGAATGTGGTGACTTCTGCAGATCCTACTTCTCTCTTGCAGTGATCTGTCACCAGGGTTGGAAATATTGAAAAATGTGTTATGTCTTAGCATGGTTCACAGGAAAAAAAAATCAGTTAAAGCTTTCAGTAGAAAGCACAGAAAATCTTGATTCAGACCACCCTATTGAGACAAAAATAGGAAATCCATAGTAACTAAAACTCCGAGACAGCCCAGAGATAACATATAATGAATTCCTCCCTGGCTCTATAGCAATTATATTTAGCTATAAAATGCTCCAATTTGTAAGTTTTGGAACATTGTTAGAGAATGTGGGGTATACTTGGAATAATACTTGACAACTCTAATGCTACAGTGTGGTTAAGAATAAATTGGAGGGAGAATTTCTGGTCCCTGCTTTCAATCTTTTTAACACTGAGAGAATGGAAAACTTTTCATCTGTCTGCTTTTCTTCCAGTTTAATTTTCTTGATGCTGCTATTTTGGATAAAACATCTCAAAATGAGGGCAAAATTACTGAACTGTGGCTTTTAATATAATTTTGTTGTCCACAGTTGACATATTCTATTGTAAGAATTCTGAAGGTAGATTATTGATGCCATTTCCACTTTGACTGATTATTTAGCAGTCGAGTCCCTTGGACTGCAAAGCGTTCAAACTGGTCAGTCCTAGAGAACAACCCTGACTGCTCTTTAGAAGGGCAGATCCTGAAATTGAAACTCAGATACTTTGGCCACCTAATGAGAAGGAAGGACTCACTGGAGAAGAGCCTAATGCTGGGAAAGGTTGAGGGCAAGGGAAGAAGGGGATGACAGAGAATGAGGTGGCTGGATGGAGTCACTGAAGCAGTAGGCGTGAGCCTAAACGGACTCCAGAAGATGTAGGTCTGGAGGAACATTGTCCATAGAGTCGTGATGGGTCGGACACGACTTCGCAACTAACAACAACAATAACAAAATACCGAAGGTTGTTGGAAAAACTCCTTTATAGAGTCACCCTAACTTACTTTGTAAAGATCAGACATTTCACTCCGCCGCCGTGTGCAAAAAAAAAAGGTTCAATCAATCATTTTCAACTTCTTGTGGGAAAAAAAATCTCGCAAAGTTGGAATTGATTGATTGAACTTTTTAGTCCCACCCAGTCTGCCGTTATCACCACAGCCACACCGATCCAATGGGCCATGCCCACCCAATGGGCCACACCCACCCAATGGACCAAGCCTACCCAATGGACCACGCCCACCCGGCACACGATACATAAGTGGGTTTGGGGTTGCAGTTTGGGCACTTGGTGTCTAAAAGGTTCACCATCACTGGAATAGGCAATTGTGACCTTCCTGATAATAGACTAAATGTCACATCTTCTATGACCAGTGTCCAAATCCGCTGAATTTGCTGGTTACTTGAGTTCAGTAATGCCTGGAAACTGCTAACCTGTTGTTTACAAAACTAATTTCAGATCATGGTAGTGTGTTGCATTACAATTGTTGAATCTGAGGTTCAAACGCCCACTTGTGAAGGCTCAGTAATGATCTTAGGCAATCAGACTTCTAATCTAACTTCATTGAATTCTTGCGAAGATACATTCATGCACGTTGCACTGAGTTCTTTGAGAGATACGACACCAGTGTGACAAATATTTGAACATGGATATCTCTGCAGATAAAATGCCATATATGAAGCAAATCTTATTAAACCTTTTATTCTACTGTTTTTAATGCAGTTTGGGCCAGTCAATCCATTTAGGACTCAACAGATGGCCGCTCCCAGGAACATGCTTTCTGGATACACGGAACCAGCACATATCAATGATTTCATGTTTGAACAACAGAGAAGAACATTTGCAACTTATGGTAATGTGTGTGTATGTTTCTTTATATTCGAACCTATTAAAAATTGTTATGCTTATTAATGCCATGCTCTGTTATACCTCCAAACTTCTTAGACCTTCCAAAGCTAAGTGTCCATTGGCCTTTCTGGCAAGTAGTAAGAGTCTGAAGTGTTTGTTGTTAATTGGAAAATGTTCAGAAAACATCTAGGCTTAAATTATTGTTTATTTAATTGAATTTCCTATTTACCTTTTTGTTTATTAAAGCTTTCATAATATTAATTTCAGTTATATAATCCCTAAAAGAGAGTAGTTAATCAGTATTGAAATATGGCTCATAATATATACAGCTCTGCAATAATTATCTGCAATAATCTTCATTGCGTAGAAAATATTATGATGAAATAAACATAACATTTCTGGTTGGATGTGAATGTTCACTTTTGTACCACATTCAACAAACTATTTTATTACTGGGCATCGTTTCCATCCAACTTTCAGCATAACTGGAAAGTAACCAGGATCAGAACTGCATTGCAACTGCTTATAAACCCAATGCACTGTGAAGCAAATTTTTTACCACTGAATGATTTTTTTAAAAAAAGAAAAATCTTATTATCTATAATAACCTAAAATAGTATTAATAAAATATTAAAACAACAGTAAAACAACAACTTTTACCAACTGCAGTTAAACACTGTTTAAACATACTGTTGAAAAGCCAGAAAATTAAATTTCCTCAATTCAGCAGGGAGTAAATTCCAAAGCTTAAGATCAGCTACAGAGAAAGTTTGATTCCTGTTCATTTTGAGGGTATCAATTTTTTTTAAAAAAAATATATCTTCAGATAAGATGTTTCCGTAATCATTAAGTCCCTGGTCTGAAAAGTCATTGTTCTTTTTTGGCGGTGGGGGGTATATTTATAGCCATTTCATGAGCCTGATTTCTCTGTCTGATCATTTTTATGGAATAAATACAACTTTTAAAAAGTACCATAAACAATGAAAAATTCTGTACCACAAATGAAAAGAATCCCTCTTTATTTTGGAAAATACCTTGTAGAATTCACCGCTCGCATTCTAGATCCAGGGTCAATCCCTTGCATTTCCTGGAGGAAGAGAGGAAGGCCCATTCTCGGAAACCTTGTAGATCAATTGAGGGGGGCAAAAAAATCTTATAGGAAGCTCAAATATATATTTCTTGAAAAGAAAGATGCCTAATTGATTTTGGAGAAATCTCTCTTCCTCCTTCAGGCACAGTTTTACTATTAGGTGTAATAAAGTAAATAAATCAACACAAGTTGATCAGCTGTGAAACCCGAAACATTTTAGCATTCATTTTAATGCAAAGTCTGTAAATGAGAGAGAAAGAACAGCAGATTGTGCGGAATGTGTGTGTTCTATCTACGTATTTTTAAAAAATGTTTCTCAAATATATATTCACATACTACTTACATTAACATTTATATTTTCTGGAGCTAAAGAGTGGAATATCACTCGGGAAACAAACTAAGCAATAGTCCAGCAATTGGTTTTCTCAGTTTTCAACAGTAGCAAAGAATGTCTCCATGTGCACTGACAATAAAAGAATTTGCCAAATGCTAGGAGTTAGAGAAGGCATCTTCTCTGTCTCCAAGAATCCACGCTTCTCTGCACAGGAATGTGCTCCTACCTCAACGTTGCAAAAATTGGACAAAGGCATCATTGTTCAGTTACATCAAGCTATTAAAATAAACTAGAAAGTTGGCAGCAAGAGACCGCAGGAACTAATACATTTGATTCACCCAAATACTGGGCTGTCTTCCAGGCCTATCTTTATGGAGCACTATTGATCGTAAAATAAAATATTGTAGATTGTAGGCAGAGAAGAAAAAGAGATCTGAGCTTTAATTTCTCCTCGTTTTTTTTGCACTTTGCTATTTGTGAGTATGTTAATTTATCTCAGAGACCATCAGAGCATGCTTTGACAATAATGTATTCAGACAGAAATTATTCTAAGCCACTGAAAGAAGACACAGGATAGCAAATAAAATTGTTTGTATTTGCATATTCCAAAGACAGGAAGGTGATATTTGTTCAGGAAATTCAGTTAGTAAGATTTCTCTTGACAGATGATGATTAAAGCAAAAGCAGGTCTTTCTCCCCACCCCACCCCAGAATAGGTTTCAATTTTGGCCTGATTGATAGGAAGGTCATTATTGAAGTCGTTAATAAAGTAGGGATGTCAGAAGAAGCAAGACTGCGTTTTAACCCATTGTTAATTGGGGATGAATTAAGAAAGATATAAGAATGAGAAACATCTAAGAAGCAAACCATTCTAATTTCTATTCTTAAAATCCTGAAATCAATTTACCAACATGGCCAGATTTCACAGGAGTAATTTGAGACCATTTATGGAGATGCAGATTGAAGTAGTTTGCAATCCCAGATACATCCTATTTCTACCTTTCGTTCTCATAACTTTATATTTATTTTTATTTTAATCCCATTTATATCCCACCCTTCTCCGAAGACTCAGGGCGGCTTACAATCTAAGCACAAATCAATGTGCTTAGCAGTCATCAGCCATGTTGTCTGTTAGTACAAATTTCAGCAGTACAAACTTAGTGTATCAGAATAAATGTGATACCACTTATGGTTGAGCAGTTCTGTACCATTGTATAGACAGTATTTTTGGTTTTTGAAGAGCCGAAGAAATCCCCACTCTTGTTCTGTTCTCTGCTTAATTATATAGTTCCACTATTAAGAGCAAAGATTGGCTGGATTGTCATTCTCCTGAGTTTGACCTTTGCTTAAATAAATCCTGGTTTCCAACACAGCATTTGGAACACTAGTGTCCTTGGTGACAATGCTTTTTGAACCCACCAGGTTTGGTGGCCCACCTTATTTTTGTTGAGGTTCTTTTAATTTTATTAAAAATCGAGAGCCTAATCTGTTGCAAAACAATAATACTTGGTTTGCGCATTGGCTACATGTTCAAGAAAAGTTCTGCATGGACACTCATGCAGAACTTTTCTTGAGCATATACCCACCACTTGGATATTTTTATTACCAATTGTAAAGCTGGTTGTTTCATCTGTTGTCACTAATTTGGTCTTCTTTATCTTTAATTTTACTCCCATTTTTTTCACTGTGCCTTTTGACTTTCAGTATTAGTCTTGCAGATCCTCTGCCTTTTTGCCTCTCAAGTTAGTGTCATTAGGATGGGAAAGGACATTGGTGCCTTTTCCTCCAAATTTAAAACTTCTCCCACTTCCATAATAGGAGAGTATGCAGCCTTGTTGCACTCCTTTGCTAACCAACCTGTTTCACCATGTTTTGTTCGACTATGGCTTTTTGACATGCACGTAAATTTCTCGGGACAGTGAGATGTTCCGAGATTCCCTTTTTTCTGAGTGCATTCCACAGCTTGATGTGATTGATACAATCCAAAGCCTTTTCTATAATAAGTGAAGCACATACTGATTTCTTTTTGGCATTCTTTGGCTTTTTTCAATTATCCTGCATGCATGATCTCATGATTAGGAAGTCAATTAATGTAGAATGGATATAATGACAGTAAATTGGATAGTTGCAAATCATTCAAAGAGTGCTCATCCAACTGTATGGGGGTATGAAGTGGAATGCCAAAAGATTCAGTCTTGATTTCGTGTTAACTGTGATTCATATTCTGAAGCAATACCTAATAACTGAAAATGGTATTTCTGTTTAAATGTGTGCTGACAGGAGGGGGAAGGTACATAAATCTGGTGTCATGATCCCTTTTGATTAATGTTACAATTCACACTCTGAAGTGTGAATAGATGATTGTGATTGGAATCCTGCCATTTTTTTTGTTATTTGTAAGCATTTTAAGACAAACAGGTAATTTTGTTCAATCCTACAATGGCAGTTATATTGCTTCCATTTTTTTTTCTTTCAATCACTCAATCACCATGGAAATATCCTTACTTTTGGAACATTTGAAGAGCAGGAGATATCACAGAAGCCATGGGACATATCTGTCATCTGTCATCTTAAATAGCTCTCTAGAATATTATAGATTCTTACAGCAAAAGATTACAAGGCTTAGCATAAATAGTATTTTTAAGCGTAGTTATTCTATCTGCTTTTGTTAGTTACAAACCATAATTTAACCATGGAGTAAAAGTTGGGCTTAAATCGCTAAAAGTAAAAAAGAATTAAATATATTGTAGTCTATATAATTAAATATACATTATCAATAAATGCTGAAATGCTGTTTCTTCAAATACAATCAGTATTTGAATAATAGATTCAAAAATAGACTTTTTGAATTCTCTAGATCCAATATGAAGCTTTCTATTTCAGTGGCCATACAATGTAAAAGACTGAATATATAGCTTACTCAGATATCAATAGAAAGGCAGTAATATATGGTTCTGCATTTATGCATCCCATATATAAAATCATTATAATTATCTTTGTTTATAGCATTATAGCAACAAAAGCTTTGAAAATTCTTAAGATCTGTTGATAATTAATTTGTAATGATCTTTGTTAAAAAATGGGTGTCAGACATGAGCCAAGGACAAACATTTTCGGTAAGCTTCATAGTATAAATTAAAATTGTGACAATAAAAATACTTTATGAAAGATAACTTTAAAATGATTTGATCCCGCAGGATATGCACTAGATCCTTCAATAGACAATTGTGAAGTGTCTACTAAATATATTGGATCTGTAGAAGAAGCAGAAAAAAATCAAGGTAAAGAAACATCAAATATGATTTTATTTATGATTTCATTATTATCTTTTGTTCTGTATTCCAGGGCTTTTCAACCTTTTCACTGATTGTACCACTTTTAGGATATGGCAATATTCGAGTACCACCTAGCAAGCTGTCAAAACCTTGATGACCAAAAAAAAACCCTGTTCAAAGTTGCAATTGCACTGAAATGACTTATGACCATTTTTCACACTTATGACCATTGCTGCATGCCCAGGGTCGTGTGATTTATATTTGGATGTTTGGCAACTGATTCATATTTGTGATACTCACAGTATCCCAGGGTCATGTGATCCCCTTTTGCAACCTTTTGACAAGCAAAGTCAATGGCAGGGCTGCTGGTGGCCAAATGGTAAGGTGGGACTTCCCTCCCTCCCTCCCTGTTTGTCATGCCCACCTCCTTCTGAAGAAAGAATTTGAAAACACCCCCCCCCATATTTTCTCTCTTCCATATATTCATCAAACAAGGAAAAGCCTCCAGAGACAGAAAAGACAAACTGCTGAGTGAACTAGTTTAAAAAGGCGCATTCCCCTTTAAGAATTAGCTACTGGCTAGAAAGGAAAGTTAAGGAGTGCAGCCGGCACTTAAGGAAGAAAAAAAATGTAGTAAGTACTGGCTGCCAGTTAAGGCAGCCTCCTCAAATGGCTCCATTCATAAGTAAAGGAATGCTACAGGCAAAATCCATTCAGGAGAAAAAATACTTCAAAATCTCTTGCAGCAAAACTTACAGCTAACAATAGCAGAGCAATAGAAGCTAAGATGAGACATCAGCCAAATAGAAATTTGCCAAACACTCCTTAAGAATACAAAGCCCACATTGCACAAATCCCAGAATTTCAGAGTCACAAAACCACATAAGAATCCTTCCACTTTCCATCTCCCTCCCTCCGTGCCTCACCTCCAGCCATTGCTGCCTTTTTTCATTCCTCTTGGAGGGTGACCCCTATTCCCCCACTGCATTTCTTGCCTGTTTGCTGCTGCCAGCACAGGTGGCTGCCACAGCAGTTGTAGATCAGCTCATAGCCGGCCTGCTTGATCTCCTCTCCTCTCCTCTCCTCTCCTCTCCTCTCACCCCACCCCACCCTCCTCCTCCTCCTCCTCCTCCTCCTCCTCCTCCTCCTTCCCCTTCAGTGCAGCTAGAGCTGACTCCACCTCCTCCCAAGGCTGCTGCTTTTTTTTCTCTCTCCCTCTCCAGCCCAAATTGCCTCCTTTTATAGCCTCTCCTGTCTCCGCCCCCCTCCTCCTCCTTTCTCATGGGGGAGGGTGAGCCAGAAATGAGCCTGGGGCCTTTGCCTAGCCCCAGCCACTCTGCAGCTCCGGAGGACTCTCTCACTGTAAGTCCTTGCCTTCACTGGCTCTTTCCCTCCCCCACTACACTTGGCTAGGCAGGGCTGCATACCACCTGCCACTCGTTAATGTACCACAAGTGGTACGCGTACCACTGGTTGAAAAGTCCTGCTGTATTCTTGCATTCACAAACTAACAAGCATTGTATGAACCATCACTCTTTGATGGATGAGGAAAACATGTCCACGACAGGGGTTGTGACTTGTTTGAGTGGTTCAGATATGTTTTAAAATTTTGAAGATGTCATGGTTGCCTTCAAAAAGCCGGGGAGGGCGGATTAACTGTGACCTCTAGTGCTCTTCTTATTGCCATAGCTTATCTTTGTTTTCTGGGCAAGTGATAACATTTCTAAAGAAAGTGTTGGGTTGCAGGTAGTCCTCACCGTTTTTGTTTTCTAAGAATGCCTTTATTTAGTTATCTCTTAATGTGATAAATGTGCTATAAGGAGAAAACTAATATGGAACCTAATCATAGCAGAGTTTAGCAGTAGAAGTAGTGTATAAACATCATAGTTACAAATCATGCCAAAACTATTTACAGTTTTATTGGCTACATATGAGCATGAAATGGGGATTATCATGAACTTGTCCACAGATCAAACTTGATTTTGTACGAAAGCATCATTTGATATTTCAGGAGGCAGAAGACTATTCTGTCATCCTTAAAAGTAAGAATTGCTTTCAAATCTGGAAATAATCTTTTGTTATTGTCCATAGGTCTAACAGTGTTTGAAACAGGACAAAAGAAAATAGAGAAAAGAAAAAAATTCAAACAGAATGATGCATCTAACATAGATGGCTTCTTGGGACCTTGGGCAAAATATGTTGATGAAAAGGAGGTTGCAAAACCTTCTGAAGTGAGTACCCCTTATTTTATTTTTTTATTTTCAAGTATATAGGAAGTAAAGACTGGGATGAGGAAGTCCCACATTCTGTTTTATGACACTTCTTTATATATGCAGTTGTCCTCCTGTTCTGGTGTTTTAAATGGGAAAGGAACTCTAAATTCTGGACAACAACTGGATGCTATCCAACTGTTTTGAATTACAGGTCCCACAATTCAGTTGCTTGCAATTGGTCATTCTGCTGTACCTGATGGGAGATAAAGTCTAAAATACGTGAATAATACTAGGTTTCCTAATCATTGATTTTTTAAAAAATGTTTATTCATTACAGAATACGCTACTCTGGTGTCCTGGAATCAGAAAAAACAGCTTACAGGGTATAAATGATGCAGATGGTTTTTGAAAAGTAATTCCTTAAATTACAGAGCATCAAGATGTCACTTAACAAAACAGACAGCTCTACTCAGACTGTTGACACTATTTTAAACCATAGTTGTTATTTTGACATAGTCTCCATATTTGTGTTGTAATTGAAATCTTGAGTTGTATATCTAGGACACAAAGTAGCAAAAAATAGAAAATATATCATCAAATAAATTTCTAAATCTTAGTTATATTTTTTTTGCTGAAAATGAAGCAAAGAAATGTTGCTTGCTATAGCATCACACAAAAGAGGACTCACGTATTCAGCCACAAATGAATTTGATGCTGTTCTTCAGAATGTTTTAATATTCGTTTTTGACTAACACCCTTTCCAGTCTCCTCAAAGCACTATTATACACTCTCTATAGTACATCTGATAGGGAAGCAGTGGCTCAGTGTGTTAGGATACTGAGCTTGTTGATCAGAAGGTCGCAGTTTGGCGGGTCGAATCCCGAGTGCCGCATAACAGAGTCAGGGCCTGTTACTCGTCCCAGCTTCTGCCAACCTAGCAGTTTGAAAGCACGTAAAATGCAAGTAGAAAAATAGGGACCACTACGGTGGGAAGGTAACAGCGTTCCGTGCACCTTTGGCGTCTAGTCATGCCGGCCACATGACCACGGAGACGTCCTCGGACAAGCGCTGGCTCTTCGGCTTTGAAACAGAGATGAGCACCGGCCCCTAGAGTCGGAAACGACTAGCACGCATGTGCGGGGGAACCTTTACCTTTATAGTACATCTGCTATCAAAGACACTAAGTAAGGAGAGAAGGAGCATTTATGTTGGAGCATAACTAACCACATTTTTCTTTATAGTTCGTGTGCATCCTACAAGTGGGTAAAAACAAGGATATTTACCAAGGAAGTGGGTTCATCTCAAAGTAATAAGCACAAGGCAGCTTATTACCTTATGTGAAATGACCCTATCTATGGCTGGTATTGGAAGTACGTGTACACACGTGTGTGCATTTGTAAGATCAACTAATTTTTAACGTTTGGCCATTTAGGAAGAACAGAGGGAACTGGATGAAATAACTGCAAAAAGGCAGAAGAAGGGCAAACATGAAGATGATAAACCTGGAGAAGAAAAGACAGTTTTGCATGGTAAGTTATACTGTTAGCAATTCATCTGCATTTCTTCGTAACTTCTCACTGCGTGACTATTAGAGATAATCCCATATCTGTCTTTTATTGAACTAATACCAGTGGTGGGATTCAGCCAGTTGGCGCCACTTCAGCAGAACCAGTAGCTAATTTTTTGTTGCCCAGGCCCAGAATGGACTTCTGGAAGTGGCATCCACACAGAGGACTGGTTGTTCACATATTTGAATCCCTCCACTGCCTAATACACCATAGCTAGAAGTCAGCACAGGGTGGGTGCTTCTGTTTACATATGTGTGTATGTGTGATCAGTAAGAAAGAAGCTTAAAAATGCTTTTTGTTTGTGGTAACACAGGAAAAAAATTCAACTTGCAGTTAAACTTTAGACGTGGATGGATTGAACTATTGGGAACACGAAGTATTTGCTTGGATTCTCATCTCAAATGTCAGCTCTTTGGTTTTTAATTTGCAAACTCCTTTTGAGGTAGTTTCTATAGGCACCTGGATCTTTATATTTGTAAGGTGTTTTTTTCTTTTAATCTGTGAGTTTTTATTTATTTAATTTCTATAGCCACCCATTTCAGACAAGTGATTCTGGATGGCAAACAATCATAAAACAATTAAGAAAAATTAAAACGTAAAACAAAAAGAAATATATTTTGTAGCAGCTGAGGAAAAAAAATAAGAATTTATTGATAAACTACCTTACGTGACCTACTTCTCTCCCATGTAGGTCAGATTCAGTAGAGAGATGCCTTTAATGCAGGAAAGGAAGAAAATATTTTAACATCAGTTAATCATACTGCTCTGCCAAAGAAATGATACAATTAAAACTCATAGTTTTTGCTGTTAAAATTTAAAGTTGTAGTCAAAAAGTGTTAGTGTTGATGTGAAAAACCTATAGCAACGTGGAGACAAGCTTTTGCTGTTTCCTCCTTATATCATTCTAGACAATGTTTCCTTCTCTTTCTGAAACGAGTTCTACTAGACATTATCCTAGGATTTATGCATGTCACCAGGATTTTGTTTTATTTTCCTTATGACCTTCTTTCCCACTCAATGGAACACTCTTTCCCATATTGCAAATCAGAATCAGTTTGAAAGATGAAATTAAGCATTTAGGATATTTTTCATATATATCTATATCTAATTATATATATATATATATATATATATATATATATATATATATATATATATATATATATATATATATGTGTGTGTGTGTGTGTGTGTGTGTGTGTTTTCTGAGGTTTTCGCGGGTGCCTGTATGTGGATCCTTGGTTTTTCGGGTTTTTCCCCGCGTAGAATTAAAGGTGTAGGCGCAACGTTTCGACGGAATCCCATCCGTCATCATCAGGCTTCTGCTTCCTTCTTCTGGGAGAAGCATGTGGCTCTTGCTCTTTGTTCCTCTTTTTTAAACTGCCAGAGGGGGTGTGTTCTGTGGAGGTGTGCTCTGATTGGGTAGGGGACCAAGTGTGTTCTGATTGGGTGGGAGTGTGTTTTGAATGGTGGGTGTGTTCTGATTGGGTGGGGGTGTGTTCTGAGTGGATGGGCTGGTCTCAGCTGCCAGCTCCAGAACTGAGCTGGTGAGTTGTGCTGCTTTTGTTCGGCTTCGTGTTTGTGGTGGTGCCATGTTTTTATAGTGGGTGTCAGTTTGCTTATTGTGTGGTTTGGAGGGGTTTAAAGTGGCTGATGTTGCAGCTGTAGTTAGGTTTCTGTTTTGTGGTTGATATGATACCAGACCCAAACTCATGATAACATCACATGACATCACCACCACACAACCATTCAAAAAGCAAATCCGAACCCACAACGATAAAGACACACAACCACAAAACAGAAACCTAACTACAGCTGCAACATCAGCCACTTTAAACCCCTCCAAACCACACAATAAGCAAACTGACACCCACTATAAAAACATGGCACCACCACAAACACGAAGCCGAACAAAAGCAGCACAACTCACCAGCTCAGTTCTGGAGCTGGCAGCTGAGACCAGCCCATCCACTCAGAACACACCCCCACCCAATCAGAACACACCCACCATTCAAAACACACTCCCACCCAATCAGAACACACTTGGTCCCCTACCCAATCAGAGCACACCTCCACAGAACACACCCCCTCTGGCAGTTTAAAAAAGAGGAACAAAGAGCAAGAGCCACATGCTTCTCCCAGAAGAAGGAAGCAGAAGCCTGATGATGACGGATGGGATTCCGTCGAAACGTTGCGCCTACACCTTTAATTCTACGCGGGGAAAAAACCCGAAAAACCAAGGATCCACATATATATATATATATATATATATATATATATATATATATATATGCCTATCCTGCCATAAAATTAAACTTTTTGTCAAGTCATGTTAGTGATTTACTATTTCTTAAGGTCTCAGTTTAACTTATTTATTTATGCATTCATTTTGCTTCTATATCTCTCCTCACAATAGCTCAGGGCAACTAACAGCCTTAATATAAAAGACAATCCAAAATTACAAGTATAAGTATAAAATGATTAAATCAAGTAAACCTTTAAAACTGAAACATGAAGCAAAACTCATGGTCCTGCAGAGCCCATCTTCAGTTACAACTTGCTCTTTTCTGATCTGAGGCAGAACAGGTTGATTTTCAGCCGTCATCAAGCCTGAGGGGGAACAAAGCTGATCTCTACCAGGAAGGGATTTCAAAGAGGGGTTGGGATAATGAGAATGCCAGCTTTCAAATCCCAATCAGAGGGACAGAACCTAAAGAGAGTAGACCTCACTGGGTGGATGGATGAATACAAATATGCACATAGAGCTCAAGGATAGAAACTAACTGCATTTGAGCTATTGATCAAGAAGCTACCCAAAGAAATTGAATTTAAGGCCAGCGTTTGGGATACACTTCATTGTATCCTAAATTGTATACACATTGTATACACTTCACAGCCACCTAAATATTAAATTAGTCTATTATTTATCCGATATATTCATTCATTTATTTTTCTTTTAGTCAAAGATATGTACGACTATCAAGGGAGGTCCTACCTTCATGTTCCTCAGGATGTTGGCGTTAACCTTCGTTCAACAGTACCCCCTGAAAAATGTTACCTTCCTAAGAAACAAATCCATGTATGGTCAGGTCATACAAAGGTAAGGAACACTTGAAAATTATATTTTCCTCTCTTGCGTCTTTGCAGTCTTTTCATTTATTATAGTTAGGATAAACCTGTTCCAAATTTTCCAGAATTTCAGAATGTTGGAAGAAATTGCAGAGGATATTACTAAACAAATTTTATTACCGTATGTCAATTTTATTCCCAATTTCTAGCCTATCTCTGCTAGTTACCATTACTTTTCCATATAATCTGCTGCTTTTAAAATACAGATATTATTTTACGTTTAAAATAAGTTGCTTCAACCAATTCTGGAAGTAATTTGACCTCGAAACAATTGTGTTCCAAATTGGAAACACATGTTTTAATCGCAAAACACTTCCAGAATAATCAAAACAACCTATTTTTAACTCAAAGCATCTGTTTCAAACTCAAAAGCAAACTATTTCAGAATCAAAGTATTTTTCACATATGTATTTTAAAACCATTGGCCTTAGAGATCTAGTCTTGAATGGCTACTCATTCATGGAAACCAGTGGTACCTGTTAATAATATGAAGACTTGGGGAAAATGCCAGGCATTAGAGTGGTATATTATAAGGTCTTTTGTGTGCTTGTGGGAGGGTTTTGATGAGTTCACAGCAAGTTTCAAAGTATACATTCCAAACCTAACCTATCCCAGTATTATCTGTGGCTCAAAAATCTCCCATTTTTTTAAAATCCCATTTATATCCCGCCCTTCTCCGAAGACTCAGGGCGGCTTACAATTTAAAGCACAAATCAATGTGCTTAGCAATAGCCTTCATTCTATGTATATGCCTGCTTATTAGGGCTTTCGCCCCCCCCCCCCCAAAGCGGCATTTTTACAAAGTCAGCTTATTGCCCCCAACAATCTGGGTCCTCATTTTACCTACCTCGGAAGGATGGAAGGCTGAGTCAACCTTGAGCCTGGTGGGACTCGAACCTGCACTAATTGCAGGCAGCTAGTGTTACTTAAGGAGGCATTAGCCCACTGCTCCACCAAGGCTCTTTTTTTTGCCCTGAAGTATCTCTCATTTTTGCATGGTCACGTTTATAGGAAGTATGGAAGTCTCAAAATAACGTAATACTAGGTCAAATGATAATAATATGGTAGGCCAGCCATTTGTTATATCAGCAAACCTCTTTCCCTAGCTAGAGGGAAGACATCTTTTCACTGGAGACATAGCTGCTTTTGAATTACAGTGTCTCAATGCTCATCTTAAGTATTAGCATCATTCATTGCCATATTAATATTTGTTAATGGTGTGAGGAAACTACTATACTCAGATTGGGAATATTAAATTGTCTCAGTAGACTATCAAGCTTTTCCCATGAAATGTGACCATGTACATATTTATCTTGGCATTAACTCTTCTTTTTATAAAATTAAATGTATTGTTGTGGTTTCAGTTCATGCACATTTTTGGGATTCTCTAGGAGCTATTGGTTTGTTAACCTTGAGTAACTGCAGTTTTCCAGCATGTTAGAAAAGGGGCTTATCCAAAACTACCCAAACTTTAGAATATACAGCAGTCATAATATATTGGCCTTGGAAATTAGAAGACAAAACCAACTCAGAGCCTAGTCATTGGTGCATCTTGGGAGATGTAGAATGGTTGCTGTGCTTTAGGCACCAAAAGTTAATGGTACTAGAAGCACCTGTAAGTGATCGTATGGTACTGAAATACATATTTTGAAAAGGAAAATGCATCCATATTCATAGTTATGTTTTTGTTTAAGGGAGTCAGTGCCGTCAGGCTGTTTCCTCTTTCTGGCCATCTGCTCTTATCTTCTTCCATGGATTGTAAAATTAAGGTAAATGGATTCAAAGCGTATACTATCCCTGCTTTAATTTTGTTTTGACTACATTTGCTCTTTAATGCTTACATTAATGTAAACTCAGTAGCAATTGTCATGCTTTTGCCAGGGCCATCCAGGGTTATAACTTTTAAGGGCTGCTAAATGCTTATTTAATAAGAAATACATTCATTTAAAACAGTTGGTAAACCCATAGTTTAGAGATTTGCTGAACTGCAATTCCCAATATTCCCAATTCCCAAAGTTGCAAAAAATTCAGTAAGTGGATCTGATGCTTTAATTTACTTATGCTTGAATATACAAATTGTACGATAGTTTATATTTGAAGGTGGGTTAGTTTTAAAATGGAAGTCTTTGCATATATAAGCAACTGTGTGCGATTCTATTTAAATTTGTCTGAAAATGTATTTTCCTCTACCCCAAAGCTCTGGGAAGTGTATGGTGAACGAAGATGTTTGAGAACATTCATTGGTAATATTATTTACTCTATTTTTTTAAAATGACTCTATATGTGCATGACTGAGATGTAGTTGCCTTATGTAAACCAAAGTTTCCCAAAATTTGGAGATTGGTGGGCATATACGTGAGTTTTAAGTAAAAGGCAAACCAAGATTTGAGCGCGATGGTACAAATTTATTCTTTCTGAACTTGGCATCTGCTGCTCCAATGTATCATTTTGACCAAGATAATACCCGTGAAAAAGGTGTAAAGCGAAGTCTTGGCATTTGGATGATTTTCAGATAAGATATTTCAGTTTTGTAATGCTGATTTTGACTTTAAAATGGATATTGTTGTTTTAAATGTGGCTTTAATTATTTATTATCAGCTATGCCTGTTAGTAGCAAAACAGGGTAAACATATTTTTCATTTCATTTCATTTCATTTTATTAAATTTATATGCCACCCTTCTCCCTGAGGACTCGGGGTGGCTCACAACAATAAAAATTAAAAAACATAGAGTAAAAAATTTAAAAAGAGAATTAAACAATAAATGCAAAATTACAAGACAATTTAACCCAGTAAAAAGCCTAATTAAAAATCGTAGTCAGTCCAGGCCCGCTTGTTGGAACAACCATGACTTCAGGTCACGGCAGAAGGACCAAAGGTCAGGGGCCATCCGCAGCTCCGGAGGCAACTTATTCCAGAGGGTCGGCGTACCCACAGAGAAGGGTTAGAGATAATCATTAAATAACTAGTCTTCATCAATCAATCAGAATAGAGCTGGAAGGGATCTTGGAGGTCTTCTAGTCCAGCCCCCTGCTATACCATTCCAGACAAGTGGCTGTCCAGTCTCTTCTTAAAAGCCTCCAGTGATGAAGCACCTACATCTTAACGATGTTATGTTACGTTACGTTATCATCACGTTATCAATGTTATCATCTTAACAAGAGTTACGAGAGTTTTCTTCATAAAGAGGTTTATGTTTTAGATTCTCTTCAGTTCTAATGGTACGATTTCCATCTTGTAGGACACAGTAAAGCTGTTAGGGATATATGCTTTAACAATGCTGGGAACCAATTCCTCAGTGCCGCGTATGACCGCTATCTCAAACTATGGGACACTGAAACAGGTATTTGTATGCGTGGAAAGATTGCTTATGTAATGTGCATTTTTCAAAGGATAAACTTCAAGCAGGATACAATATTGCCCTCTTAATGATGCAGTGTACTTTCAGGATACATTAAAGGATGATTCCATAACATAAAAACACATCAATCATAGATGCATATGCTGAGATGGAAAAGGCAAACTAATAGCTCAATAAAGGAGCAATACTCTGTTTTCTGAGTTCCTTGTTTAGTATGTTCAAGTAAGACTAGGAAAGATTGCTTCACAAACTCTGCGGAGTCTATTGCTAATTGTTGCAGGCTAGACGGACTAATGGTTTGTCTAAATATATAAGTCTGTTTCCTGGATATTCCTACTGACTGGAAGGCTTATTTTTGTCTTCTGCCTTAATTTTTTATTAACACACATAAGCATGAGCACTGATGATGTTACCTAGTTTGGGTAATGAAACATCTGCAAGAAAACAAGCGAATTCAGAGAGCACCAAGGACCTCTCATCTCAATTCTGAATTTCAAATATTTGCATTTACTAGTAACACATTAAGCATTCAGGGCAAGAATATTTCTCTGTCAACCTCTGTCAGTTCTTAGGTTAGTCCAACATTGCCAAATGATTTATAAATTACTACTCTTGATCTGAAGGGATGCGGTGGCTCAGTGGGTTAGGACGCTGAGCTTGTCGATCAGAAGGTCGGCAGTTTGGCGGGTCGAATCCCAAGTGCCGCGTAACAGAGTGAGCGCCTGTTACTCGTCCCAGCTTCTGCCAACCTAGCAGTTCGAAAGCACGTAAAAATGCAAGTAGAAAAATTGGGACCACTACGGTGGGAAGGTAACAGCGTTCCGTGCGCCTTTGGCGTCTAGTCATGCTGGCCACATGACCACGGAGACGTCCTCGGACAAGCGCTGGCTCTTCGGCTTTGAAACGGAGATGAGCACCGGCCCCTAGAGTCGGAAACGACTAGCACACCTGTGCGGGGGAACCTTTACCTTTACTCTTGATCTGTATATAGTTACAGTGCCCCAAAACCTTGCCTTCTTTTCTAAACACTGTACTTGCCCCCACAAATTGTCTCTTTTTATTCCAATGCATGCCCCTTTCCCTCTCCTGGTTTTCAGGAAGTCTTCAGACCAGCAGGCCCCTCCAGTCAGCTGTCTTAAAACCAAACTTTAAAAGCTAAAAGTTGTGAACATCTTCCTATTCAACTGTTTTCGCTCTAGGGCAGTGTATTTCAAGATTCACCAACAGGAAAGTTCCTTACTGTGTCAAATTCAATCCTGATGAAGATAAGCAGAATCTTTTTGTAGCAGGAATGTCAGATAAGAAAATTGTTCAGGTAACTCAAAAGCTTCATAATTTATTTAGAGCGACATCCCTCGGGAGAAGGGCGGTTTATAAAAACTAATAAATAAATAAATAAATAAATAGTTTCAACTCAGCTTGCAAATCTTCATTCAAATGGCTTTCTTGCAGTTGCAACTGGTTTAAAGTTTTTAAAGCTTAAAGTTCTTTTAAAGTTAAGTTTTCTTACACATAGATCTCTTGGCATATTTCCATAAAATTTTGCAAATTTTGTGTATCATCCCCTTCAAATTTCAGAAAAATAATTCATGCTGGTCTTCCCCTGCAGTGGGATATTCGAAGTGGAGAAATTGTTCAGGAATATGATAGACATTTAGGGGCTGTCAACACCATTGTTTTTGTGGATGAGAACCGAAGATTTGTGAGTACGTCGGATGACAAGAGTTTAAGAGTCTGGGAATGGTAAGTTGAAGTTTGGTTGCATTTGACAGTAACAGGACAAGCAAAAAAATAATTGCAGCAATAAAATGTGTTGTTTTCTCTCTACTTTTCCATTAGTCTATTCTATTCACAATCCCAGGTTATTATATTTAAACTGCTGCTTAAAAATTTGGGTATCTGGAATTTAATTTAATTTAATAATTTAATATTTGCATTTGTATACCGCCCTTTCCCTGAGGACTCAGGGCGGTTTACAGGGAATTAAAAATCAAAACATACAAAAGTTAAAACCAATTAAAAAGCATTAAATCACCCTGTACATTAAAACCCCAGTTAAAATTTTCTCCTCAGCCTGGGCCCGAGAGCTCAAAGAGCCAGGTCTTCAGGCCCCGGCGGAATGATCGGAGGTCGGGAGCAGTCCTCAACTCTACCGGCAGCTGGTTCCAGAGGGCAGGCGCTCCCACTGAGAAGGCCCTATCCCTGGGTGTCACCCGCCGGCAATCTCTCACCAGCGGAACCCTGAGCAGACCCTCCCTGTGAGAGCGCACTGGGCGAAGGGCGTTTGATGCCGGCAGCAGGTGTTCCCTCAAATAACCCGGACCCAGGCCATGTAGGGCTTTATAGGTGTCAATCTTTCTGCAGAAATATGAGATATCAGTTCTTTTTTTTTTTTTATTGAAAAGTTTTACAATACAATTTTCCATTAAAAACCCCCATCCCCCTCCACCCTCCCCTCCCTACCTCCCCCCTACCTCTTCCCTCCCCCGTTACCTCCCCCCTTCCCCCCTCCCTCTTCCCTCCCCTACCTCCCCCCCACCCCCCTCCCCCCCCGGACTTCCCAGAGCTAAATACAAGGTATATATATATAAAAGCAATCATAAGCAACCATATACTAACAACCATAAATTCTAAAATCCATCACTCTCTAACTTATATAAGAACAAACAAAACTTAACATTATTAAATATATATAAAAAAATAGGAAAAGAAAAGAAAAAACACGAAAGAAGACTTATTCGAATGCTAGATAAAACTTCTTAACCCTATACTTATTCTGGATAAACTCAATCCACTTTCTCCATTCCATAATATAACGTTCTTGCGAGTGATCTTTCAAATAAGCCGATATCTTCGCCATCTCTGCCAGGTCGGAAACCTTTAAAGTCCATTCTTCTATGGTCGGCAGCTCCTCTTTCTTCCAATATTGTCCTATCAAAAGTCTTGCTGCCGTGACTAAATTCAGCATCAACTTAGAGTCCACCACTGTAGCATCAACAATTATTCCCAACAAAAAAAATTGCGGACAAAACTTTATCCTCCTTTTAAAGATCTTCTGTATATTCCACCAGATTTTAATCCAAAAGGCCTTAACCTTTTTACATGTCCACCATATGTGAAAATATGTTGCATCTTCAACCCCGCACCTCCAACACTTAGGCTGATAATTCGGGTACATACTTGCAAGCTTTTTAGGATCTAAATGCCATCTATAAAACATCTTATAAAAATTCTCTCTTAAATTTTGAGCTTGAGTAAATTTCACATTCCTCACCCAGATCTTCTCCCACATGTCCATTGTAATAACTTCCTGGATATTTTGGGCCCATTTTATCATACAGTCCTTAACAAGCTCTGTTTCTGAATCAATCTCTATCAATGCAAGATATATCCGTTTAATGTGTGCAGGTCCCTGATTTCTAATTTGCTTTATCAGATTTTCATCAATCGTTGCAAATCCAATTTTCTGGTCTTCTTTCCACCTGGCCCGTAGCTGAGTATATTGAAACCATGTTTGAACAACCTTCTCTTCTCGCAAGATGCTATATGATTTCAAGCACCAAACATTCCTTTCCAAACTTAAAATTTCCTTGTAGGTAGTCTCATCGTGTTTGAAACCAGCATGTATATTTTCTATTGCGTGTTTTGGAATTGCCCACAATGGTATCTTACAACTTAGCTTATGTCTATACTTCTTCCAAACTCTCAGCAATGCCTGTCTTAAAATATGCGTCCTAAACACAGTACCTACCTTCTTATCATACAACAAATATGCATGCCAGCCAAACAACAAATCATGGCCCTCAAGATTTAATAACCTCGATTGCTTCAAATTGATCCAATCACTTATTCCTACTAATGCAGCAGCTTCATAATATAATTTAAAATTAGGCAATTTAAGGCCACCTCTCTCACGAATATCCTGCATAATCTTAAGTTTAACTCGTGGCTTTTTCCCTGCCCACACAAATTTATTGATACCACGCTGCCATTCCTCCAAATTAGAATCTTTCTTAAGAATCGGTATCATTTGGAATAAAAATAAAAATTTGGGCAGGACATTCATTTTCACTGCTGCAATCCGTCCCAACAAAGTCAATTGCAATTTTTGCCAACTCTCCAATTCTTTTTGAATTTTCCCCCACAATTTTTCATAATTATTTTTATATAGCTTTGTATTCGAGGGCGACAAAATTACCCCCAAATATTTAACCCTTTTAACAATCTCAAATCCAGTTAATCCTTCCAAGAAGGCCTTCTGTGAAACTGTCATGTTTCTAGCCAAAATTTTAGTTTTCTGTATGTTTACTTTAAATCCAGAAACCTTCCCATATTGTGTTATTATCTCTATCAGGTCCACAACAGAGTTCTCTGGCTGGGTCACTGTAACAACCAGATCATCTGCAAATGCTCTCAATCTATAGTCCTGATCTCCAACTTGTATCCCCTTAATTTTTTCCGAATTCCGAATCTTGTTCAATAATATCTCTAAAGTTAATACAAATAACAAGGGCGATAACGGACATCCTTGCCTTGTACCCTTCTCAATATTACATACTGCCGTCAGACTATTGTTAACTATGATTCGGGCAGTTTGCTTTTGATATAATGCCCTAATCGGCTGTAAGAAATTTTCCCCAAAATCCATTTTATCTAACATTCTCAACAGAAATTGCCAATTCAATTGATCAAAAGCCTTTTCAGCATCTAAAAAGATTAGCGCTGCAGAGATCTGGTTGTGCCTTTCCAAATACTCTAACACATCAACTATATGTCTAACATTATTTTTCATTTGCCTACCACTAATAAACCCCGTTTGATCCCCATGAATCACCTGTTGCAGAACCCTCATCAGTCTATTAGCCAAAACCTTAGCAAATATCTTATAATCTGTATTTAAAAGCGAAATCGGTCTGTAATTTTTAACTTGAGTAGCATCCTGATCTTCCTTCGGAATCAATGAGATAAAAGCTGTTCTCCAAGACGGTGGCACCTTTCCCCCCCTCTGGATTGTCTGGAACAGTTCCTTTAACGGTTTTATCATCTCAAATTGTAGATTTTTATAAAAAGCCGCAGACAAGCCATCTGTACCGGGCGCCTTATCAACCTTCAAATCCTTAATTGCTGTAAGGATTTCTTCTTCTGTGATCAGTTGGTTAATCCCCTCTCTTTGTGCTTGCGTAAGGACCGGAATATTAGCATTCTCCAAATATTTATCAATGTCTTTTACCTCAATTTCCTCTTTGGTATATAATTTCGAATAAAAATCCACAAAAGCATCCTTAATAAGATTCTGTTGAAACACGACCCTTCCTTTATATTCAATCTTGTCTATATTAGAGGCCCTTTGTTTCTTCCTCAGTCTATAGGCTAACCATCTGCCTGGTTTATTAGCGTTGCAAAAAGTATTATGCCTAGCAAACCGCAGATTGGTTGCCACTTGGTCTGCCATTAATTTATCAAATTGTCCTCTTAACAGCCTAATAGCCTCTTTAATCTTCACGTCCCCTGGATTCAAAATCAAAGCCCTTTGTTTTTCCTTTATTTCATTCTCCAGTTCTTTCCTTCTGGTTTCCACTACACGTCTACGTCTATTATTCATATATATCAACACACCTCTCATATAGGCCTTACTAGCATCCCAAACCATATCCATAGAGGTACCCTTATTCATATTAATCTCAAAAAAATCAGTTCTTGTGTAAATCCTAAAACGAGAAAGAGAACCCAAGTAAACAAATGAGTCAAAAGCATTACACTTGTTCATTTATTTCTTGAGAAAAATGATAGAATCGTAAGGCTGGAAGGGATGTCTTGGAACATCTTCTCCAACCCCCTGCCCGAGGGAGGAATCCTTATGCCATCCTGGACAAATGGTTGTCTTTTCTTGAAAACCTCCAGTGATGGAGAATCCACAACTCCAGAAAGCAAGTTGTGATCCAGTGAGCTTCCAAGGTTGGATTGCACTCTTCCTTCTCTAATTCATAGTTGAAGAGAGAGGCATTAACTGAGCCCTTATCAGATCTCCCAAGTCTGATCCTTGGTTTTTGGTAATCTAGTATGCCTGTTTTGGTGCTAAAATAAAATCAGTTAGATTGCTGTTCACTTAAAAGTGGAAAAAAAATGAAAATGCCAAATGCCAAAGAAAGAAAAGTGGTGGAACGTGACTACAAAGAAGATGTTATTTTCTAATGTAATATTAAATCTGGGATTTCAAAATGGTGGGTCAGTCAACAAAGAGTTTTAACTTCAAATGAAAAGAATCATATGAATGAAGGCAAATATTTGGTGACTGGATTTTCCTTGGGTGAGGGGGAGTTTTAGAACCATTGTAGAATAATAATTGATTTGGTCCTTATTGGCTATTGACTTTAACGAAAGAGCACTGTCTGCTGGTTCATCAGTACCACTTAATGATACTCAGAGCCCCCAGCCCCGTATGCTGTTTCAGTAATACATACACATTCAGTAATATATAAAGAATGAATGTGTTGTAGTGGCAGGTAAGTTTTTATTAGATACTCATAATCTCAAGCTCCTGAATAAAAGGCCAGATATAAATCAAAGAATAGCAAAATGCTTAGTGCTCACTTGGCTAACCAAGTGCCTAGTGAATGCAGATTATCTGGGGTTCAGCTGCTATGGGTGGTAAAAGAAAGTAATATCTACTTTTTCTAACATGGGTTGGATTGCTTAAAGGTACACAGGGTATAAAAACTGGCAGTCAAATCAAAGTTCTTTATTTTATCTTTTGGCCATAATAAAAGGAAAAGGTTTTTCTGTTACATATCATCTATTTGGCTTTTTAAAAGTGCAGGTGGTTTTCTGGTTGTACTGCAGGTCACAGCATTTGGTTTTATTTTATATGGTTATGTGACAAAATTATCACAACTAACCTTTCTGAGAGCATATACATGCCAAATAATTCATTGTTAATGTGCTGCATGAAAATATTATGAAGGTTAATATAGCTGTCTAATGAATATTTTCTGCCTTTGATAATCTTCAGTGCGAGATCTCTGTTGGCTATAGGAAATTCTCCAAAGAGCTTCAGGAGACATTTAGTTAATAAAAATAAAACATCCTTAGATGCTACAAGAAGATTCACAAAATGAAATTTACTAAAGTCTAATAAGAAATATCTTATTCCTTCAATATACACATCAATGACAGAAGTGTTGCAAACCATCCTTTGAAGGGAGGTTAATCCACATTTAAGATTGTTAAGATAACCACAACATAATGTGGAACACAGATAGCTCAGACAAAATGTGTTTCAGGGTGTGTGTGTGTATCAACAGGTTTATATGTGTGCATCTGTATAATGTGTATGCGTGTGTGATTTAACTGGTTAGTATTTATTAAATACTTTTAAGAGATGCTATTATCTCCATATGTAAAATGTAACCTCTTAGTAGCAATAACAATCGCACTTAGACTTACATACCGCCTCATAGTGCTTCATAAGAGTCAGCATATCAAGATTAGGATGTATAAACAAACATTCGTTCTTGCTCTTGGTGTTTAACCTGTATCCAAAGTAACAAAGATCTAGATACTCCTAATTTTTGAAACTCTTACTGCTTCAAACATTATCTTTACATTATCATAGTAAAAAAAGAGTAGTAAGAATTCATGAGCTCTGTATACCCAGTGCAGAAATGCAGCTTTAGGACTTAATGTCATCTTTCATCACTAATATCAGACTCAGAGTTAAAAGGAACTATGTTTTCTTCTCTCCAAATCATTTTAACATGACAGATTTTCCAAATTTTCCCTGGTAGGATATTACATATTTCTGAAGGCTTAAGGTACCCAACTTGTTTTGTTTTTAGCAGAGACCCTTTGGGCTCAGCCTCTTCTACATCCCATCAGTCCTGGAAAATGCAGAGTATGAAGGATTAAAGTTTTCATTATTTTAATTCATGCAAGTCTTTAACATTCATGGGAAATCATTCAGCTATTGCTTTGTTTTATTTTGAGATGATCCCTGTTTCATTTTGTAACCGATAATCCCACTGTGACATTAGACATAAAAATATTTGTAGATTGTAACCCCGGCATGGAAGGTAGTAATGCTAATAGTGATGTCAGATGAAAGTAAAACTGTACTTTGGAATTATAGATTCATATCGGAATCCTGTAACCTAATCTCTCCTTTCATATAAGAACATTTTATTTGCAGTAGCCTTCATCCATATATTTTGCTTTTGTAGGGACATTCCAGTAGATTTTAAGTACATAGCAGAGCCAAGTATGCACTCAATGCCAGCAGTGACTTTATCTCCAAATGGTAAGCTTACATTTGTATCTTATGTAGGATATTTTAATTTTAAAAGATGTAATCATATTTAGTAGTTTTCATTTAACATGCAAGATTTCAAAAATAGATTATCTGGGTTCTGGTGTGTAAATGTTGCAGAGGATTAGATAGATAGATAGATAGATAGATAGATAGATAGATAGATAGATAGATAGAGAATAGAATAGAATAGAATAGAATAGAATAGAATAGAATAGAATAGAATAGAATAGAATAGAATAGAATAGAATAGAATAGAATAGAATAGAATAGAATAGAATAGAATAGAATAGAACCTAGTTTCTTGATTCTTTACTTTAAATGCTGGTGATCCTGGCACTCATTATCAGACTTTTTTTCTTCTACATTTCCCTTGTATATTTTCTGCTCTGTCGGCTGTTTTCGTTGTCTCCATGTTGACATTTCAAGTTATCCACCTTTGCTATAATGATGCATATCTTCTTCGGATGTCAATTTTGCAAGTTGAATTCTTGACATGTTAAACTAGTGATGTCAGAAATGTTATGTAGGATCAAGCTGGTAAAATTGTGGTCGTTTGCCCTCTGCAAACAATTTCTTGGGTATCTGTAGCTTACATCTTTATATATTATAGGAATGTTTGATTCTTAAAATCCATGAGAGGTTCACGTGTGCATTAATATTTTACCTCAACAGGAAAATGGCTTGCCTGTCAATCAATGGACAATCAGATTTTGATTTTTGGAGCTCAAAACAGATTCAGGCTCAACAAAAAGAAAATCTTCAAAGGTCATATGGTGGCAGGCTATGCTTGCCAAGTAGATTTTTCACCTGATATGAGGTACGTATTCTACTGTTTCTATACTTAATATGGATTACATATCACTTTCATTTTTATTTTCAAGTTTGGCTCAACAGGTAGAGAGATTTATATAAACCTGCCATATAATTGTCAAATGTTTACTGAAGTTCTTAAGACAATTGTTGATTAGAATATAATGCACATTAATGAGATACTACATATACCCTAATAAGTGGACTTGAGATTTAGTCTTTGGGCTACAGCAGCTTATCAAATGCTGTATTATATGGATATCCTGTCAAATTTGGACAGCCTTTTTTGACCCATGGGCTAATTTCAAACATTCCTGTGATGGCCAGAGTATCCATCTGAATTTACTATGAGAAATACAAGGGGAAAGAAGGAGGTATTAAATTTATACAGCCATCCATCTTAACAAATAAATTTAGGCAGCTAACAAAACTTCCTGGCCACAGCAGCTGAGGAAAAAGTCTAATATTCATAGCCCTCCAGAAAGCCAGCAAAGTTGGGGCATCCAAATCTCAGGATGGAGTATTCCATAAAACAGGGAAGGTGTGACTCCTCGCCTACACAAAATGGGACTGCCTAAAAGGCAGAGTCTCGGTGCATACTCAGCCTGTCAGCATTCTGCAGTGTGTCTAAAAGTGCATGCAATGCAGCGTTCAGAATTGTAGCTGTAGTTTCCAGATGCTTTTCCAGGGCAGCCCCATGTAGGCCTCATTGCAGTAATCCAAGTGGGAAGTACCCAAGACATGAGTGACTGGAGGCAGAGACTCTTGATCCAGGAATGGGCACAGTTGGCACACTGGAGCCATGGTGGTGCATATGGTTAGAATGCAGTACTGCAGGCTACTTCTGCTGACTGCCAGCAGTTCGGCAGTTTGATCCTGGCTGGCTTAAGGTTGACTCAGCCTTCCATCCTTCCAAGGTCGGTAAAATGAGGACTCAGTGTTGGGAGCAATAGGCTGACTCTGTAAACTGCTTAGAGAGTGCTGTAAAACACTGAAGAGGTATATAAGTATAAGTGCAATTGTTATTTGTGTAGAGGTCTTCTGACCATGGCAGCCACCTGCTCCTTGAGTTTATCAACTGTGTGTGTGTGTAATACTATCCCATCTCATTAAAGATGGAAATTCAGGATAGTCTAAAACCAACCCACTCAGCCTTATTTGGGTTGAGTCGAAGCCTGATTTTCCCCATACAGTCCTTAGGAAAGACTTTAATGGTATCACTTGGAACAGTTTGGGGCAGACATGTATAATGGAGTATCATCAGGATATGACATACACAGACCCATAATGACAAATGACCTCATTCAGTGGCTTTATATTAAATAGGAGTGGGAAGAGAGTCGAGCCCTCAGGCACAGAGCTGCTGTGTTATTCCACTCCAAGAAGGCCTTTCAAGCAGTAATTGAAAGTCCATATCAGATAAAATCCCAGCCAGTGTGCATTTATTCGGAGGTGGCATCAAAAACAGTTAAAAATACAAGCCTCCCATATATATTTCTTTGCTTAGAAACAAAAATGAGCATCATGTGAAAATCTTAAGTCTTACACCTGGTTTTCAGTATAAGTTTAAACCCTCCATACAGACTTGAGTAGACAGCTTTGTTGTGTAAACTTTTGTCAAAACAAATCATCTGACATTATGGATTAGGTGACTTATCCTGCCTTTCTGCTCATTTGAGAAGACTTCTGATTAAGTGTCCTACATTTTTGAGGCAGCTGCATTATCATGTTTTCCCATCTTAACACATACATTGGGCCATCATCTCCAAAGCAGCTAAGAGTAGTAGAAAATCTACAACAGACTATAAAACAGTAGGAAAGGTCTATCTGTTCTCTGTTAAAATGTATGCTGTTGTTTGGAATTGGTTATGTTTAAAAATTATTTTGTAAATGATCTCAGTGTATAATTTCTCCCCCCCCCTTTTTTTTTTTTTTTTGAAACAGCTATGTGACCTCAGGTGATGCAGATGGAAAGTTAAATATTTGGGACTGGAAGACAACAAAACTCTACAGTAGATTAAAAGCCCATGACAAAGTCTGCATTGGCGCAGTGTGGCACCCACATGAAACATCCAAAGTGATCACTTGTGGATGGGATGGTCTCATTAAACTGTGGGACTGAAGGCTGAACTATAGACATTTTACTCTCTAATCAGTCAGTTAATATATGATCCTTCAGGATCCATATGCTACAACAAATAAGGTCTGAAATAAGGACATTAATACAGCTGATTCAGGTAACTCAGTATTAGAATGTGCACCCAGCACATTGGAAAATCAGACATTTGAAATGTTGCCATATTGCAAATCACTGCACAAATTGACTAAATATGCTAGTCCTTCCAGATAGTAAAATAATTAAAATGGACTTTTAAAAAAAAAGAAAGAAAGAAACTGAAGCCAAAGCCTCACAAGCTTCACTCTGCTTTCCAAATGCACAATTTGGAAGAAACATGTTTTCATGTTACCATAATATTAATGTATTAGGGAGGTTTTTCTTAACCAGTTGGGAATCTTACACAATTGCTAAATACAATAAGATATTGTTTCCGTGTATATTTTATAGAAATTGCTACCCAGATTTTTTTGGGGGGAGGGGTGTTAATAAAAAAAAGTGTTAGTCATATGGAAATACATAAAGGTGTAAATAAATTGCAGCCCCAGTGGAAAAAACAATCTGCTTTCTCCAGTCTTTCAGCATAGATACAGAACCAACCCTGTCTGATTGTATCTGAGGAACCCCTTTTCATAATCCCATAGAATAAACTTGTGTTTGCCAATGCATTGGTTTCAGGTATATGCGTAGACATGTTATCTATACTGATCATTACTGCATTTTGTTTTGTATTGTTTAATCCTGATAGCAAGTCAGACTATCATTCTTCTTCAAGATTTAAATTTTATAATGCAGAAATTCAAAGAACACAATGCAAGTATATAAAATGTGTGTACAATTACTTTACCAAATGTTATTTCAGGCATTTTATCAGAAACCCACCCAGCCAATGGAATTAGTACAGTAGCAGCCATTAGTGACAGCTTCATGATCGTATTCCAATTAGTCTTGTAAATAAGCATTTTTAATATGTTTATTATTTTTGTTTATTTTACAAAATATGTTTTTGTGCTCAACTACTGTACAGATATCTCAATTATTTTTACAAGCTTATTTTTAATAAATGCTTTATATAAAAATGCAGATTTTAACTTAACACCATCTGAAGCATTGTGCATTTTAAAATGTTTATTTGGTATAGATATAACGGAAGCGTGAATCGGTTTTATCTGTGCTTATGGTATTGGAAGGTTATGAAAGAACATCTTTTTGTAGTGGACATCTTTGGTGTCAAAAGTAGAGTGTATGGCAGATATATGTTGTTTCACGTTAGAATTGTGTTCAGTACTGCCATTCTGTTGGCAGAATGCATCTGTGTAAACGATGAACTCTTCACAACTTGTCTACACATATTCTCTGTGTGTACCTCCCTAAACATCATATCTCCAAATTCGTTTTGGAGAGAAAGCATTGCTTCATGTTGTATCTGCATAGAAAATAGAGAAAGTGGCATAAATTGATGTGTATGAACAGTGAAAGTATCCTGATCACCGCATGTGCATTTATCTGAAAGCCACTATGTACAGATTTCTCAAATACATCAAATAGCATCAGGCCTATTTAACTACAGAAGGGACGGGTGTGGGAATCAAGTGGCTTGGGAAACAGTATTAGCTTTCTCACGAATTTCACTTTGTAGTCAAAAAACACTATGAACTCTCTTGTATTTTTACATATTTATAGAACTCAAGGAGTTAATGGATTGTATTTCTTGTATAATTAATGTATCATTATTCTTCTGTCTGCAGGTCAGGTTTGTACGTAAGGGAAAATATATTTAATAGTAAAAGGGGCAGAAAGTAGCCAAAATTAAACCTTTACTACAATCTGGCTCACATATAAAAATTGCTCTTAACTTGTGTCTGCTTATGCTACAAGCTAGATAATTTACCCCAGCTGGAAATGAAAGTTATATAAGCATGCTGTTTCAAACTTGCAGACTTAGGTAGATGATCAAGTGCAGCATTTAATAAAAGTTCAGTTAATTCCACCTTTTACCATAGTTGAATTAATTTCTCTTAATTGGGCTCCGAGTTTCATCCCTAGGTACATCTTAACAGGTTGTTGGGGTTTGTTTTTTTTTGTGGAAGCAAAATGTGATTGGGATTGTCCCAATTGAAGAGTAAGAGGATGACAAATGTGTGTTGCCAGTGGAGGTTGAGCATACCCTGGATCACTTTTTCAGAATTGCTTGACTAAGTTTGTCATGGAACTTGTAGGCTCAAGGTACCTGGACAGGATCGAATGAGAGAAAGATGTAAGTAGGTTGGACCCATCATCAGCTTTATTCAGAGCCTGCCCAATCAGTTTGTCAACAGGGACAGGAGGGCGGGGAAAAGCTGTCAGTTGTAACAGTGCCACACTGGCATAAAGAGGATCTTTATGTTCTCGTAGTACTTCTTGTACTACTGCTTGTTTTATTTCTGTAGGGATATTTGAAAAATGCAGCGACCAAAAGATTTGTTACTTTTCACACATCCATGCTTATGTATCTAACTCAAAGTCCATCAAGCCAGGTTAGAGTTCCAGAAGAACCTTGTTCTGTAGGAAAACTCGAAAACAGTATAGTTCCCATCCATTTTTATCCTTGGCTAGGCTTGGCCAATTACAGTTTGGTGCCTCTCTCACGCCTGCAGGTATTTTTAAATTTGCGTGCTATCTCAAACCAGATCATACAGAAATCATCTTATTCCGAGAATCACTTTGTGTTTTGAGAGTCACTTCTTGTATCTTAGAAATTTTTATCCTAGTACTTTTCCCCTTGCTCTACGAGCTGAAATTTTCCATATGAAAATCATCCTATTGGCCTGCTTTGAGCAGGTCTCCTTCATTCCTTCCTTATTTCTATCAATGCATAAGTGCATAGCACTAAGTATACATATGTGCATTTTTAATATAAGTACTAAGAAGCTACAAATCAATATGCATAATAAGTGATAAATGATGTTTTAAAAGTAGGGGATAGGAATATGTTAAAGAGAAGATCGTTACTGCAAGGATAGGGACTGTAACTTAAATGTTGCTAAATAATCATTTCAGCAGAATTCACCAGTGGCTATGTTGACTGAAACTCGAAGTTTAATTCTAGTATTCCACAAGTTCCCAACAAGTAGGTGATCCCATCATTATATTGCAAGGGTCTTCAAACTTGGCAACTTTAAGATTTGTGGACTTCAACTCCCAGGGCTGGCTGAGGAATTCTGGAAGTTGAAGTCCACAAGTCTTAAAGTTGCAAAGTTTGAACAGCCCTGTCCTATTGAATGCAGCTAACTTTTTCTGTTAAAAAAAACAGAGAAGGAAAAACATAAATGTCTGGATGAATAATTTATTAAGGGTTTTTCCTGGCCAAACCCAGCAACAAAATAAGACAATGGCAGAATTGTGCTGGTGTTAAGGTTCTTGCAGGGTTGTTGTTTTTTTAAATTAAACACACAGCTACAGGATCAGAAAGGTCATCCATGAAAAACAGTTTCCCTACAACTCTGCCTTTTAATATTTATTTTTTTGACTTTTATGACTGCCCTTCTCAGCAAGTAACTACAGGTTTCAAATAATCTTAAAAACAAATCCTTTTCAGAGATACAAAAATTAAAATAAAAAAAAACACCGTTAAAGGTTGTCAACACCTGTCAGGAGACAAAGACCCTTAACAACCTGAGTGCCCCAGGCCTTCAATGCCTTGTGAAAGGCCAGCAGGGTGTTCAGTATTCTAGGAAGGGAGAATGTTCTATAAGGTGAGTGCTACTACAGAAAAATCATGTCTCTCAGACCAGGGGTCCCCAACCCCCGGTCCATGGACTGGTATCGGGCCACGGTATGCCAGCAACCGGTCCACACAAACAAGCAAAGCCCCATCTGCGAGATGCAGGCAGCACACAAAACCATGCACCTTCCCATCCACAGAAAAACCTCTCTCCGCGGAACCGGTCCCTGTTGCCCAAAAGGTTGGGGACCTCTGTCTTGGAGTCCACTCGCTGGCATTCTCTGACCAACGACCTGGAACATGCCCGGTCTTCCTGACCAGATTGGATGAGTTAAAACAACTGAGGAGAAACAGTCCCTCAGCTAACTAGGCTCCAAGCAATGAAGGGCTTTAAAGGTGACAACCGGCACTTTGTATTGCACCCGGAAGCACACTGGTGACCATTGTAGCTCCTGTAGTGGCATTAGTAACCAACACCATTTACCACCTGTGCTGTTGCCTTTTGCTTTCAAATTCTCTTCTAGTGAAGCCCAGGTTGAGCAATTGCAGTAGTCCAGATAGGAGATTGTGAATAAGCAGGGACCATAGGATGGGGTAAATTGACCAAGTATAGACTGAGCCTGTAATAGAATGTGTAAATGACCTGGGGGTGGGGGGAGAGAAGCTGCCCAGGGAACAATCAGATAAAGCAGAAGGAGCCTGCAACTGAATAATGAGCAGAGGAAAAAGAAAACGGGAACCTTTCTAGCTTATCAGGCAGTAAAAAGAGATAGCAGAAGGTCTGTACTTTCAGACATGCAAGATTGTCTGGTTTACTTGGGAGACTGACAGTAGCATTCAGAAGTAAAGAAAATAGGATTTTTTTAAGGGAGCAGATGCTGAATGATTTTTTTTTATTCAGGATAATATGTTTTCCATTAATAATTTGGGTTAGGACGCTGAGCTTTTTCAATCAGAAGGTCGGCAGTTTGGCAGGTCGAATCCCAAGTGCCGCATAACAGAGTGATGAGCGCCTGTTACTCATCCCAGCTTCTGCCAACCTAGCAGTTCGAGAGCATGTAAAAATGCAAGTAGACAAATAGGGACCACTACGGTGGGAAGGTAACAGCGTTCCGTGCACTTTTGGCGTCTAGTCATGCCGGCCACATGACCACGGAGATGTCCTTGGACAAGCGCTGGCTCTTCGGCTTTGAAACAGAGATGAGCACTGCCCCTAGAGTTGGAAACGACTAGCACGCATGTGCAGGGGAACCTTTACCTTTATGTTTTCCCTTAATAATTTCTATCAGTGTCTGTCAAATTATCATCAAATAGAACATAAAAGGACATGCTTCACAGTTCCATTTTGTGTCTCATGCCTTCCATTTCTGCTTTGTGTTTGCCCATTACAGAACTAACTAATTTCCAACTGAAGGTTTTCCTTTTCAAACACATCTGTGGGTTGTTGTTTTTTTTAAAAAAAAAGTGTGAAAAGCCTGAAATTCTTCTGTTTGTTCTTTGAGGAGACTATTACCACCACCAACTCACAATGCTATCATTGACACTAACTTGAATGTGAATCGCAAAGACATGTTGTATTATCTATTTTATACTATGTCCCAGAATCAGATTTCCAAAATTCTTCACTGTACAGTTTCCTTATCTGCTTTGAGACTATCGAGCCAAAATGCTAAAAGTAATTAAATTTGAGACAATGTGTTGTTGTAACAATATTTCTTTAAACTGCTTGAGCAAATGTAGTTGTACACACCAGAGGTCATGGTCAACCAAATGGACCGTAAGAACAACAACTCAGCAGAATTATCCATGCATTTAAGAATTTCCACACCAGTATTATTCAGCTTGAACAAAGTCCTTGATGGTGGAAAGGGAGAATTCTTAGTAAAAGCTGCAAGGGAGTAACAATGAAATGGTGCTTTAGGATAGTGACTTTCATAATTCTGTGGATGAATCAGCTATGTTAAATTAACTACTCCGTTTTGCTATATTTTTATACTGAAACCGTGCAAGGGTTTTTTTAAAAAAAGACAAATAAGATTTTACAAGGCTTTGACAAGTAATACTACAATAGTACTGTCAAGCAGTTGCAAGGCATTCATCTGTTCTAAGAAAGAAATACAAGCCAGGCTTGCAAAGGAGTCAAGCAATGTGATGACTGCTGAAATGAATTAATTACTGTGAGATAATTTTTGCAGATACCAGAATTGGACAAGCATCCATCAGAAATTTTCTGGCTACACTTTGTTAGGGGAGGTTTTATAGCCATTTCCCTGCAGAGCGCAAAGCAGCATTTAGATATCTCATTTGCATTCATGCTGGACATCACAGTCTTCACACATTTCCACAGCTGTCAGTTTATCCCTGCCAAAGGGGAAGCACAAAGCTCATCTTGGATGTTAAAGAAAGCATGTGTGGGTGGCACGGCTCTCTATATGCCACCACAATTCTGCTCTATACATGTAAGGTGGTCTATGTAAAAGAGGGAATGTGTGTGGACTTGTGTATGGTATTCCCATGAGCTTCAACAGGTGCTTAATATTCACCCACTATGGGTCATAGTGGTGGCCATCACAGTGTTCCTGAGTTCACATGATTGCAATTCAGATGTTGAACAACTAGCTCACATCTCTCTCTCTCTCTCTCTCTCTCTCTCTCTCTCTCTCTCTCTCTCTCTCTCTCTCTCTCTGTGTGTGTGTGTGTGTGTGTGTGTGATGGATTTCTTCCTTTCCTTTCCATTTTCCTTTTCTATTTGAGTCAGTTTTGACTCGTGGCAACTGCATGCAGCTTTCTAGGGAACATTTAAGTTTAAGTTTATTTGATTTCTATACCGCCCTTCTCCCGAGGGACTCAGGGCGGTTCACAGGGCATATATAAATAGCAGTACAAAAATTAAAAAGAAATTAAACCAATGCCCAATTAAAATACAACAACAATAAAATAGTAAAAAAAAAACCCATTAAAAAACCCATATTCCCCCATCAGGCCAGACCAGCTAGTTCAAATAAGTGGGTCTTCAGCCTGCGGCGGAAGGAGCGAAGGTCCGATGCCATCCGGAGCTCAACCGGCAGTTGGTTCCATAATGCCGGAGCACCCACAGAGAAGGCCCTCCCCCTGGGGGCCACCAGTCGACATTCCCTGACCAGAGGCACCCTGAGGAGGCCCCTCTCTGTGGGCACGCACAGGGCGGAGGGGAGTTGACGCCGGCAGCAGATGGTCCTCAAGGTATCCCGGACCCATGCCATGTAAGGACTTAAAGATCATAACCAAAACCTTGAACCTCACCCGGAAGACAACTGGTAACCAATGCAGCTCGCGGAGCAAAGGTGTAACATGGGAGTACCGGGAAACTCCCAAGACAACTCTCGCGGCCGCATTCTGTACCAGTTGGAGCCTCCGAGTGGTCTTCAAGGGAAGCCCCATGTAGAGAGCATTGAGGTAGTCCAGGCGAGAGGTCATGAGCGCATGAGTGACCGTACACAGGGCATCCCGGTCCAGATAGGGCCGCAACTGGCGCACCAAGCAAACCTGGGCAAAAGCCCCCCTAGTCACGGCCACTATATGATCTTCCAGAGTAAGTCGTGAATCTAGGAGGACTCCCAAGTTGCGAGCCCTATCCACGGGGGGTAAGGACTCACCCCCCATAAGAAGAGATGGAATATTTTGAATGTCCCGGGATGCTGGAATGCACAGCCACTCAGTCTTGTCAGGGTTGAGTTGAAGTCTGTTCCTCCCCATCCAGGCCCGAACCGCCTCCAGGCAACGGGACATCACATCGAGGGCATCACTGGGGTGGTTTGGGGTCGAAATAAAAAGTTGGGTATCATCGGCATATTGATGATACCCAACTCCAAAACCACGAATGATCTCACCCAGCGGTTTCATGTAGATGTTGAACAGGAGAGGCGAGAGGACCGACCCCTGAGGAACTCCACAAGCGAGGGTCCTACGGGTCGACCTCTGTCCTCCTGCCAACACCGACTGCGAGCGTCCCAGGAGATAGGAGGAGAACCACTGAAGAACTGTGCCTCCCACTCCCAATCCCCTGAGACGCCGCAGCAGGATACCATGGTCGATGGTATCGAAAGCCGCCGAGAGGTCTAATAGGACAAGGACAGAGGAATATCCTCTGTCCCGAGCCCTCCAGAGATCATTCACCAGAGCGACCAATGCCGTCTCCGTGCTGTACCCGGGCCTGAAACCCGATTGGTACGGGTCTAGGTAATGTCAAAGTGATTTTCCATTGTCTTCTTCCTAGGCTTGAGAAAGAGGGACTGGGCCCAGGTCAGTCACTACTTATAACCCTCTTTTATTCCTAGATCACAATTCCCATATCCATGTACAGTTTCCCATATCATAGCCTGTTGTGAGAAGAATTAAGGCTTTCTCAGTCCAGATTGGGTTACCTTATACAGCAAACTGTACAGTAAACAGAAATAAACCAGAACATATGAAAAGATAAATAGACAAATTATCAATAAAAAACCTGAATCAAATTCAACTATACAACTGCCATGACATTGTGTTAGGTTACTTTAGATTAAAAAAAACCTACTTGTTTTGAACAGTGAATAAACTCTGATCCCATGGAACCATACTGTCCTATCTTTCCTTTATATCAGTCAAAAGCCACTATCTGGAACACAAGTGTCTTATCTAAGAACATGTAATAATGTTGTTGGTAATGGTCCAAGTAAACAGAAAATCCAAATTTTTGGAATATAATTTAGCAACAGGATGCAGATTTGCGGTTTGTGTAAAAATGAAAGTTATGGCTAAAATTCCAAGGCAAATATTACCAGTTCATTGGAACTAAACAACTGTATTTGATGCCAGCAGCTGCTAGTTGATATGATAGATTCAGAAGAAACAAAATGATCAGAACTTTTGCAAGTTGCTTACAATGAATTTGTAATGCCTGTGGGTGAACATCAGAAGATGCCCTTGTTTCATTTTTGCAGCTGCTGTGTTTGTGCAACACGCTACCCGGGAGGTTGACCTGTCTCCATGATAGGCAAAAGGGAAGAATAAATTATGCAAAACCATCACATTGGAGTCCTTTGGCGTTTATTCATTTTGCACAAAGCATCGGTATCCTTGGCATTAGTTCCCTTCACAAAATTAAGCAAGAGGGAGGTTTTTCCTGCATCCTAGCATCCATCCATTCTCTCCCTTGTGGGAGAACAGCCTCCTCCTGTCTCTCAGGAGGGCCAGCAGCCACCTGGGCTGGTCTCATTGTCACAGTGGGGTCAGCTGCACACAGGCAATGCCTTTTCTAGAGGTGAGAGGCAGAGCTGACAAGCTTTCAAAATGGACAAGGGGCAGATGGGAGGGCAGAAGGTTATTTCAAGAAAGCTTTTGGGCCGTGCATTTATCTTGCAAGCTTAAAAAAAACGAGATGGAGCGAGCTTGCAGGAACACAGTTTATGTCATACAGGCAAAGTCTCAATTCCCTCCCATTAAAGGTGGTGGGAGAGAAATTCTTCAAGGAGATAATTCCATAATATCAGCTGACGAACTAAAGACTTAAAGATTAAAGAAAAAATTTACAATATCCATTAATCAGGGTATGAAGACTGTAGTCTGGAGGACACACCCAACTAACCAGCAGCTCTTTGGGGGTCTCAAGCCCAAATAAGGGAACACTGATATACCCTAAACTCCGCTGAAGATGTTACCAAGCCTGGTAACAAAACACTCACAAACCAACCCACAAGCTCGGAGAACCTTCACCCTCATCCAAATAAGGGAAGCCCAAAATGGAAGAATTGGGTGTTTTCTTTAATTTTGCATTTCCTTTGGAATGTCAAGAGTTGTTAGGATTTCGGGCACCTATTCCACCTTTTAAAACTCCCACCCCTTCCCTTTTTAAAGACCAGGTAAGGTTAAATACGTGCTGCAAGCTGCTGTAGTAAAAGGATTTAATGTGTGTTCCTACTGCTGCCAGCAGAATTTAGAAAATGTTGCAGGGAGGGGGGCTAGCGAGAGAACTGTCTCCCAACTGCTTCCAAATGAAACAGATTGCCCTAGCTCAGTATTTCTCAAACTTGGCAAACTTGAAGAAGTGTGGACTTCAACTCCCAGAATTGCTCAGCCAGCCACGTTAAAGTTGCCAAGTTGAAGAAACACTGATCTAGCTGAAAAGAACTGACTAGTAGGAGATAAACCTCCTACTGCTAAACCAATCTGAAGTCAAAATGCCAGTTTTTGAATTATAGGCATGAGATGATCCTTGATCTTGACTTCCAGCTATTTGCTAACTACCCTTGTAGTTATGGGAGGGACAGAAGTTCTATAGGTTTTTAAGACTCAATTCTGCACTTTAAAAACACAAGTAAAAGAGCAACATGCCGTGAAAGAACATCTCCAGATCTGTGAAGTCTGCCTATGGCAGAGGTAGGCAACCTTGGCTCTTTTATGACTCGTGGACTTCAACTCCCAGAATTCCTGAGCCAGCATGGCTGGCTCAGGAATTTTGGGAGTTGAAGTCCACGAGTCATTAAAAAGAGCCGAGGTTGCCTACCCCTGGTCTATGAGAACATTCTTGTGATACAGTGGGAGGAAGAGCCACAGAGTAACAGTCAGATGAGAGACATCTCAGCCCAGGGAAGGAACTAGACCAGGGGTAGGCAACCTCGGCTCTTTTATGACTCATGGACTTCAACTCCCAGAATTCCTCAGTCAGCATAGCTGACTGAAGAATTCTGGGAGTTGAAGTCCATGAGTCATAAAAGAGCCGAGGTTGCCTACCCCTGAACTAGACCATGGAAAGCACCTCAGGAAAGACCATGGAATGCATCTCTTTACTTCCCTGGAAAGTTAAGACAGGCGCTAGGGGGTGAGGAGAGAGAGAAGTGCTTTCTGACTTGTAAGATTCTGTTACTCAACCTTACAAAAAAAGGTAATGATAGTAATCATGGTTTGGGTTTCTTGTTTGCACTACCTCAAAGCGCTGACAGTCTGCGATGGTCTGTAGAAACCAACAGACAAGGTCTCTGTCCTGCAGATAATTGGGCTACTGTATATTTATTTATTTATTTATTTATTTATTTAATCCCATTTATATCCCGCCCTTCTCCGAAGACTCAGGGCGGCTTACAATCTAAGAAGCACAAACCAATGTGCTTAGCAATAGCCTTCATTCTATGTATATGCCTGCTTATTAGGGCTCACTTCCCTCCAATATTTAGGAAAAAGAGGCTGCTTTCAAAATGCCATTTGTACAACAATTTCATGGAGTTCATATTAATTTATGCCGAGACAAACCTGACTGGAAAGCTAATAATGGCTTCAAACTTCACCTGCAAACCCATGTGCTACAAATATGCTTTTTGGAAGGAAAAAAACCCTTCAGACCAATGGAAGATTTCAAAAGCCTAGCTGCAAAATGGGGATGTTGTGGGTAGACAAAGCAGCCACATGGTCTGCACAGTCTCCAAGCTAATACTTTCCCATCAATGTGTTAGAAAAGTCAAAGTGTTGCACCACCTCTCGTTTCTTTTCTTCCCCACAAATCTCTTACTGTACAGCTGCCCAAAAAAAGGTAGACGGGATTCAAGAACACCATCATCTATTTAATATCCTCCAGGTCTTTTCTATAATTTCTTTTTTTAAGGGTTTCTTTTCAGGATCAGTAGAAGGGGGAGCAGCTAGTTCGTTTTTGGAGCACCAAAATGGGATAAACTTCCCTAGTCAGCTAAATCCCAGGCCGTTAAATTTAATTGAAAACAGAATCCATTACACGGAGAGTTAAATTAATTCAAATCATGAATTGGAACACCTTGCCTCATAAGCTGGGTTTCAGATCTCAGCTTCCAGAATTCTCAGGAATTTTGAGGAATTCCGGAAGTTGAAGTCTGCATCTCGGAAAAATCCTATATCAGGGAATGCTGAATAGAATAGAATAGAATAGAATAGAATAGAATAGAATAGAATAGAATAGAATAGAATAGAATAGAATAGAATAGAATAGAATAGAATAGAATAGAATAGAATAGAATAGAATAGAATAGAAGAATAGAATAGAATAGAAGCTGGAAGGGACCTTGGAGGCCTTCTAGTCCAGCCCCCTGCTCAAGCAGGAGAACCTATACCACAGGTCTGCAACCCGTGGCTCCAGAGCCGCATGCGGCTCTTTCAGCCGTCTCCTGCGGCTCCCAGTCCTCTGCCATGTGCAGTCCAAAAAAAAAAGTGGGACTAAAAAAATTCAACCAATCAATTCAAATATGCAGGGTAGGTGCATATCTCGCCTTGGCTCCACTCTTCAGTCAAACCCTGTTCTGCGCATGCGCGCATGTATGCGCATGTGGACACATTTTTTGCGGCTCCCAGTTTTTCCTTTTGTGAGGGAACCGGTTCCAAGTGGCTCTCTCACTGTTTCAGGTTGCTGACCCCTGACCTATACCATCTCAGACAAGTAACTGTCTAGTCTCTTCTTAAAAACCTCCAGTGATGGAGCGCCCATGATTGCTGAAGGCTAGCTGTTCCACTGGTTAATTGTCCTCACTGTCAGGAAGTTTCTCCTTAATTCCAGGTTGCTTCTCTCTTTGATCAGTTTCCAACCATTGTTTCTTGTCCTGCCTTCTGGTGCTGTGGTGAATAACGTAACTCCCTCTTCTTTGTGGCAGCCCCTCAAATACTGGAATACTGCTATCATGTCTCCCCTATTACTTCTTTTCTTTAGACTAGCCAAACCCAAGTCCTGCAGCTGTTCTTTGTATGTTTTAGCCTCCAGTCCTTTGATCATCTTAGTTGCTCTTCTCTGAACTTTTTCCAAGGTCTCAACATCTTTTTTGTAGTATGGTGACCAAAATTGGTTGCAGTATTCCAGGTGTGGTCTCACTAGAGTTTTATAAAGCTTTTTAATAAACTTAATAAATTCAGTTTTCAAACTGCAATCATTTGCTGGGTTATACACATTTCTGTTTCCCCTTTTGATTTAAGACTGTGGCATCATGGCTTCAGTATCTTTCCAGGTCTTCCTAAGCGAATGCAACAATCAAGTCAACATCTGGAATCATGTAGATGCTCAGCAGGCATTAAGTGAATGATGTACAGCATCTGCAGAACTGATAGTGAGGGTAGCTCACTTTTTATGACTAATGTATCCAAGATAGATTTTGCTGCCAAAAAGGAGAAAAAGAGTCTGCTTCCTCTCCAACACGATGAGACAACTCCCTATTAGATAGACCTCAGTAACAGGGGAACAGGACTCTCCCATTATACCCTACACCAATGGTTGTTCTGATGGCTAGGCTAATTTAAAACAAAGTTTGCAGAAATGCAGACAAGAATTAAAAACCTGAATTACCACCCATTTCTTAACAGAAACGTACTTTCCAGATATAAACATTTGGCACCAGTGAATCTCATTCTAGACAGAAAGAGAGACAGGACAGAATAGAAAGAAAACTTCAGCCCACCTCCAGTCCCCAACATCATTGTCCAGACTGAAGGGGTGTCAAACTTCTGGCCCGCGGGCCAGTTGCATCATGTGGAGGCTGTGCCCACCCCAGCTCCGGCAATGCAAAAATGTGATATGTCGCAACATGTCATGTGACATGGCAAGTTTGACACCTGTGGTCCAGAGGATCAAGAGCCCTATAAAGATACCCCCACCCACTAGGGTCTAACTCTTACACACAGAGCAGAGAGAGTACTAAGCTTATCAGCAGGGCTCTCTCAGTCTTCAGTATCTGAAATACATTGTAGATACTATTGCTGCAATTGACCCAAGGGAGAAACGGGGGAAATGCCACGTTCTGCTTCCTACATAATCTGTTTTTCTGGTGCCATATGTCAGTTTTTCAGAAACCAGGGTCACGAACTGGAGACTAGCACAAAATCAACATAGAATTATGTTTCCCTGCAGTCAAATCATTGGCAGGATCTGTCCTTTGCAACTCACCCAGTGCTTACTTGCTACAAACAGGAGGGAGACACACTGCAGCTAACTCACAACAGAGCCTTGAATTGGTAGCAATCACCCAGATCCAATTTCCTTCATGTAAAAAAGTTGTATTCCCTGAGTTCTTTCACAGATGGGAAGACAGAAGCACAGCCTGCCAACTGGGCTTATAGGCAGACAAATATGCATTTAATATCAGCCACGGTAAGGTTAATGAGATTTCTTGGATCTGTCTGATGGTGGCCTGTGAGTCATTTAAAGCTCCCCACAGAGACCAATCTGTTGTGAGAAAGTACCTGAAAGAAGCCATTTGTCACTGTTATTCCAGTACTTACGCAACAGTGTGTGATAAAACCACCATGGAAGGAAAAAAACAAAAACAAAATAACAATTCACCACACTCCATCCTGTTTCCTTGCATCTCTGCCTGTATAAAAGGTGATCTCTACAGCCCTGCAGGTCAAAGAAATTTGGAGAGTTTAGTTACAATTTTGAAATTCAGCACTGTCATTTTTTCTTTTATCTTTCCTGTGGTAGAGAGAGGAGAAAAAAAGGAAGCAAACTTTCCCCAATCCCAACTTTGTTCTATAATAAAACAACGACTTGGTATATTCATTTATTCGATTTCTACCCATCACAATCGAGGTATTCAGTAGCTTATAAAATGCCTGTATACGTTAAAGCATCCATGTTATCATAATCAAAAGAAATAAATGCAGCATAATACACTAATACACTAAAATAGCCACAGCAATAGTCAACAAAAATGAAAGTAGAATTCCTGCTGAGCATGTAAACCAGGGGTCCTCAAACTTGGCCACTTCAAGACTTGTGGACTTCAACTCCTAGAAGTCCACAAGTCTTAAAGTGGCCACATTTGAAGACCCCTGATGTAAACTAAAAGGAAACCAAACTATAGGGGCTCCTCGACTTACGACCTCAATTGAGCCCAAAATTTCTGTTGCTAAGTGAAACAATTGTTAAGTGAGTTTTGCTCCATTTTACGACCTTTCTTGCCACAGTTGTTAAGTGAATCACTGCAGTGGTTAAGTTAGTAATATGTTTTTAGGTGAATCTGGCTTTCCCATAGATTTTACTTGTTCGAAGGTCCCAAAAGGTGATTACATGACCCTGGGACACTGCAACTGTCATAAATATGACCCCAGAGTCTGAATTTGGAACACATGACCATGGGGATGCTGTAATAGTTGTCATGTCACATTTTTTCAGTGACGTTGTAACTGATCAGTCACTAAATGAATTGTTATAAGTTGAGGACTACCTGTATATAAATGAAAGGGAAACCAAACAATTAACCAAGGGGGACACTTCATACTCCAAAGGCTTTCTGAAACAGCTTTGCTTTTACCAGTTTGCCGAGAGCCATCAACCTGGGAACTGAATATCATACTTCTGGTGAGGCTGCTCCAGAAGCACCAACAGACAATGTCTAGAAGCCTTCACTCCCCCTCATGTGGGGAACCACAAGACAAAAGAAGTGAGGAATCATCTGGGATGCACCATTGGGTGAGTGAAAACCAATTGGAAAAGACAAGTATTTTAGAGTCATACTGTGGTAAGGTTTTTAAAAATCAACCCTAAGACTTTGAACTGACACAAGGAAGCCAGTGCAGGACCCAGAACACTAGCATCATGTGCTCATGTTGCCCTATATGGAGCCCCTACATTCTGATTAACTAAACCTTCCTGGTGGTTTTCCCATGAAGAGTGGTCCAAATGAGTGATAATGAGGCTGTGTGTTATCACTGTGGGATCCTCATGTTGCATATAGGAGTCTCTTTGCTTAGACTCACTCTGTGATTGGGATGGCATACAGATTGATTAACAAACACATCTGGCATACAAATTGAAGCTGGGCAAAGGCCCCCTAACCGTGGCCTTTGCTTGCTGATCAAGCAATAACTTTAATTCCAGTGGGAATCCCATATTGACAAATATGGTCCTTCGAGGCAATGCTACTCCAGACAGCCCTGGAGATGATGAAGAGATGGCAAACCCTGGAGATGACAAATCCAACTTGTTGGATACTAGTTTTCCAACCATAATTAGTAACTCAGTTTTGCTTGGGTTCAATATTAACTTGTCGAATTTCTTTCTGATCCCAACAGATTCCAGAATTTGGGTGAAGATATGGATACCATCTCCTGTGTGGTCAGATTAATAATGTGGAATGCAAATATCATTAGCTTGCTGCTGATTTTTTTTTCTTCTTCCACTCAGTCATGTCCAGTTCTTAGGTCTCTGCAGTTTTCTTGGCAAGATTGTTCAGAAGTTGTTGCCTTCTTTCTAAGGCTGAGAGGAAGTAACAAGCCACAGTGACACAGGACCTGGCTACTTGCGGGTTCAGACTGTGCTTATTTAGAAGAGAGATGTACTGAAAACAATAATTCTTACTCTAGATAAGTGTGGAAAAGATTGATGCTTTAAAGAGCTTGATCCAGATCCAGTACCTGTAACAGCGATTAGAAGTTCCTGTTAATTCAAAACAAACAAAATAAATATTGTAGTTCCCAGTCCTACGCATTCCTTGCTCAAGCTGCCCAATATTCAGTTGTGGCTGTACTAGGCTCTTCCTTCCAGATCAGTAGCATAAGGGCTTCTTCCCTATGGTCTTTTTATAGAAGGACAGATGTTCTACAGTTTACTATTCTTCCTACCATGTGGATTATATGTCACCAAGTGCTTGGAGACTGCTGAAACTACGATGCTACAAATTAAATAAAAAAATAAGAAGCCTGAAATCCATCCAGCCTATTCTGGATAGATAGCAATGGATATTAATTTCTAAAAAAAATTGCTACTTTCCAGTGGTCATCTGGATTTTCACAGTTCATGTAAGCTAGTTGTACAAGACATACAAGATCAAGTTCTCAGTACCTTTTTTTTCTTATTTTACTCTTTTATTTACACTGGTGCCCTATTTCAGAATTGTGCAATTCTCATATGCAGCTTTGAAATGTAGTACATGTCAATGAAAATGTTTGGTTCGAATTGACGAGGACTCAGAGTGGTTAACACTGAACGAGTTTATTGAATACACAAAATCAACTGTCAACTGTCAAATGTTGCAACCCTTTTATAGAGGAAGCGTTTGAACTGTAGCCAATACAAGCAGTCTATTTTCCCGCTCCTTGGTTGTGGCGTCCAATGATTGCACCTTATTTTCCCGCTTTAAACCTTGCAAAGCTGCACTGTGTTTGCAATCTCTTTCATGGCTTATTGCTAACTATTTACATACACAACACCCCTTACCCCCCAGTTGGTGTCATTTCTTTACAAAATCCATTAGGTATTTTGGTGGCCTATGTATTCTGGACGGGTATCTGTTACTTTGGCTATTAGGGACCCTTCTTCCTGGTTGACTGCTTGGCTGCTGGTTACTATGCTGGTTGCTACTAGACCTGGGCTCAGGGTTACTGGCTTCAGATGTACTGCCTTGTGTATTAGGTTGTGTTTGGGATTCAGTGGTCACTGGCCTACTTCGCAGGGGTATTTCCCAATCGATTGGACTGAATTGTTGTTGTTGGGCCTCAGGGAAAGTGTCATCTTGCCCAACCTCTACACCACTTTCTGGCCTAATGTTGTCTGTACTGTTTCCCCTTACTGAGCTTTGGTCCCCCTCAGCCGGCACACACCCCCTAGATCTTTTCCTCAGCTGGTCTATGTGTCTTTTACAGCTCCTATTCCCTTCCCCCTCAATGATGTATGATAGGGGACCTAAGATTTCAGTTACCACCCCTGGAATCCATTTGTCCCCTTGGGCGTAGTTCCTTGCCCAAATCAAGTCCCCCACTTCAAATGTTCTGTTAGGAATGTCCAATTCAATGTTTGGTTGGAGTCTGTCGGGGTGTAGTCTGTCCAACTTGGTCAAAATTTTCCTGCCCCACCTCATTTCAGCTGGACTTTTCCCTGTAGCCGAACAAGGGGTTGTGTGCTGAGCCAACAAGAACTCCGCTAGTCTCTGATGCCAGTCACCTCGAATGATTCTTTTAAGCGCGTCCTTCGTGGTCCTCACGTTCCTTTCAGCCAATCCGTTGGTGGAGGGATGGAAGGGTGCAGAAGTCTTATGCTTAATCGAGTTGGCCTTGAGGAAATCCTGAAATTCAATAGATGTGAATTGTGGCCCGTTATCAGACACTATTAAATCCGGCAACCCATGAGTGGCAAAGAGGCCCCTTAATGCCTGTATTGTTCTGCCTGCCGTTACTGAACTGACTGGTACTACTTCTAGCCATCTAGAGTAGCTGTCGACCACTACAAGGAACGTTAACCCCTGGAACGGTCCAGCGAAGTCAATATGAATCCTGGACCAAGGATTCCTAGCTAGCTCCCATTTATGTGTGCGGATGTGTTGTTGTTCAGGCCTTGAACGTTGGCACAGATGGCAATTGGCAACGCATTCCTCAATGTCGTGGTCCAATCCAGGCCACCACAAGTGACTCCTAGCCAGGGCCTTCATCCTTACTATTCCGGGGTGTCCCTCATGTAATTCAAATAAAATAGCTGATTTGTGAATTTCTGGAATTACTACACGAGTTCCCCAGAGTAAGCAACCCATATGAACTGATAATTCATCTTTCCTTCTGAAAAATGGACTGTATTTTACGTCCGGGTTGGCGTTGGGCCAACCGCTCATGACCCAGGCCATTATTCTCCTTAAGATGAGGTCCTTATTGGTTGCCTCAGCTATGTCTTTAGCAGTTAGGGGCAGATCAGGAATATCTTGTAGGGACATTACTTGTCCCACTGGGGCAGGGTCCTCCTCTGTTGTGCTAAGGGGCAATCTGCTCAGAGCGTCTGCATGACCCATGTCCTTACCTGGTCGGTATTGGAGGGAGAATGAATATGCTGAGAGGAAAATGGACCATCTCAGCATCCTGGGAGACATAATTTGGGGAGTCTGTTTATCTGTGGTAAACAGTCCCAGCAGGGGTTTGTGGTCTGTCAGTATTGTAAAGTTCCTGCCATACAGGTAGTCGTGGAACTTTTTAACTCCTGCCACTATGGCTAGAGCTTCCCGGTCTATTTGAGCATAGTTCCGCTCTGCCTTGGTTAGTGTGCGGGAGTAGTAAGCAATGGGTCTTTGCATTCCCTGGGCGTCTAAATGGCTGATTACTGCCCCTACGCCATAAGGCGAAGCATCGCACGCCAGGTAGATTGGTCTGTTTTCTATGAAGTGGGTTACAGTTGAGCTACTGGAAAGGATGTCTTTTAAGGTCTGGAAACTCGCTTTGTGCTTGTCTTGCCAATGCCAAGGGGTCTTCTTATCTAAAAGCCTGTGCAGTGGTTCTGCAATGGCAGCCTTATGTGGCACAAAAGTGTGATAAAAATTTACCAAGCCAAGGAAGGCCTGTAGCTCAGCCTTGTTCCTTGGTTCAGGAGCCCCTTTTATTGCTTTAATTTTTTCAGGGGTAGGGTGGACTCCGCTTTTGTCAATCCTGAACCCCAAAAAATCAGTGGACTTAACCCCTATGCTACATTTTTCCTTTTTTAATTTTAATCCAGCCTTTCTAAATCTACCCAGTACCTGTTCCAGCCGCTCTACTAACATTCCTTCATCTTTTCCAGCTATTAGGACATCATCAAAGTAAGGGCATACTCCAGGTATGCCCTTTAAGGTCCTCTCCATCACTTCTTGGAAGATGCCTGGAGCAGCTGCAATTCCAAATTGCAGTCTGTGGACTCGGAACGCCCCCTTGTGGGTAACAATTGTCTGTGCCTCTGCAGCCTCTTTGGAAACAGTCAACTGTAAGTACGCATGCGCCAAGTCGAGCTTGGCGAAGATGGCGGCGTCCTGGATCGTGGCGAGGACCTGCTTCACCGTCGGGACCGGGTAAGCATGCTTTTTCATTCCAATGTTGAGGGTCGCTTTGTAGTCGGCGCAGATCCTCACATCCCCATTGGGTTTGAGGGGTGTGACGATCGGCGTCTCCCACAAACCGCCCTCAACGGGTTCTAAAACTCTGAGGCCTACAAGCCGGTCGAGCTCGGCCTCGATTTTTTCTTTTAAGGCAAAAGGTACCCTCCGGGCCTTTAGCCTGATTGGGTTTACTGAGGGGTCTAGGTTAAAATTAATGGGGGGCCCTTTGTACTTGCCTAGAGATCCATCGAATACGTCTGCAAATTCTTTGCAGACGGATTCGAGGGTCTTATTTCTGATCACTGAATTTATTCCCCCTATCCAAATTCCCAGGGCAGGAAACCAATTAAGCCCTATTAAGCTGGTCCTATTCCCCTCCGTAACTATCAAATCTAAGACCCCCTTAAACCCCTTAAAGTTTACTCTAAGGCTGGTCTTTCCTTTTACGATTATTGGACTTTTTTGGAAGTCCATTAATTGAATATTTGTTGGACTAAGTGGAATTCTTTTTCCACTTAGTTGTTCGATTTTCTCAAGGGTTTCAGTGGAAATTATCGACACTGAAGCCCCTGAGTCAATTTCCATTCTGCAAGGGACCCCTTGCAGAAGGACTGTGATTTTTAATTTTCCGTCCGGAAAATTGTGCCCCCTTCCCCGCCTTCTCCGATTGACTCGGGCCACCTCCCTTAGGGTTGGAAATTTCACCCGGGATCTAGGGGTCTCCTTGCCACTAGCATTGGGGGTTACCTTACCCTCTGGCCACACATCGACTTCGTTCAGACGGGAGTCCCGGACGCGGTTTCTGCAGATGGCCTGGATGTGGCCGGTCTTGCCACAAGCCCTGCACTTGGCGGTGCGGAATCGGCAGGAAGCGCGGGGATGGTTGCCGCCACAGCTGCCGCATCGGTTCTGGGTGTCGTTGTCGCGCGGTCTGGTTGCGGTGTCCCGCCACGGTCGTTGTGCCCCGGTCGGTGGTCTTTGCGGTGTTGCGGTTTGTTGCCGGCGGCCCGGTTCCGGCCCCTCGCTTCTGAGTTGTCTTGGTGCCATCTTCCCGAATCGCCTGGAGACTTCGGCGATCTCTTCCTCCCACTGCTGGTCCACCTCCCCGCAGTCCACATAGCCCTCTTGGTTAATTTCAGGTGCTGCCGCCATGCTACTGCGGGGGGGGTCGCGATACCCGGTTGACTCATACGTTAGGAGTTCGTCGAGCACTTCCTGTAAATCGCCGGTAGGTTTGGCGATTATTCTATTTTGTAATTGTTCATCACGTAAGCCCAGCACGACTCTGTCCCGAATTCTAATTTCTAAATTATCGTATTTGCAACGTACTGCGGCTTCCCTGACGGCAGCGACGAATTTTTGTATGGACTCCCCTGGTCTCTGATTTCTCTTCTCGAAGATGCGCCGCCAAAAGAGTTCGGACCTTCGGGGAGTAAAGTGAACCTTTAGTTTTGCGAGGAGGTCGGCGTAGGGCACGCTGGAGACTGGTTGTGGCTGGCACAGCCCGACAGCAACTCTGTAGACCGGTGTGCCGCAAATTGTCAAAAGTGCCGCCGCTTTTTTCCGGTCGTCAGTGATTCCGTTCACTAACAGGAATCCTTCAACTTGACCGATGTATTCTTCCCAATCTTCGGGGAAGTTAGGGTCAAATTCCTTCAGTGACCCGATTTGCGCCATTCGGAGAATTTTTTTCCTATTCTGCCGCGGCCGCTCGGTTGACTGTGACTCGCTCGGAATTTGCCGCCTTCACGACAATTCTTCCTAATCTCTGGTCTTCTGTCAATCCCACCTTCGTCGCCAGTTGTTTGGTTCGAATTGACGAGGACTCAGAGTGGTTAACACTGAACGAGTTTATTGAATACACAAAATCAACTGTCAACTGTCAAATGTTGCAACCCTTTTATAGAGGAAGCGTTTGAACTGTAGCCAATACAAGCAGTCTATTTTCCCGCTCCTTGGTTGTGGCGTCCAATGATTGCACCTTATTTTCCCGCTTTAAACCTTGCAAAGCTGCACTGTGTTTGCAATCTCTTTCATGGCTTATTGCTAACTATTTACATACACAACAGAAAACAAGACTAAAGTGAAACACAAATAAAATAAAAATGCTGGATTTCAGTAATAATACTTAAAAGGCCCAAGTCATTGAAAAAGTATTTAGCTAATTCCAGAAAGTCCATAATGAAGATAATAGGTAGCCATCCACTCTACCTCATTCAGACTAAGAACTGAAAGTTTTAATGGACAAATATTGATCATTTGGACCCAAGCCATGCAAAGCATTAAAAGTTAAAACCTGCAATGGTTAAGGATCAAAACTATTATTAAATGAACTTGAAGCACACAGGAATCAAGAGAGGTGACAAAGCATTAACTCAGCATGTTCAAATCTTAATCTCTGCTAGTGGCAGTACAAACTGATAGCAAAGCGTAGGGAAAATCCTTGAGTGGGGGGAAGTAAACAAAATCACTCCCCAGAAACACTCATATGGCAGAGGACATTTCCTAAAACACAAGACTTGCTGGCTGAGGAATTCTGGGAATTGAAGTCCACCCATCTGAAAGTTGCCATGGATGAGAAACAGGATGAGCAACCTTTCCCAATCTGGTGCCTTTCAAACCTATTGGATTTCAGAGCCCACAACTTTCAGACAGAAAATGCCTTGCTGGCTTCTAGTTCTTCAAATTGGAGGGCATTCAGTTGCAGAAAATTGTTCTAGAGCCAAAACACTGTAATAGAGAAGTGTAATTTAATCTAATGAATATTTCATTGTCTGACCTCTGAAACAGAGAAATACAACTCATCCTATCTGCTCTCTCGATGAAATCTGCCAGATAGGGCTGGATCGCTCACCTTCCCAGATGCTTACATCAACAAGCCCATAATTTTCCATTATGCCTCTTTCTTAAAGAATAAGTATTTGCCACCTGTTTATGTTGTTGTGTTTTTAAGCAAAAAGATACATCTGCAACGTATAACCACTTTAGGTAATATACAGCTCCCTCTTTCTTTCTATGTCTGTCTCTCTTCCCTTTATTGCTTCTTGCCTTCCCTTTTATTTGAACAAAGAGAAATTCAAGGGTTTATTTTCAAGAACAGGAAGAATGCTAAGCATGTGTGATGTTTCTCTGTTTACAACTGCAAAAATTATCACAGCAAGAAATTGGAAGGGTGCACTGGGATTGTCATAGTAACTCTATGCATTCTGCTTCTTCAAAAAAAATTGCCAGACAAGTTAGCCAACTCAAACATATTTTTAAAAAATTCTTATTGACCACATATTTTAAAACTCCAGCCATCTGTATTAAGAGTGACCATCTTTACTATTATTGTTATATACCATGGAGTTTCATTATGGGCTGCAGAAATGAGGTTTGGCTCTTGGGAGTTTTCAGAATTAGTCATGGCTTCCTTCTGGACTGCCTGACCAAGATGTGATTTAGAGGAGGTATTTTACATTGGTCCTGGTTCATTCTGAAATGCAGATTCAGAAGGCAGTATTAGGAGATTTGACTGACTCCATGCCTCCACACCAACACTGTCCCATAGAAGTCCATCTTTTCCCATGTTATAGAATATGCACATGCAAATTTTGGGGAAGATGTAAATGAGGTTTCTAAATGATATGTTACTTATATCTGAGCAATCCTTCCTTCCCATCTTATTTTAGTCTGGCTTCTATAGAAATACAACTTCCCTCTGTAGGAGTTTTGTCTCCCTATCCAAAGAGTGTTGTCCATGGTTGACATACATATTTAAAGTTTGAATAAGTCTTGAAGTGCACAAAGAACTTTGGAAATGTGTTATAATGAGGAACAGGAGAAAGAAGAATATTATCTACGGCCCACTGTACCTTTTCAGGCTCTCTCTTTCTGTATGGTTTTAACATTAACTTATTAAGGTGAGTTATGTGAAGACAAAAGGGCATTTTGTGACAAGGCATTGGTGGTCCAATCAGTCTACTTCATTTACAGATTTTTGAAAGTGGCCCAGACAATGATGTCTTCTGATGCCTGTGTTTTCCAAGAGTTTCTTCTATCTTTCTTTCAACACAATTGTTTTTAAAAAGCTGAAAAGATGGAAGAGCTGCATAATGCCTTTTAGATGATATCGCGTCAGAAGAAATGCTAGAAAGGTCACAACATTAACATAGGAGCTTGAGGACAAAAACATTTGTTTTCTAGACTAACACTAACAGCTAAAAATTCCTATATTTGTTTCTATTCGATTTAATCTCTTTCTCGGCAAACAGTTCCCTGCTAAAGTTCCCAACTGGGCTACCCAAAGATTTATATAGCTTCTCACTTTCTGCCAGTCTTCACATTTTCCCCATCAGCAGTTTGCAAAGATAAAAACAGGTTCCTAAGAAGCCACACTTGAATTCAAACCTATTTTATAAGACATGCTTACATAACTTGTTCTACCTTTTAGCTCAATAAAGAAAAAGGAGATGGGAGAATAATGTTAGATTTTAAATATCCCTTTTTCTATATCATATTAACAAAATGTGTGAGAAATACAGTTGAGACTGCTTAAATATAATTTCTGAAAACTTCTACAGGTTTTTTGGTTGCTTTGTTATGATGATGACATGCACACTAAACCATCACGGCTAGATTGAGGACCAAAGGGAGAACAACTTGTGGGAGAAGGAAAATATGAAGTGTCACAGTGTGCTGTTATACTCATGGGACCCAGAGGTGGAGTTGATCATGAGTAAGAAGAGCAGCTCATTAGTTCCTTTTTAGATAATGGAGGAACCAGTGGGGAGGGAATGTTTGAAATGAAAACAAGGGCTTCGTCCAGGACTCCAGCTGATAGGAGACATCAAAAATCTCATCAAATGACAGTAGAAGGATCAGTGACAGTGGCCTCGGCTGGAAAGTGGAGGCTGCATTATGCTATTCTTTAAGTTTATTAGATAGTGTAAAATTCAGTCTTTTAAGCCAGGGGTCCCCAACCACCGGTCCATGGACCAGTATCAGGCGACGGTATGCCAACAACCAGTCCACACAAACAAGCAAAGCCCCATCCGCGGGATGCAGGCAGCACACAAAACCGTGGACCCTCCAGTCCGTGAAAAAACCTCTCTCCACGGAATTGGTCCCTGGTGCCCAAAAGGTTGGGGACCTCTGCTTTAAACCACATATTTTCCTATCATTCCATCAGTATATTATAACTAAAATATTTAGCCCACTTTATCATACATTATTTCACTTGTTCCTTTATTTCAAATTTCAATGGACATTTTAGGAGTTACATGTTCATCATATGTACAGAATTCCAATTCAAATTCAGTCTTACAATGTTCAAAACCACAGGCTGTCTACTTTAAATCTTTTTAATAACAGTAAATAAGAAAAACCACTGGCAACCAGGTTTCTCTGCCATCAGTTCTTCTCTTGATTTTGTTTTGTGTTCCCCTTGACAAATTCTAGTGTTTCACAATAAGTCGTTTGTATTTGCCTATTATTCCCCATCTGTCAAATGCTTCTTGCGCCTAGTCACAAAGATGTTCTTGGGCACAACCAGGATTTGTATCTATTCCAGTGGTGGGATTCAAATAATTTAACAACCGGTTCTCTGCCCTAATGACTATTTTAAGTATTAAAAAAAACCAATATACTGAAAGGTAGTACTTGGTGACCTCACCCCAGTTTCCGTATGCACCAATTGGGAAACTAGAGAGATGAAGCGTCTATTCCTGAAATTACCTCTGAGAAGCATCACCTAGTTTTTGCCTAAGTGACGTGATCAAAGGTGCCGCATCTGTTTGGTTTCCATTGCTCCTCTCTTGGACTTTTGGGGAGGGTTTTTTTTTTCTCACCTGGAAGGAAGTTGAATGAAAACCAGATATGTTCCAGAAAACACAGACTGAGTTTGGCGAACATAACCGGTTTGCTGAACTCAACAAAAAATTAGGTATCGGTTCTACAGAACCGGTGCGAACCGGCTGAATCCCACCACTGAACTATTCCCTATTCTCAATATGATACATATAACATAATGAATTTAAAAATCTACATTAATCTTGACTTTGTTGTAGCACAAATGTCTATTCCCACCTAAATCTTAGGTCGTGTCTTTCTAATTCCAAAAGCCTTCTCTTTCTCAACGGCATGACTTTTTCATCCAAACCAAAGAAGGGAAAAATACAACTTCAAATAAGGTAAACCCAATTCTCCTCTTTCCTTTGCATGCTGTAACACTTTGTTCTTAACTACCATTTTTTCCCTGCCACACAAGTTTAGATATATCCTTCTGCCACTGTTTAACTGGTACGTCAGTTGCCAAAACAGGTATTGTCTGAAACAAAAACATCATTCTTGGCAGGGGATTCATTTGTATCATGGAAATTTTCCCCATAAATGATATAGGTACTTTCTCCGATCTTAACACATCTTTTTACACTGCATTCCATGCCATATCTGACATAATAATACCCCAAATATTTTACTTTCTTCTCAATCTTAAAGCTCAATTTGTTCATCAATTCTGTTTGATCTTCTATTTTCATGTTTCTTGTTAACACCTTCATCTTCTGCCTATTGATCTTAAAACCTGCTACTACATCAAATTCTTTTAGTTTTCCCATTATTTCAGTTCCCTTTAAAGGGTTTTCTAAAACCAACACCAAGTTATCTACAAAAGTCCGTAATTTACACTTTTCTTTTTAAATCTTTACTTCCACAGTTTTTTTCATCCTGTCTTATATCTCTATTCCGTATTTCAAGAACCAAAATAAACAAGAAATAAGATAGTGAGCATGCATGTTTGTTCCTTTCTGGACCTCACAAAGCTTTGTTAAATCTCCATTAACAATTATTTGTACTTTCTGTGAAGTATAAATCAATCTTACCTGTTTCATAAAGTTCTCTCCAAAGTTCATATCTCCAAAACTTTGAACAGAAAAGTTCAAGTCAATATTGTCAAAGGCTTTCTCCACCTCTTAGAAAATCAATGTGGCTTGTTTTCTTTATATTGTTCCAACTATTCCAAAATATCCAACACATTTCTAAGATTGTCCTTTAACTGTCTTTTAAATAAAAAAACTTATTTATCCTTATAAATAAATTCTGGCAAAATTATTTCCAGTATATCAGCCACAATCATTATAAAAAACCTGCAGCCATTATTCAATAATGATAAGAGTCCAATCTTGTCACTCTTTAGGTATTAGCGCTATATCAACATCTTTCCAATTCCCTGGAATCTTTTCTCCCAGTAAGATTTTGTAAAGATTGTAAAAATTCATTCTCAAAACATTATAACAACAACCTGATAATCCATCTGGTCAGGCACCTTTCCTGATTTAACCTTTTTTATAGCTACAGAAACTTCCCTTATTATTATAGGTTCTCTCAAAATCTGTTTTTGTTCTTCTGTAATCCTTGGTAAATTTTGTTTCTTTAGATAGTCATCTATTTTCTCCAGAGAGATATCACTTGCTTTATACAAATTATTATTACACTGATAAAATACTTTTCTTATGATCATTAATATATCTCTCTCTTATAGTTACAATTTCATGTTCTTTTCTTTTTCTTTTCATAATTTATATTTATTTGTCAAATTTCTAGATTGTCCATCTTATTTATATGACTGGCTGGTTTAAAAATAAAACCATACAATCATATTTTTAAAAAGACAAAGTTAAAAATAGTGTTAGAAACAGAATTAAAACAAAATTAGAAATTACAGTTAAAGGGTTAAGAAAGCCAGCCATTTGTTTGCAAATTCAGGGTTGTTGTTTTGCTTGATATAATTCATTTTTATTTGCATTTCTCTTGTTGTTAACACAGATAATTAGGGGTTTACCTTTCCTTGAAACAGAATTTTCAAGAGAATTCTGTTATATTAAAAGAGGCAGGATAGACTATTTCCCCTGAAGGAGAAATGGAGGAAAAAATCTTAGGCAGAAACAGCCCCAATCTCCCTTTCCTCAGACAAAAACCTGAGGAGGCCAATCTTTAGAAATGGAGATTTGGTAATCCATACAGAAAGACTGGGAGGGCAGACTATTCATAAGCAAAACACCTTCAGCCCCCATAGCTGATGGAATTAACAATTTACATTCCAAGAACAGGACAATGGGAGTCAAGCAACAATAATTAGAATACCGAAAAGGCCCACTCAAGCACAGGTCGAAGTACATTTCACAACAGGCATCTCAAACACAAAGCCCCAAAAAAGGTATAAAAACCCACCCACTCTCAACTCCATTTTGTCAGCTGACCCAGAACTGCATGCTGTTGCTTGTTCTGCTCATCAATAAACAGGAACTTTCTTTCTTAAGCAGCCTCCATTTTATTCCCGGCTTGGAATTGGACCTGATCTTTCTTTCAACAATGTGTTTTTACAGCTTCTATTAATCAAAAGCCTTCACATTTCAATTAAATTTGCAACATAACTAGCTTCCCCCAATTCTTTAATTCAACAAGTACTGCGCACCTGCTATTGAGATAAAACAATACCAAAATGACATTTGTCACTCTACCTCACGTGCCCTTTACTTTGTTTCTGATACAGCAGGAGGCAAAATATAACAGATTACACATACCTAGTAGCTACCTTTAGTTGCAAAGTTGAAATGCTATTTAGCAGTCCACAAATCTGAAAACTATCATAGCATGACATTGTTGATACTCTCTTGCCTCTATTCCCAGTTACTGCCACTTTCCTCATCTCCCCTCCAAAATTATGCTGAAAAAGCCTGTGTACTTTGTAGCCTATTTTCAAAACTGTTGATTTAAGAGAAATATCACTTTCAAGCCAGAATAGCAGAGAGAAACCTCTCTCTCTCTCTCTCTCTCTCTCTCTCTCTCTCTCTCTCTCTCTCTCTCTCTCTCTCTCTCTCTCTCTCTCTCTCTCTCTCTGGCATGTTAAATGCAAATGGCTCCCCCAGGAGCTCCGGATGGCCCCAGATCTCCAGTCCTTTCGTCGTGACCTCAAGACATACCTTTTCCAACAGGCCGACCTGGACTGATGATAAGGGTTTTTAATTATGTTTTTAATGTTTTTATTGGTTTTAGTGGGGCTTTGTGATAGTTTAATTTTTTTTAATATTTGTATTTTGTATTTTATTGTTGTTAGCCGCCCTGAGTCCTTCAGGAGATAGGGCGGCATATAAGTCCCATAATAAAAATAAAAATAAATAAATAAAATAAATGGAGAGAGCTCTTGTCTCAGTTCTTCTTGGCCAGTTTATAGGATATGTTATTTTTAAGCCAGGGACAAAATTAACCTTTTCATATTCAGCAAGAATTATTTCAGCAAGAATAAATATCTAAAGAAACAAAAGGAAGAGAGTGATAAACAGAATAGAGAATACAGGTAGTCCTTGACTTACAACCGTTCATTTAGTTCAAAATTACAACAACATTGAAAAAAGAGACTTAAAACCCATCCACCACACTTAACAACCGTTGTAGCATCCTCACAGCCATGTGTTTAGAATTCAGGAGCTTGACATGGATTTATGATGGGTTGCAGTGTCCTGAGGTCACTTGAGCATCTTTGCAACCTTCTCAGCCAGCTTCCTTAATGACTGCATGGTTTCATTTAAACAACTGCAGTGATTTGCAGGCAAAAATGTTGTAGAATTGGGTGTGATTCACTTAACAACCACTTTGCTCATCAATGGAAATCCCAGTCCAATTGTGATCGTAAGTTAAGGACTACCTAAATAACAGAGAAGACGGAATTAATTTGTCACGGTTTATAAAAATCTGACATCCTTTTGCTTTCAGGAAGAAATTTCCAGCCACCCAGCAAATATGAATTATTTCTTTAATCCTTTGTAAAGACTCCTTAGTGTAGAGTTTATTAAACTCAATGCAAGTTACTTCTGGGTAGACATGCAGAGAATTGCACTGCTGGCATTTACTTTAAAGTACTCTCAATAAAAGCAGCTCCTGCGAGTTCCTCAGCAATAGGTAAGCCAGCGATAAATGGCATGCTTAATTTCTCCAGGCATCCCCCAAGACCAGAGACAATCATATAAACTGAAAGTTATGCTGATCAAAAGCAAAATGGGCTTAATTCTCTCTCATTTAAACTCAAGCTCACCCATACAAACTGTGCTGTGAGGATATTAGGCTCATCATGAAAATAATGCTGCCTTCACTTAATAGCTTTCCATCTGCATGGTTATGGTACTTGAAGGACCATTATACCGTAGATCAAAAGCAAAAATAAAAAATAAAAATTCCAGAAGAGTTGCCTGGATAGGGGGGAAAACCCAACTTCATTCTAGCTACTCCTAAACAGTATGAGTTCATGATTTAAATTTAAAGTAATTTCATAAAGAAATTCAAATATGCATACGTATAAAGAGGCAACCCTGAAGGATGCTGTGGTTGTTGGTTGCAAAGTCGCGTGGTCGCACAGAGAGACGGACACTTGAGCTGGGTAGTACTTCTTTATTGGATCAGGAGTGAAGCTGGAGCAAAGGGGTTGGTTACCTGGCGTCTCTTTATACCTGCCCAGGTGAATCGCAACCAATAGATTCAAACCTGGGCTTCCCGCCAGTGCAGGTGGCCAATGGATTTAAACCCTGGCTTCCCGCCAGAGCTGACCATGCCCTGGGGCTGTCAACGACTAGCTCTATTCAGGCTTTCCCGCCAAAAGCGGTTATAGCCTGGAGCTGTCCAGCCCCCTGCTGTGCAGACATTCCATGTATGCTTTAAGAGCATACACTACATTGGTACTCAAGGCTGCTAAGAGATCTCACAGGGCAGGGATGATGTCACTGTCATCATCAGTGTGCCTCCTCAGAAGTCATCCATGAAAACGAGCAACGCAGCTTAAGAGCTCTCAGAAGCCACCTCCAATTCTACAGGAGTGGAATATATATTTTTTTAATTGTTGTTGTTTTAAGATAGTGTCATAATAGAATTAAAGTGTTTTTCCTTTATGGAGAAATGAAATGTTATTATTCTAAAAGATAGTACATTATGCTTTGAATTGATGCTTTCGCTCGGCTGCTGTGGCTTTGTAAGCCCTGCTTGTGTTCTCCCTCTCTCGCTCTTGCTCTTTAATTTTAACGTTTTATTAGATTATAGAATAAAATACAAAAATACAAAAGCAAATAATAGGACACAGTGGAGAGGGAAAGGGGAAAGAAAAGTGAGGAGGAGAAAGGAAAAAGAAAAGGCATTGACTTCCGACTCCCTCTGTTGCAGTAGAATAAAGCATTAACATCGAACCTCATTTTTTTTAACTTTTCCATAATAGTATAAGCTTGACATTTCTAGGACAACAAATCAAGCTAATCAGTAAAACCCAAAATCAAAGTTTCGTTTTTTTCCACCTCAAGCATAAAGTCCAGAAGTGGTCTCCAAATAGAAACAAAAGTACGTATATTCTTTTTAAAAATCAAATGGTCAGTTGGGCCGTCTCTGCTAACTCCATCACAAAGATTGTGTTCTCTCTCGTAGGTCTGTTCCAAAGTATAGAAAATGCTAACAGCTCAGAAGCATCTACAGATTAATTCATTTCTGCAGGCTTCCCAAAAAGCTAGCAAAGAATAAAATGAGCTTTTTGAAGAATGCACTGGCAAAACGTCAGTTGAATTCTTCTGCTGGATTTTCAATACTTCTAAAAGGATTTTCAACAAGGAAACAGAGCATTTCAAGCGAGAAGGCTTTTGCAAGTGGTGTCACAGAGGGAAATGTAGTAACTTCTGAATATAAACGTTTCCTTTATGATCGTCTTCTCTTCCGATTATAGTTGAGAATGTTTCCTGTCTTTATAAGTTCTTCCTTGGGGAAGATCATTGTACTTACCTGGTTATTGCTAATTCTCAACTGTACAGAAAAACAATAGTTGAGAATGGCACAGAAGATATTATTTGTAAGTGAGCTTAAAGGAAGAAAAAGAGAATTTGATCAGTAGAGGCCTAAAATAAAAGGGGTGAGGGGGTTCAAATAGTTTTAAATCATTTTTCCTTTCCCCTCTTGAGTCCCTCCAAGAATTTCAAGTATTGTATACCTAATAGAAACCTACACCTATCCAAATATGAGCTAGTATAACGCTCTTTCAGCATATAAAGTTCTCTACTATTTAAGCTTTTGGCTATTAAGATTGAAAGACCACTTATATAAAAGGTTATGTAAATATTAGCTCTAAGTACCAAGGATTACAACACATTTGCTGCCTTTTTTCACACAAAGCTGCAGAGAGAATAAAAGATTTTTTTCTCATACGGAATCTTAAAGCCAACTTCTTGGTGTTGGCAAGAAGCTATGAAAAGCAATCTTTGGGCTGGGAACTCCTCAGTCTGTAGAGAAGCAGTAGCAACAAATGCATTACCCTCCTGAATATCTGCCAGTTTAATTGAAAGGTCAAAGCAGTGCATTTAATAATATCCAATATTGGCCATACAGATCTCAGATGTATTGTGCTCACTACCCAGATTTATTAAAGAAAACAACAAAAATTCTTACTCGTGTAATTTAAGAACTGGGTCAGTGCATCAAAAATCCTTTTTCGAGTTTGTTGATTCTTCAAAGAATGTGTTTTTTTAAAAAGTTGGCTGCCATACTGTTAATGCTGGAGATGCAATAAAGGGTATATCTATTGGATAGATATTACTATTAGTATTGTTACTTCATACTGATTAAATGTTATTACTATTATCATTACAAAGTACATTTTTGGAAGGAAGCTATGGGTCAAAAATGGTAATGATTGTTCAATTATAGTCAATACATTTGGAAACAGTCTATGAAGAAATTCCAACATATCATATATATTCTCCAGCTCCTTGTTTAGCAGCCAAATTTCTTTCCAACAACCAGATTATTAAGTGAAATAATTGGTAGGTGAGCATAAGACACAGAGAGAGAAATGTTGTGAGGATCACTGATGCTGTCATCTTATTCAGATAAATGAGCTGCACCAGTGTTACTCTCACTATAATATGGATTGTCAGGAGTACATTTGGTCATAAATGCATTGGTTGGAAAATGGTTTTTAACTACCATGTATTTGGAAATAGTCATTAAACAAGTAGTTGCTAAATGAGGAGTGGATGCATTACAAAAATGATAATTATGTAATATTGGAAGGACATTTGTGTACCATACTCCAAGAATTAACTTAATGATATTTATCAATTTTTAAACTTTGAAGACCATCGGAGGAGAGCATTACTGGTCTAGCCTCAAATTTTTGTTTATGTGATTGAATGGTAACAATTGACACTGAAAAATGTAACATAATTTTGAAATTTGATTCCTTTGATATTTTATTAATAGTTTAATTTGGATCATTATATGTGGTACAATGTTTGTATATAACTTGTTAAGTAACTAAGCAGATGTTTTTTGTTTGATATTATTAGAAGTATTGTCATAGGAGACGTAACCTGTTCCAAGTAAAGCCACCTTTTGCAATTTATGATTTTATCCAGTGCTATTTTCTAAAATAAAAAGGTGCCGGAACTCAGAGGTGCTGTTACTGGGAGCGATGCCAGTGTCTTGCTACGGTGTCGCCACCTGTCCTTTGCACCCCTGCCCCTGCGGCTTGGAGCCACATGCCGTGGGGATTCCCTTCACCACAGCCGCCGTGGGGATTCCCCTCCCGCAGTTGCCACACCACGGGCCGTGCTGAGCCCCTACCCGGAGCTGCTCCGAACCCTGACCCAGAGCTGTGTTCCTCGTGGCAGTGGTCTCCGGTGCCAAACAGCTGATGGCCTCCGGCACCGGCACTCGTTCACTTACTGCCCCGTTGCTTCCAAATGCAGTAAGTGAATGAGCAAGCAAGTGGCGTTTGAAAGCGTTTGGAAGCGCTGGGGCAGTAAGTGAGTGAGTGAATGAGCAAATGGCATTTGGAAGTGACGGGGAATTAAGTGAGCGAGCGAGCAAGAGGCCTTTGAAAGAGATGGAGTGAGTGGGAGAGAGACTGAACGAGGTGCATTTGAAATAGACGGAGGAGTGAGTGAGAGTGACTGGAGGCTTTTGTGAGCAAAGTGTGAGTGAGTGGGGGGGATTTTGCGAGCGAAGGGTGAGAGAAAAAGGGAAAAGTGAGGGGGAGAAGGGAAAAAGAAAAGGCACTAACTTCTGACTTCCTCTGTTACAGGAGTACAAGGAAGCATTAACACTGAACCTCAACTTTTTGCTTTTCTATAATATTATAAACTAGCCATTTCTATAACAATAAATGAATCTAACCAATGAAACCCAAAATACGCCCCCCTTTTTTAGTCATCAAGTTTTTGACACCTTGTTAAGCTCTGGTGGTGCTTGAATATTGTCATGTCCTAAAAGTGGTACAATTTCTGAAAAGGTTGAAAAGCCCTGATGTAAAAGTAGCTTAAATTGTTTATTGCCATCCTATTTGCATATAATATCTTACTTACCTAGTTGAGATGGTGTAGTTGGGCAGCAGGGAGGGGTGCAAAGTTCCTGCCTTCGCTGCAGACAACTTGCCTGTGCAACATTTGCCAGCCGGGTCTTTTGGCACACTCAGCAGCAATTCCTATTGGCTTTCGAAAGCCAAATAGGCCGGGCATAGGCAACCTTGGCTCTTTTATGACTCGTGGACTTCAATTCCCAGAAGATGTTACATAACATAACATTAACTGGAAGATGTTAAACTGTCCTTCTGTTTCTTTCCTTCACAAAAATTGTGTTAATGAGTCCTCTCTAAGCTCAGGTTCTCCATAGGAACCTGGAATGTAAGATCCATGAGCCAAGGAAAGCTGGACGTGGTCAAACAAGAGACGACAAGACTGAACATCAACATCTTAGGTATCAGTGAACTAAAATGGACAGGAATGGGTGAATTTAATTCAGATGACCATCAGGTATACTACTGCGGGCAAGAATCCCTCAGAAGAAATGGAGTAGCCTTCATAGTCAATAAAAGAGTAGGAAAAGCAATACTGGGATACAATCCTCAAAATGACAGAAAGATCTCAGTTCAAATCCAAGGCAAACCATTCAATATCACAGTAGTCCAAGTCTATGCCCCAACCACCAGTGTTGAAGAGGATGAAATTGACCGGTTCTATGAAGCCCTACAGCACCTTATAGAACTAACACCAAAAAATGATGTCCTTATCATCAAGGAGGATTGGAATGCTAAAGTAGGAAGCCAAAAGATAAGCAGAATAACAGGCAAGTTTGGCCTTGGAGTACAAAATGAAGCAGGGCACAGGCTGACAGAATTTTGTCAAGAGAATACGATGGTGATAGCAAACACTCTTTTCCAACAACCCAAGAGACAGCTCTACACATGGACATCACCAGACGGTCAACACAGAAATCAGATTGACTATGTGCTCTGCAGCCAAAGATGGAGAAGCTCTATACAGTCAGTAAAAACAAGACCAGGAGCTGATTGTGGCTCAGACCATGACCTTCTCGTTGCAAAGTTTAGGCTTAAACTGAAGAAAGTAGGGAAAAGCACTAGGCCACTCAGGTATGAATTAAATCATATCCCTGTTGAATGATTTAAGGAATTAGATGTAATAGACAGAGTGCCTGAAGAACTATGGACAGAGGTTTGCAACATTGTACAAGACGTAGCAACTAAAACCATCCCAAAGAAAAAGAAATGCAAGAAAGCAAAATGGCTGTCTGAGGAAGCTTTGCAAATAGCTGAGGAAAGGAGGGAAGCAAAAGGCAAGGGAGAAAAAGAAAGATACGCCCAATTGAATGCAGAATTCCAGAGAATAGCTAGAAGAGATAAGAATGCTTTCTTAAATGAACAGTACAAAGAAATAGAAGAAAACAATAGAATAGGGAGGACCAGAGATCTTTTCAAGAAAATTGGAGAGATGAAGGGAACGTTTAATGCAAAAATGAGCATGATAAAGGACCAAAATGGCAGGGACCTAACAGAGGCAGAAGAGATTAAGAAGAGGTGGCAAAATTACACAGAAGAACTATACAAGAATGAGCTTAACATCCCTGATAATCACAATGAGCTGGTCACTGACCTTGAGCCAGACATCTTGGAATGTGAAGTGAAGTGGGCCTTAGAAAAGCTGAGCAACAACAAAGCTAGTGGAGGTGACAGTATTCCAGCTGAGCTATTCAAAATCTTAAAAGACGATGCAGTAAAAGTGCTACACTCAATTTGCCAGCAAATTTGGAAAACTCAACAGTGGCCACAGGATTGGAAAAGATCAGTTTACATTCCAATTCCAAAGAAAGGCAGTGCCAAAGAATGTTCAAACTATCGCACCATTGCACTCATTTCTCATGCTAGTAAAGTTATGCTTAAAATCCTACAAGCTAGACTCCAGCAGTATGTGGATCGAGAACTACCAGAAGTACAGGCAGGATTTCGAAGAGGCAGAGGAACTAGAGATCAGATTGCTAACATACACTGGATCATGAAGAAAGCTAGAGAGTTCCAGAAAAACATCTACTTCTGCTTCATTGACTATGCTAAAGCTTTTGATTGTGTGGATCACAACAAACTGTGGCAAGTTCTTAAAGAGATGGGAGTACCAGACCATCTTATTTGTCTCTTGAGAAACCTATATTTGGGCCAAGAAGCAACAGTGAGAACTGGACACGGAACCACTGATTGGTTCAAATTTGGGAAAGGAGTCCGGCAAGGCTGTATACTGTCGCCCTGCCTATTTAACTTATATGCAGAGCACATCATGAGAAAGGCAGGGCTAGATGAATCAAAAGTTGGAATTAAGATTGCCGGGAGAAATATCAACAACCTAAGATATGCAGATGATACCACTCTAATGGCAGAAAGTGAAGAAGAACTAAAGAGCCTCTTGTTGCAGGTGAAGAAGGAGAGTGCAAAAGTTGGGTTGAAACTTATCATTAAGAAAACCAAGATCATGGCATCTGGCCCTCTCAATTCCTGGCAAATAGATGGGGAAGAAATGGAGGTAGTGACAGATTTTATTTTCCTGGGCTCCAAGATCACTGCAGATGGGGACTGTAGCCAAGAAATTAAAAGACGCTTGCTCCTCGGGAGGAAAGCCATGGCAAATCTAGACAGCACACTAAAAACCAGAGACATCACCCTGTCAACAAAAGTGCGTATAGTCAAGGCTATGGTCTTTCCAGTTGCAATGTATGGCAGTGAAAGTTGGACCATAAGAAAGGCTGAACGCCAAAGAATTGAGGCCTTTGAACTATGGTGTTGGAGAAGACTCCTGTGAATCCCTTGGACTGCAAGGCGATCAAACCGGTCAGTCCTAGAAGAAATCTACCCTGACTGCTCTTTAGAAGGCCAGATCCTGAAGCTAAAACTCAAATACTTTGACCACTAATGAGAAGGACAGACTCACTGGAGAAGAGCCTAATGCTGGGAAAGATTGAGGGCAATAGAAGAAGGGGACGACAGAGAATGAGGTGGCTGGATGGAGTCACTGAAGTAGTAGGCGTCAGCCTAATGGACTCCAGAAGATGGTAGAGGACAGGAAGGCCTGGAGGAACATTGTCCATAGGGTCGTGATGGGTCGGACACAACTTCGCAGCTAACAACAACAACTCTAAGCTCTGCTGATCAGCTTGTCCTGGATTGTTTTGCCACAAAACGGAACAGTTTGCAAGTTGCAGTTGAGACAACCCATCTCATTTTAGATATATCATACTGTATATAATTGAAGATTGTAATTAGTTGCGTGTGCACGTTCAGCAAGTGTGATATATTTGTGCTGGCATTTCTAGGCCTCTTTCCAACCACATCCAGAAAAATTTGTAACAAACATTGGAATTCCCAAGGCCATGTTTGGCATTTCCCAGCAATCTGTTACTATAAGGAAAAGGCCATCATTTGCATGTATGCAGGTATCCTTAGGGTGCCATAGTTATGGATGAGAAATATTGGTTGCAAAGTTAGCATTTCTGGATGTAATATAGATATTTTGGACTTATTTTTGTTTCTTTGCATGTTTGATATTTTTAAAAAAGCATATGCTACTGACTACCCTTATGCACATATGTAAGATCTTTTGCTAGGATACATGACCACTGCTTGTCCAGAATGTGAAAAGTGAAAGATTGTGACTAAACAAAATTTTAATGTACAGATAATACCACCAGAAATTATTTTAGCCTTTTTAATAAATGTTGTTATTGATGTTAAGCTCACCATGGAAAACCTCATATACTGTTATGTATATACTAGGTTAATTATTTAAAGACTGAAGTGCAACATAACTAGATTCTAAATAATCTATTTTTCAAAACACACAACAGTCCAAACAGTAAGCGTAAAGTCCAAATTAAGAATATTTCATTCTTAAGAATTGTTTAATTTAAAGTGGTTTAGTTGTAATAGAGTATGTACAAAAGATACTATTTTTTTTCCAGCATCAGCTAAATTAGACATATTACATTGAGAAAAATGTTTCTCATTTCTTTCCTGTTACTTTATTGATTTCATTGCAGAGATGTTAACATAGGAAATAGATTATTTTGTTACCTAATTTTACCTTCCAAAAGACAGAAGCAGATGAAAAATGTGAGGTTCTTTCCTGTTCTTTTTTGAATTAGCTGTTTTAGATTCTAAAAGTTTAGTTCCTAAAGAAATAACCTTGTAAATATTTTTAATGTCCTCCTCTAGTGCAGGGTAGGCAAACTTGGCTCTTTTATGACTCAAGGACTTCAACTCCCAGAATTCCTGAGCCAGCATGGCTCAGCTTGGAAACCTCTCTCTTTCCCCTCAGCGTGGCTGGCTCAGGATTTCTGGAAGTTGAAGTCCATGAGTCATAAAAAAGAGCCAAGATTGCCTGCAATAGGCTTTCGAAAGCCAATAGAGCAGGGGTGTCAAACTCAATTTCACTGAGGGCCGCATCAGCATTGCGGTTGCCCTCAGGGGGCCGGGTGGGTGTGGCCTGGGTGGGTGTGGCCTACTGGGTGGGCGTGGCTAGAGTGCGTGTGGCCTACTGGGTGGGTGTGGCCAGCTCTACATCGTTCGCATCAAGGGTGCCTATGGGGGCCTGGGCAGGAGTGGGACAGATCTGAGGGTCTCTGGCAGAAGGAGGGTCTCTGGGCCAGGGCCAAGGCAGAGGGGGCTGTTCCCTCACTGTTTCCAGGATGGCTTCGCGGGCCACATGAAACCACTTCGCGGGCCGGATCCGGCCCCCGGGCCTTGTGTTTGACATGTCTGCAATAGAGGGAGCATTTTTTTTTGCAAAAAAAAAAAGGTGCCGGAACACAGTTCTGAGCGTTCTATGAGAAAAAAGCCCTGATTTTATCAATGCCAATGATGTTCAAGTAATATTCCTCTCTTTATATGTATATAATTATATACACAACAATGTGAAATCACTGCTCCCACTTCTTTAGCTGGTGCTGGCCTTCATATGCATTGAACTCTTTCTAAGAACCAAGGATATTGTAATGCATCGTCATAGTATATGCGTAGATAGAAAGAGTGTGACCTTTTCCAATTGACAGATGGAAATTTTGTTAATGTAAAGATTTTCTAAGTGCTGTGGAAGGATTTTTTTGGTATGGCACCCAGTGTGCCAATAACCACTGGAACTACCACAGTTGGTTTATGCCATAATCTTTCAACTTCTATTTTTAGTTCTTGATACTTTCTGATCTTTTCTAATTCTTTGTCTTCTACTGTCTCCTGCTTTGTCACATCAATTATCAAACTCTTTCTTCAACTATACTTAAAGCTGATCTCATTTTCAACTATTTTTTTAACAATATGTTTCCACCAGTTTTTCATCAATGGCACACAATAATTTTTACAGCTCTTTCAGTGAGTCATTTTAGCAATTGTGCTATGTTGTTATTTATACTCAATTTGTGCAATCTTCCTGCAAGAGCTGAGCATATGACCCAGTAGTGGGGTTCAAATATGTGAACAAATGGTTCTTTGTGTGGATGCCACTTCCGGAAGTCCATTCTGGGCCTGGGCAACAAAAAATTAGCTACCGTTCTGCCGAAGTGGTGCGAACTGGCTGAATCCCACCACTGACATGATCTATTGCCTTTTATGCATCTTTGAACAATCTACACTTTGAATCATTTGATGATTTTTCAATTCTGGCCTTGATTGCATTAGTTCAAATGGTTGGCTCTTGAGCAGCCAAATAAAGCCTTCAGTTTCTTTTTATGTTCCAGTTGTACACCACTGCCAAGTTTCACCTTTATCTACTTTCCCTTCAATCTTTTGCAGAACTTGATAGTGGAAAGTTTTTCCTTGTTAGTATTCTGTTTGTGTTTTTATTACTTTATTTCAATATTTATGTTTTGTTTCCTGTACTTTCAGTAAGTTCATTATTATATTATTTATTTATTTTATTTTATTTTATTTTAATTCCATTTATACCCCGCCCTTCTCCGAAGACTCAGGGCGGCTTACAAGCTTAGCAGTAGCCTTCATTCTATGTATATGCCTGCTTATTAGGGCTTTCACACACACCCCAAGCGGCATTATTACAAAGTCAGCTTAATTGCCCCCAACAATCTGGGTCCTCATTTTACCTACCTCGGAAGGATGGAAGGCTGAGTCAACCTTGAGCCTGGTGGGACGCGAACCTGCACTAATTGCAGGCAGCTGGTGTTACTTAAGGAGGCATTAGCCCACTGCTCCACCAAGGCTCAATAATGCCACTTTTTCAATAGACTTATCAGTGTGGCTCCCGCTACAGGTTGTGCATATCTACTCAAGATCCTTTCTTACTTTAAATGTTGGTTTTAATACTGTTCTTGTTTGAAAAACCTGGCATATTTCTTTGTGTAGTACAAAGAAAAATGGAAGTCCTATTGCTCATGAGTGTTTTTTTACAATTAATTCATAATATCATTTTCTACCCCAAGCTAATTTCAAAATAATTAAAATGCATTGATGAATTTTGATGAATTTTGCCAAAACCTGATAGACTGGAATAAAGCAAAGAATGTGATGTTCACCTCTACAGACAGTGAAAAAACTCTAAGAAGGGCAGAGAACACTTGGCTCCATTGTTCTCAGATTCCATGTCTTCTGATTTTCATCCTAGTCTTCAAAAATACACAAAAAAATGCCACATCACTTTTCAAGAAATAGAGATATATTGAAGAATTTTCATTTTTCTGTATTTTTGCAAAGGAGCCAGAGGGTTCAGATTTCCATATATATATATCATCGACAGAGCAGAATTATAGGTGAATATCACTGAAATTGAAAAAGGGATGAGAGTTGATTTCTATCTAAGCCTTCAAGAATAATAAATGTAAGGATACCAAGAATAACACTTATTTGAACTTTTGGGGGATTTGATTCTTATTTCTATTTTAAAAATAACAGCCAGTACTTAATATTCAAGAAATAAGACTGTTAGCAGAATATAGTCACAGTTTCAGTAATGTTCTCCTTCATGTTACTTATTTTATCAAGGAGATAAAAAGGCAAAACAAAATTTAGACATCTGTTCATTTAATTATTTGTAGATACAGTAATATTGTAAAATCAACTTGTATCACAGTTTGGCACCCTTAAAAGGAAACGGTTTTACTAATTTTAATAAGGGGTGGGGAGAGAAGTAATAGATTAATAAGGATAAGTTTGCTGGGTCAAATACACAGTCTGTCCATTCTATTTTGTTTTCACCAATGCCTGGAGAGCCCAAAAGGTTTCAGCCATGATGTAAAGGAAATTGTTATTGTCCCAAGAATCTGATGCTCAGTTATCCTATAGTTGAATATGGAGACTCTGTTTCATTGTTGTTGCTAATTGATATAGGAATCTCTACCATGTGCAAGCTAATCTCATTGCAATGTTGCTTCACCACCCACACCAAGGAAAAAAGCCCATGTTTTTAATGAAATGTAGGTCACATAAATTTGGGGAACCAGTGAAAATGCATTTAGCTATCACATGCGTAGTACATGCTTTTACTATGCTTCCTTCAAGTCACCGGACCTTAGAGGGTCCTACTCCTATACTGCATTTATTTTACACTTATTTAAAGAAACTCTTTTCATCTTTTCCGTTCATTCTGCCAGGTGGCAGAAGTCTTATTTGAAGCCGTTTCACACTGATGATTCTCTATATGGTTGCTGTCCATCAACCAACTGCCCAAATTGATTACAGGAAATACTATGTGAACTTTTAGTAGATGCACAACCAATTATATGAGGATGCAGGATCCTCCTTACTCATGGCACTGAAAAAGGAATGCAATGGTTTGGGAAATTTTTACCACAATCCTGTATTTAAGACTTTACATTTTCTTTCCTGTACTGTATTTCTTCTATCAAGTGGGCTGGTTGCCAAATGCCCCAAATGAGGTTATGTTAAGGAGGGGAGGCACTGACTTCTGGGAAGGTCCATCATAACTTCATAACTTCAAATGGCAGCTAAGTAACCAGTTGTAAGTCAAGGACTATCTGTAGCCCTGCTTCTTATGTTCTTAGATCTTTTCTGACTTTGGTTTCCAATGAACTGTATTATATATTTCGTTTCTTAGTTTTGAAAGTCTCTTTTTATTGATTCTACTTGTTTTTATCTTTGATAAATACATTCTGGAAAAACAATAGTCTGAAGAATTTTAAAGAATATATAAAGGAGTCACATTTCAACAATGAAGCAAAACAATAAGCAATTTAAATATGTTTCCCTCCCTCCCTTTCCCCTCCCTTCCCTCTCCCCCCTCCCTTATGGGATTTAGAATCTAACTTAGTTAAATAGTCCATGTGTGCTTAGAGTCACTCATTCCTTTTCAGTAAATACTGTATGCTTAAATAAATACCGCTGGAAAAAATGAGAATGAAGCTTATGTTTTAAGCTCTACTGAATCCATCTTAAATCAAATACAGATGCACAGGAACAATCCTATTATGTACACACAGCAGCATTGTTTGCTACAAACAGCAGTAGACTGAAGCAAAGATCATAGAAAAATAACACTACAATGGAATCTTGCTATTCTAAATCATAAAAGTCATAACTAGGCTCAGAAACTGTCAAGTCCTAAATTGTTTTCATATAAAGTTGCCTCATATCTTGTGATCTACAAATCCCAAATATTGCATTTCTGTATTTTAAATTCTACAGTATGAGTAAAGTTTGAATGTGCATATATAAATATAAGCTTGATTATTTCTACTATTTCTGATTTGCTTCCTTCCTAGCAATATATTTACACTGTTCATTTCTATAGCATAAATTAGTTGCTGTTTCTGAAATTGTTCCAGAGACTTCAAATATTTATTTAGACAAAGCCATGTAGCATCTTACTAACAAAAAGTTCAGTTTAACTTGCCCAAGTTTTCAGATGTAAGTTGAAGGGATATCATAGGAAGGTCCTCACCAGACTATTCACTCAAAGTCAGCAGAGGTTACCCAGATACTTGATATGGTACTGTCGAGTTTCTAGTGTTTAACAGTAGATTTAGCAAACCTACTAATAACAATAGTAGGACAGTAAGATTTCCCTTCCATTACACTCAGAAATTTCTGATAATCTCAAGTCTACAGGTAAAAGCTAGAAATTCATTAAGGAGAGAGAGAGAACATTTGCATGTATTCCAAGGACAGTTTTAAGCAATTTGATAGCCAGTTTGGTATAAAGTGGTGACCTAAAAAACAGGAGACTAGTCCTGCCTTAGGCATGAGGCTCTCTCTCAGCCGAGCCCACCTCACAGGATTGTTGTTGTGGGGGAAAAGAGGCAAAAGAAAGTGTATTAGGTACATTCGCCACCATACATTATTTATAAAAACAATAAAGGCACGATATAAATAAAATAAATATGCACAGCCTTCCAAGGTCGAGACTTTTTACCAGACTTCCTAAGGTTGGAGAAATCTACAAAACGATTACCCATATAACCAGATACCAAAGCTAGAGCACAATTCTGAAATCAGCGTTAGCTCAACCAATATATGTCTATTCCTTTGTAATGTGCCAAAACTCTTAATGACAATTAAGCTTCATGAATGCATTATATTAGGGAAACTATATTGGAATAGCTGCATGGTGGCAGAAGTTTTTCCTCTCTCTTTAATTATTGATTCCCATTTTTCTTCTTTGAACATTGGAGCTGTTTTTATTTGCTACCTTCCCAGACTTTCTATGAAGCAACCTTTATGAATACATTGATGGCTACAATAAGGACAAACTAGAGATGAAAAACAAACTGCAATATAAAGACCTGGTTTTTCCACAATTGTTGGCAGTGACCACAGGGGATTTTAGTCTTTTTAACAAAAAGAACTGAGAAATGAGAGGAGACATCTTCATTTTTTCGGGTTTTTCCTACTTTGGGGAGTACTGCTCCAGGGCCACTACCACAAGGCTATTTCTGATTTCTCAAAATCTGTACCTGACTGATTTTAGAACCACATTCGTTGGACTTATATCGCTGCATGAACATATGATGAGACAAACAATAGAAATATGGCAGAAAGAGCCATAGTGGCCCAATGGTTAGAATGCAATATTGCAAGCTAACTCTGCCTACTGCCAGCAGTTTGATCCTGATGGGACTCAAAGTTGACTCAGCCTTCCATCTTTCTGAGGTTGGTAAAATGAGGACCCAGCTTGTTGGGGGAAATATGCTGACTCTGCAAACTGCTTAGAGAGGGTTGTAAAAGCACTATAAAGCAGTAAATAAAGCAGTAAATAAGATGGACAGTATTTAATATTTATTTGTTATGTAATGTAGGGGTGTGGGTCTATACATATGTTGCATATGTTGTGGTTAGGTGTGTGTCATGTATGTGTTTCACTTTGAGAGCGGGCAACTAAATTTCATTTTTGATGTGTGCCTTTGTGCCCACAGTAAAAAAATGACAATAAAGGTTATCTTATCTTATCTCTAGTCCTATTGCTATTGCTAAAATACAAACCAGGATACGTTTTTTTTTTATTTTGTTGTTGTACCCTTTCTGCAAGCTTTTTACCATAGTACTTAAACTAATTTATAGATATTCATTACAGGATATACATTTATAGTACATTTTTACTGCAGAGATGATTGGCACATGCCCAGAACAAAGTCCTTGCTTTTATGCTTGAGTGTTTTTAATGGCTTTTTAAGGGAATGTATTTCAGCTATGCAACCACCAGTCTTTCAGCAGTTACTATTTTCTACAATTGGAAGAGTAGTAATATTTTTAAGAAAAAAAATATGAGATGTAAAATACTAACGAAGACTTCCTTGTAATGGAACAAGTCAGTTTGGTAACTAATGGTGCAGACCTAAGTAGCTTTAGAGAGTTAATCTCATTTATCTTAATAGTCTTACTTCCTCTGAGTAAACATGGACTGCAGCATTATGTCAAATCACAGCACAAGGCTTATCTGGAGGCCAGGATACCACAGAAAGCCTTGAGATACATTTTTTAACCTCACTGGCACAAAGTCTCTGTAGCCCTTTTAATATCATGTCCTCATGAGGTTGCCTTAATCTTTTTCCATCCCACGGCTGAGACAGCTTAAAGCCCGTGGTGGCGAACCTATGGCACGCATGCCACAGGTGACACACAAAGCCCTCTCTGTGGGCACGCGCACCGTCGCCCCAGTCCTAGGCCTTCAGCTGGGTTTTAATAAAACCTTTTTGCTTTAGGCCTCCGTCGCCATGTGCAAAAAAAGAGGTTCAATCAATCAATCAATGTCAACTTCTTGCGGGGAAAAAAAAGTTCTTGCAAAGTTGGAATTGATTGATTTAACTTTTTAGTCCCACCTAGTCTGCCGTTACCACCACAGCCATGCCCACCAAATGGGCCACGCCTACCCAATGGGCCACACCCACCCAATGGGCCATGCCCACCAGGCACCCGACAATATATAAGTGGGTTTTGGGTTGCAGTTTGGGCACTCAGTCTCTAAAAGGTTCGCCATCACTGGCTTAAAGCCATATTTAACTGATCCAGTTTTAAAGTATTGCTTCCCCATTTCTTCCAGTTAACTTATTTACTTACTTATTTTACTAGGAATATGACCTAGCATGTTTCACGGACGTTATGATGGCTGATAATCACTATAAGATAGAGAGTAGGAAGTGGGCTCTACCTAGATTGAGACTGTTACCATCATGTTCCTTCCATGGTCGCTGAGAATGGCCTTCCATGGCCTTGGAGACCTGGGTCAGCCTAAATGGCATTTGATTAAAGGAGATGGCAGGCAGAGGCTGCCCAGAGAATTGAGAGAGAGAGAAATGGAGCAGCTGCAAGGTCTGCAGAGGGAGGTACAAGGAAGTGGATAAGGTATCTCAGGACAAATAACTAAATTCATGTCAAAGTCATGCCTTCCCTATCTCACATTAGACCGACTAGAGTTGTAGTTTCCCACTAGCAGGAGACCTTTTGAAATCCTTCAAAAAAAAACCTTTTGGTTTTTGTCCTAAGTCACATATCTAGCAGCTACATAATCATTCAGGGAGAACAGGTAAAATTAAGACCTTTAAAAATGGGATTGTTTCCCATGCTACCAGCAACTTGAAGTCCCATGCCATTTATGTCAGCTTAAATGCACACAAAAAAACCCCACAATGACATTACAATCCTTTTACTTCTTCCAACCCTCTTTGGAGTTCAGTTGGACCCCTATAGATCATTTCTTTCTCTTGAAAGAGTTTAATCCACGTTTCTGAGATCCATTTTTGAAATACCTCTGCATCCTAAATATGGTGGCTTCTTCACAAAGCTGGCCTACTTAAAATAAAAACCTCTGCTTAGTTTTATATCTTCCCCTATTGTTTTAAGTAAGCTCTCCTTTTCCACGGTCAGCATTGCCCCTTTATAATGGTAGCTTACAGTCTTCCTGTCTGCCAGGCAATACATGCTAAATTGCAGTCATGGGACACCCCTCACTCTGATGGGCTATGAATGTGCATTATTAGCTGATCTCAAACAACAGGCCATGGATTTAGAGCTACAATCAGATTTATTAATCCTACCTAGAAACATGTTTTTGAGCTGTTCTACATATCTTCTCCAGTCAGCCAGATACTTAAGGTGCATAACAATTCCAAAATTTAGATGGGCTTTATCTTTTGGCTAGAATTAATACCCTCACAACAGCTGTTCCAGAAGGGAGATACGACAAGTCTGCTTTGAACAGAGACTGTGTCCTGATGGAGGAATAATTGAAATGGTGGAATCTGTTATATTCTGTGCAGGTGTTTTCCAGGAATTATTATCTCCATTCTTCACTAAACATCCTGCTTGTTCTAACTTGTTCTGTCTTCAGTTGTTGCTATCTGATCAATCTGATGACATTTTGTTCACCACAACTAAGCACTGTTCCATAGTTTGTGCAGTAGGCCATAATATCTCCTCTATTTTTTAAAAAATATCTTTTCGGAATTTTATTTTTTTTAAAAAAATAATAATTGTTTTTTGTTTTATTTGCTTGTGTATGACTGAATAAAAGCTAATCGATAGATCCCCTGCTCTGTTACTACAAAAAACAACCTTTTTTCTAGTACCCACTTTTTTTCTAATCATCAAAACCACAAGTCATAAGTGCATTATTTTTCTGTTTTATGCAAAAAGTCTACAAGGCTTTTCCAGCCAACCTTAAATGTAGATAACTGGGGTTTTTTTCCTCTGATTAAGCAAGTTAATTTCTCTGCCAGCTCCATCATCTTCACCAGCCATTCCTCCATTGTTGGTATTGTTGAGCCTGGTTAACTTCTTTGTTTCTATCACACTGAAGACAGACCTTGATGGCATGAAAAAAAGTCACTTTCATATGCAAGAGAGTCACATGTGGCAGAAGTCACAAAGTTAGTGATCCTTTGGGTTTTGGGTAAAAAAAAGGAGCTGATGAAGTGAATATGTCAGTGAAACCATGTTGATGCACAAATAAAAGCCATGGAACAAGTAGAAGTAGACATTTCTTCCTGATGGAACAATTAATCAGTGGAACAACTTGCCTCCAGAAGCTTTGGATACTCCAACGGTGGAAGATTTTAAGAAGAAATTGGACAACCATTTGTCTGACATGGCATAGGGTTTCCTGTCTGAGCAGGGGGTTGGACTAGAATATCTCCAAGGTCCCAACTCTGTAATTCTGTTAAGTATGGAGGGAATAAGGAAACATACTGGGAAAACAATGAGGGACAAAATGTAATAGAAATCAGAAAATTTAGATGGTATGAATTATACACCATCTAAATTTTAGTTTTACTGGAATGTTTGAAACTTTTGCTTCATTGAAAGCTAACTGTTCTCCCCACCACCACTTTCCAGCTGTAGGCTGATTATAATAAAGAGTATTTTAGAAACTTTTCAATTCATAGCCAGAAAACAGATCAAGGTTTTTCCATCACTTAAATTGTTTTGTGGGGCTCTACATTTTCCATGGCTAATCTATGAATAAATTGATGCCGAAGTGGCACCCCATGCCATCGATCATGGCAATCTCATTTCTAAGCAGTAGTTTTGAATTACGTGGCTTCAATAGAGGCATGAAATATGGAGCTTTTCAAAGTCATTCAAAGTCATTCACTGGAGTCTGATAGCATTTATGAAGTCTCAAAGGCTGGCTATCTGGCAGATCAGAAAGAAGAGCCATGAATGAGAAGTGACAACTCTTTCCCAGGGGGAAAAAAACAAGGACATGCTCTCAGTTGAGGCTAGCGTATTCAGAAATGTTTAAATGGTGGGATATGTTCCATAGAAGAGAAAATCTACATTGGTTTCCCTTCCATACATGTAATTAGTAGAGAAGACGATCATCTGCAAAAAATGTGACATGCTTCACTCATCCTTCCCAGGAATGAGGCTCCATGATAAGGCAGCATGCCAGGACTTTGGGGGGAGGAGGGGAGTGTTTCAAAGGCAATAAGGCTTTCAACCAATACACTGTGATGACAGATTACAGACAGCTTTGTGACCCTAACTCTCTCTGATTTTCCTAGTTGAAATAAAAAAGGCATTGTGTCCTTCAGGGCATCAGTACTTACATTCATTCATTCATTCCACATATACAGTCCCCAAATTAGAGCTACTAGCTGGACTTCTGGTGGAAAAATCTGGTTGGACAAAGAAAAGCATAACACTTTTTCTGCCATCCATACTTTTGCATTTGCATTTCATTTCATTAGTGTGCAGCAGCTAATCCTTGGAAATCATGGATCTTGACTGAAGTGGATGGACCTAAAGAAATCTGCGACTTCACTCTTCACCTTCACTGTTTGATTTCAGGGCTGGTGGATCACCAAGCAGACATAACAGGCTGCATGTGATATTGTCTGCAAACTTATTTTAAGCAAGATTCCTAAAGCCAAGGGACTTAAGATTGCTATCATTTTACTTTTAATACACTTGAATAATCTATTTGTATTCAGTTGATGAGTAGTCTTTTTAAAATTGCGGGGGGGTTTTAGGTTCTTCCTCAGTTTTCATTTCAATTTATTGTATTTGAATGCTGCTCCATGATCTTTTGTTCCTAAATGTGAAAAAAATATTCCCCATTATCCCCATTTTGAGTCATTTTCTTTTTGACCCACGCCCAGTTTCAGCTAGCAACATTGATCCAAAACATTTCCATGTCCTTCTGCGTGCCAACGTGACTTCTGCTTTCAAAACAGATGGGCAGAGAAGAAAGCCAGGCGGAATCTCTATCCTTGGACAGATGTCTTATTAAAATAAATAAATTAGGAATCATACTAATTAATTCTTTATTCCATCTTTCCCCAACTCAGCCATTTAAATACATTGGATTACATTCTAACCATTCTGGTAACCTATCGGGAATAGGCTGTTTGTTTGAGGTTTCAAATTTAAAACATGGCATTGCTGTTGGAATATAAGGGGAAAAAACCCACATTAACCAGTCGTGGAAACAAAGAGAATGTCTGTCTTTCTCTCCATTTAGAAACTGCACTATATCTGCTATAAGCTCAGAATTTTGGAGTACATCCATTTGGATTAAACCCAATCAATGCAGACAAGCACATTGCAGTGATAGTCCGTATCCACCCTTGCAACACTGATTATGAGACTCTGCAGAAAAGTATTGCCCTTTTACAGGTGTTTGGGAGTTTTGTGCATGGCTGAAGCCCACCGAGAGGTTTACATTATCTTCTGGCAGCTGTGGAGAGCTGCATGTGCAGCTACAAAGATCTGAGAAGTAAAAACGTGTTTAACTGCGGTTTGGCAGACATTGTGGTTTGGCAGACCAGTGTTATGAAATCTCAGCATGCATTATATGTGGGTTGCAAATGTTATAAAAAGGGAAATTAGAAAAAGAGTTTAGTCTTTTGGGCTCTTCTCATTTTTTTGTGAGCTACCTCTCTCTTAATTAGGGCGGTGCGGTAGCTCGGTGGTTAAGACGCTGGGCTTGTTGGCTGGAAAGCTGGCAGCCCAGGTTCGAGACCCAAGTGCCAAAGGACGGGATGAGCTCCCATCCTCGCCCAAGCTCCTGCTAACCTAGCAGTTCGAAAGCAGGCAAATGTAAGTACATAAATTGGTACCACTTTGGTGGGAAAGTAACAGTGCTCTGTGAGGTCAGGCAGGCCACTTGACGGCAGAAATGTCTTCAGACAGCGCTGGCTCAATGGCCTTGAAATGAAGATGAGCACCACCCCCTATAGTTGGCAATGACTAGACAAGTAAAATCTGCAGGGACTCCTTTTTTCTCTCTCTTAGTACACAGTATCTGCAATTTGTAAAAAAGGTTGTTAAGAAATGACCCCCATTCTCCCTCCTTAGTAGTGTTCCTCTGCAACACAGAGATTAAGACAGAGCAAGAAAGTTGCAGCAAATGCTTGGAGCAAATGTTTGTTGTGGCCATAGAATCCTTCTGACTGCAGATGAGGGGGCTGTGAAAAAGAGACAAAAAGAAATGGTTGGGCAGACCAAGCTTTTCTTTTTCTCTGGAGATAATTTTAAAAAAGAAAACAATTGCAGCTCATCAGGGATGCCTTTCCCAAGGTACGAATTTCACAATGTGAGGAAGGATCAACCAAATCCCGAAAAAAAGCCATCATGGCTTTCTTGCAGGATCCAGGGATACTGGTATCTGCAATGGAAGTTTGCCCTAATTTGGAGGCCAAAAAAGGAACACAAATTGTGGCAGAAAAAGTGTAAGGTTATAATAAAGCATGCCAAAAAAGGAATGAAAGGATGATGAAGATGATGATGATGATGATAATCCAAGAGAAATAACAAAAATGTATTTAAATATATTCAGAACTAGCTAGAAAAGGGCTAGGCTGTTAGACCATGAAGAGTAAAAGGGATGCCCAGGGAGTATATGGACACTGCAGAGAAAGGAAATGAATTATTTGCACCTGTCTTCACTACAGAAAATATAGGACAGATACCTGAGCCTGCACTGATTGTCTGAGGGAAGGAATCTGAACAACTGAAGCCAGCCAAGATAACAAAAGAAAATATTCTGGCTTGTTTTGAGAAACTACACAGTAAAAAAATCAATGGATCCTGATTGCTTCTACCTAAAAGTTTTTAAAGAACTCAGATATACAATTGCTGAGCTCCTAGCAAAAATATGCGACTTGCCTTTCAAATCAGACACAGGGCCAAAGGACTGAAAAGTGATTAATGATAGAGCAATTGTTTAAAAGGAACTAAATGAGATCTGGTAAATTTTAAAGCTGAACAGCTTAATTACTGCTCCACGCAAACTGGTGGAAACAGTTATAAAATGTAATTAAGGCTCAGAGTATAATCAGACCGTCCTGTTACTATGACTTTCTCAGCCTACGAGTTCTCAGTTTCTTCTGTCCTCGTAGCTGCTCTCTGTTCAGGCTTAGCAACAAGGCCAGCAAGTGATGCTGTTCTTGCCATTTTAATGCAATAAACACAATGGAAAATATCTCTCTGCTTTCTTCTCCTATAAAGCATCACTTTCCTGTTGGAAAAATAACCATTAATTGCTCTCCTTAACAAGTAGTTGGGTAGGGATGGGAAGGTAGGCAAACAAGTGGGGATGGTTGGCTTAATCCCTTGTCAAGTTGCCTAAGAAATCACAGGACTGAGGGTGCTCTGTGCTTCTTATCTCTCAGTTAGACCGGTTTTGAATATGGGCTTGACACTCACTGAAAAAGCACTAAACTCATTTGGTTCTTTAGGCATTAAGCGAGACTAAGTGTTGAAACAGCAAACAAGTTTATTAACTCAGAACAGAAGCAGCCCTAATGGCTGCTGCACAGCTATTTATACTGTTAGCCACTTAGGCGGCAACCAATAGGTTTAAAGAAACAGTTTCCTGCCCAAGCCTCATTATCAGCTTGGAGACAGCCAGTCTGGCTTTCAGTAACCGTTACATAACACAGAATCTAGGTCAAACATTAAGCAAGTGATCAGACATTAAGCAAGTGATTAAAACAGTTATGGCCAATACATTACACTCATGTCCAGCAATAGTACACCTGGCAGCCCAGATAGATGCTGGGTAAAATGAGTGGGAACAATTGAGAATGAATAAACTGCTTCTTCAACCAGTATTTTAATGAACATGGTCAGGAGTATCCTGAAATATCCCATGAAGCTGGTAAAACAGGACCGCTTCTTTTACCAACCTTTTCCTGGAAAATCTGCAAGGAACCTGTTGGTGTCAGAAAGAGCAATATGTAGTTGGCAGAACCTGGTTCTGTTTCCCAGTGTTCATCATGAAAATAGCATGAGAGCTAGTTTTCTCTGAAAGGCAGATCTAGGACCCTTTCAGAAATCTTGAAACAGAGATCTAGTGCTCTTTCAGAAGTGAGCTAAATTCACTCCATATCTATAAAGACAGCTTTATCCAGGCAAATATTTCTGTAGGAACCAAATGTACAATCTCTCCAACAGCCTCAGACAAAATGGCCAAGGTGGAAAAAACCTAAGGGAGGTAGCATGCCCTGTAGTAACGGGTCCTGTAGTAGCTTACTATTCATTAACCACACTGCCAATGTTAGTAAGGCATCCTAGATCACATCCCTAACAGAATGTATTTGAGGAAAAGAGGAAAAAAACATTAAAACATGAACAGCTAAAGACGACTTTGAACTGCCTGAGCTGTGGATTGGACATGGTGTTAAATGCAAAATGGGGAAGCCAGAAATTTCAGCTGCATTAAATTATTATGTAGCCTAAGAAGAATGAACTGCAGAAAGTCTCTCACACCTTGGTCATAAGGAAGACTACATGAGCTTTCAAAACGGTGGTTTTAAATGGATTTGTTTTTTTAAAAAGTCATCATTACTATACCTTGCAGCTCACCATACAAATTTAATGTAAACAAAAAAGTTTAAATTCTATGCAGTTATCAGAGAAGAAAGCAAGTTATCAGGACATATGTAAATCTGAAATTCTCTCTAACTCTTGATGAGCTAAACCATCTACATTTTGCATTATTTCCACCAGCATACCCCAAATCCACATCTAGGAGACATCAAGTTGGGAAAAGGTCAGCTAAGCAGTGAATTAACTGGGTTAACCCACTAAACCATAATGTAGTTTGCTAGCTCCAGTAAACCCAGTAAATTATTATGGTTCAAAGCAAAAGTTAAAGAAATCATGTCTACATGTCTTATGTAAACTAGGCTTACGAGTCTTCCTTCTTTAACATAAATATATTTTAGAGATAATTTATTCTTTTGTAGGGTGCTGCTATCTTTTTTTAAAAAAACCAAAGCTCTGAGCTTTGAGGGATGAGTATGAAAAGCTGAGATTGCTTCCTTGGATGCACAACTAGGTGATGGTCCAAGTGTCGAATGCCAGGCCGGAACTATGGAAAGTCTGCAGAGGGAGGACAGCTTGCAAAGAACCAGTTGTGTTCTATTTTTAAACTTCAAAGCATTTTAAAAGCTTTTGTTGACAACATTATGTATATGTTCAATGTTTTCTTTGCATCACTTCTCTAAACATGCCTTTCCATCGGTACTTCAATTCTCTGGTCACACATGGGATCCATCCATTCCACAGGGGAATGACAAACCCATGATAACATAGCATGTGATCACCAGACTTAAAGTAGGCCTAGCCCTAGGCCAGGGGTAGGCAACCTTGGCTCTTTTATGACTCATGGACTTCAACTCCCAGAATTCAGAATTCTGGGAGTTGAAGTCCACGAGTCATAAAAGAGCCAAGGTTGTCTACCCCTGCTAGACAAAGTTCAGCACCTATATTTTAGCTCCATTTGTAGACTGCAAAGGGATGCCATTCTTGAGGAGTGAGTGAGAAGGAGTGTCCTACCTAACTTCCTAAACTATGGTGTACCAGAGTTGAAGCACTGTGAAAACGTAAACATAAGAGGTAGATGAACACTTAAAGTGTTTTGCTCACATTTAATTAAGGAAGAAGACCATCTGCAACTTTTTTTTGTAAGGAAAGAAATATTTGATACTAATCCTGCTCTTTTTCTCTGTTGAAATGGGTGGTTGCTTCGGAAAGCGGAGGTGGATAGGAATGCACATTTAAATGTGGATCCTTGGCAGCAAGAACTGTCGGCATTTGGATGTACACTCCAAGTGTATTTCTGCACAGTTCCCAATCCAGGAAGTAAAACATACGTGAGAGTTAGCTATATATGTGAACCTCTATCTCTGAATCAGGATTAAAATTTCATATTCTACTTCTACTGCATGTTTCAGATGAAGGAAATTTTGAAGCATAATATTTTAAAATAAGTGTTTATAGCAGACGCACAAATTATCCAGGCCCGAATTTCCACAAAGCAATGAAATACTGTACTTAAAGAAACATCAAACAAAAATTTATCAGTAAGGAAATCAGTAGAGGGGGAGGCTTAAAAGCTTTTTGTTTAGAATTATTTGAATATATTGTCCATTAGAGCATTTTGCTATGAAGAATATAAACCATCCTCTTTAATATCTACATGAAGCAACTGCTGAGTGAGGTCATCCACTGATTCAAGGTCTGATCCCATCAATATGCAGATGATGCCCACTTATATATCTTGATCCTGGACCAACCAGTTGATGATGTGGTCCATCTCCTGACCCAAGGTCTGGGAGCTGTTTGGCTCTGGATGAGGAAGAACAGAGGCAGGCTCAATCATGCCAAAATCAAGGCCTCCTCAGGGTACCGTCAGCTAGGCAATGTCGGCTGGCGACCCCCAGAGGGAGGGCCTTCTCTGTGGGAGCGCCAGCCCTATGGAATCAGCTCCCCCCTGAGCTTCGGATGGCCCAAAACCTCCAATCCTTTCGCTGCGGCCTCAAAACACTCCTGTTCCACCAGGCTGACCTGGACTGACAGGCATTTTAATTAATTATAGTTAGAATTTTTAATTTATTTTTTAATCTTTAATTTTAATTTATTGCACAGATGATTTCAATTTTATTTTTATCTTGATTTCTGTACTTATTATATGTTTTGTTGTTAGCCGCCCTGAGTCCTTTGGGAGATAGGGCAGGATATAAATCCCATCAATAAATAAATAAATAAATAAATAAATTTCTGTAGTTATTTGGGTCCCCTAGTTCAGAGGACTTTTCATCTAGATCTTAAATGGGGTGGCATTTCCTCACTTGTGATTAGTGTGCAACATGGGGGTCATCTAGAGGTTCTTTAGACAGCTACCTATGCTTTGATCATCTTACAATTGGACTACTGCAACATGCTCTACATGGGGATGCCCTTGAAGAGTACATGGAAGTTACAGCTGGTCCAGAATACAGCACCCTGGCAGTGATTGGTATAATATGATATGCACATATGGCATCATTGCTTCATGAGCTGCACTGATTACCAGTTAGCTAATAATAATAATAATAATAATAATAATAATAATAATAATAATAATAATAACAACAACAACAACAACAACAATAACAACAACAACAGTAATAATAGTAATAGTAATAATAGAGTTGGAAGGGACCTTGGAGGTCTTCTAGTCCAACCCCCTGTTCAGGCACTTCACTTAAAACATCACTTAAAAGATGATGTTTTTAATGATTCATCAACAAAATGACAAGTTTGCAGAATATGATCTCTTAATGTAAAAATGTCTTTCTTTCTGTTGCCAGATCTTTAGTTCTACTTTAGAATCTTTCACGTTTCTGGACAGCCTGGCCATTATATTATTTATATCCTGTACAATAGCTATGCTTCTCTCATTTTCGACTACTTGAAAGCATAAGACTCATTTAACCAAGGCCAAGGCCTGCCAGGGTATGGAAACTCAGAAACTGTCTATTTGGAAATCTCCTTCCCCCTTTGAAATTAAAAACTTTTCAGAAAGGAGTTTGCCGACACTAAACATCTGGCACTTTGCACACAAAAATATAGCTAATATATATTTTTATTATACATATTCCATATATTTAATAATATATGTTGGAATTCCTTTAACTCTTTAAGAGCTGTGCACAGATATAGAACTGAGAACCTCTTATTCTGAGATGGCTGAAACAAATGCAGAGGTAGAGCTTCCATATTAATTGGTTTTTATTCTATACATATATTCTTATTTATTTTAATAGTCCTTCTAATAGTGTCTTTAAAACAATAGCATATGCAAGTGCCCTCATTTGATGACTACCTAATCAGCCAGCATTTGAACTTAGGACAATATTAGACAAATGGTCATTGCAATTGAACCTCATACTTATGGCTGTCATGGTATCCCATAATCACATGGTATTTATGACTTTCCCTTACAGTTTTTTTTTATTTTTATTCCCCTACCCCCACAACAGATCTCTTGTGGCAGGCTGAAAAGAATCATGAATTGACCCAAAGAGGCCAGTAGGCAGACTGAAACCTTGTCTGCCTGTTCTGCAAAGGGTTGAGTTTTGCATATGCAGGTGTGGGAGGAATCCAGAGAAAGAAATATTTTGGGAAATATTAAAAAGGCAGAATATATTTTCCCAAAGGATCTTAAAGGCAGAAACCAACCCCCTCCCTGCAAGTCTCTGTGCCCCAGACAGAAACCAGGTCTGCAGAAATGCAGATGTGATTATCTTGTCAGAAAGATTGGAGCCAGGAAGCTTGGATTAGAAAGACAAAGATCCCTAAAATCAGTGGTGGGATTCAGCCAGTTCACACCACTTCAGCAGAACCAGTAGCTATTTTTTTGTTGCCCAGGCCCAGAATGGACTTCCAGAAGTGGCATCCACACAGATAACCAATTGTTCACATATTTGAATCCTACCACTGCCTAGAATCAACAATCCCTCACACCAAAAAATCCAACAGTCATCAGCCCCAGCCCCAGGGAAGCAGGATATGACCTTTGGAACATAATAGGATTAACCCACCACCATCAGAATACCAGAAAGGCACACTCAGACTCAGGTCAAAGTTCATGCCACAGGAACAACTCCAAACAAAAGCTCAAGAAGATATAAAAACCCACCACTCTGAGCTACATGTGGTCAGCTTTCCCAGAGCCATCTTTCCGTCTGGCTCTCCTCTTCAATAAACTACAACCTTCTTTCTAAAGCAGTCTCCATTTTGTTTATTCCCAACTTGCACTGGACCCTGATGAAGATTTTTCTTTCAGCACAGGCAATCCATATTATCTTAGAAAACAAAGATTTGGGGACATCTGTTGAGGTTCCAAACACAGACATAACACAAGTAACTCCTGCAATATGTCAAACAAACTACATTATAACTGCCAGATGGCTCTTGTGCTTTTTTCTGACATTGTAGAAATTACAGACCAGAGTCTATCAAGAGCAGCCAAAATAGCAGCACAATTTCCATAATCTGTTTATAGCATTTTTGTGCTAATTTACATGTCCTCTTCAAGGCACCTCTCTACCTAATTTAGCTCTTCAAAGGAAGACAATGAATACACATGTTTCCAACTTTGTGCTACCATGTTCTGCTTGTATATCTGAATGGCATTACGCTCTAGAGTGATCACTAGATATTAAGAGTCTCGCTGTCTTTAGCTCCTAAAAAGAAAATTTCTATTAAGGTTTCCAAAGAGCAGATTTGAACTTCTTTCAGAATTCAGAGTGAAAGCAAACTATTCCTTCTCCTCATATCTCAGTTTCCTGCTTTTATTTTCAGATGAAAACTGAAATGCTCAACCAATTCTGGGCTGTTTTCTGTGAGTAAATTCTTCACAGTTCTCTCATTTTATGAACAATCTTCTCCATTGTACTGAGGTTCATGAGGGATGCCCAGCTCTGAATCTCCAGATGCTGTTAAACTGTAACTCCCATCACCGCTCACTAATAGATTGCAAACTGCAGTTAATATGTTGAGATTCATTCTTGGATTCAATGCTGGACCCTCAAAAGTATATTTACAGCTATCTATGAATGTTAATACAGAAAAAAAATCTCACGAGTTCTAGAAAATATGCATAGGGCCACAGGCTTTTTAAGAACAGATAACACATGCACATTTTGGCTAACACAGATGAGATGAAATCTACTTAATCCATTTCAAATCACTGTCAATAGCACACTTTAATTATACATTTCAAAAGCTGGTTTAAGAAGTAGCACCATCTCTAAAGGCAAAACTTGCATTCTTTTTAGTCTTCTGCAAGCAAAAATCCACTGTCCCAGTACAAATTTCCATAATCTAAAAAAAACCCTTAAACTGCTATAAGCAACAACTGTGTTTTATTTTTAATTCTACATTAAAGTCAGACTTCTTTATTTGAGTAAGAGCAACAATGAACAATGAAGCAACAATGAACAATGAAAACTATAGCATTTTTACAATTATGACTTTTAATAAAGTCATAAAATGTACAACTAAAAGGTTCTTCATACCTCCCTTGGGCTCTGTCTGAACCTCCCCAAGAAGATACATCTGACAGTTTGGGAAACCCTGACATAAACGTTCCTAGATATATTTTGGAAAAATGTCAGAAGTAGTAGCCATTATTAATGTTATCCACCATAGATTTGCCTAAGGTTCTTCAAAGTCATCTGAAGAAATGGCAGCTCCTAGCCAACTTGGTTGACTGGGAAAAGAAAAAAATCCAGTGATTAAGGTGCTGAGCTAGAGACTGTGAGTTGTAACCCCACCTTAGGCATGAAACCAGCTGGGTGATCTTGGGCCTGTCCCTCTCAGCCCTAGGAAGTAGGCAATGGCAAACCACTTCCAAAATCTTGCCCAGAAAACCTCAGGGACTTGTCCATGCAATTTCCAGGAGTCAACAATGGCTCAAGGTACCAAAAGAAAAGAAAAGCCAATTTGATTGATTGGGAAAGCTAACGGTCACTTCTGGCTGGTCTTTGGAGGAGGTAGCCATCTGAGAAGAAGACCAGGCAACAATCTGGACAATGGCAATGGCAAGCCACTTCCATAAATGTGAAGGTGATCTGGCTACAATTTCTATCACCCCATTGATCATGAAGGTAGACTTGGTGGATCTAGCTGTCTTCCTCTCTCCCCACTCCATGCGCATCCTTCCCAAAACTGAGGACTTAGGGGACGCGTATAGTCATCCCAAATGGAAGGAGTAAACCATTCTTCAATCAAAGGTACTGTATATGAAAGCCATGTTCCTCTACCGTAAGCTTCAAACCACTTCCATAGCACCTCCAAGAACCTGCATGGATGCAGCCACAGAAGCTAAACTTAATCTATTTGCCTCTGCATATTATTCAGTAGTGAATTTCATAGATATGTGGAAAAGCCCTTCTTTTTCTCTGCGCCTCAGACTCTCGCCATTCAGCTCCAGGAGACAATTCTGAATACTTGTACTAAGGTACAGGGAGAAAAGGAATATCTTTATCTGCTTGCTACACACTAGGTATAATTTTATAAACTTCTCATCATTTTCCTATTTAACTTTTCTGTAAACCAAAGAGCGCCAGGCTTCCCAGGAGACATGGCTTCAGCTGCTCCATTCTGCAGGTTTTTGAGCTTGCAATATTCTACGTAAAGACTTGGCCAAATTAAATTTATAAGACTTCCCTGAAGAAAGAGCCACTCTAATCTCACCACAAATAGTCCTGATTTATCTATCTTGGCATTTTTATTAAGGAACATGTAATCTTTCATGTTTGATATTGTTCAATTTCTGATTTTTGAAAGTTAGGTATGCTCTGTTTCTACATCAACTTGAGATGCATATTATCTAATATACAATTCTGGTAAGCAATTTTCCTCGATATCATGCATTTTATGGGCACTTTTGCCTACTCCATGCACTTTTGTGTGGACCCTTCCGACCCCTCCTGCAATCACAGATGCCATGCCAGCCCTGCCTTTCGGCTGCCAAACCTCCCCCAGCCCTCCCCCTGCAATGCCAGAATCCACGCCAGCCTTGCTCCTCCACCCCCTTTCGTTTGAGTTGCAAGCCAAGCTGTCTTTGTGAAGACCCCTTGAGGTACCCCTCCCTCCCTTCCTGGTCTCCCCCAACACACCCCAACTGTTTGCCCCCTCAGAGGTCCTGGTGGCTGCTACTCCCGCTGCCACTCCCCCTCCCTCCAGTCCTGGTGACAAAGCTGCAAGGCCCCAAAACTTGCAGTGCACCGCAGCACTTTTAAAAAAAATCTTGCATCACACGCTGCCCCCCACATTCAGTCCCTTCGATTGTTCATTGCATTCTGCCCCTGCAGCACCATGGCTTCTGCCTGCCACCCGATTGGATGGTGGCTATTTGTCCCATGCAGCCTAAGGCCCAGGACAAAGGGTGCCTCGGTGAATGGGCCGGGGCGAAGGACGTGAGCAGAGGGCCAGAAGCCTATTGGCCATGGAGAATGGCTGAGGGAGGGCCAGCGGAGGAGGAAAGCTAGCTATAAATGGGCTGAGGCAGGCGGCAAGAGGCAAAGGAGGCATGGCCAAGAGTCTGTGCCTAAAGGTCCCATTTCATGTTTCTTATGATGTAGTGGGCTGCGTGGCTTCAGCCCATGTTAATTGTCATATAAGATTATATCTTATTGCATGAAGCTAGTTAAATGTATATTTCACTAACCAGGTTAGATATGTCATGCTAATTCAACTTGAATATAATATATGGAATAAGTCTCAACACACTACACTGTGATTGTTAGAGGATGAACCAAGTGCAAAAGTGAACAATCAAAATAAAGCCTTTGAGGAATTCTGGAGAGCTAACATAAAACAACAATGGTCCTGTGATCTGGCAGCTTACATTACCTTTTTGTCAAAGCAAATCTGGTGTTATCTATTGATATGAACAGTTAACGTGTTTTGTTTTAAATGTGTCTCCAACTGTTTTGGAGGGAAACTGAAGTTTGTATTTGAGCGGGAAAACCAGCTTTAAATCTGATTGGTCGCCGCCTACTGGTGGCACGTATAAATATCTGTCAGTCTGTCTGTTGAGTTCAGTTCTGTTATTCTTGCAATAAACCTGTTGCATTAGATCGGCCTGGTCAATGTCTCCAAAAACCCACTACGCAACATCTGGGTTGTGTGGTTCTTTGGGAATGGCATGGCTGACATATTCCACCAGCCAGTGATCTGAGTGAAAGGGGCAGGGCCAGACCTTCCCATTTGCCCAAGGCACAGCATTGATTACCTCCCATTAAGTTTATTTAATTTCACTGTCCCAAGTAGTCATCTCAGCAAACAGGAAGGGCCTCAGGTTAAGTAGGGGGAAAAACTCTTTGGGGGAAAAGGAAGAATCAACACAAGGCTGTTTCAATTCTGCACTGCATTTGGAGGAATGTGAAAATAGTGGCAATGTGGAAGTACCCTCAGCAGAAATGAGGCCATCCAACATCAGAAGAAGAAATTTAGAGGAAATACTAAGAGGTGGAAGGTTTATATTCTAATAGGGAAAGGTGAAAAACATTTCAAAGTGGAGTAAAGGGAGTTCAGTGGCTTAGGAACACAAGGAAGAGAGGAGAAAGAGGGAATATATCCTAGAAAACACAATGTAAATCCCTGAACACTGAATTGTTCCATGCTGTGACATTTACGTGCACTTTTCGGCTGATTTATAGGAAGGAACTATACGTGAAGCTACAAACTGTTCAACTGCCTTCTCTATATACTCAAGAGAATAATTGCCACAAGAGAAGATTCAGATTTATAGCTTTTATTCCACTGCTATGCAGAGCCTTCCTCCCTATCTACATTTATCCCAATAAATTCTGGAACTCATTACAAGAGCCAAAATGTTACTTTTAGGTTATTCTCTCACGGGAGATATATGTGCATATGTGTACCAGTGTGCACATGTATATAGTATAGAAATGAATAATCATCTTGTGACATTATAAGCAAAAAAATCCAATTTAGCGCTCTGAGTTTTTCTCAGTCTAGTAACACCTGAGTGGATGGTTTTCTCCCGTGGAATTAGTTTTGGCAGCGTTTGACTGGGTTTGCATAACACTCTAAACCACAATTTTAGTTCAGCCTGTCTAGCAAATGTGTGAACCCAGCCCAGCTGAGATAGACTTGACCATTTAGTGCAGACATGTCAAACTCGCAACGTCACGTGACTTTGTGCAATACATCGGGATGGTTTTGCCATTGCTGGCAATGGGGTGGGCGCGGCTTCCACGTGATGTGTCCAGCCCGTGGGCTGGCAGTTTGACACCCCTGATTTAGTGTGTCCTGTGGACCACCTAGATATAGATTGAATGAATGTTTAATTAATCATGGGTTAGCTAGTCCTGAGAACACTGTCACTCATTCATAGTTAGCTATCCAGCTTGAACCTCATTTAGGAGGGCTGGTTAAGGGATCTCATTTTTGATTTCTGTGGATCTGTTGAATTCTAGGAGTTGGATTAGCAGCAATTCTAGGACAGGGGAAGAAATAGGCTTAGCTATTTGGGGGGGGGGAGAAGGAATTGGATCTCACATGCCCTTTTAAATTCAAAAAGATTGTGTGATATAATTAAAGCATGTCATGCTTTAATAACTTTCTTGAAAGATAGCAAGAGTGATAATTAAAGCATGCCATGCTTTCATGAGTTTCATGAAAAATAGCAGTCTTCGGCTGCTTCTCAAACATTTATGAAGCAAGTCATCATGTAAATATTCAAGGATCAAAGCTAGGCTTGTGATCATTACAGTAACGAAGCAAACTGGCCAGAGACATCACAGCAAGAAATTATGTTATGATCACTGCTTTCTGGATTATTAACTGCAGATGAACAGGCATTCAAATATAACGAAAAGGTCAACTTGTTCTTCTTTCCTAGTTCCTTTGAAAATAACACTTGACCTTTCATATTTTGGTTTCTTTCTTCTTATGGACAGGATGCCTGGTTTTATATCAGGCTGGGGTGGCCTCCCTGTGTCCTAATTAGACAGGAGACAAGTACTGTACCAGGATAAGGGCATCCATGGTACCAAAAGAAGATAATATATGTGGCTCAGGGTTGAACTGTGGAGTGTGCCTTTATTGCCAGCAGCTCCTCTTTCTCAGTCTGATGTTTTAAGCTTGACAATATTTTGACAATAATGGCCTGAGGTTTTCCCAGTTATCTAGGCAGTTGCTAATGCCTCCAAGTCACAGAACCAAATGCTGTAATTCTGTTAAGTGCTCAGACTAAATGACAGCAGAAGAAGAAAAAATAGCAGGTTTCTATTAAGTCTGTTCAAAAAAGAAAATATGCACCATTAAGGCCTTCCCTTCCATGATGAGCAAGTAAAATTGTTACCACCCCTTTTTTGTTTTTCATTTGCAGATAAATGCCTCTAAAGCAGGGATAGGCAACCTCGGCTCTTTTATGACTCATGGACTTCAACTCCCAGAATTCCTGAGTCAGCTGACTCAGGAATTCTGGGAGTTGAAGTCCATGAGTCATAAAAGAGCCGAGGTTGCCTACCCCTGCTCTAAAGAATGCCAGTAGGATGATTATCATCCTTCTTAGGTCCTGCTTGTGCATTCTCTGAGGGATCTGGTTGGTGGCTGCTGGGATACATGGCCTGATTTAGTTTGACTTGTAATTTTAGTGAGCATTAAAAAAGGTCATTTATTTGATCCAGATGATATTTCATCTGAAAGTAAGGTTTCTTAAAGGAGATTTGCAGGCAGAAATAATATAAGGTTTTTTAAAAAGTGGTTGCTTAAAGGCTTAAAGTTTTATTGTAAATTAGGAATGCATCTACTGCCTACAACTTTGTTTGCAAAGGACTAAAGGTATGGGTTTTTTAATGCGCTATTAGTTAAATTCACAATCACCTGATGCATTATTATCTGATCCAAGATAATAATGAACAGAAATTAAGAGGTAGCAATAATACAAAAAATGCAGGAGACTTAAACAAAATAAAAGCACTCCCTTATTTATTAGTTGTTGTTTTTTTACTCATTATACTCATTATAGGTGTCGCTTCTTGGCATTCCTATCTGACATCCAAAACAGGATAAGTGTATGATTTGGCAGTGCTAAAGGTAGACAACTAACAAGGAGATGTCTATATGTGGCAACTTGCTGCACATTAATATTTCTGATTTAGCGAGGACCTCTTTTCTTGATAGATTGGAAACTGTGGTATTAACAGTTAAGCTCATTGATTCATCTATATCTACCTATTTCTACAGAGGGAAATAAATCAATGGCGTTCCTCAATAACTGGGGATGGGTAGCAAAGTATTGTGCTGGTTCCACTGGTGTTGATAGAGGAAAAGAAGTCCAGGTTTGTGGCCCTGGCTTTGTGGGGTGCCTCAGGGCTTGGTCCTGTCTCCCCTTCTGTTTAGTAGCTACATACAACTGCTGAGTAAGGTCATCTAACAGTTTGGGGTGATGCATCACCAATATACAGATGATAATCAGCATTATATCTCCACCCCTGTAAGCTGTGAGGGCTGGGATGGGCTGCAACAAACCTGAGGTCAATCCTCACAAGACTGAGTGGCTTTGGGACTTTGATCTTTCTACTACCAGGAACAATGGTCTTGGCTGGGATAGCACTCCCTTAGACAGACCCGATGCATAATTTGTGGGGTCTTCCTGTATTTACGGCTCTTGCTTGAAGATCAGAGTTCAAGATGGGAAGAGTTTAGCTTGTATTGACAGGGCATTATGTCTAAAGCAGACCAATATGAGGAATGTGAGTACACATGGATACACTTTCAATTCCTTTCCTGAATAATAACAAAAAACATCTACAGTAGATAACTATTTTGATTCAATCCCTTTGAAAAATATTGTTATGAACATGTCAATAAGCCAGAGGGATGAATATAACCGAGCAGTTCAAAAGCATGTAAATGCAAGTAGATAAATAGGTACTACTTCAATGAGAAGATAACAGCGTTCTGTGCACCTTGGCATATAGTCATGTTGGCAGTATGACCACGGAATGTCTTTGGATAATGCAGGTTCCTTTGGCTAAGAAATGGAGGTGAACATCACCCCCTGGAATCAGACCTTTTTAAAATTTGGAAATATTTTATTACCGAACTAGGTAACTAGGTAATAAAACATCTGCAAGCAAATAGTCAAGCTCAAAGAGCATCAAAAACGTCACAATTCAAACCTGAGATACAGAGAAGTCTCTTTCAATTGTAATTCAAGCATTTGAACCTTTCAAGTCAAATGAACTTGTCTAATGACTCAGCCTGACATTTAATGACCACTGCTGCCGTCTTCTCACATTGTCATTGTAAGGTAGATGGACAGAAAAGAATGCTGACGTTTTAGAACATATTTTATAGTGGATTATTTAGTATTCTTTCATATTGAACTGGTGAACTGGTGTAAAAAAAACAACCTAGTTTTAAATACCGGAAAAACCAAAGAGATCATTGTAGATTTCAGAAAAGGCAGGCACAGCCACACTTCTCTGTGCATTAATGATTCACCTGTGGAGATGGTTACCAGCATCAAATTCCTGGGTGTGCAGCTAACAAGTAGGCTGGCTTGGTCGCTCAACAGTGAGAAACTGGTGAAGTGGGCACAGCAGTACCTGCACTTTCTGCGTCGCATGAGAAAAGCTCATCTTCCTTCCACTGTCCTGACCACTTTCTACAGGGGGACGATTGAGAGCATCCTGTCATACAGCATCACAATCTGGTTTGGAAGCATCACTGCTTCAGACAGGAAGGAGGTGCAGAGAGTGGTGAGGATGGCTGAAAAGATCACTGGCAGTTCCCTCCCTCCCATCCAGGACATAGCACAGAAATGTTCTTTGAACATAAGGTTATCTGGGACACTATGTATCCTCTTCACAACCTGTTTTCCTTGTTACCTTCTGGGAGGAGGCTTCGTGGTATCTGTAGCAGAACATCCAGATTTACCCATAGTTTCATTCCATGCAGCATTAACTTTGTGAACTCTCAGGCTTTCCTTCCGTTATATATTCAAGATGGACAGTATTTAATATTTTATTGTTATGAATATGTAGGGGTGTGGATCTATACATATGTTGTATATAGTATGTTTTAGGTGTGTGTCATGTATGTGGCCGTTGTGCCCAGAGTAAAAAAAATGACAATAAAGATTATCTTATCTTATTTTATCTTATTATATACTTTTTATCCCAATGTTCTTATATGAAAGAGAAGTTCTAAAACTGCTAGATAAATAGATCAGACAGACTCTAGGGGCCAGTGCTCATCTCCGTTTCAAAGCCAAAGAGCCAGCGCTTGTCCGAGGACGTCTCCATGGTCATGTGGCCGGCATGACTAGACGCCAAAGGCGCACGGAACGCTGTTACCTTCCCACCGTAGTGGTCCCTATTTTTCTACTTGCATTTTTACGTGCTTTCGAACTGCTAGGTTGGCAGAAGCTGGGACGAGTAACAGGCACTCACTCTGTTACGCAGCACTCGGGATTCGACCTGCCAAACTGCCGATCTTCTGATTGACAAGCTCAGCGTCCTAACAATTCTCACAATTCCTAGGCAACATAAGCCAGGAATTCCATATCTGGAGGGTGACAAAAGAGAGGAACTTGTTCTATACCTTCATTGCTTAGGATCTAAATGCTAGATCATCCCTGTCTATTTCAATCATCCATTCTGGACTCTCCTAGTGCTCCTCCATCTAAGATAATGTTGGAGATAGTTGAAAAAAGCACCTTCTCAAGAGTGACACCACCTTATTGAATGTTTTTTTAATTGATATCATCCAGTGTTGTCCAAAATGTGCTTTTTCCAAAAGGCAAATGGACTGACTTGGTTTATTCTTTGAAAATGTGCCGCTTCTCATCCAAGAAACTTCTTCAGTTTTAACTGAATGAATTGGAAATCTCCATAGACATCATCCGGTGTTCAATATTTTCTGTATTTTTCAATATGTTGTGTTATGTTTCTATGATGCTGATATGTATGATTTCATTATTCTCAGTCTTTTTTTTAGCAGCATAATTTGACAGCACTTCTTAGCTTTAGTTAAGAGTATGAGTAATATGCAGACTTAAGACTTGTCAGCAGCCCTAAAAAAAGAACATTTATATGTATGGAAATAAAATGATGGCTCTTTCTGGGTATTTTTTTTTAAAAATCTTTACTACAATCCATTGCAGTTTTTTGAGCCATATCTGAGCATTCTTTCTTAGTTCAGAATATAAAGAAAGCAGTGAGCATTCATTTTCAAATTGCAGCAGCGTTTTTATATTTATCAGTTATTTGGGGGGGGAAATGAACATCAAGATAGAGAAAAGGAGCCATTTTGTTTTTCCAACAGGCAAGTGCAGAAATATTTGATTTCTTGGGGAGGTTTATGAGAAAATATATTGGTGATTGCAATATATATCCAGCCTATCAAGTGGCTGAGTTGTAAAAGACAGCCATCCTTTAATATATTTTTTTTACTGCTTTAAAATTACAGAAATATATTCATATTTGAAGAAAGTTGTTTGAATCTAATTTGGATCTGTAATATTCCCAGTTTTGTCACTTTAACAAATTCAACCAAAGGAATAATTCATACAGATTAACTAATTCTTCTGCAGTTAGGGAAATATCCTCTGATCATTAGCCTTACATGTATACAGTTCAACAAGATTTAGACAAATATTAAAAGTGGTGTCATTTTTATTCAGGGTCCAAATGAAGTTCTTTACAGAATTCCAACTTGAAATGCATGAATCCTGATAAAGATATGCCAATAAGTTGGCCACAGTATTTATTCATAGTATAATACAAATTTTCTTCATTTTCAATTGCTCTTTCTTCTCCAGAACAATTCCACCAAAAACAATTTAAACCACCTTCCTATGGCTCATTCTAGGCTGTATTACAATTATTGTGACAAATATTTGTATTCCTGGTGTATCATTTAAAAATTTTTTCTAATTTGTTACAAAGCGAGAACAAAAACAATTCATGCCTATTCAGAAAGAGTTAGTTAAGCAGGACCAAAACACAAGCCTAATGTTAGACTCAATAACTAGGCTTAAATCCTGCTGACTATGGGGAATTACCCTGTTTCTGGTGACAAATCTGCAGCTCTAATAGGAATGTCCCCTTGATCCCTGATAGTGTTTATCCATCTTATGGGTTGTCTTCTCCTTCTTCCCTCAATTGTGCCAACATAATCAGGTTTTCTAGTTTGTTGTTATTCACAGTATAAGTCTAAATTATGTGAGATTCTGCTTATCAGTCCTTGCCTCAAGTAAACTGTCAGTCTTTACTCTTTTTCAGGACCAGCTGCTCAGTCCTGAACTAAGACTTAGAACTACTTGGATTCTCCGAAGATTGCATATCCAGAATTTGAAGGTATCTATCTACTTTCTCTCAGTCTTTCCCACTGTCCAGCTTTCTCAGCCACATACTACCACTGGAAAAAACTATTCCTTTAATTATCCTTATACCAATTATCACTGTGATATTCTTATCCTTTTATCTCCCATTGTCTTCCTCCATTGAATTAATCAGTTTTTTTTATTTCTCCAGGACATTTTCCATCTTTAGTTATTCATGAAGCCACGAAAAAGAACTAATCCTCGCTTTTTTGCCTGTTAGCTTAATTCACTAAACATATTAGGTGATGTCACCTTTGCCTCCTTAACACTTAACATTAATCCAGATATTTCGTTTTGTATTTTAAATTTTATAATGAGCAATTCTAAGTAATTCCATCTGCCCATCTCTAAGTCTAACCTCCAGGCCACAATATATTCTTCATTGTAGCCTGATTTACCCAAGCAAAATCTTTGCAGAGGAAAATAAAACAAAGGTAAGCTTCTTTCTTAAATTACAGTATCTTGGTCTTATGTTAGCCATCTGATCCTTCCATTTATTCATTTGGCATTTCTCTATCTGTATAGAATCTTTATTTTTTTTATAAGAATCTTCCTCATGCTTTATTTGGATTAGAAATTTGAGCAATGATTGTATAATGTATACAGTTTCTTGCATCTTCCTTCCGCACCACGGATATATAGAGCATAATTTATTCTGTCTCTAGGCCTTGAAGTCTTGCTCCAAAATTGTTAACGCAGACCTGTTAGCACTTTCGTAGCTTTAAATAAGATTAATACACCTATCATTTTACTTGACAGCTGGTTTTTGGCCTCTCATGCCCAATTTTTTAGACAGTTTTGAAATTCATTTTCCTTTGACCAATTTTATTTATTTTATAGTCCCGTTCCACTATAGTCCTTCCATTTTTCTCTAATTTTTGCCACTAATACAGCTCTTCCATGATTAATCTTGAATAGTTTTATTTCAGCTATACATTTTCTTAGGATTTTCCTGATCTTCTTAAAGCATCACTCATTTCCATTGTCTTGTTAATTTTCCTCTAAACATTACATTTTAGATTAAGATCTCTGTCCCTGTCCTTTTTGTTTAATGTTAAAAACGTGCAATCGATTGAATTTTTTTCATATTGCCCAAAGCTTTCAAACTTATCATATTAGCTTGTTCTGCTGGTCACTTGCACTTTTTCTCCTTTGAGCCTCGAGGTATTGTTTTCCTGTCCTTTACAATATCACATCTTGGCTCTTGGCTCTTTTGCCTAAATTGTTGTTGTTGTTGTTGTTAGCTGCGAAGTCGTGTCCGACCCATCGCGACCCTATGGACAACATTCCTCCAGGCCTTCCTGTCTTCTACCATCTCCTGGAGTCCATTTAAGCTCATGCCTACTGCTTCAGTGACTCCATCCAGCCACCTCATTCTCTGTCGTCTCCTTCTTCTATTGCCCTCGATCTTTCCCAGCATTAGGCTCTTCTCCAGTGAGTCCTTCCTTCTCATTAGGTGGCCAAAGTATTTGAGTTTTAGCTTCAGGATCTGGCCTTTTAAAGAGCAGTCAGGATTGATCTCCTCTAGGACTGACCGGTTTGATCGCCTTGCAGTCCAAGGGACTCGCAGGAGTCTTCTCCAGCACCACAGTTCAAAGGCCTCAATTCTTTGGCGCTCAGCCTTTCTTATGGTCCAACTTTCACTGCCATACATTGCAACTGGGAAGACCATAGCCTTGACTATACGTACTTTGGTTGACAGGGTGATGTCTCTGCTTTTTAGTGTGCTGTCTAGAATTGCCATGGCTTTCCTCCCCAGGAGCAAGCGTCTTTTAATTTCTTGGCTACAGTCCCCATCTGCAGTGATCTTGGAGCCCAGGAAAACAAAATCTGTCACTACCTCCATTTCTTCCCCATCTATTTGCCAGGAATTGAGAGGGCCAGATGCCATGATCTTGGTTTTCTTAATGTTAAGTTTCAACCCAAGTTTTGCACTCTCCTTCTTCACCCGCAACAAGAGGCTCTTTAGTTCTTCTTCACTTTCTGCCATTAGAGTGGTATCATCTGCGTATCTTAGGTTGTTGATATTTCTTCCGGCAATCTTAATTCCAACTTTTGATTCATCTAGCCCTGCCTTTCTCATGATGTGCTCTGCATATAAGTTAAATAGGCAGGGCGACAGTATACAGCCTTGCCGGACTCCTTTCCCAATTTTGAACCAATCAGTGGTTCCGTGTCCAGTTCTCACTGTTGCTTCTTGACCCGCATATAGGTTTCTCAAGAGACAAATAAGATGGTCTGGTACTCCCATCTCTTTAAGAACTTGCCACAGTTTGTTATGATCCACACAATCAAAGGCATACTGAATCTATTAAATTAGGCATTCTGAATCTATTCCTGACATTGATCGTATGATTGCCTGCATATCTTCCAGGTCAAATCACATACATTTCATTTCTATTTAGTACATTTATAAATATATATTTATCTAAAAAATTTAAATATACTATATTTAGCCAGAATAATTCATGTTCCTTTCTACAATATACGCCCAGATGTCCCTGGCAAACTAGGTTGAAGATTTGATTTTTCTATTTTCTACAAGGTTTGATTGTTGCAGAGTCTGTTCCTTGAAGCAGATGTTGGCAATGAACAAAGAGTTATCCTCTTGAAACTTTCTTAACCTCTCCCCTACATTCTTATGTTTACTCAAGACAAGTGACAAATGTTCATTATGACATCAAGACTCAGACGCTATGACTTACATACCTGAATCCAATGTCTGGATGCATGTACAAAAGGCCAGAATTTACAGTATATATTTCATCATTTTTGGTCATCACAGTATAATAGCAGACATCTATTGTTTCATGGTCTGAATGTTTGCAACACAGCAATCAAATTAAAAGTCACTCGTTCTGGCCCACCTAACTTCATTTATTCTTAAAGTAACTTAACACGGGGTGCTTAAATTCCACTTTGACAATTTACAGTTTTCCCTGAAGCATGGCTCTTACATTCCATGCCCCAAATATATATATGACAAGAACATGCAACTTTGTTCTGGCCCCTTCATCACCTCCAAATATACTCAAGAAAGTTCAGAATCCTTGCATTAACAGCCAGAGCATGGCTTTCTGACAGGTGCCTCCCACGCTTTGCACCCAACTTCACTAAAGGTGTGAGCCTTGCTCATGTAGCCGGTTTCTTGGCAACAATTCAAAAGTGGTTTGCCCTTGTCTTTTCCTGGAGTTCCTTCTCCTAGGTGGCTTGGCCTTCCTCACACTTACTGAACTTTACTGGCCCTTCAATTCCTCTTTGTGTTTGCCTTTTAGCTTTTGTTCTTTGTTTTTATTTTACAAGCAAGAATGACCCTACCAGGAGTTCCCATTCTCATCAGTATTGCGCTCTTCTAATATATCGAGGTAAAGTTAGATAATAATAAGAAGAAGAATAAGAATAAGAATAAGAATAAGTTGGAAGGGACCTTGGAGGTCATCCAGTCCAACCCCCTGCTCAGGCAGGAAACCCTATACCATTTCAGACAAGTGGCTGTCCAGTCTCTTCTTAAAAACTTCCAGTGTTGGAGCATTCACCACTTCTGGAGGCAGATTGTTCCACTGGTTAATTGTTCTAACTGTCAGGAAGTTTCTCCTTAGTTGTAGGTTGCTTCTCTCCTTGACTAGTTTCCATCCGTTGCTTCTTGTCCTGCTTTCAGGAGCTTTGGAGAATAGCTTGACTCCCTCTTCTTTGTAGTAGCCCCTGAGATATTGGAACACTGCTATCATGTCACCCTTCACCCTTCTCTTCGTTAAGCTACACATACCCAATTCCAGCAAACGTTCCCTATATGTTTTAGCCTCCAGTCCCCCAATCATCTTTGTTGCTCTTCTCTGTACCCTTTCTAGAGTCTCGACATCTTTTTTACATCGTGGTGACCAAAACTGGATGCAGTATTCCAGGTGTGGCCTTACCAAAGCATTGTAAAGTGGTATTAGTACTTCACTTGATCTTGATTCTATCCCTCTGTTAATGCAGCCTAGCAGTGTTGGCTTTTTTGGCAGCTGCAGCACACTGCTGGCTCATATTGAAGTGATTGTCCACTAGGACTCTGAGATCCCTCTCACAGTGACTACTATTGAGCAAGGAACCACCTATACTATACCTGTGCATTTGATTTTTCCTGCCTAAATGTAGAACCTTACCTTTTTCACCATTGAATTTCATTTTGTTAGATAGCGCCCAGTGTTCAAGTCTGTCCAGATCCTCCTGTATTTTAAGCCTATCTTCTGGAGTATTGGCTATTCTTGCCAGCTTGGTGTCGTCTGCAAATTTGATGAGTTGCCCATCTATCCCCTCATCCAAATCGTTAATGAAGATGTTGAAGAGCACTGGGCCCAGAACAGAGCCCTGGGGCACCCCACTACACACTTCCTTCCATGTAGATGCAGTTCCATTGAGGACCACACGCTGAGTACGGCCTGTCAGCCAGCTACGAATCCATCTGGTGGTGATGCTATCTAACCCACATTTTTCTATCTTATCAAGTAGTACGTTGTGATCTACTTTATCAAATGCCTTACTGAAGTCCAAGTAGATGGAGGGAATCAGTTTAGACACATTAAGGCTTACTTCCATGAAGGGATACACAGGATCTTATAGTTAACGTCTCTGTCTCTTCCCTTTAGATTGGACCTCTGAAAAATGACTTGCTATTCTTACAGCTTGCTAGATCTACCAGAATCATGTTGCAGGTCCTCAGCTTTCAAGTAGATCTTCCATGCAAAAGATTCTTGATTCAGTATTAAACATCTCCAGACCCATCTGGAGAGAATCTTCTAGACAGGCAGCTTTTCTGCTGCCCAGTCCTCCTGCTTACAGTTTGAAATGTGACTAAGATTAATCCAGGCTGTTCAGAACCTTTTTTAGATTTATTCAAATATTGGGATACCATGAGTATAGGCATGTTTACGTATTCATGCAGCTAGAATCTCATAGGAAATTACCAGCCAATCACCACTTCCTCTTTATTTTCCAAAACAAAACCTGATCCATTAATATTTATTTCCACATCCCTGAAATGAAGGTGGAGTAAGGAGAGAAGCAGTAGAATCCAGTGAATTATTCATTACATGTTAATTCACATTTATTATATGCAGAGGGATCATTCAGATATATATCTCTTCCTGTTCCTGAAAGGTTCATTACAAGGATGAAATGAAAGAAATTAGTTATAGAACAAGTCAACCAAAGTGAAATGCAGCACAAAAACCTTTCAGTCCTGAACTAGGGGATGTCTGTCACCTTTTTCGAAGAACCTAATTATTGTCAGTAATGAGTGTCTGATGGCTTAAGGGCACTTCTATATAGAGAATGGAATTTCAGATCTGAAAGCAACACTTTGAACTCTTTGGATCTAATTTATTCATGGATATCTTAGCTGTCTGTTCTTAATCACATTTATACCAAAGTAAATCCCATTACTTGCATGTAGTTTCCCTTCTAAGGAGCCAGTCTAATGGTCCAGTGAAATTGCTACCTTGAATTGCTGGAAAACTATGCCATTTTACAATGTGTTGTTTCCATTGCCAATCTCTGCTCTGCATTAACAAGATAGGTGGTCTGTGCTGTCCTTACTTAGATGTCGCCGGCCAGGTTACGGAGTAGAATTAGTTGGATTCCTGCCGTCATTTCTCTTCCCATCAAGCATCATCTTCCAGTAGGAAAACAACCACCAATCCCTCTCCCTAACTGGAAGTGGGCTAAAGAAAGAACTTAGACAAATGCTTGGAATGGCTGGTTTAGTTTACTGTCAAATTGCCTGACAGGTGGCAAAAGCCAAGGGGGCACCTGGGGCGAAGTAGGCGGTGACTCTTCAAATGACCCTAATGGCTCCTCCACAGCAGCAGCTGATCTCCAGTAGTGCAGTTATTTCTGAATGCAGAGGGCTCACACCGAGTACGGAAATAGCCCAGATGACAAGTCACAAGTGCAGAGGAGAGATGAGGTGGGTTGGGCTGGTTTTGTTTTGTTTGTTTTTTTATGCCTAAGGTAGGACTAAAACTCACAATCTCCTAGTTTCTAAGCTACCACCTTAACCACTACACCAAACTGGCTCTCAGAGACTGTTCTCTCAAATCTGTTCTTGATTGACCAAAGCAGTTTGATCGACAGATAGTGACCAAATCTGCTTTTCTGCAGCAACAGACAGTCCCCAGGACCACCACCATCTTCCAGGTAAACAACAGCCTATCTTTTGCACGGAAAAGAACCAAATTCAGTGGCAGGCATTTCCAGATGGAGCTCAGAAAAAGATCTGTGCCGCTGAATAAAATGCTGAACTAGTTATCCTAATGAGCTTATTTCAATAAAGTAACCTTTTAGCTTGCTTTTTGTTATACTTATAAATGTTTTTACAATTGATGCTTGCTTGAATAGTTACAATAGAAAGAGACATTCAGCCAGGAAAAGCTGAAAGGGGGCAGTAATAAAGAAAAATGCAAAAAGAAAATAAATAATAATTATGCAACACCTTTTAAAATACTGTTAAAGAGAGAGTAAATTTCCCAGAAAATAACCGCAACGCTCTTTCCCAGTGTGTTATAAAGAATCCTTATGCTTCTTCATCCTTCCTACAATTTTGTGTTGTTACCAGAGCGAAGCAAATCTTGGTGATACACATGCATTTATCTCCCCGTCCTTCAACTTCATTGCTCACTTCAGCACACAGCAGTGAAAACGAAGTAAGAGAGAAGGATTGAATGTCTCATCAGTTGGCCAAGCCAGCCTATTGTTCAGGTCTCACTTTTTTAAAAAAAAATTATTCTATTCATCAGTACAACAATCTCAGTTCAGTTCCTAACAGCCAGACTCTTTTTTTAACATGGAGTTCCCCATTAGCACGTCTTGCTTCAGCAAAAGCTTTCACTGATATCACAAAAGATTTCAATCTCACATTCACCATAGGTTGTTCTCCAGTAGGGCCAGTATCAACAGAATTAGGAAAGTGATGCCCCCCCCCAACTCCACCGGTTGCTAGGAGATTCTGGCAAAATGCTATTTGCATTAATAAGGCACACAAAGATTTCCGCTAGATTAGTGCAAGAATTACTTAGCCCATCATCTTCTTTTTCTACCATCTTGGTATTGCTTCCCTACCTGTTTTTCTTGCTAATCCTTGTGTTCTTCAGCTAGAGGGGGCTTGAGAAAGACATCCATAACTGATGGTGCCTTTCCTCGGCCTCTGCTGGAGGACCAACCACAAACTCTCTGAGAGAGAAAAAAATAATTGTTCCAGGAGAACATCAAGGAAAAATACTGACATGGCTGACGTGTGGGTGCTTGTAAAACTTCTCTGAACAGAACGAAGGTGACAAGTTGCTCTAAGCTCCCAATGGAAGAGCTTTACTGGTTGGCTTTGATCTTTAAAGTTTTCAGTGGCCCATAGAAAAGATGGGTAGAGTTCTGCTATTTGTGTATTGGCTGAAATTGTCTTGGGCCTTCTATTGTCATCCCAGGTGTCAGACATTAATAGACACCTCTGTGAGTTCCCTGAATGAGAGAAGTCCTCCGATTTGATCTGTTCAGCTTTTGCCCCCAATAATTCCTTAAATTTAAAAAGCTGAGACTCAATTACATTTTCATACTTTCCATTGTGAAAAATTGCTTTGTCTTTCATATTCTGTACTGGTAATAGCTTCGGGCTACCGAGGACCTTATCACATCTACAAGGGGGATATAGAGTGGGATTTTCAGAGTTTTCAATGTTATTTGCCTTGATTTGCCTGTTGGAGGGCTTATGGGGCATTTTTCATGGATTTCTCATCTCATAACGGGGAAGTAATTGAGAAAGTTTTTCCATTGTCAGAGAGTTTTGCGAAAGCTGCCCAATTAAGAATTGAGGGATTCACACAGTCCTTGAGCTGCTACCCTTTGGTCGTCAGTTATTATCATTATTTCCTTTTTGCAAATACAGAGCTGTGATCAATAAAAAAAAGATTGGCCTAAAGCCATGGGGGGAGATTAAGGCCAGAGAGGGATTTAAATCAAAATTCAGCACTCTCTCAAGAAATGCAACAAGTCGTTGCGAAATCAGAGAAAAACATTTTCCTCAAGAACTACTAAGGTAGCTGCCGCACATCCAAACTGGATTCGATTGGCAGCAGAGTAATACCCTCAGCTCAAGACAATTTAACTACAACTAATGTGGGATAAGTGGATGGAGGAGTGCAATCAAGTCTGAAATGAAAAGGCTTAGCATGAATTGAAAGAAAGGAAGAAAATCCTACAAAATGCAAAGGTTTTATAGGGCCAACTTCACACACACCCTTGCACCATGTACCAAAGTGCTCTGGTTGTTATTTTTCAAATGCACAATACAGGGAGAATAACAGAACAATCAATAGCATATTAAAAATCTAAAAGGTCTGAGCATAGCATGATTACTGTCTCTTTTGTTGGAAGGCTACAGCCAGTGAAAAATACTTTCTTAAAAAAGAAATCAGGCAAATGGGTCAATGCTGTTTGGATGGAAGACACTGAAAGATGGGCAAGAGCGATCTGTGGGATGAAGTAAAAAAAAAGGCAAGATGGTAGCCAGAACATTGCAGTCAAACCTCCACTGTCCTTTATGTGCATCACAGACCCTCAATCACACTGTCTTGGCTGCCATCCTGGCTGTTTTTTCAGACACCCCTGATAACAGGGGAGATCAGTTCTAAAGGCAAATCACACAAAGCAACCAAGAGAAGCTACCTCAAAGATCCTGTCAATCTTCCTCAGCGTGCCTGGCTGAGGAATTCTGGGAGTTGAAGTTTACAAGTCATAAAAGGGCCAGGTTTGAAGACCCCTGTTTAATTCAAGTCCACCACCATCCTCTCAAACTGTAGCCCAAGGCTACAGAGGGGAATGTGGAGACTTCCAGCACCCCCTAATATAGCTAGTGGAAGATATCCATTTCTCACTCCATAGCAGGATTACCAACCTTTCTTTCCTTCAAAATAGGAGCTGTGTGCCTCTGACAAATGAGGCCATAGGTAAAGCAGAGGAAGGAAGCCCTGTTGATCATGGACAAAGATAAACTGGTCAGAAGTAATGGGCTATAACAGGAATGCCCAAGCTTGGCAACTTTAAGACTTGTGGACTTCGACTCCCAGAATTCCCCAGCCAACCATGCTTAAAGTTCCCCAGCCAACTGATAAAAGTTGTTAAGCTTGGACACCCTGCCTGGGCTATAAGAATAACCTTGGGAAACAGGAGGAAGAGCTGCAGCCTAGACCACAACCAGGCTGCTAAGATGAGTCAAAACGGGTGGGGAATGGGGGTCTCCTTGTTCTCTGGAAAATAAAGGCAGGAGAGGGAGAAAATGTTTTTAAATTGGCAAGATTCTATTACTGTAACCTTACAGTAACAGGGGTCTTCAAACTTGGCCCTTTTATGGCTTGTGGACTTCAACTCCCAGAATTCCTCAGCTAGGCACGCTGGCTGAGGAATTCTGGGAGTTGAAGTCCACAAGTCATAAAAGGGCCAAGGTTGAAGACCCCTGCAATAAAGGTAGCATTAGTACTCATGGTTTGGTTTCCTGTCTGAACGACCCTCAAAAAACTGACATCAGGTGATTTGGGGCCTGTTATTTCCTCTCAGCGCAGCTCACTTCATATGGTTGTTGCAGTGTGAAAAACAAGAGAGGGAACACTATGAGCCTTGCTTTTAATTCCTGAATGAAAGGTTATACTGTAAAGCTAACAAACGACTAACTAATTAGGCCATGCAGTGGAAATAATTCCTATTTCTCCAGTACAGAAAACTAGGAGCTTGATAACACCTTTCCCAACTAACAAATAGTATTAAAGGGCATAAGCTCACAAAAAAATAATAAAATACCTTTGTCGGAAGTGGATTGCCAATTCCTGATGTTTTGTCTTGTTTTGTTTTGTTTTGTGCCATCATAGCTCTCCTTTTCCAGTACGGACGATTCTATAGGCAACCGTACTACCCAAAATAGATCATTGTAGCATTTTAGCTACAAAACGAGTTAAAGCTATAATTTAAAGCACTGTAATTTCTTCAAATAAAAGCTCGTTCGGCATTGCAACGGGCTTTCCCAATAGTTAGATCTTTAGGCTGGAGGGATTTTCTCTGAATCGCCACGCCAAGGCTGCAGAAGAGAAGAATCACTGCTTCTCATTCGGCCCAACTCAGGAAGCAGCAGCCCAATCTATAGATCTAACTGTGGCAGCTTACAGTTTATTCATTATAGCTCTGACGACGTTTCTGTTTATTGACATATTCTAAATTGAGCCCGATTGTTTACAACGGGTCAATATTTTCAGAATTGTACCTCACGGTGCTTCATTTAGCTGCGTAGAGGTTTGCGGGAGGCGTGTGGGAGGGGAGGGGAACAAGGAGTGCAGAGCATCACGGGCCCTCGGTTTCATTACACCTCACCGCGCTCTTTCTCTCTTTCTCTCACACGTTCCCCCACCCCCAGACTGGGACAGAAGAGCCGTTCACAGAAAGTAAGGTGTTCCATAGCACTTCAGTCATCATTGATGAGTGGGGAAGAGGCCTTAGCAGGTACGGTGAAATTCTTCCTCCTTTTCTCCCTCCCCTCCCCTCTGCCAACCCACAACAGTTCTGAGCCTGCATAGAGTTTTCTAAATCCCCACACATACTTTGTAAAATAACAAGCAAGGCCAACATTTTGGGTGCGCTAACTGCTCTTTTTGAAAGCTGCTCTGTGCCTCTCTTCATCTTTCCCATTCAGACTAGAATAAATGCTTTTCTGGCTGTGGACCAGCACACGAACACGCACACTCGGAAAACTGGGGAGGGGGAGAAGAGATGCAGGAAGCACTCAGAGACCTCCTTTATACATTTATTGGCCTTATCTGACAACACCGACCCTGTTATTAAAGATTCCATGGCAAATAACAGCTTCTTTCACTGTTATAAAACAACAGGGACTACCATTATTATGACAGGGAGACTCTGCAAGGGCCCTACTGGGCCTATTTTGACATCTAGGAATTCCATTGTGATTTTTTTTTTAAAAAGTAAGTATAAATAATGCAGGCAAATAAAACACACTGCATTCACACCCATACCTCCTGCTGTGTTCAAGGAAGGGAAGAGTGGACAGGTCAGAAGGACAGAATGCTGAGTAAAGTCATCAAGCCTCACCTCTAGGTAGGGAGCAGCCAGATGAAAAAGAGAACAAATTTGGGGGTGGGGTGGGGGGTTCAGAGCTATTACTGTATAGCTGGGCATCAAAAATTTGGGTAATCACTAGTTGGCAGCAAAGGAGGAATGGGAAACAGCTCTTTGATGCCATCTGGTGGTCTTCCGTGGTACTGTCTACAATAAAATCTTTTTTAAAAAATGGGTACAGACCCTACATTGCAAATCTGCAACTGATTGAAAATAGGAAAGGCAGCAGCTATGGCTTCATTTTCTGGCTTAAGGATGACATGCAGCCAGTGTGCAAAAAGGCACTTTTCTGATTCTATATAAAGCATAAACATGGGAGATAACCTGTGTGTTCACTGCTCTAGAACCCGGAAGAGAGATTCCGGTTGCTCCCTCTTGTGATGATAACGTTCATCTAGAACACGGGTGTCAAACTCAATCGCGTCATGTGACGTATCGTGACATACTGCAACGTTTTTTGTCTTTGCGGGGCCAGGGTAGGTGTGGCCTGCGCATGACGCATCCAGCCCGCAGGCTGCCAGTTTGACACCCCTGACCTAGAAGCACTAAAGAGAAGATGGAAGCAGAGGAAATGGATCTCTAGCTGGAAAAAAGGACCAAAAGGGACTGGTAGGTTTCCTCATCTTCTGGCTGGGGAAAAAAAGGCAAGAGGGGAACCACAGTGTTGACCTTAGGAAATAAACATACGGTATGTATTGGGACTACAAAACTCCCAGAATATCCAGCTATTCTGCCAAAAGGCTGGAGATTGTGAGAGTAGAAAGCCAAACCGTATGGAATCCCTTTGAGAAAGAATGCAAGTCATATTGAATCTCATGGTCTCCATTACATAAGTGAACACTTTCCTATTAAGGACTTTTCCTTATCATAGCTTCTCTACTGATAGGTGGGGAGGGTCAGGAGCTCTCTCTTCAGTTAGAGGAATTTTGGGGGTCACCGATAGCCAAAATTAGGCAACTCCCAATATCTTCTGTTTTACTTTTCATCTTATTCCCAGAGGATTGCCAAAAGTTCTGCTGGGTCTTTTGGAAAAGTGTCTCATTTTTGCTCTATCTTGCTTTTGTTAGTGGAGAGATAACCACGTGCAGTGCCACAGATGTTATGCAATGCAGGCTAGATTCATCAAATATATGCACATATTCCCATTGTTCTCAGAGGGTGTTTTTTTTGGCAATGTCATGAAATGTGTCTCCCTGATGCCATTTTTACGGGTCTATGGCAACTCGTCATGGCCAACTCACCACGTCCAACTTGTCATGGCCAACTTGCCATAGCTAACTTGCTACGGGGCAACTCGACATGGCCAACTCGCCACGAGACAACTCGCCACAGGACAAGAGTTACACTAATATTGAAGAAATAGACTCATTAAAGAAAGGATGCCAAAGGAGGGACAAAATGAAATGTGAATGACACAAATTTAAAAAATTCTTAAATTATTTTAAATAATTAAATAGAATTGTTGAATTGTCCCACAGCAAGTTGTCCTGTGGCAAGTTGACTATGGCGAGTTGTCCCACGGCAAGTTGGCTGAGGCAAATTGGCTGCAGCAAGTTGTCCCATTCTGCATTGTTACCACCTCAACAGCTCTCTGGCTTCTCCCTGCAATAACTTTGTGGTGCAGAGAAGGGGCACATTGATTTAAATCTGCCTGTGAGCATCTGTACAACTTGTACAGGGTCGGGTGGTATGTGGGGTTTCATAGCCGTCGGCCTTGTGGATTAGTGCCCCTCCTGACCGTATAAGGAGGGAAAGGCCTGGTAATAAGCATCACTTGTGGGGAAAATGTTGATAGGAGTTGCAGACATGACCATAAATCTTTGTCCAGTTATTGCAGACCATGCTACCGCTATTCTCCCATACGCAATCTGAAAGCAAATAAGAATTAATAGCAAACGATGTTTGTCTTATGCCTCTTCACTCCCATTTCTCTTACTGCTTTCCATCTGATAAGCTTCTAAAAGAAAAAAAGAGGAAATGTTATTTGTATATTTCTTTGGGGCAGTTAATGAATTCTAACTTGTTTTTAATCATGCAGCCAACAAATGCAGCAAGACAATTACCAGAGCAATGCAAATTCTGGGGCAGGGGATGTAAAATCCAAATCCAACTGCCTGGGCGCTTATAATTTACCTTCTGTCTTTTAAGATTTTCCCAGAAATGTTGAGAGGAGAGTTGAAATCTGCTGCGGAGGTAGCACTTTCCCTCCCTGGGATGCAAAGAAACACCCTCTTCTCTCCATTCCACAACAGATCCGTCTCCTGCCTAACAAGCCTTACCAATTTTGCCCCTAGAGGCAGATCCCCATCTGCTAAACCAGGGAGTAACTAATTTGAAGAGTTCTCTCTCATCACACATGGAATTTTAATGAAGTTAACTGAACCCCCTTCCTGCTCCCTCTGTTGACTGCGCCTTAAGAATATCAATACACAGGCTTACAAAGAAAACCCTATTAAGACTCGCAGCTACTGGGGTCTCGTTTTGAAAGGCACTTGCTAGCGTGCCTTAATTCCTTTGGTTTGAAGGCTTCCTGCTAGTCTCAATCCAAAGGAGCTTTCCCGAGACAAGTGGAAATACGGTTAAACAGCAGCAGCAGCATTTTTCTGATAGCATTTCAATCTTTTCAGCTGGAAGAGATGCAGGTAATCCATGCTGATCCAGGGCGCCCCCCCCCAAAGTATGCCTGGACCCACGTCGTTCTTGGTGAATCCCTTCAAGGTTGCATTTCTGGTGTTCGGACAAGGCAAGATCTTCCAAGATCTCAAAATGCAGCATTTGGTGACGGAGGAAAACAATTATCTTCCAACAAGGTTAGGAAATTCTGCATTAAAACGGCCATCAAATTTCTAATGGCCTTCTTGGTCTCAATTATTCTAGATCAGGGGTGTCAAAACTGCTGGCCCGCAGGCCAGATATGTCATGCCAAAACCGCACCCACCCCATTGCCGGCAATGGGAAAAAAGAGCCTTGGTGGAGCAGTGGGCTAATGCCTCCTTAAGTAACACCAGCTGCCTGCAATTAGTGCAGGTTCGCATCCCACCAGGCTCAAGGTTGACTCAGCCTTCCATCCTTCCGAGGTAGGTAAAATGAGGACCCAGATTCTTGGGGGCAATAAGCTGACTTTGTAATAATGCTGCTTAATAAGCAGGTATATACATAGAATGAAGGCTATTGCTAAGCACATTGTAAGCCGCCCTGAGTCTTCGGAGAAGGGCGGGATATAAATGGGATTTAAAAAAAAAAAGTCGTGATACATCGTGACACGTCACGTGACCTTGCAAGTTTGACGCCCGTTCTAGATGGAGAAATAGCAGCATTCTTCTTCCCTAGCCAGCTTCATCAATTTCAAATACTGTAGCTTCTTTATCAAGTCAAGAAAAACATATTTAAGAGAAGTACCTGTTTCAGCCTCTCTCTCCCCCACCCCCACCCCCACTCTGAGTTGCTTAGAGAAAGGAGAATAACAAGTACAGTGCACAGTGTGTCTATTCTAGATAGCTTTGCATATCCCATTTACTCAACACATTCAATCTCAGTAACCCTATGGGTAACCACTAGAAGGTAATATTTTTTTTTAAAAAAACCCTCTTTTAATACCATGTATTGCTCATCTGGAGTACTGCAGCCCATCCAAGAGGTATCCTTAGACTCAGTGAGCCGAGTTGCTCTTTTAAACTAATGATTCCATAAAACAGTTTCGGCTCTTACATCGAGATGTTGATTTCTCCCCCTCATAGAAGCGGCCAAATGAGAGTGATGGAAACAAAAATTAGTAAGATTTTTGGCATGGTTCTTGAATGGTTCATTGTTTTAAAATCCATTTATGCTTTCATCTATATGTCACACACTCCATGGAATCTAGACAATTAACATTATTAAAAGATAAACTTTGAAAAGTTAAAAAGGCCAAAAAAAAGCCTCTCTAAATGACGCTTTCTTCCCCCGTGCAGACAAGTCTCCGCTGCCTTCCAAAACGTAGGCAGAGGAGTCAGACTAAACTCTCACGGGTGGGCGTGTGGGTGTCAGATATTCCAGCACAGAGATGCTGCTACTGAAAAGCCTTGCTTCCGGGTATCCTGATTTTCAGCATGTCCTCTTGATCGGGAGATACTGGATGGTCATATTTTACCTGGATCAAATGGTCCTGAAGACAGCAAAGAGTAACCACCCAGAGTCACTCCATGAGCCTCTTGTAAAGAGTTGACCTTAGTGGAAGACATTATATTGGCCTAGTTTTCAACTTTTCACCTCTTCTTTCTATTCGTAGTAAATAGTGCTCTATGTTGGAGTTAACAACAAGCTCACTGGAATAAATGAAGAGAGTCCCATTCTGAGAGTCCCAGCAGAAGATAGGCTCCTGGGTCTCACCTGCAAAAATGCAGATAATGACTAGATAGCAATTAGTTTTCTGTCTTTTTGCTGCAATCTAACAGCCAGGTGGATTTGTATATCCCAGATATGTTAGCCCTAACACAACACAAATTTCTGATACATTGTGGTCCACTGTGGTCCATGGGGGGGTGTCTATGTGTGTTTAAATAAGAGGTGGTCATTTTAAGGTGTCCTTCCTTGCTTTTGGGGGTGGGGGCATGCAGCAAAACACAAGAAGTTTTGAAGAATAGCCAAATAAGTGACTGATCCAATACTGCCCTCTTCTGGCAGAAGGAGAAAAGATGTGTAGAAAGAAATGATAGAAAAGATAAGCCAGTAGAAGTATATTTTATTTCACTGATACCAGCCTTGACAAAGATCATGGCGTACTTCTAGATGTAAGCTGTAACTGATTACCTAATTCAGTCAATTATGTATGCATGTTAAAATACAGTATTTGGTAATAAAACTCAAGCTGCCACATACGTATTCCCTCCTAGAAATTTGACAAGATTCTGAATATGCAAGCAAGATAATTCACATTTGAATTAGATACCTATTTCTTGAAGGCTCCATCAACTGAGTGATGATGACATGAATTGGTAAAGCGGCCTTCCCACCTGGATGCCCTCCAATCCAACAGTATTGGGGTACAGGGCCCCACATTTTCATATGGCATCTTGACATATTTATTGACAATTAATAGCATCTGGAGACAAGTATGAATGAAGGCAAATATACGTTTCCCAGGTTAATGTTGTAGGATCTAATCTGGTTCAGTCACCGGGACCAGAAGCCTCATGGAACTTCTCTCTAGCAGAGTGTGAGCGGTTCTAAGTGTGGTATTTATAGTGCCTGTTGTATGTGGTTTTTTAGATGTTGACTGGGGTGTGTTGATGGCTGGCTTTTAAGTCATTGGCTGTCGTTTGCTTGTGCTGCCCAGCCCTCGCCTTCTAAGTACTTGAATAGGCTGGTGGTAAATCAGCACTCCTGTTGACTGACGAGGGGCCTGTTTCCCAGGCGTCAATCACTTCCCCGGCTGTTTTTGTGCTTGCTCGTCCAACAATCTTAGTAGGTGCAAAAGCAAATGTGTGTCCTTGTTCATTGCCAGTGTGAGGCTACCAATGAGTTTGGGTCTCCTCATCTGACCATTTGCTTGTGTTCTTGCAAACTGCTGATTAGCTTTCTCCTACATATCAGAGAAGCAGGGAATTCGGTAGATTATACTGGAAGTAACTCCCACCTCCAAATAATCTTTACAATGCATAAATTGTAAAGATAAGTACATCTAGAGGACAGCAAAAGGCCCAGGGAGGGTGAAATTTTGGTTGAGATTGAGGGCCAAAGGATAAAGCAAGGAGCTGAAGGTGGACAAAAAACTAGCACCATTCTTGTTTAAGAAGAGTTCCAGCCCACAAGAAATCTTTTTATCTCCCTTCATGTTTATTCACTTCTTTGATTTCTGACCTTCCTTTCATTTAAAAGCTCTTGGGGGCATATATAGCACTCCTTTCTCCCCTTCCCCAATAAGCTAGACTGAACTGGGAACGAGCATGATCAAGCTAAAATCCCTAGTGATACTGGAGTTATACTGGTTCTCCCTAGTTCCTAATTCAACAACTTAACCCGGTGCTTCCCAAACCTGGCTTTTCTTTGGATAATTACACACACCCACCCACTGCCCAATCATAACAGGGACACTGAAATACTGAAAGTGCTTTACCGTGGGTAAAAAGGTCTCTCTATGAAGGAACTATGAAGTCTCCACTGGCTTTGAAGCCAGGTGCAACCAAAGCATGAAAGCTTTGGTCACAGAATTAACATACAGAGTTATTGCAATGATTAACTTTCCAGTGACCCCTTTGGGCTAGATTCTGTGCTTTCAGACTGGGATTGCAAAGCTACCTCCATGTCCACAGATGAACTGTACAACAGCAGGTCTTCTTTTAAACTAACGGACTACCTATGTATATACAACTGGAGTGACTGCTTCCCATGAATTAGCCGTAAAAAGCTGAAGGGTGCTAGTTCTAAGCTAAGGGCTTCCTGACCAGTGAAACCTAGCAGGTAGTCCTTCTCTTCAGTCTTAGCACTTCATGCTTTCCCAAGAGGGCCACAAGCACTGAGCAATTAAGTGACTGGCATATAATCAGCTGGATGACATTCCTCCAGATTTTACTTCACACCCAAGATCCTAATTCTACCAGACTGCTAAGGATCAAGAGAGAATTTTTTCTTTCTTATTTTACAGCTTTGCTTTGTGCCCAGGTATTGCCAGGGTTTCGAGGCACTCCTTAACCAGCCACGTTGCCTCCTTGGCAGTGCCCTGGTGTATTGAAAAGCCACCTCCTCCATGGCCATAATTGTGAACCACTGGCAACTTCTCACTCTTGTGGGTCAGTACCTCCTTCTGTAGTCTCACAGCCGACCGAGATGGCCTCAGGCCCACCTTCACCTGTATATTCTCAGCTGTCCGAAGTGAAGGCTCAAGTGTGGAACATCTATCAAATATATTTTTGCTGGTAACGGGATCTGGGGATAAATTCCAGTTGTCTTTTTCTCTTATCCCACCTAACGTTACATTGTGTATCCCTGGGTAGATGTAGGTCAGACCATCACCGTCACGAATGAAGTGCTTGATCCAAGGAGCGTGAACCTTGAGAACTTGCCCTCTGATGGGGTGTATATCTAGGTCTCCTGTAAGTTTTCGGGAACCAAGGCCTGAGCAGTTTACTACGATGTCAAAGTCACGGTATAGCTCCCAGAGATCTTCTATTTTCCTAGCGTGCACCTGGCCTCCATTTTCTTTCAGCCTATAAAAAATATATCAGAGGTAAAAATATGGCACTTCTGAATCCTCTGTGGGTAATCTTTTACTTAGATCATATAGTTCAAAGAGTGAGATCACAAATCTGAAATGCAAAATTGAAGTGAGTAAAGAGAGGACCAAGTCACATATGTGTGACTGTGTGTCATCAACAGCATGACACAAATGAACACATTTTGAACTGTGCTTCATTTGTACTATATTATATCATAGGATGCTAACTATATAATTCAGATGGGATGTCGTTGTGGTTTCTAACAGATACCTATGGCACAAATCCCATCAAACCAAGAGGAAACATGCATGTAGGAAAACAGTGTGGGATATATCCTGTTGCCTTTTGTTATCAGCTTTAAGCTACAAGTTTGGCTAATAGGAAAAGCACTCATCAAAATGATATAATATCTCATTCCTGAAAAACTATTATTCAATTAGCAATTAAAATTATGACTAGTGGTATTTTTTTAAAAGAAGGATTTGTGTTTTTGGAGAAAAGATTTTGAACAGCATGTGAGAAATGTCCAGCTAAGTATAGATCCTCTTTTCCCACTGGAATTGGATCCCTTCTGTTGAGTTCTTCTTCTTTACGAATATGGATTGGGAACCAAGTGGGTAAAAGTACGGTTGGGTTTCTGCTCAAAAACACAATTTTTTTTCGCCGCAACATTCTGAAGAGTATGATTTGGGAAATCTGCCGAGTTAATAAAAAGCAACCATTACAAATTTCTACAGATGAAAGAACTCCTGCCCGACAGCTACCCAGAGCATTTATCCCAGAGTCCTGGACTGCTTAACGAAGCATATGAATCTTTGTTTGATATTAAACAATATCGTCACAGGGCATATTTGTTAAACTTCATTTCCCAGTTTGTGCCAACATGCAATCGTGTTAAGATCTGAACTTGGCAGAACTTTATATAAGTGAAGATATTTGCAAGCTACACTACCTTGCCTCCCAATGAAAATTCTTACTATCCACCATAGCAGGGGTCCTCAAACTTGGCCACTTTAAGACTTGCGGACTTCAACTCAATTGGTTATTACTGATTCCCTTTGGGTGTCTTTTGATAAAGTGCCAGAAATAGTGGCTGGGACACTGAAATGATGTTTAATGAATTGCACATTTATCAAGTAGAGATTGTAATCCTGTTTTTCAGCTCACTGGACCTGTGCCCTTGTTCAAGGAGGCCTATCAGCCATCTCTGCAATGGGCTTTGTGCCACGGCATTCCACTGAGGAAGGGAAACTCCTGTGGGAAATCACAAAAGAGTAAAGCAGAAATGAGAGGGAACAGAGGTCTCTGCTCATAAGCCCCCCTGACAAATATGAAATGGATCCCACAGCTTCACTGAGTATCAGTACTGTGTTCGGTGTTGTTCTAAAAAATGAAACATGACAGGGCCTGTATGTCCCAAGAGACAACAGGTAGGATTGGGAGAAGAAAAAGCACTCCTGGATAATTAGTGTAAAACAAGAAGCCCAGAGCTGAGTACGGTGTACAAAACAGCAAAACAACCTAATGACCAGCTAACCGTCGGTATTATTTGACTTGTACTCTCCATCACCTCGCTCTTGAATACAAAATGGTAAAAATGTCCAAATATTTAAAAGGGATCTCTGTCCTGTAACACAAAAGCTGTCTTCCTGACTAGAGTGCCTCTAGAGATGTTGGGCCACCCCTATCCAGCCTATCCTATCGCCAGCCAGCATTATCACTGGATAGCATCAGGCTGGGGAAAAATCACAAAGAACATCAGCTCGCCCAACATGTTGGTGGCTGATAAACTCATGACTAAACGCCAGACAAGGCATAAAAAGTAGCCTTGATGTAAGATGAAAGGAACTAGTTTAGGTCCAGTCATAAATGCAGATGTAAATGCTATACAATGCCTTAGAGGAAAAAGGAGAAAAAGTACTTTGCAGTAGTGATTAAGAACAGAATTAATTTAGGCACATTAAGATCCATAATAAATGGTCTTCTACTTCACTCCGTTGGACAGTCCACTTTACTGACTTGACAAAAGGACAGACACAAAAATGTCACTCTCTTTGGAATCTGAAGCTTTCTCCTGAACGCATGCTGGTGTAACAAGTATTTCCGTCTAACTTTGCCATATCTTATATTCTAATTTCCCAGATTTTGTTGGATCTTATGTACTGTGCGGTGGCGAAAAAAAACACATACCTAGGAAGTAAGTCAGGGCAGAGTGGCACAATTGCTGGTTCCTGCTTTTAAAGTCATAGGTCTGACCGAGAGGAATTTTACTCCTGGTGGGACATCTTTTAAAATTACCTGCCTACAATTGCCCATTAATAGTAACTTGTAGATTTTTAAGAAGAAAAATTCCCTCTTATCCCTGAATCTCCGCGTAAAAGTTAATTTGTGAGTACTATATTAAAAAGAGGCATGCTCAAGATGGAAACCTTAATTGATAAGATTGTATTTTGTTTGCTTGCTGGGATTTGTTCACTACGATAGGCATACCTAAAAGCTAGGACTTATCCTGGTCCAGCATTACAAAACTGACCTATCATATTGACAGGAAAGGTTCAATGAAGTGGGGAAATGAAGGATTAAATGTAAAATGCACCAAATGATTTAGATCAGTGGCTCCCAACCTTTTCTATGCCCTGCACCACTAGAACGCTTCTGATATAGTCTCACACCCCTTACAAAAGTTCAAAATAGCGGCAATGAATTTGTTGTGATTCAGGGTCAGCCTGTGGGTTCGGCATTTGGGTCGGATGATTCAGAGGAGGAGGAGGGGGGTGTTGGAGAGGTTGCTGAGGGGGTTGGAGAGCTTGCTGATGAGAGCCCTCAGCCAGGCCCCTCCCACCTGGTCACGACGCAGACCCAGCTGTGTGAGCCTGACAGCGTGGATGAAGATGACCCACAGCTGGCCCTGCTCAAGGACGCCCGACGCAGGAGGCAGTCAATCAGGAGTAAACAGAGGGAGGCAATGGGGCACCTCGGAAGGAGGCAGAGAGAAGCCACGCCCTGAACTGTATAAAAGGGGAATGCGTGGGAGGGCTGGTTTGCTGAAGGCAACCGTTTGAATAGTTCCTGTTTCATGGTTCGTGTTTGCTCTCTTTGCTCTGTTTATGTTTTTATGTTAATAAATTTGGCAGGCTTAGTTCCAGCCTCTTGCCTTCTTGTAAAAGGGGTTGTCCCTGCCTTATCTGCAGGGCCGGTAGCAGGCTGGTACAGAACAGAATTATGCACATAGACCTATAATTTTGAAAACCCAAGTTTTCGCACCCCCTGGAATATTGTCTAGCACCCCCAGGGTTGGGACCCCCTGATTTAGATCATATTTCTTTACTGTATTGCTACATTTCAGTCTAAAAAAGTGAATCGATACCCATACCTTTTCTCCAGCCAAATTAAATATGAAGGGCAGTCACATTTCAGTGTAGTAAAAGCTTGACCATATTTGTGCTGTGGAAATTTCTTCAGCTCCTTTTCAGTCATGGAGCGAAAGCCCAGAACTACATCAGACCAGAATGGGGTCTTCTCCTCAGGAATGGCCTTAAATATTTGCCAACTTGTTCATATGCAAAAGAATAAAAGTGTAAACACAGACATTCTTGGTGTTAAGAGTATCTCCCCACCGTGGTGAAATAATTTTTCAAAATAAAGTTTTTAAAAATTCACCAAATAAAACCAGCAAAGTTGAGTTCCTAATCCACATGTTAATATGATGTTTAGGCACCACCAGTCAACTGTATGTTTCAATTATCTTTAAATAAATAGAACCTGCTACAGCTTCTACATGGTCCATAATTAAAAATATATTTCTGCAAGTCTGAATACATATTTACTATTCATGTGTTACTGTTTACAAATTCAAAATAAGAAAACAGTGAATATGTAGATAGTTTGGATGCTATTCCAGTTGTCTCAGTGGTAGTTTGTTGTTGCTGTTATTGTTATTGTTACTATAAAGCTGTTAATCAGGCTTGAAGAAATGAATGACTCAGTAGGCTACAGCCATTCTGCAGTTAGCATTTAACCTGTCATGTTGTGATTGTCTATTTTCAATAATCACAGGCTCCTCTAAGCCTCTATCTAAGCCCTAGAAAATAAAGATAATTCATTCTTATAAAATAGGAGAAGGCTATTAAATGGTTCCAGGCCGCAACTTCAACTACCGTATTTTCCGGCGTATAAGACGACTTTTTAACCCATGAAAATCTTCTCAAAAGTTGGGGGTCGTCTTATACGCCCAGTCGTCTTATACGCCAGAAAATACTATTCACCTCTCTGATCTTTACCTCTCTGATCTTTTCTCTTTTCTGCTGGACAGCAGGATCGCTGGGTGAATGGAGGTAGGTGATGGCGACCCGTGGTTAAGCGGACGACGGCGAACGGGTGATGGAGGGCAAACTCTCGTCAGATCATGGGGCGGCTGCTGCAGCCGCCGCCATTGCTCTCTCTAGGACTGCAATGCTGGCTGTCAGGTCCCCAACGAGAGAAGGGGCAGGCGGTCCCCAGAGGCACGCTGCTCGACAGTAGGAAGGGAGCACCTTTGCTCCCGCCGAGGCACCGCCTTACCTGCGCCGACCAGAAGAATCGCCTGCCCAGTCACAGAGTGCAGAACTGAGAGCAGCAGTGCACCAAGCGAGAGAGCTCAGAGGAAAGAAGGCGAGGCCCCCCTTTGGCGGGGAAGGAGCAAAGCTGGGCAAATCACAGAGCAGGCAGAGCAGGGAAACGTTACAGGGGAAAAGGGGGCAGGGTTTAAAAGGCGAGGTGGGCAGGACGTGGTCGTGGAGACATTCCGTTAGAAGTAACGAAGGAGCCTCCGGGCGCTTTCTGGATCGGATTGTGCGAACTGAGGGTGCTGTTACAGTCCTCGTGTTTCCCAGGGTTGCCCGTCATGCCAGAGGCATTCCCTGTAGCCCCAGATTCTTTAGCTCCCCACTTTCCTTAATTCAGGCAAATTCTGTGCTCCGTGGAGAAACATTAATACGCAAATGCCGTTTAACTGCGCAAAACTCGGGGGAAACCTTGGTATTTGGGAACGGAAAGGCTTAAGACTTTTCATTTCTGTTTTATGCACAGGCTGGGAGGGTCACGAAGTTTACCTCTTTTATTTTAGCAACATCGTGGCACTTATTAAAAAAAGGGTACTAACGCTAAACGAGTTGTTAATATGCAGATTGTGTGCCAGAAAGTGAAATATTGAGTTATTAGCCCAAACCCTATAATTTAACAGGAAAAGTAGGGGGTCGTCTTATACACCCAGTCGTCTTATACGCCGGAAAATACGGTAGGAGAAATATTGTTTTAAAAGTGTTAAACTGAACTCCCAAAGTTAGGAAAAAAACAAGAATGGGGAGACCAAGAAAAACCTCTGCTAGAGCTGTATGGAGTTTTACATGACTTCCCACATGTGGGGTACAGTCATGTAATGTTATCCCTCTGCTTGGAGAGCTTAAAGGAAAGTGGACTGTATATATACAATTCTGATGGAGCTTGTAGACATCCTTTCCTGCAACTGCTGAGCCTTAGGAGTTGGCTAGCTCTTAAAAGCTAATACAACATATATAGTCATCTAAAGTGTGATGGTCTATGACAGGGGTCTTCAAATTTGGCAACTTTAAGACTTGTAGGCTTCAACTCCCAGAATTCCTCAGGCAGCCAACTAAATGTGGCCAAGATCAATCGAGTTACAGCATCCTGTTTCTCACAGTCATCAATCAGACGCAGTGGGGAAGTCCAGAGGCAGGACTTGAGAGCAATTCTATCTTCTGACATTACTTGCTGATTACTGGCATTTAGTACCAAACCTGCCTTTGAATATAAAGTACCGTGAGAAGTCAATGAACCTCTTTTTTTTTTTAATTGAAAAGTTTTAAGATACAATTTTCCTTTAAAAATCCCCCCTTCCCCCTCCCTCCTCCCCCCTTACCTCCCCCCCTCCCCCCCCCGACTTCCCAGAGCTAAATACAAGGTACATATATAAAAAGCAATCATAAACAATCATATACTAACAACTATAAACTAGAAGTCAATGAACCTCTTATATGTCAACAGGACATTATAAAAATCATAGGCTCAAGGCCAAGCTTCTGAAAACTGAAAGTCACATTTTTAAAAGAGAAAAGCAAGTGCCAGTGCAACATAGTAATGTTTCCCTAAATAAATTCTGAACCCAGTTTAAGGATCACTAAGATATAATTCTAAAATATGTGTTGGTATTGTTTTTCTTCTGCAAAACTCAAGACTAGGGTTCTCTCCTGGTCCTCACCAGTATCATATGCCTCCCGAATTTGCCCTAATAAAGAGGCTTGCTTAGCACAATGCCGAAAGAAATCACAAAATGAACTCTATATTCACCCAGATACCAAATGAATCCCAGCTTCTGAGGCCTCTGAGGAATCACAGATGGATAACAGATGGTCAAAGGTCTCCCTAAACCACTGCTTCTGCTGACGAACAGGTGTGCCTGCAGAGAAGAAAGAAAACACATTTCAAACGGAGGGAAAGCATTTGAAGAAAATCCAAAAAGAGCAGACATAAAACGGGCTGCACTGAAATTTATGCATTGGATACAAACTGCTAATGGGAGGTTTTGAGAATCAAGCAGAAATTCCACACAGGAGGAGAGGGACAGAGATGGTGTCTCTGAAACACCCGTGCCCCCCCCCAAAAAAAACAATCGCCATACTATTCATGTTATTTTGGAAGGTCATCTAGACCTCCAGGACAAATTTTCCAAAAACACAAGGAGTTGTAGAGGGAAAGGAGGAGGAATCATAATGGTCTTTTTACCACTCCTCTCCTCCAACAAGAGCAGAACTCTTCCTAAGGAGCCATTTCTCCACATTTAGCTAAAGATGTGGAATAATGTGACGTGAGACAATAGCTTGGTTTGCAGAGAGGCTAATTACATAAAAGGATGATTCTTCCTGTGAGTCCTAACTACAAATGCAGCTGAAAACAGGAGCCACTAGATCGGGGGTGTCAAACTGCCGGCCCGCGGGCTGGATGCGTCTTGCCGAAACAGCGCCCACTCCAGCTCCAGCAATGGGGAAAATGTCGCAATATGTCACGACATGTCACGTGATGTGGCGAGTTTGACACCCCTGCACTAGCTCCAGAGATAAGTAGCTAGTACATGCGGTGAGATGCAGAGGTAGTTACAGAATTTATAGAGCATGGAATCATATGGCTGGAAGGGACCTGAGAGGTCTTCTAGTCCAACCCCCTGCTCAAGGCTGGAGTCTTATATGATCCCAAATAGTTGTCCAGTGTATTTGTGAAAACCTCCCGTGATGGAGCACAACTCCAGGAGACAAGCTATCCCATTGATGAATTGTTATCACTGTCAGAAAGTTTCTCCTTACTTCTAGGTTGGATTTCTCTTTAACAAGCTTCCACCCATTACTTCTTGTCCTGCCCTCTAGACAAGAATTCAGAATAAAGAGGAGGCTGTTGCATGGTCATTGAGGCACAATGGCAGACACAATGGGCAACCTTTGAGGCAGCCTTGACTTTGTGATTTTACAGGGCATGTAGGCCAAGCTATTTGTAATTTCTAAACAATGAAAGAGGAGATCTTTTAAGCATGCTACATTTTTCTCACAAAATGAGGGCAACCGTAAAGAGTATCCTGAGCAAAAAAAAAATGGCTCCAACAAAGCTTCTCCCACTCCTGGTTATTCTGTTATTGATACCATTCAGAATTTGACCAAATCACTTACTTATTGGAAGGAGAGCAAGTGTAACAACCCAGCATCACATTTTTACCTAATTGGGATTCCCTCTTTGTAGAGTGTAATGCAAGAAATGAGGAGGGTAAATCAAAATCACATGAACATTTATAGATGAAGTAGGAACGTTCCAAATAGGCCAACTGTAGAACATATCCATGTATTATGAAGCTATTGCCAAACACAATTTGTGTTATCATTGTCATCATCATCGCCATCAACAATTGTCATGGAATATAATATATGTACAACTAGAATGGCATGTGTAAAATGGCAGGAAACTATTATTCCCAAAATGGACAATTTATTTGGGAACTTTGTAACACTTATTCAGCAAACCTTAACATGGCCCAGGAATAGTAATAGCTTTCAAGTATCCCTTGAAACTGCAGCTGTACTTCCTAGAATATTGATTTTGGGGCTACAAAATAAAAACTGGGGAAAAAATAGGCATAATATAAATACTTGGACAACTTCAGATTTTGCTTTCTGAACTATAAATTTTGCTTGCCTGGATAAAGATGTGGGATAAGCATTCCTGCAGCAACATCACTGGTTGTGTTAGGAGAAAATCTATCAGCCATGACAGACACTCTGCAGTTTGCAATGGAGTCTGAAATGCACACAGCGGTGGATAAGCCAATCAGACCAGCACCAACAACAACAATCTTTGCCTTGTCCATGTTCTGCTAAGAGAAAGAGGAAGAAGGGGTCTGAATTTAAAGAAAAGGCTTTTGAACGGCTGATTGCCAAGAAATCTACTCAACATAGCCATGAACTAACTAGGAGTTGAGTGCAAGCTAAAGGATACTGTTGCTAAAAAGATTACTTACACTGTATAACTTTTTATAATATCTCAGGTAATTCTATTACACATACAGTATTTCATTCTCTGCAGAAAAAACAAAAAGGTACAAAGAGGCTTTTAAGCCATAGACCAGAGGTCCCCAACCTTTTGGGCACCAGGGACCAGTTCCGTGGAGAGAGGTTTTTCCGCGGACCGGAGTGAGTGGTTTTATGTGCTGCCTGCATCTCACGGATGGGGCTCTTGCTTGTTTGTGAGGACCGGTTGCTGGCATGCCATGACCGGGTACTGGTCTATGGATTGGGGGTTGAGGACCCCTGCCATAGACTGTCCTGCTGGAGTGAAGGGGTTTAAGGAAAATATGATCAACCATATGCTTGACTTGTCTGGAGAAAATTAAATCAGCAACTGTCCAGATGCATTATGAAAGTAGGTTGTTTCTTCTATGTCATATAAATCTATATTCATAAAATATAAATTATTAATTAGTATGCTGTAAAATGCAGCCAATTTTGCTTTTTTCAATAAATAGTAGTTTAAGAACTGGAGTTGGCAGCTTGTAGCCGGCACTATTATATTTAGATACCAAATCAAAAAGTAAGATAAACCAACTTTTCCTGCCTTGCTAACTTTAGCTGTGTTGGCAGTTAGAGGCAGCATTGATACATTCTCTTCTTTAAGCTAAGCCAAAGCCGGTCATTATTTGCTTAAAATCAAAGATCAGCACAAAATGTAGAAGATTCACCCCCAGTTCAAAAAAACAACAACAATGCAAAACATGGCATGTGCAAAGAAAACTAGCAAGAGGCCTCGTGCTGACCCCGTGCCCTTGACTGGAAGCATCAACAGAGGTGTTCAGAGACCTACTGTTAGGTCAGGCACATGTTATTTACTTGGTTAAAACTGCTTCTTCAAGGTTTTTGCAAGCAAATAATTGGAGGACCAGGGTGGTTCTTTTTTTTATTCTTGTGACCTATGATATTCACCACCCTGGGAGAGCTTAGCTGGTGTTATTAATGCAGTGTTCCATGTGCAATCAAGTTAACTAGCTGGAAGCAGTTAGAAAAAAAGCAAGGAACATCAAGACTATTATGAGAATTTTTAAACCAGCTGCTCAGAGGCAACAGTCTTTCCTTTCCTTTCCTAAAGCATGCTGAACAAAAATCTATTCCCAGTTACTCAACCTGCTTAATTTCAACAGTATTCTTTCATTGACAGAATTATCAAACCAATGAATCAGAAACCTTTGCCAATACTTTGTCTGTTGCACATCCAGACCTGCTTTCTGCCCATCCCTGCATCAAGAATGGTCCACATCTGGACTGTATCAAGTTTTAAAGAAGAACTACAGAAGAATCAGAATTTCCTAGTTTAACTTTATAAGCTACATTAATTCATAGGTGTAGATCAGGGGTGTTCAAACTTGGCCCTCTTATGACTTGTGGACTTCAAGTCCCAGAATTCCGCAGCCAGCGCAGCGTGCCTGGCTGAGGAATTCTGGGAGTTGAAGTCCACAAGTCATAAAAGGGCCATGTTTGAAGAGCCCTGGTGTAGACAGATAGGTATGCCAGATAAGAGATCGGAGGGGACATCTGTAAGCTCTTCCTGAGTGCTACTGAAGTACGGTGCATTTCTCCAGTCCTTTAAGCCAACAGAAAACTCAGTAAGTAATTTGTATTGTCCCAACAGACAAATTCAAATCTGCCAAAGGAAAAAGACTTGCAAATTACAATTTTATTGCAGGACACTTTAAGGGGAGAGATTGGCAGACTCCACTGGCTTTGTTTCCCCTTTCTCCCAAAATCAGCACCAGGTAGGAAAAACTACCACCAATCCCAGCCCTTGGAACAGGGACCCACCCTGGGGAATGTAGCTTCACCAATCTTTCTAGTCACTGTGTGATAAACAAGAGACTGCTTTCAAGAAGTTTTTCTGCTGACAGGGCACTAGGGCAGAGAGCACCTTGCAATGCATTAACCACTTAACCCTGGATCATTCACCACCCCACCGCACAGAAGCTACTGGTATCCTATAACAAGTCAATCAGCCTTCCTATCACTTGAGCTAGAAGGGAATCTGGCAGAGAACGCTTGCCGCTTTTAGCTTTTACTCCAGCTCCAGAATATCCCACATTAATAATGCTACCAGAGAATGTGTTGTCAGCAAGTGGTTGCACCTGGGCAAAATAGCACGGAGTAAGAAAAATGGCACATTCTTCCTTCCAAAGTCATAAAAAGGTAATAAATCTGCCAAACCCTTTATTGGCAAAAACAAAACATTTTGAGTTTTTGGAGGCAGAACCGGCAATATATTTTTTCTTCCCTTTTAAATCAACCCACAGCCCCTTCCTTTTTTTCCTGGATCCAGTGAAAGACTCTTGAATCTTTGCTTAATGATATTATCTTTATTGGTGAAATAAAACAGATGGAAGTAATATAACAATAGCTCAATAAAACATATGAATACAGTTAATATCTGTACCATCAATATACCAAAGTTTTAAGAAATGGGAAATGCACTTCCTATGATTTAGACATGAAGTTAATTTATCAGAACATTTTGTTTCATTTGTATTGAATTCCTCAATGAATGTTTGAAAAAGGACGGATCAAAGCTTTTTCTGCTGCTATTTTAAGACATTTGAGGGTTCTTTTATCTGCATGATTTTGTCATGTTCCTTCATGATCCTTTTTTGGGCCCACATTAATACATAGGATAACACAACTTTTGGAAAAAAAACATAATAGTTACGTATGTTATGTTCCACAATTTATTCTTCTATGCAGAAGGAAAGAAATTTACATTTCTGATGTTTAAAAAAAAGGATTCAATAAATCTGTTCTTCATCATCTAGATAGAACAGTGCTTTTCAAACTTGGCAGCTTTAAGAACTGTGGACTTCAACTCCCAAAACCGAAGCGCTATGTTTATATATGGTCTAGATTTCATGTTACAAGATTTAACTAGTTTTTATTAATATAGTATTTTCCTTTTTTCTTAAAGTAAAAAAATGAAAAGAGATTGATTTTATTTTAACCGTATGTTTAACAACAAGTCCAGTGGTCTACCAGAAGACTGCTACTTTCCAAAGGCACGTCAGGCATGCTTCATCCATTCCTTTATGGAAGTCAAGACATTCTAGATCAGTTTTTTTCTAAATCAGACATTGTACAGTAGGTCAGGGATCTTCAAACCTGGTCCTTTTATGACTTGTGGACTTCAACTCCCAGAATTCCTCAACCAGGCACGCTGGCTGAGGAATTCTGGGAGTTGGAGTCCACAAGTCATAAAAGGGCCAAGTTTGAAGAGCCCTGTTGTAGGTCAACATGCTGGCTGGGGAATTCTGGGAGTTGAAGTCTACACTTCTTAAAATTGCCAAGCTTGAAAAGCACTGCAGAAACCAGTGTCCAGTTTTTCCTGAAGCCTAAAACAACCTAGCCACAGATGGCAGAGCTCAATAATGGGGGAGCAGGAGGAGGGGCAGGAAGAGAAAAAGAATGTATCCACATCAGCCTCAACCAGCCATTGTTAGTCCATGGCTACAGCATTATGTGCGAGTGTCACATATCACTTGCATGCCATCAAATATGACAGGAGAAGACAGAAACTTTTAAAATGTAAGGTAGATAACCACTAGATAGCCAGGCAGCTTTCTCTTATTATAAATGGTCAATTGTTGCCCCCATTTTACAAAGGCCCAATCACACATATACTAAAAACATGGATATGTGTGCTTGCATATGCTAGCCATTTAAAAACAATATTTCATTTTTTGAATGGAGTGAGGAATGACCCTTGTGGTCTTTAAATTGTTTTTTTCTTTCTAGCTATAGTAGCCTGAATCATAGTAGCAGACTGAATCATGGGGAGGTTTTGTACTTCTCAATTAGTCAGATGATGTTCCCATCCTGTCCTCAGTATCCAATGGCTGCAAAAGGGAAGATGATCCCAACAACAACAAGCGAACAATTTGGAGAGATTGAGGAGCTGAAACATTGCTGTTTTGAAGTGTACTAAATGACAACCTGGAACTGAGATTTGTGGCACTGGGTAACAATTTGACATGTAAGTGCTCAATGCACACATATGCTCAAAACACTACCTAAGAATATATCTTTGCTCCAGAATTACCGTAGATTCTGATTTCACCTTTGATTTATATATCAATAGATGCAGTTTGTGAAGCAAGTTGGGTTTTTTAATGGTTTTAAACAGGGTGTCTTTTGCAATCTGTTTGAAAATAGCTGAAAAGCCTGAACTTTCTATGCAGCTTTGCCATTTTACTGATCTGTTTGTTTCAAAACAAGAATCTGAACTTTGAACTTGGCAAGAAAAAATCCAGTTGATAATTTCCCAAATATATGACTTGGAAAGGGATAGCAGTTAAAAGAACAGCTGAGGTATTTGTTCTTTGTCCCTTCTAGGAATGAATACAGCAAAAAAAAAATTCTTCAAACTGTGTGGATTCCTGCCATAGCCATCCTTTCAAAAGTCATAGAGCAAAAGGTTTGGTAGACCAAAGGGCTTTCTAAACCTCTCTGGGGATCTTCTCGAAGTTCTCTTTAGGCTAGCTAAACCCTTCCCCCCAATTAACTTTCATCTTTTATTTGCAAGCATTCATGCTTTTTTTGCATGGTGAGATTTTAGATATTAAAACCACATATACAATATACTTTATTTCATTAACTAGAAAAAACAAACAAATGCTGTCATGGAAATTCTGAGAATTGAAATCCATACATATGAATGATCCCCAGTTGGAGAAGATTGCTTTGCAAAGCATATACTGTACAGTAGTCTTTCTTTCATTGCTAAAGAAATTGTTTGTCTTAAGACTACTTTCCCACCATTCTATAATCTGCAGAAAGATTAAAATTCACGATCTACAGCTATAATTCAGAATCTGACAACAAAAAATGAAGAATTCACTTAAAGAATCAAAGCTATTTGGCTCCTAGAACTGTTGCTTTGATTTCTGAATGAACCTTCAAATATTATCATTGTCATCATCCTACACTAGTTAAACAGTAGCATCCTGAATGTGTCAGTGTGTGCTTCCCAAATAGTGGGATGTAGCTAACAGTATGCTAAGTCTACACCAGTATATAACAATACATTAGTTTACAAGAAAATTTCTAGATTAGTGATCTTATTTTGCATAGAATACCTTGGCTATTTGGGGGAAAACTGATTGTACTTGAGGCATGCCCTTATTTTATGAGAAAACCTTACGTGGAGGCCTTAACTGATTAAAGAATTGATGGCAAGTTATAGAAAAAGCCAGCCATAAAAAATTAATTTGTGAGAAAACAAACTGATGTTTCCTGTTACTTGCACTGTCTATCTCAACTACCCAGCTCTTTCATTTACAACTGAATTTCTTTTGAGAAAATGGGTACACCTTTAAACAAAGTACTGAGTTCCAGATACTTGCCAATTTTATTTTCTTAAGGATACTTATGGAATCCAGTGGCATTCCTGGAAATGAAGACAAAGCTGAAGGGAACTGGTGGTTTACTTTTGCAGAATATAACTTTTTTCCCCTAAATTAAAAAATATAGAAAGTCGGGTAGGGCAGGAAAATTTGCTTTGAAATTTACTTTCTGCAATGCAGTCTTCTCTTGGCAGCGTTACATGACGAATGAACATTCAACTCCTAAACAATAGCGTGCATTTAGTAAGGGCTTTAAAGGCTGGATCATAGATATATGTCTATGACTACCCCATAACAGACAAGTGAAATCAAACTTAATAAGACATTTGAATGTGATTGGTTTCTTTCATATACTTTAGAAGCTACTAGAACAAGGAAGAAATGGATTAAAGTTATAGTTTATTTATTTAGCCAAAGGCTCTTTTGCTTTATTTATATAAAGCATCCTTCTCCTCTTCAATTGCTATTTCCTCTCTTGGCAAATAGAAAGAGGGAGAAACAATTTCTGCCTGAAAAATCTGTCCTTCTAGCTGAATTTAACTTTTTTAAAAGAGATACTGTGATTATAGACTACCTTAATTTCATTTAAGTTTAAATTTGTTCCCATTTGCTAGTTTAGGATAGTTATATTAGCCTAAGATTCCCTTTTACACCAACTAGTAGTAAAGGACTGTATAAGTTCTTGCTCAAAATAACATAAAGCTCCAGTTCAAAGAGCTCTGGGATTGGCTCAAACATGTTGAAGATTTGGAGTACTTCTAATTTTCTATTATTTCCATTTTCAATTGATCGTTGATCCACTATTACATTGATGCTCAACCAGTTTAAAACTCAAAAGTTAAATACTGTGGGAAAATAGAAATTTCACCTATGGGGATTTGAGGTAGGCTGAAACCAGAATGGACCGACCTACAGTACTGCAGAGCTTCAAAAGATCTATGGTGGCTTCCCATTCAAAGCTGCTGTACCAATGCATTGACTCAATTTTAATGTTATCAGTTTTTAATATTCTTTGTCTAAGAATGTGGTTAAGCACGCTGCCACATTTACACTATTTTTACACAGACCCAAACCTTGTGAAATAAGTTGGAATGGACCTGCAAGTGTCCTCACTATCTTTGACCACAAACAGCTGACCAATATGGGGGTACAAAAAGCACCATTCCAGGCAGCCCCCCCCCCCTTTCCCTTGGAAAAGTGCCTCCTTTGGTGGTCTTAACAAAACTTTTTTTCTTGCAAGGAGGCAAAAGACAATAAGACTACAAGGCAGTCTCCTCTCTATCTCCAATGAAAAGTGAATGAAAATTCTTGCCAATGAGAAAGTGACCATTCCCAAATGTGAGTGTCCCATAAATTAAACAGTAGATTTGTCAAGCCAGAAATGCATCAAATCAGCTGCTCAATGTAAAAAAGCCACATGGAAAAACAGGGAAGCTGTACACCGACCCTCAAGCAAGGGCACAACTCCATTTGGATATTTCTTTTTTTTAAAAAAAAAGAACCCGTCAGATCAATACTGAACACAAGATATCTCTCTTTTTCTGCTCCTCCTGGCTTCCTCACCATCTTGCTTGAAGTCAAAGGCTTGTGATTACTGGATCTTATGAATAAAGTTTAGTTAGTTAGTTAGTTTAGTTAGGCCAGGGGTAGGCAACCTTGGCTCTTTTATGACTCGTGGACTTCAACTCCCAGAATTCCTGAGTCAGCTCAGGAATTCTGGGAGTTGAAGTCCACGAGTCATAAAAGAGCCAAGGTTGCCTACCCCTGAGTTAAGCTAATAATGGCATTGCCTTCATGTGGATTTTGAATCTTTTGCTTACCCAAAAGATTCAAAAGCCCCTTTTCCAAGGAGTAGCTCCTGTTCCTAAATAACTGCGTAGCATTTTCTGCTGAGCGTTTATAACAGATAAAGCTTTCGTAGAGATTCATCAAACAAGTGGGCCCTACAAACGCATATGTTGTAAAAAAAAAAGTTAATCATTAAGGAGTCACCAGACATTTTGCTTATTTTTAGTGCAAAAGGTCAGTAACTCTGGATGCCGCATTGCTCCAATATAACAAGAAAATAGCAGTTACAACGAATATTAGAATCTCTTTTTCCCAAAGCCCTTTAACGCTAGCAGGAGTATTGAGTGTATAAATACCACCCACTAAGCTTCCTTCATCAATTTATTTATTTTTATTTATTTTAATCCCATGTATATCCCGCCCTTCTCCGAATGAAATCACTTTTCAAGAATATCTCAAGCCATTTTGTGTGTGTGTGGTTCAAAACACCGTTCTTCAAAAGATACTTAAGACAAGGACAAATAGAAAAAGACCTGTTGGTGGCTTGACCATTATCAGGGAAGAGCAATTTCTCCATAGCTGCAAAAAAAAACAAACACACACAACACCACACCTTATGTTGCTGTAAAGTACAACAACGTAGGCTTCGTGTATTTACTGAAGAACTGACTAAATATATCGTCGACTTTAAGGCGGCTTTCAAGAACCACAAGTGTTACGTGGGGAAGGGGAGGGGTAGAAATACCTTTCTCCACAGAAGAAACCAGAAGCTTTCGCACAGAAGAGTTGCGTGCCACAGAAGCAGGAGGGCCGAGCTTACGCCTGAAAACGTGAGCCCAGTGGGCGGAGTTATCATGATTAGCCAACTCTACTAGATTCCGATTGGACGGAATGGGCGAAAATGGATTCGGCCCTTTTCGCCTCGTGCGCGCGCGCGCGCGCGCGCCCGCGCGCCCGCCGAAAAGGGCTTGTGAAACATGCGGCTTTCGGAGCGATTTCATTTTGAGAGGCGGCAAATCTGGGACCTGTTACTACTGGTAGCCCAGCTGCTGCTTTGCTATATAGTATTTTTAATCAGAGCGGCTAAATTGTACAGGCACAATAGTAGTAAAAAAAAAACCATTCAGGTAACGTGTGAAGCTTCAGAGTGATTTAGTTATGGATTAGCACGTTGCATGAAAGATAGTTATGCAGTGGGGTATCTCAAGAGTTCTGCCCTGCACCCAGTGCTCTTCAGCATGTTTACAAATGACATAGATGAGGGGATAAAAGGGAGATTGGGCAAATTTGCGGATGCCACAAAGGGGGGGGATTGCTAAAACCTCGCAAAACAGGCTGAAGGTTCAAAGACTTGGAGGGTTTTTTTAGCAAAATTCTAATCAGTGACGAGAATTGTGAGATAACTCAAGTTGGTACCTTGGCTTGGCAGTAGTTGTGAGAAGGATCTGTTCTGGAAGACCACAAATTAAGCATAAGGCAGCACTGTGCTGCAGCTGCCAAAAGAGCCAATACAGTTTTGGGCTACATCAGTAGATGCTGGTACAAAGGTACAGTATAACGTCAAGACCATGGAAGTGATACTTCTGCTCTGCACAGCATTGATAAGACAGCAGTTGGAATACTAGATTGGATTTTGATTTTCCCAAACAAGAAGACTGCTGAGAAACTGGAGAGCGTGCAAAGAGCAACAAAGATAGTAAAATCCTTGGAGATTAAATTCTCTGAAATAATGTTAAAAGAATTAGATATGTTTAAGCTTGAAGAAGAGAAGACAAAGGGGAGAGATGATAGCAGTATTTTAACACTTGAAGAGCCATTTCAAGAAGTCATACATTTATTCTCTGTAATGCCTGAGGGTAGAGCAACAACCAATGCTTTATAGAGGTCTAATCTCAAAATTAGGGACACGGTGGCTCAGTGGGTTAGGACGCTGAGCTTGTCAATCAGAAGGTTGGCAGTTTGGCGGGTCGAATCCCGAGTGCCGCGTAACAGAGAGAGTGCCTGTTGCTCGTCCCAGCTTTTGCCAACCTAGCAGTTTGAAAGCACGTAAAAATGCAAGTAGAAAAATAGGGACCACTACGATGGGAAGGTAACAGCGTTCCGTGCGCCTTTGGCGTCTAGTCATGCCGGCCACATGACCACAGAGACGTCCTTGGACAAGCGCTGGCTCTTCGGCTTTGAAACGGAGATGAGCACTGGCCCCTAGAGTTGGAGACGACTAGCACACATGTGCAGGGGAACCTTTACCTTTACCTTTAATCTCAAAATGAGTAGTTTGCTGATCGTAATAGCTCTTAAACAGTGGTATAGCCTGCCTTCTTTCATGGGTGCTCCATCACGGGATTTTCAAACAAAGGTTGGAGAGCGTGGGATGGACCAAGGATTCCTGTCCTAGAGAGGGGTTTGGAGTAGAGTTCCCCAACCTTTTGGGGTTGGCAGCCTGGAGGGAGGGGAGGGGGGAAAGAGGAGAAGATTTTGTGCATAGGGGGGGGGTGAATGCATGTGCATGCATGCGTGCATGGATGAACACCATTGCTCATGCGCGTGGGGCTTGAGTGTCCACAACACAGCAACGCTCATGCGAGTGGGACCACGAATGTCTATGATGATGCTCTCGCGAGTGGAACCACAAATACCTGTGATGATGCTCGCGTGAGTAGAGCCACAAACGCCCGTGATGCTCACAGCAAAGCTCATGCAAGTGGGGCCGCAAACGCCCACGACAGTCACAGTGAAGCTTGTGCAAATGGGGCTGTGTTCTCTCTCTCTCTCTCTCTCTCTCTCTCTCTCTCTCTCTCTCTCTCACACACACACACACACACACACACACACACACACCACAGGTTGAGGACTCCTGGAATAGAGGACCTCTAAGGCTCCTTCCTGCCGTGTTAGTCCACAATCATATGAACCTAGCCAAATATAGTTCATTAGTTAAATCAAGATGAATTAAACCATGGTTTAACATGATAAGAGTCCAGTCACTATGCTAATTTTCAGATTCATTTGATGGAAACAGTTGCAATTGTTTTGGGTTTACACAAAACTTTTGTCTTTCATTGATTTATATCACACCTTTCACTAAACCACAACCTTGCCATTCATTTTTTAACTTCTGGTATTCTGCAGCCCATATCTATCACTTTTGGAAGTATTAATCCAACTATTAGATCTACCTGCACTTTGCCTTGTAACTTCAAAAGGTCACAAGACAAATGATTGCAAGTCAAGGACTAGCTGTATACTATTGCCAGCATACATAATTAAAAACTGGAGTAGATTCTCAACATAATGCACATACTTTTTATTATTTCTTTCATGTATCGGTTTCATTAGATCTTTTCATGTTGCCTCCATGCGCTTGTAATGGGAGCCCTAGGCTTGCTTTTAGAGGCATGAAAACCTACACATACCTATCTCAGTTTCAAGAGCACCAAACATGGACTCACACAAAAACCAGGAGAGTTGGGGTAGGGATAGAAAGCGTTTATTTATTCTGGAGAAGCTGATGGAGGATGGATAGCAGGAGAGAAAGTGCTGTTTTAAGGGCTGGTTTTACCCATTAGTCTCTATTGACCTTCCAGAAGGAATAAGATAATGAACTAAATTAGCAAAGCACTGAGGAATCCTCAAAGGGGTTTGCTCAGAATTAATATGATGTATCAACAATTGTCATGTAATATCAGTCATGGAACAAAGTACAAGGGTCCTGATGCCTGGAGCCTAAAGCTTTTTTTTTTTTCATTTCAGTATGTATATCTATGGAGATTCTCAGGCATCCAGGTCCTGGATTTCCTAAAGGTGCTGTTAAAAAGGCAACTAGACTTTCTTGGTTTTTTTCTTTCTGTATATACCGTTTCCACCTCTCTGATTTATTATATTCTATTTTTATTTGTTCTTGGTTTTCTTGACAATCTCTGCACATTTTCTTCAAAATGTTCCCAGGCCCCTTTCTCCCCAATTTGCTGAAGTGTTCAATTTTGTAATAAGAATTAAAGTATATATACATTTTCTAGACTCTGCAAGTTATCAGACATTTTCAAGAGTGTTGCTTTTAACACCATCTGATTTCAGTTGTGTTCTCCCAAACATACTAAAACTACATCAAGAAACAGTATTTTGTTCCATCTGCATAATGCTGATATCTAGCACAGGGTCCATGAAAGTTCAAGAATGCCTGTTTCTTTTCCTTAACTGATGCCATTGCTAGGCAAGGTCCAGATAAATCACTGCAACACAAAGTGAGTGTTCCTACACTGTCATACTTCTGCCTGAAATCATGAGTTTCTACTTTCTTCTGGTGTTGGCTGTTGCTGATGTAAGGAATCCTGAGAGAGGTTTTCAAAACAAGCATAAAGAGAACATTTTCTTTGTGTGTGTGTCAGAAAAATAATTCACATTACTCCAGCTGCTAGCTAGATGATTCAGAAAAGCATCCTGAATAAGGAACTAGTTCGTATGTCTCTCTTCTTGAGAAGGCAAGAAAATGTTCCAGTTACATGGCGCATGGACTGTCTGTTAAGATGTTGCAGATAAAATTACACAAGCTGGCTAAAAACCAAAGGGATGATTTTATCAGTCAGTGCCCCGTGCTCCTTGGTTTAGCATTTCCATTTTCTCCAGTGCTGCATCACTCTGTGCTGGAAGATATTTTTCTGAATGGCTGTTTTTGGTGACCCGGTCATCTAGCTCTGCAGCTTCTGCCCACGTATTTGTCAATGGTTTTCCAAGTGTTTCTGGCAGCAGCAGTGTTAGCACACCACTCAAGAAGGCCATGATTCCAACAATCAACTAAAAGAAAGCAAATGTCATTCAAATGAGCTCAAAAGAGAGACAATGCAAAAGGATACTATACAACTGAAATGCACTCATTGCTGCCACTGTATATTGGAAACACTGATATCTAGAATCTCATTAACAGGCGGCTTTTCATTTCCATTGCTAAGCAAGGCAAGTTAAGTCAATCTTGCCTGATTTTACAATCTTTTTTGCCACAACTGTTAAGCGAATCACTGCCTTTGTTGAATGAATCATGTGGTCATTAAATGAATCCAGCTTCCCCTATTGACTTTGCATGTCAAAACTGGCTGGGAAGATCACAATGGAGATCACATGATCCCAGGATACTGCAAATGTCATAAATACATGCCTGTTGCCAAGTGCCCAAATTTTGATCATGTGATCATGGAAATCCTACAACAGTAGTAAGTGTTAGGCCCATTAACTCAACAAATGGCTCAACAAATGGTTATAAGTCTAGGACTGCATGTTTATGTCCAACACAACCTCTTAAAAACCCAGCTGAAAAAACTTTTAAACATTTTTTAAAAATTCTAGAATTTTTAGCTAAACAGAAGTAATCTACTCTTAAAGCGCCAGAAAGTCATCAGCCTCAGCTCCAATAGCAATGCCTAAAACACACTTTTCCGTTTTAAGCTTTTAAACGTTCCTACATTGATTGATTGATTTGGGCTTTTTATGGCCCTAGAAACAGTTGTTTAAAAATATGGCCATAATGTAACTTTTCAAATTCTTCATACCGTGTTTCAATTAAATAGCTATAATTATAACAAACTCAATCATAAGTAAAGATCAGCAAAAGCTGATTAAGCTAGCCATGTTAAGATAAATTACCAATAGGTGGGGCAGCTAATAAAATCAAGAGAAGGTAAATAAAAGGTTAAATTTCAAGCAAAAACTCATCATGGGAGCGGCTTGCCTAATCTCTATTAAAGTTAATTCTACAATTGGACACTATTACCTCTGTACTATGGCTGAAAGCACAGCAGTAAGCCATGTTATGATCAGTAATGCATTCTCCCCTCAGTGCAAAGATAAGATGGGCAATGTTTTTCAAACTTGTCCATACTAAGATGCATGGACTTCAACTCCCAGAATTCTCCAACCAGCCCGGAGACTTGAATTCCACACAGTTTAAAGTTGCCAAGTTGGAAAGGCTCTGCTGTAACACTAAGTATTCCCAAACACTAAATCTTCAAATCACTTCTACAGCAGAATCGCATCTCTAAGCGCTGTACTCTGTCCTAGCTAGATTTATTCCTCTAAATAAAGGTTAGGGCAGAGAAAACACTGAGAGAGAAAAGTACATATTAGCACAGGCTTCAAGTGAAGGATAAATCAATTTAGCAGCTGGTAGTTCTCAGACCCAGGCATTTAAATTATTTTTTGTTCATCTTAGTTGGGTGTTACTCTTAGATAAGGCATCTACCTGTGGGAAGAAGATCCAAACACTTGATAGATAGACACAAAAAGGTGCAACCACACTCCCAACTCGGCACATCATACTCCCACTTCCAACAGCAAGGGACCTACAATACCAAAGATGGTATTATTCACATGAATTGTCCAAATTAAGTGGCTACTGTTGCAGCAGAAAATATTTTCCATAAAGTACTGAAGTCATATATTAATACCATTAATGCTAGCTGTAAAGAAGGGGGGAAAAAACCTCACCGTACAACTGTTGGATAGAGTTCTGCCGTATACAAGTAGATAAGGCCAAATGCAATTCCTATTGCAAATTTTCCAGCCATGTTTGCTACTATACACAGAGTATTGAAATCCTATTAAGAAGAAAGACAATTCATAAAGCATGTGGAGAGAGAACTCACATTTAATTTTATCCTTGTGTACCAGAATTCATGCAAGACTTCTAAACATGAAAAATCCATTTTGTTCATCCAGTTCACAACAGACAAGAGTCAGGCTTCCTTTATTTAATTGTTAATTCCAATTTTTTGTATATAGACCTCATATTTTGGAACGCATTATCTCCAGAGGTCCATGAAGTCCCCCTCCAATTGTTTTTAGAAGAAATCCTTAAAGACAGTTTTATTTGACCAAATTCTCAACCCTAAATAAGATTTATTAGTGTCTATCCTGGGAGAATGCTAAATTATTTTTTTTATATAGTTGTGTTTTTTTTATTATAGCGTATACAATTTTGACTTGTAACCCACCCAGTCTTTGGAGCTATGTGAGCTAGAAGAACTGTACAATAATAAAAGTCATCTGTCATGGTTCCGACAGACAGACAAATAAAGCAGAACTCAGAGGCTTGCAAGTTCCTCAAAGAACATCTTTATTGATACAAAGTATCAGCACATCAAAAGTGAAACCAAGTCTGAATAGACACCTAACAATTCCCTATACAAAGTTAAGAAAGCCCACCCTTAAAGCTATGCAAGCAACTACGTTCCCCAATACATCTGCTTGGTGGGCTTTTCACGAAACGCCCAGCCTGCAGTCCTGGGAGGAGCCAATGACCTTGGTTCCCATGGGAGAAAATCTGTTTAGTCTCTAGCGAAGCACCTGGTAAACCCCCTCCCTCCGTGCTATGTGTCAGCCGAAAAGGAGTAGGGAAAGTGGCTGAAGCCATGCTCATTTTCAAAGTTGACACCATCATCATAAGCCATCAGCCACTAGAAGAACTATTTGTAACAAGTTTATCAACTTAACTGCTCTTGCAAGATTTTGCAATTTTATTTTTTAAGGTCCCTATAAATTCATAGGAATGTTACATTCACAAAGGAATGTTAATTCACACTTCAAATCACAGAATGTAAAGAGGTTATTTTGGCTTGATGTGGGAAATCAAATAAAGCCTCGCAAATTAAATACATCAGATGTGTTCCTACAGGATCCAATAAGTTCTAGGTGTTGAATCACTCACCTGAGGTATGAACATCACTATCCCACAGATCACTGCACTCATGATGAGGAATGGGATCAGGGTATTCCTTCGTCCTACTCTGTCCATTCCCAGGCAGGCAATGACATATGCTGGAAGCTCCACAGCACCTGCCATTGTAAGATTAATGGTTTTTTAAGAAAGTTCTTAAGTACATAAAGACACAGCAGCATTAATACTTCCCAGCAGTTTTTCTGTTTCCTAGAGAAATAGCTCTTTTTTCATTCAATTGACCTGGTATACTTAAGTCCTTGCATTTACACAAAGGGTTTCATATCCCCAACAAATATAAGCTGAGTTTTTCAGCCTGATTTTTTAAATGTTTCTTCTAGGCATATTGGTTCAACTCCCATAATTCCTACCCCAGAAGAATGCTGACTGGGGATTACAGAAGTTGGAATTAAATCTGAACAACATTGGGTTGGGGAAAGCTAACATAGGCGAATAACCTTCTATGTCTTATTCTTCTTCATTCCCAAAATGGGAATGATGAAGAGTTAATCTAGCTCATAAAGTTGGTGCAAACATTGAATGTAATTAAGAGAAATGCACGCCATTGAAAAAAGATGCTCCAGAGAAATGGAAATTCACTATCCTACTTACCTCTACAATATGTCTTTTTAAAGTAAAGAACTCTTGAAGACTCAACCACTTCTTTGGGCATAACTTTGTAATGGTGACTCATCTTGTAATGTATAGTTAGTGTGGAAGGGAAAACACTTTTAAGTATGGCAATTAATTGGTATGCATATACTGATCCTGAATGATCCCAAATAAGAGGAATAATCTATATAAACTGAACTGTTTTGAGGCCCACTAATTTCAATGGAAGGAATCTAAGCATACACTGAACATTCTCCAGGAGGATATAAAGGTCCTTTTACTTGTCTGAATCATAATCATTAGGTTAATATGATTTCCTCTGCATCTTGTTAAATTGGGGTGGGGAAATGGTTAAGCATGTACCACAAGCCTATCTTTCTTTATTCTAAAGCAATTAGGCAGAATTTCACTGGACACAGATGTCAACATTTGAGGTAGGCCTGGCCAGGAAACAAGACACTATGAGTACTATTGGAAAGTAGTTTAAAAATCTTGAAACCCAGATAGAAATTCTTTCTCCTTCCTCTTATATCAAAGAGAAGTGGGGTACACTTGAATTTCTTTCTCACTACTTCCTCCCTTCCAGGCCTAAGCTAGTGTTTACAGAATGTTATTGAATTCTGTTTTCAAAGAATTCTTGAAAACTCTACACTCCTACACAACAAAGGGGGAAATAGCCCTTATTTCCCCTGCCCTTTGTAGTAGTTGGAAGAGGTGTGTGTAAATTTTACTACATATGGGATTAAACTTTCCTTTCAGACATGTTATGTATCTGGTTTATTGCAGTGGTTTTCAATCTACGATCTGCCTGGGGGGAAGCGATATCGTCACAGGAGGTCTTTGAAGGCTTGAAGAAATGTTATTTAAATCTTAAGTCTTGGTGGTGCACGGCCACAAAATGTATATAATGGGGGTCCCTGGTGAAGAAAAGATTGAGAGCCACCGGCTTATTGTTTGTTCTTTAATTTACTTATTTAAGCAAAGCATGTTAGAAGATGCATGTCTATTTATGCATACAATTCAAAATGTAGCACATAATATATTTTTGTATAGTTGATTTTTCTCATCTTAATGTCAGAGAAAGAATGTAAGAAGCTGAGCATTCAAGCAAAAGGCTATATAAACATCTCCCCCATCCAATCGATCATGTGTGCAGAAACTGAGAAATGAAGGTTGAATATTAGAAATTCTGAATTATGATTAAATTAATTCACTTATATGAAGACTAATTCATATGGGCAAGATACGTCAATTAAAATTAGCCAACAATAGCCAGATATTTTGAGTGGGGAAACAAGATATGGAAAACAACACAGTCAGAACATAAATATACAAGTACAGTTAGTATTTGCAAGAGATAAGTCTGGAAGATGAGGGAATAATTGCATAAGCCACATTGAAAGGACAATAAGTTCAATACTTACTTTTCTAATCATATTCAGACATTTTTTGTTAACTGCTTTTCAGCTATTAGGAACTTTTGGATCTACAGGTCTTACAGCATTAGATGACTTTCAATTAAACCCTTAGGGAAAAAAGATTTAACTACAAGTTTAAGAATTTATTTAAAAAATGGAATAAACAGCAAAAGGGTGATTAAAACTTTGATTTTAGAAAGTTACAAATAGACTAAGGTTCAAGATAAATTTGAAACAAGATTTTGGAATTAATAATAAAGAATACTTCCCATGGGACAATAGCTTTCCTTTGATTTTTTTTAAAGATAAGATTTTAAAAATTGGATACTGGAAGGAACTAAAGATTATAATTAAAAGAGAAGAACGCTCAAACTCAACTCACAATTATAGACCAAAGCAAACTATTTTGACATACAACATATCGAAGGATATTTTTGAACAATGGACCCATAAGTTAATCTTAAGAGTATCTGCATTCTATAAATCGACTGAGTTTAAAAGGTCTTATGGATGAGGAACAGTTTTACCTGACAAGATCAAGACTGAGTTGAAAATGGATTTTAAAATGACAGACTACAAGAATGATACAGAAAATAATGTTACACTGGACATGCATTTCTTAATAATGAAAAGGAATATACAAATAACAAACCAAGAGAACGACCTGGATAATTTTTCTATATTGAATTTACAAAAGAGGCTTGTTAAATTTTTGAAGAATTTTGTGAGACAGGACAAAGAAAAGATGAAAGGGAATTAAGTCCTATGACATTATTTGAAGGGACTAAAGACCAAGATTGTTAGAAATAAAAGGAAGGAATATAAAATTGATTTTTATTTTCAAATTTATGTGGCCTCCCATTTCCCAAAAAAGTGATTCTGGTTGGCATACAACAAGATTAAATGTCAATAAAAAGCAATTATTATTATTTTAAAAACTTTTAAAAACACAAAGCTAAGAAAGATGTTAATAGCAATGGAGCCACCTGATGGCATTACCACGTTTCAAGGATTTTAAGAAAATCAACAGCGATGGAGCCAGTCTCGCTTCAAAGGGAAGATGTTCCATAAACTGCCAGGGCTGAGAAGGTCCATCTCCTAGGACAGACATGTCAAACACAAGGCCCGGGGGCCGGATCCGACCCGCGAAGTGGTTTCATGCGGCCCTCGAAGCCATCCTGGAAACAGTGAGGGAACGGCCCCCACTGCCTTGGCCCTGGCCCAGAGACCCTCCTTCCGCCAGAGACCCTCAGATCTGTCCCACTCCTGCCCAGGCCCCCATAGGCACCCTTGATGCGAACGATGTAGAGCTGGCCATGCCCACCCAGTAGGCCATATACACTCTAGCCACGCCCACCCAGTAGGCCACGCCCACCCTGGCCATACCCACCCGCCCTCCTGAGGGCAACCGCAATGCTGATGCGGCCCTCAATGAAATTGAGTTTGACACCCCTGTCCTAGGACCTGCCAAACGTTGCTCCCTGACAGTATCCATAGTGTGCCTTTCCTGTCAGATCTGATGGGACGGGCAGATGTAATCGAGGTGAGACAGCTGCCACAACCTGAAACCCAGCTGGGCATATCTCAAAAAGAGTCACATTCCCCTCCCAGACCCAGCCTAGGAGATTATGACTCATTTTAAAAACAGCAGAGACAGAACAAAAAAAAAAAAAAACCCTCCAACTTCCAACAGTAGACTGGCCCATCAGAGCTTATGTGGATCCTAGGCAGGGATAGGGATTGTGCATGAAGGTGCAAGCAGAGAAGTGAGCAAGGGAGGAGGGAGGGAGGGAGGAGGAGAAGCAGATGATGAAAAAGATATGTAAGAGATGCAACTGGGACTTCTTGGCTGTGCCCTTCCTTGCAGGTTTGTGCCTGCCTTTCTGCAGGTGCAACAGCTGGGTGGGTGGTGTCCCTCACATGCCAAGCACAGAATGCCTTGGGCTGGGCTGACCTAGCAGCAGCAGGAACCGCCCACAAAAATGGGGGGGAGGGGAAGCAGGGGAAGGAAAAAGTTTCATTATTTTTAGTTTAAGAACACTGTTAATACATATCTGCAAGCCAACACATGAAACAAATATAATAATTTTGTAACTTCTGGCCTGAATGGGCAGGAGATCCCCAAAGACTGAAAAATATTTCAAGGGTTCCTCCAGGCTGAAAAGATTGGGAAAGGGTGGTTCATAAACAAGAAGTAAGTAATGGAAAGAAGAGATTGTTTGGTCAATTTTAGGAGAAGGTGTTAAATTACTAAAATTGTTTATACTTGTGATGGCGGGGGAAGCCACTTTATATTTTTTTTTTGTTTTTATTTACTATAGTCTTTTTTTCTTTCTATTCTATTTTTCCTTCTTTGCTGCACTTCTGTTTTTTTCTAACTTTGTATTATTTTTTACTGTTGTAATTGGAATTTTTAATAAAATTACTATTAATTTTATTAATGGAGATTGGCCTATATGTTCAAAGATATTTAGTCGCATTACTTTTCAGTAACAATGGAGACAATTCCTTGCTTACTTTACTTCTCCCTGCATTGCCAAATGTAAAAGGGATAATAAAGTCTTAATGAAAACCGAATCTTTAAGAGGAACTCTTAAGTTCTTAAGATGACCAGGCTATCCCTTCCAACCTTCTCCCAGCGACTCCAGCCATGCTTGAAACTTTTATTTATTACAATTATTTGTATTCCATGAACCACGTGGTTACACAATTACCTGCCTAACCCATTTATATAAAGTTACAGTCTATGCAGGGCTTTTCAACCAGTGGTACGGGTATCACCTGTGGTACATTGGCACCTGGCAGGTGGTACACAACCATCCTAGAAAAGTGGTAGCGGGGGAGGGGAATGAGCTGAACCGGTGGCATCACCGCACAAGCCTGAGCGAGAGACGGCTGGAGCTGCAGGGCTGTCAGGGCTCAGCGGAAGCACCAGGATCAGTGCTTCTTCAGGGCTGTCAAGGCTCAGAGGAAGCTCCAGGATCAGCGCCAGGCTCCAGCTGGAGCTCGGCACTGATCCCAGTGCTTCTGCTTAGCCCAGAAGTGCCGATCAGCTGGAATGTTGCAGCATCTCCAGGGTCTTATGATTTACATTCAGATGCTTGGCAACTGATTCATATTTATGAAGGTCACAGTGTCCCAGGGTCATGTGAAGTGACCAAAACCTGCTGCAACCACCCAGTAGACGGGGGGAATAAAAACTAACCCGCCACCCCCGCTGCCAATCTTCAACCGAAATACTCAGAATAATGAAAACGTTGGACAGAAGGAAGAGTGCCGCCAGGCGGGCAGGCAGGTGTCTTGCTCGGCTATGGCTTGGGGGCTCTTTTTTCAGTGCCATTGTAACTTCGAACAGTCACTAAGCGAACTGTTGTAAGTCGAGGACTACCTATATTTCATCACTTTTTTCCTTTTTTTTTGGTCATCAAGTTTTTGACACGTTGCTAGGTGACTGGTGCTACTCAGATGTTGCCATATCCTAAAAGTGGTACAATGGGTGAAAAGGTTGAAAAGCCCTGCTCTATGGAATGGCTACCATCCTAGCATGGGTCTGGGCTCGGAAGTAACCTGCAATAGTAATAATCCCCGGACATGTACTGTTGTATTTCTGACCCAAGTGCAGTAAGTTATATCAAGCAATATTTACCTATGAGAAACAGATTTAAAAATTCATTGCCTCCAAAGTTCACAGAACTGAGGGAGAATACATAATATCCTAAACTCCCAGTGAACCAAATCAGCCAGACTGTAATGGTCCTTCTTGCAATGTGCCAGTTACGGAACAGATCTAAGATGCTTTGCTTCTTCATGGGAGAATGGCCATGATCTCCCATTCTGCTACTGACAAGATCATCTTGCATCGGGCACAGTTCAGCAATTTTACAAGGAGTGTTTACTTTGTTCCATGTTGCCATTACATTAATTAATTTTTGTGCTTCTTCATATCTTTCCTCTGTGAGCAGCCAGAAAATTGTCTCTGGGAGCATCCAGCAGCACAAGACAAATGGGAGAGTGGCTACAGAAAGGCAGATCTGGTAGACCCACCAGGTCCGTGCCAAGTAGCCCACAAGGGCCACCACCATGACTCCCACAGCAAAGAAAGCATGGATGTGCATGGATGCCCAGGTGCGGGCTTTGATGCCCGTGTATTCAGTCACATAAACAAACACCACCACCAAGTAGCCACTTGAAACCTAGGAGGGGGAAAAAAAGACACATAAAAGAAAATGGCTCCAGTATAGTCTCCCTCTAAGATTCTTTTACAATTAAAAAAAAATGATGGTCTGGGATGCTCAGAACAGCAAGGCCCCTTTCTTAAAAGGGAAAGTGGTGCTTCAGTAATGAATGGAGCAATAACAGTGAGAGTGCACAATTCTGAGAAGTGAGATAGATGGTATCTAAATTGAATAAATGCTGGAAACTAATGTGGGCACAATCCAGCCTAAAGAATGCCCAGGTGGCAAGATATAACAGCATGGACCTGGGGCAGGGAACTGTGGACCAGATTCAGATCTGATGGTCATGAAAAGAAGTTGGGCAAAACGATTTAAACGTAGAGCAGCCCACATTCACGTCCCTGAATTCTTGCATAATATAAGTATATATAAAATGGGGGGGGGGGAGAATTGCCATCTAAGACTCATTATTCATGAGCAGGGAACTCCAAAAAATTAACCACTCTGCCCTTAACTCTGGCTGGATGGAGACTATGTCCATATTATCAGCACTTAAGCTACGCTGTCAATTTTTTTGAAGGAAAATGCTCGAATTGTGATCTTTAGTTCACTTATTGCATTTTATCTTAACAGGATTAGATCCATAATAAACCAGTTTTTTAAAACTCTAAACACTCTTTTAACTTGATTGGAAGATGCAGCAATTTGTACTTTTTGAAACATCAGTAAAAAAAAAAGTAATGCAAATAATTTTGTTCGAAAAAACATAAGCTTGTACTCTTACCATTGCAAGAAGGAAACGGACTATCACAAAACTGTTGTAGTTAAATGTGAATGCCACAGCGATGCCAAATATAAACTGTCCAGTGCTTGTGAGCCACAGGATGTACCGTCTCCCCAGTCTGTAAATAACAACTGTAATAATAAATATTGCAGACATGACATTGGACAAACATGCATCTGAACTAATAAGAAAAAGGACGTCCCACCAATCCTGTATTCACTATCAACTCTACAATCTTCAGAAACGTTATGTTGGCCTCCTACAAATTACAACAGTATGGGAGCAACAGCAATAGCACTTAAGACTTACATACCGCTTCACAGTGTTTTACGGCCCTATCTAAGCAGTTTACAGAGTCAGCATATTGCCCCCAACAATGTATAGCTACAACAATGCAAATAAACTAAGCTTTCATTATAAAATTTTTTAAAATAGAAGAGTTTATTTGATAGACGCACAATAACTGTGTTTATTTCAAGGTATATAGATCAACAAAATTTGAAAATATATAGAAAAAGGAAAGAAGGCAGCAAGGAAAAGAAAAACAGAATAATCCACAGCAACCTAAAATATCTCATTAAATTGCTGTAATAATGGAAACTAGTTGCACATATTTAGGGTCAGTTACAAAGTCAGCTTAACAGAGAAACAATTACTATTAAATACATGCATTACTACTTTCAATTAATAGTCTTCTCATTGGGAATTTGATATAAAAAATATTTTTTTTCAAATATAGAGAAGCAAATTCTTATAATTATCCAGAAGAAAAAAAATCTGAACAGTTTAGTAACACCCACAGGTGTTAGTACAAATTATATTATAAGCAGAAAGGACTCCAAACCCATTAATAAAATCTTATTAATTCCAAAATTAATGGAAAATTCGGGATGTTTTTCTAAATATTCCTTACCTGCAGGTTAACAAGCATAAATCTATTTAGCTTGCCTTAATGAAAAATTTAAAAAAACTTGAAAGAACAAAAAATAGGAACCATATTTAACCAAAAATGAATTAATCCCCCCAAAACAAAGAATATGTAAAAAACCACATCTATCTATCTATCTATCTATCTATCTATCTATCTATCTATCTATCTACATGCATATCTCATAAATATTGTGGGTTCAGTTCCTGTCCACTACAATAAAGCAAATATTGCAATAAAGCAAATCACACATTTTTCCCCAGTTCATATACAAACTATTTTTACATTATACTGTAGTCTATTAACTGTGCAATAACTTTATGTCTAAAATATGTACATATCTTAATTTAAAAATTGCTAAACCAATGCTAATCACCATTTGAGTCTTTAATGAGTCATAATCTTGCTGGTAGATCTTGTAAAAAACTCAATATCTGCAAAGTGCAATAAAGTGAAGCACAATAAAACAAGGTATGCCTCTGTCTGTCTGTCAGTCAGTCAGTCTGCTTGCCTGTCTGCCTGCCTACTTATCTATCTATCTGCCTGCCTGCCTGCCACTTATACTCCATGAGTGTCAATCTCACATTTGGAGCAGTTTGAGTGGTTTGAATTTGGACTGAAATCACAGAGACTCCCTCCCAATTCCCATGCCTCAATGTTATTCTAAACTTCCCATGAAGAGACACTTCTTCATGTCAGAGAACCCAATAGAATGATGAACCTCATTTAGATGTGCTTCATGGTTCTGCACACACATTTTCCTCTTGTCCTTGCATAACCCTGAAAGACATTTCTACTTTGTTTTTCCCCGATATCTTTGTTTAAAATTTACAACAGGCACCATCCTTGTAGAGGCATGTGCTGTCCTGGCAGCAAATATGTATATAGTGGAAAGACAGCTACATCAGACCATAATAGTGTTGTAATTTTTTTTTGGCTTTGTGCCAGTAAGGTTTATGAACTTTCACCCAATAGAATCAAAATTAAGAATTCCGAGGCTATGAGCAGACAAAGAAGAGTCAATTAACATTTTGAACTATCTACATTTCCAAATATTTTTCATTAAAAAAAAAATATCAGTATCCACTGCTGTGTTGGACAACCTTAAGACAGATACTGGTAGCTGCAGCAGAGCCCTGGTCATACCTGCATAGCAGGACAAATATAACTTGGACTGTCCCAGGTCAAGTTGACAGGGACATTAAATCGCATTATCTTGCTAGCAGCCATCTTCGATGGCATCCCAGCCATCTAAGTAGCCAGCCGTGATTTCCTCTCTCCTGTTGAAACCTTTGTAGACTTGACTTGGAATATCTCAAAAGTTGGTGTGGTTTACAAAGAAATGAGAGAAAGTGGTTCCTAAGAAAACTGGAGCTCCAGGCTTCAAGCAAGATGCAAGCAAAGTAAAGCAGAATCAACATACAGAGAAGTGTTTACTTTTTCTATGAAGGGTCAGAAATTGAATTTGTATTTATTTTTCCGAGTTGTGCTGCTCTGTGCTTTTTGCTACAATATGTATCAGCAGGGAAGAAATCCAGCTGATAGCAGAGACAGATACGTTGGAAGTAAGGGACAACTGAGTTAGACCTGATTGGTAAAAAGAATTCATGCAGCTTTGTACAGAATTTCCATCTGACTTAAACCAGATCCCATTATTTACATTTGCAACCGTAGCACATTAGGAATCTATTAGCCCAATGGGAAATAATGCTGTTATTGCACAATGGGTGCTCAATGGTTTAAAGCAGTGGTGGCAAACCTATAGCACGCGTGCCAGAGGCAGCACGCAGAGCCCTCTCTGTGGGCATGCGCACCATTACCATAGCCCCACCTTCCCACATGGCCCCCTCCTCATCAGCAGCCCCCTCGGAGGAGAGTGGCCCCCGGGTGCAGCCCACACGGAGTAGCACAGCCAAGGACATGGCAGCTGGGCAGCAGGGACAAGACTCTGCCCTCACGCCCCGTTGCACACAGATGATGCTGCGGGGCGCAGAGGGCATGGCCACCATGGTGCTGTAGGGCCGCTGGGGCGATCAGTGGTGGGCTGTGGAGGCAGTAGGTGGTTCTGTGGTGGGGCAGGGTGGGGGTGAAGGGGGGCAGTTTTGGGGCACTTGGTGTCTACAAGGTTCGCCATCACTGGTTTAAATAAAACCCTAGGTACGTGCAGCTTTAGAAGCGAAAGTGTTCTTTACTTGCTAGATATCAGACTTTAGGCTAACTCAAACATGGAATGTAAAAATGAGCAGCAAATTTTCTTAGAAGCTGAAGGCCAAAAGTCAGTGAAGACAAAATATGTCAGCAACAGAAAAAATGCTGCATTAGGAGGCTCCTGTACAGTGATTTGTATTATGTTAATTCAACTATCACTCCACTATGCTCTGGGAGGTACAAAAGAGTACATCCTCCCAAGAACCAGGAGATATTCAACCTCAAGTCCTCCGGCAATTTTTTGCAAACTCCATACTGTACCTGTCTGCAAGGTCTCCAAAGATTACAGCTCCGACAAGGACTCCCAGCATAAATGTTGGCTGGATTAATTTTGCAAGCCATTCCTGCTGACAGACCAAATCCCACTCGGTTACAATGGTGGTCTGCCAATTGGTGTGGTCGTAGATGTAGCCATCAGTACACAGAAAATCAGTCTTGTTGCCACTATATTCATAAGAAAAGCTTGAGGCATTTTCTCGTTTAGACCTGCTGCACTGATTAAGCTCCCAAATGTCTCCATTTGCCAGCTGGACCAAGATGTAGCTTTGCGTTGATGTCCACAGACTCCAGGCATCCTCTATGTTCGAATACGATGAATTGTAAATGAGGACACGACTCACATTCCCAGCAATGCTACATACAAACTTTGGTGTAACAGCCAAGAAGACAGAAGCCAAGTAATGGATGCCGCAAGAAATAGATTGAAACACACAGGTAAAGTAAAGCAATGCCTGGTATCTGTAAAGAAAGACAGATAATTCACAATATTTACCATCTATAACTTAATTAGTTTAGAAACAGTCCTATTTATTTTGCTACTAATATATTTTAGTGCAGATTTTTAAGCACTGGATTAGTGGTTAAAGGGGATCAATATAACTAGTACATCATGGGAGCGCATAGTAAAATTATATTGCCATTTTGAAAAGAATGCCAGAAAAGTGATTCTAAAAGAATTTAGCATTTGCTTTCATGGATCCAAGTTCCAACCTAAAATGCAAGCGCAAAGGCAGCAGGGAATATTTTCATCAATACTTAAGATCCAATCCACTGGGGGAATAATGCTACAGCCATGTCCTCAATAAACTCTGACATTTCCAGCTGTGATTTGTGCTTTTCCACTGCTGTGCAACAGGCCAAAATTCAACTGGAGCATGTCTCCCAGTCATTGCAGTTCCACGCCAAGAAATGCTTGACCTCCTGAGACTCTAATGATCATGCAGTTATTAAAAATGTTGGAAGTATTACAGAATTAAAAGATAAGAAACTCTGTGACCACCATTTAATGTCTTTATACAGCTGCTTCTATATAAACAGCTGCCCCATGTACAACTGAAATTCATTGGAAAACTCACAGCAGACGTGCATAGCTGAATTTCCAAGGATCAGCCAGTTTCTGAATATAGACAATTCCATGCCTTCCACAGCAGGACAGGATGGAAAATGATCATGTAATGATGAGCTTTATGGTAATACGTTTGTACATGGGCACAACATCGTTAGCTACACTGGGCACAATATTCATTGAGGATAATAAAATTCCATTAGCATTTTAACATTCCTTCTTTCTTGCTTCAGCATAAGTGGGGAAAAGGACCTTGTCTCCATTCTGAAAGGTCAACAAATGGCGATATTGGGGAGGGAGGGACAGAGAGAGAGGGACTGATGGACAGACAGATGGATAGGTAGGCAGACAGGCAGACAGCCAGAGAACATATAATAGAACAGTTGGAAGGGACTCTGCTTGAGCAAGAGACCCCATACCATTTCAGACAAATGGTTTTCAAGTCTCTTTTTGAAAGCCTCCAATGATGGAGCGCCCACGACTTCTGAAGGCAAGCTATTCCATTGGTTGATTGCTCTCCAATATCTATCATTGGAGATATATCTGTATCTCTAACGTATGTATGTGTATATGTATAACATATATGTACTCTTCTCCATGAGTCTTTTTAGCAGAGGCATGCAGCAGTCTGATCTTACCCACCCAAAGTTAGTTCAAATTCAGTAAGGCTTTAAAAGAGCTGTACCATTTCCTGGATTTACATGGTAGCTGTGCCAGCATACATTTGAGTTCAGTAGGCATTAGGGAGACCATGACAGGGTGACTTCATTCTACCCAATGAGTTCAGTTTTTTGAGGTACTGGTTAGATCCAAAGTATCAGAGAATTTTGTTTGACTGGTCCATTCAGCATTCCCAAAGAGGGATCTTTTCCAATATCCCCTACGGTTTATAAACAGGGGAGAAAGTCAGCTGGTTTTGCTCTCACTATTGTCTTAGCAATGAACTCCAAACACGTGCTGGAATCCAAGAGCTTATTCAAGAAAGAAATAACAAGTTAATTGGTTTAGCTTAGCTGACTGTTTTGAATGTGACTGTGTCCTTCCTTAGTTCTCCTGGTTTTCCCTTTTTTTGTCTAGATCAGTGTTTCTCAACCCCAACAATGCTGGCTGGGGAATTCTGGGTCTTGAAGTCCACACGTCTGAAAATGGCTGAGGCTGAGAAATACTGCACTGGTCTAGAGATTTAGCTTTGAGGATTTTCTCTGTAGCAAGATTACACGGTTAAACAGCTATCCTTTCTTTGCTAAGATTGACAAAAGATTTATGAATTTTTGCACTGCTGGCAAGAAGCATCTTCCTTTCTATTTTCCAAAGCTTGGCTGAAGAGAGATGTCCTTGGCAGAAGGCTGTAGATGCTGCAACTGGACAGACAAGTCTTACTATAGGCAACTTATTACAGTCCCTTTTTAGTGGAGGTTCATGGAAGAAAGAATCTGCTTTTAAATTACCAGCCCTCCCAACAAATTGCACTGCACAAATTGTCCAAAATACCATGTGGTCATTCTGTTCACCATTGTTTTCCCCACACAACCAAACATTTTTACTTATTAAAAAAAATCAACATATATATGAAAGCTTAGGTAAGATTGGCAGTGTGTCTTAACAGACATTAACTTTTGCTTTATAAACTTCTTTCCTGCATTATTTTATCTCCTTGGGGCTCTTCGGTGTCAGCATTTCAGTTGTTGTTTAAAGTAGTCAGGCAATTACTGTTATGACTATTTTCTCTATTATCTAATCTTTAGACCTCCAATTTATACACTTGTTTGGGAGAAACAAGAAATTACTCATGTTGCAGTTTAAATAAACCAGGGAGGGATTATTTGCTTAAAAAAAAACTTTGAACAGCATTCCATTCACTCTGCCTTTTAAAATATTGTTTATTTTCCCCAATTCCATATTCATATTTTCTAAAAAAAATATAAAATATTATTTATTCTAATTTTACTGCATTTTGTCTCAACTCTTAGAAATTGGTTTCTTAAACACTTATACTACAGTGTCTTCCCACAAAAGAATGCAACATGTTTTCAGTGCAAGTCTACTGTAACATTATTTCCAAAAAATACAGCCCAAGATTTAAAAGAGGAATGTGAGAGGTATGGCTTGAAATTTCCAGATCCCCCCTCCCGCCCCCTCCCCCCCCATGGACAAAGCCAACTATTTCAGTGTTTTAAAAATATTTAATTTGCAGGAATTTAAAGGTCAAAATAAGGCATAAAGCATCCCTTTCACAGCTCAGAAACCTCTTCGTGACTTCACAGGTGAGTGCCTAACTATCTGAAACCATAATTGTGGAAAGTCCATTTTGCTGCACATAACCTGATGCATCCCTTGAGCTACTGGAAGTTATGCACTTGATAAATGACATCCCTCTGAATATTGTGCAGTTTAATCATTCTGAAATCAACCTTTTCTTATCCGATCTTCTCCGCCTGTGTTGAACTACAAGATTCATAGTTCTCAGCCACTACTACAATGGCTCCCAGGCATGGAAAAGGCTGTTTTGAACAGTTGATGACTACATTATCTCACACATCACATTCTTCATGAAGCTTAACTTACTTTAATATTCCTAAGTAGTCATAATATCACATAGTTTTTATTAACTTGTTAATATACAATATGTCTTGATTGGTTCTCTATACGCCACTGTGAAGGAAATATGAGAACCTTTGCCCCCAAACCCCTAAAATGTTACAAACAACAGGGAAGAATTACCTCAAATTTGACTTCTGCATTTTTCTACTAAGTACCAGATAGGAGTTTTGGTTCAAGATGAAAAGAAGGTAAAACTAACGTTAAAAGATACTTTAGAACAGAAATTGTATCACGCATCTACAATTGTCTTTTAGTTCAAGCCTTTACATAATGAGTGATATGCCAGCAGTAGCATTTCAAAAAGTGGGTGGGACCCAAAATAAATGTATTTCAAGTTAATTGAGCTCCCTTAATATGATTACTCCCTATATATTTAAGAACTTTTCCTTCCCTCCTATTAAAATTATAAACAGTAGCACTAAAGTATTTTTCTAAGGCTTTCAAGGCTTATGGGCATCCCTCAAAGCACAAGTTGTGAAGTCTTAATCTGAAGTATCAGAGTAGCCTTAATTGCAGCACAACACAGAGGACCATAAAAAACATAACATGAATGAAGTTTTCTATCCCAAAATGCTGATTCAGACTAGGTTGCTATCCTAGTACATTATTACCATTAAGATTTGTAAATGTTTAATCTTCTAAAACGATGTATTAAAAAAACTTACTTGCATCTGACATGCTAAGCCAACAGTTATTTATTATGTCTTTTTATCTCTCTTAGTTCAATGGGCAGAACATACTTTGTAGGCTGTGATAAATCTACAGGTAGTCCTTGACTTACAACCATTTGCTTTACTTGAAATTCTGATGGCACTGAAAAAAGTGGCTTACTTTTTGGTCTTTGCACTTACAACTGTCACAGCATCCCCACGATCACATGATCAAATGTTGGTATTCGGCAGCTGGCACATATTTATAATTATAGCATCCTGAGGCTACCCGATTGCCATTTCCAGTCTTCCCAGAGAGCTTCTGACAAGCAAAGTCAAATAGCGAAGCTGAATTCGCTTAACAATCATGGTGATTCACTTAATGAACACAGCAAAAAAAAAAGATAGTAAAATGAGATGTAACTCATTTAACACCCACATTATTTAGCAATGGAAGCTGTGGTCCCGATTGTAATTGTAAGTTGAGGACTACCTGTACATAAATTTAAGTTACATGGCCATCTGCGCTCCCTAAAATCTTCTCCTAAAATCAGAGTATTCAGGATCAATATAAAATAAATAAATAAATAATTTTATTTGTATACCGCCCTTCTCCCGAAGGACTCAGGGCGGTGAACAGGGAAACATATAAAATACAAAATACAAAAGTTAAAAAGGAATTAAACAAAATGCCCAAATTAACAATAGATTAAAATACATTTAAAACAACAATAAAATCCAAACCCATCCCCCATCAGGCCAGGACGGCTTGTTCGAACAAATAAGTCTTCAGATCGCGCCGGAAGGAGCGAAGGTCGGGTGCCATCCGGAGCTCCACCGGCAAACGGTTCCACAATTCTGGCGTGCCCACAGAGAAGGATGGAACATAGGATGCTGTTGAATTGAGATGAATCATTGCCTTCTACACCAACCCAGCAGCCTCAGAAAAGCTTGTAATGGACATAAGTGGGAAGAAAAGTGGAAAACGTTCCTGTCCCAGACTTGAACTTTGCTTGCAATCCTTGCTGTCTTTGAAAATTAAAGAGCAAATTTGCCTTTATTACACAGGGGAAGGCAAAAAAAAAATTCTGTTATTTTTTTGCAAAATAACTCAGAACAAACATATAAAATCCTTTATGCAATTTTTACGAAAACTAAACTATGTGAAACTGAGATGAAGTATAACTTTAAATTAAGCTTTTCTCTTTTTTCCCCTTTAAACAGGGAATTCCATACCATCCTGTGAGATCTGTGAGCCTCGTAATTATTATTATTTTCCTCTTTTGGTCCTTCCAAACCTCTTGATCTGTTGCTGTAGACAGAAAGGTTATTGTTGGGCAGGACATGTTTAACACAAGTGTTTTCAGGAGAGAATTTATCTAATAACAGATCATCAAAAATAATGACTGCTACAGAATAACAGTTCCCAACTCAATGAGAAGAGGAAGCCGACAGGTAAAGAGAAAAGATTATTCAGCAACGGTGGTAGGATCTATTCTGTTTGAGCCAATATTGGGAAAGTTAGAGTAGCTATAAACAAGTGTAGCACACTGCTCTCTTCTTATTAAATAACCTAAGTTTTTGCTTTATATGGTTAAGCACAAACATAAGCACTTTGTTCCCTATATGGTCTGAATGATCCCATCTCCAGCCTAGGATATCCTGACCTACATTTTCTTGAACATGACCTGTCCACTGAAAAATAATGGGGGGAAGCCTTCATTCAGTACAGTACTATTTTTTTAATGACCGCTAATATACTTTTACAAAATGTTATTTGTGCCTTACTGTTGACTAATGTTTCTCTTCATGAATTGCAAAACTCTGTGAAAAGGAACTCAATACACACACAGTTGGAGTCCAAGCTCTTCACTATAGATGTTTCTTTATATGCTGCTAGATGTCACGGGAGGACAACTTTAGCCACTTCTTATGGTAAGAAATCTGCAAAAGTACAGATTTGTGAAATCTATAAAAATACCTTCAGCTAACTGAGCTGGGAATGTCAACATGGGTGCAGAAACCACAACACTTGGGATTCTGAGCTAGCATAGCTGGTTTGAAGATTAACAAACTGAAGCAGAGTAATCTTTTGCAGAATAGATTTCTACACTCCACTATCCTGCCGCACAAGTAATCCATATGTTACAAGAGTTAATAATCTTAAAAAAAAGATCAATGTAAGAATTTAAAAACTATCGGAATTAATGCATCACAAAGCCAGAAACACTTTATTGGAAAAAAAATTATTTAGAAAAAGATGCATGCACAACCCCAATCAAGGCAGTTTCTAAATAATCTAAAATACAGTATTAGTTGTGTTCAGTCACTTATGCGTTCAATAAGGACATACTATGATTCCATGAGTAGTCCCGTTTTAGAATTGCCTTACAAATGATATGTAACGAAGAAATAACTTGTAAATTCTTGTTGAAGTAGCTCCTCCAGAAGCATAATTGGAAGATGCTAAAAATATTCTGTATTCTGTTTATCTACATTGCACAGTGGAGACATTTGGGGTCACCTGAAAGTTTTCTTACAGCAAATATTAAATTTCAGACCAATTTAGGCTAAGGAAGAACTATATATGGAAGACATGGCTAGAAAACATTGAAGAGGATGGCTCGAACATTAATGAAAAAGACAGAGGTCCAAGATCTTAAATTAACTTAGTAGCCAGATTAGTAGATTAAGAGACCACAGAGACACATGGAGACACATGAAGCCAGTTTACTGGTCTATAGACTGGTAACTGTGGCATGATGCAGACTGTGCAGCATCCACTTTAAGGGCTGCAAATTATTGCACACATCAGGACTTTTCTGTGGCCAATTCAAGAGCACTGAAATGTGCACAACAGACAAGGACAAAAAGAAATGTGAGCATTAGGATCAACATGGAAATAGAAATTAACTGTGCTGTTCTTTATAAGAGTCACTTACTTTTACTTTTCCCCCAAAGGGAAAACACAAGGAACTTGTCAATTTGTTTATCCATTTTTTCTGCATTTCTGTAGTTACAAGTACAAATATAATCCATCAAAATATCGATACCGTGTCATGTTTATATATCACACTGCCAGACAGATTAGGCCAAGATGTATCTTGTGTTGAGTTATGCTTAGTTATGAATATTAGGTAAAGGTAAAGGTTCCCCCGCACATGCGTGCTAGTCATTTCCGACTCTAGGGGCCGGTGCTCATCTCCGTTTCAAAGCTGAAGAGCCAGCGCTTGTCCGAGGACGTCTCCGTGGTCATGTGGCCAGCATACTAGACGCCAAAGGCGCACAGAACGCTGTTACCTTCCCACCGTAGTGGTCCCTATTTTTCTACTTGCATTTTTATGTGCTTTTGAACTGCTAGGTTGGCAGAAGCTGGGACGAGTAACAGGCGCTCACTCTGTTACATGGCACTCGGGATTCGACCCGCCAAACTGCCGACCTTCTGATCAACAAGTTCAGCATCCTAACGCACTGAGCCACCGCGTGAATATTACCGACCTAGAAAAGTTCAGACCAATTCAGCACCCATTTTATTACATTGTTACACTGAAACTTGAAAATGTTAAGAACCTACTCTACTGGATCAAGTATCAAGATCAGCAAACAACTATCTGTTCCAAAATGCTAATTATGATAGTAATTCAATCCATTTTCTCCCCCACCCATACACACACACTGATTGTTTTGAGTCACCAAATACCAGAGAAATTTAGAGCACCATTAATGTGCAGGTTCTGAATCGCTAATAAAATTGTACAAGCTTTCCCATTGTTCTCTTTCTTAAGGGCTGAAATGCTTCTTCACTGAGAAAGAGGCACCAAGCCAGGCAGCTGTCTATCCTGAAGGCCTCAGTTCTACCCACAACAGCCAGCAGCAGAATTTTTGCAGGTGGAAAAACTATTTCTACGTCTTTCCAATTTGCTTAAACCAGACATGTCAAACACAAGGCCCGGGGGCCGGATCCGGCCCGCGAAGTGGTTTCATGTGGCCCACAAAGCCATCCTGGAAACAGTGAGGGAACGGCCTCCACTGCCTTGGCCCTGGCCCAGAGATCCTCCTTTTGCCAGAGACCCTCAGATCTGTCCCACTCCTGCGTAGGCCCCCATAGGCACCCTTGATACAAATGATGTAGAGCTGACCACGCCCACCCAGTAGGCCATATGCACTTTAGCCACACCCACCCAGTAGGCCATGCCCACTCTGGCCATACCCACCCGGCCCCCTGAGGGCAACCGCAATGCTGATGCGGCCCTCAATGAAATTGAGTTTGACACCCCTGGCTTAAACTAAGAAGCATTGCTTGGATTGCAGACACAGGACTGACAACTGTCCCTGCATGTTCCTTCATGTCATTTTCTAAACTTTTTCTGGCTGCTCTACAAGCTTATGGCAGATGGGGCTAATCCAGCAGTTTCAGAGGGAAATCAACATGGGGAAAAGGTGTATGGGGTGCTTGGGTTGGTAACATGTTTACAGACAAGAACAACAATACCATCAAGTAGCTTTCATCTGACCATCTAAGGGACTAATCAATCAATCAATCAATCAATCAATCAATCAGAAAAGAGCTGGACATTGGAGGTCTTCTAGTCCAACCCTGCTCAAGCAAGAGACCCTATACCAGGGACCTTCAAACTTGGCCCTTTTATGACTTGTGGACTTCAACTCCCAGAATTCCTCAGCCAGCCTGCCTGGCTGAGGAATTATGGGAGTTGAAGTTCACAAGTCATAAAAGGGCCAAGTTTGAAGAACCCTGCTCTATACCATTTTAGACAAGTGGCTGTCCACTCTCATCTTAAAAACCTCCAGTGATGAAGCACCCACAACGTCTGAAGGCAAGCTGTTCCACTGGTTAATTGTCCTCACTGTTAGGAAGTTTCTCCTTAATTCCAGGTTGCTTCTCTCCTTGATTAGTTTTCATCCATTGCTTCCTTGTCCTGCCTTCAGGCGCTTTGGAAAATAAATTGACGCCTTCCTCCTTGTGGCAGCTTCTCAAATACTGGACTACGGCTATCATATTTCCCCCCCCACCCGCCCCCAGTCCTTCTTTTCTCTAGACTGGCCATTCCCAAATCCTGCAACCGTTCTTTATGTTTTAGTCTCCAGGCTTTTAATCATCTTAGTTGCCTGTTTTGCACTTTTTCCAAAGTCTCAACATCTTTTTTGTAATATAGTGACAAAAACTGGATGCAGTATACAGTATTCCAGGTGTGGCCTTATTAATCTCGTGGCTTCAACTGGCCCTCATAATCAAGGATCATGTTTTCTGCTTTTCAGCCTTAGAGAATGTATGTGAGAAAGAAGACAAGGAAGGTAAAGGTAAAGGTAAAGGTTCCCCCGCACATGCGTGCTAGTCGTTTCTGACTCTAGGGGCCGGTGCTCATCTCCGTTTCAAAGCCGAAGAGCCAGCGCTTGTCCGAGGACGTCTCCGTGGTCATGTGGCCGGCATGACTAGACGCCAAAGGCGCACAGAACACTGTTACCTTCCCACCGTAGTGGTCCCTATTTTTCTACTTGCATTTTTACGTGCTTTCGAACTGCTAGGTTGGCAGAAGCTGGGACAAGTAACAGGCGCTCACTCTGTTACACGGCACTCGGGATTTGACCCGCCAAACTGCCGACCTTCTGATCGACAAGCTCAGCGTCCTAACCCACTAAGCTCCCGCGTCCCTAACATGTCTAAAAAAATTGTTTGAAATTCAATGTGGTGTGTGTGTGTACACTGCTTTGTGGCACACTTGGGTTGGCATGTGCTTCCAGGGAGTGCCCGCCACAGGAAAAGCAAGCAGAAAAGAGACTGCAGAATCAGGAAAAGAACTTTTTTGTCACACTGTATATAAATGTGCCTTGTTTGAACATTGGTTGTTATCTGGGGATGATAGAACTTTTGATGGAGCACCACTTAGAAACAGAAGGTTGGGAAAAACCTCCGTATAACTATTATGCAGATTACCAATAAAGAGGGACATGCAGACACTTCCCTTCTGTTTTCACTTGTTTAATCAAGTTTTCTTGGATTTATATTATTACATGGTGCAAATATGGGTGGATTCAGATTTAATGATCCTTAAGAACAGATCAGCTAAAATCAGTATGATGTCTTGATTACTCTGGATTTCTGGATTCAACCACCTATTAAAATAAATATTCTGATTTATTTACATACTGTACTGAAATTTCAGTATCTTCAGTAATGTCATGAAATGTAGATAAAACTATATAATCGATCAGTCAAGTATCTTGTTCTGTTCTCAGTATGTTTTCTGCAATGAAAAACTGTACACATCCCTTTTTTATACATATAAAATTTACTGGCTGGCCATCTTACCATAGGATAACTCTGAGAGGCTTACAGTCATTAAAATATGTACGTATGTATGTATGTGTATGTGTATACACACACACACACACACACATTAAAACATAAATAAACTAAAATCAAACATTAAAATAATTAAATGTCATTTATTTTGAATAAATTCTCTTAGAAACTGCCACACTGAAACTTTCTTACCTGAATAGGTTCCTTCTAAATTCAACCTGGCTTCACCATCTTGTCATCAAAAATCAAATATATTACAGTAACTGAACACACACACACACACACACACACACACACACACACACACACACACGTTCTAGTATTTACTTTTAGAACTGGAAAATGTATCTCCTGCACCCTATTTGGTTTGAGAGGGGAGGGGGGAAAACAAAGCAAAAAAAAATATGCATGCAGCTCTGTAGTGCACAGGAAGGCAAAAACTAAGCAATCTTTAGATGACTTCTATTCTCAACAGTTTAATACTGCAAGTTTAAAAAACAAGCTATGTTTTCCTAGAACACAAAACCATAAACTAGACCACCATATTTTAGTTTAGCATTTTGTGCAAATCCAAACCTGGGCAGTTGGTTTACAATCTAGTATTGAGCAAAGCCAGAAAACAGAAGTAAATCATGGCTAATTTGGCAAGTAGTCTATTTTTTATTTAGTTATAGCGGTCTTGCATTTTCTTTTAGTGTTCTTCAGATGTAAATGAAAAGTATTAAACTGAATGTTGTGCACCAATAAATAAGTAAGAACTGTGGCACAGATTTGTACTAGGGGTACAGACTGTATATATGTGTGCACCGATGCAACAGGTAACTTTTCATATCTAACCACTCATCTCAGTGACTACTGAACACTGACCTCTTCCTGGCTGACCTGGTTCTTAATACAAAACCAAGTACATTTCAATGACTTGAAGACTGAGTTCAGAGGTTATCTATTTCTCACATCTATGTTTCTTCATGTAAAATATCATATGCATGTTTTCTGTGCAGATGAAACCAATGCAACCAGCTGCTGGTTAGCAGCGCTGCAAACCACCTTCCTAACTCTCCACACACTAGTTTTAAATCTCTTAGCCTATTGTTAGTCTGGACGGAGTGTGGAGGCTAAATAGGTATGATAATAGTTGCACTGTTTATTTTTTTGTTGTGCCTGCCTTTTCTTAAAGTATGTAGGCTCTTTAAAAAAAACCAAGCATTTTCAGAAGTGTGATTGGGTTTTTCCCCCAATAAACCACCTCACTTTAGATATTGCAGAAGGAGGGCCCTGCTAAGTCTAGGGTAGCCCACAATCAGAAGGAATCCAGTTAGTCAAAAAGGTTAGTCAGAAAAAATGCTACAGATTCCTCCTGATTTTGAGTTTCACTTATATCTATCCTCCTTCTCCATCTCCAGGAATTCAAATGCACTAAACTTGTTGGCACTCTGCTCCAACTGTACAGGTAGTCCTCGACTTACAGTCATTTGTTTAGCGACCATCCAAAGTTACAATGGCACTGAAAAAAGTGACTTACAAGTTGTCCTCGCACTTATGACCATCACGGCATCCCCATAATCATGCGATCAAAAGTTAGGCACTTGGCAAATGGCAAGTATTTATGATGGCTGCAGCATGACCATTTATGAACTTCCCAGCTGGAAAGCAAAATCAAGGAAGGAAGCCAGATTCATTTAACAACCGCATGATTCAGTTAGCAACTAACAGTGATTTACTTAACCACGACAAAAAAAATCTGGCGTGACTCACTTACAACTTACGCTTAGCATCAGACATTCTGGTCTCAGTTGTGGTTGTAAATTGAGTAGTACCTATACTCCTTACAGATGGAGAGTCCCTTCATTAAACATCAACAGTTTATCACACCTCTATTATTCACCCTGATTAAGCCGGCCAATTTACAGGAGTTCAGGCTTGATCAGCTGTACAGAAAAGCTGTCCATCGGATTTTAATTTTCTGAGATCTCAGTGTTACTAAGGATTCAGGCTTCAAATAAACACGTTATTACACACAGATATGTGGGAGGGTCTTGTGGATGAGGGCATATCCCACAAATAGATGAGATTTATTCTATCATCCCATACTGAGTCACACGCCTATGCCCATCCATTCAAGCGCTTGAGTATTTCCAACTCCCAATGGCCCGAATACATCACCTCGCAGAACCTCCAACACTTACTTCAAACGAGAGTTTCCACTGCCACCTAACCTCGGTTCTACCCAAACTTGATAAAAGGACACAAACCACTGTTTACAGCATGCACGGAATAATGACTATTATATCTTCCAGATTAAGGGGGGGGAATTTTCCGCAATAAAAAGAGCCTCCGATAATTTGCGTAATAACCGTCACCAGCCACAACTACAAGCCAGCCTTAAATCCAAGGCTTCCCATCGCCGAAGACCCTGCTACCCGTTTCTAATGCAGAAGCCAATATCGCTCCTCTTCTGTCAGGAAATTCAGGGGTTAAAATCCACCACCACCATCACCCCGTCCCAGTCACGACACGTGTTGGACTAGGACTTGGGGGTCCAAGGGCTCAAATCTCCCATTTAATCCCCGAGCTACCAGCGACCTCTCTCGGGTTATGCTCGAATAAGAGATTGATTCCCAAACTCAGCCTATCCGGCGGTAATCCGGCGGATCTTGCGAATCAGGCAGTTGGATTTGGGGGGGGGAACCCCAAGGCGCACCTACTACAGGAGGGCGAGGGTGCCAGGAGGGACAGACTAGCGGCTGGAAGTGCTATTCTCCAAAGCTCCTGAAAGCAGGACAAGAAGCAACGGATGGAAACTAGTCAAGGAGAGAAGCAACCTGGAACTAAGGAGAAACTTCCTGACAGTTAGAACAATGAACCAGTGGAACAACCTGCCTCCAGAAGTGGTGAATGCTCCAACACTGGAGGTTTTTAAGAAGAGACTGGACAGCCATTTGCCTGAAATGGTATAAGGTTTCCTGCCTGAGCAGGGGGTTGGACTAGATGACCTCCAAGGTCCCTTCTAACTTTATTATTATTATTATTATTATTATTATTATTATTATTATTATTATTATTATTATTATTATTATTATTATTATTATTATTATTATTCAGGCATATACATAGAATGAAGGCTACTGCTAAGCTTGTAAGCCGCCCTGAGTCTTCGGAGAAGGGCGGGATATAAATGGAATTTTAAAAAAAATCGGTTTCTCCCTGGCAGCCACGTGTCTCGCCCTGGAGCCCAATGCCAGGCAGCTCCCCTGCCTTTCCCGCGCGGCTCCGAGCACCGGGGAGAGCAAAGGGAAGGTCCCGAGCTGCCCTCGCCCGCGCGGACAGTTTACTTCAGCCAACTTCGTTAGCTCTTCGTGCGCGCCGCCAGAGGACGAGGAGCCGGAGAGCGGCGCCTTCCTCCCGCTCCGCCCGCGCCCTACTCCCCACCGTCTTCCCGCCCTGCCTCCGCGTCGCTGGCTGCTTTACCTGCCGAAGTGCCCGAGCGACTCGAAAAGGAGCTCGAAGTTGCGAGCCATGGCTGCGGGCGCGGCGCGGCTGTGCGCGGAGCCGGAGAGAGTCCCATGGCCAGCTCCCCTCCTCCTGCCCGACAGAGCCCGCCTGTCGGCAAGGGGCGTCGCCTTCGCCCGCCCGTCCAATGGACCCCTTCAGCCGGGCGAGCGGGCCGCGCTCTCCCGACCCCTGGCGGCGGGGGTGGGGGTGTCCGTCCCCCCGAGGACGCTCGCCGGCGGCGTCCTCCCGCCTCTTTCCCCGCGCAGCCTCCGCCGCCGACCGCTAGTCCCGTCCTTTCCAGCAGCAGCAGCAGGCGCTGCGAGGAGGATCGCCCCGTTAGGAGGAGCGGAGGGGCGGCGACGGGAAACGTGAGAACGACGGGCTTTGCTGGCTCCAAGGCGCGCTGTCGTCCCACCCCTAGCCCTCAGACTCCTTTAGGACAGGGGTCTTCAAACTTGGCCCTTTTATGACTTGTGGACTTCAACTCCCAGAATTCCTCAGCCAGCTTTGCTGGCTGAGGAATTCTGGGAGTTGAAGTCCACAAGTCATAAAAGGGCCAAGTTTGAAGACCCCTGCTTTAGGAGAAGGAGCGGGGAATCTCTTTTCAGGGCGAAGGTGAGAGGTGAACCTGCCCTATGGACTGCGGGGGGTGGGGGTTCCTGCTCTTGCTGCAGTTTCTCAATTTTCAGGTGGAAAAATGAGTTCTCTTTCCGAACTACTTCATATTTATTTATTTATTTGTTTGTTTGTTTGTTTGTTTGTTTATTTATTTGTTTATTTATTTGTTTGTTTGTTTGTTTTTATAAACCGCCCTTCTCCCGAGGGACTCGGGGCGGTGTACAGAGTAAGGTAGGTATACAGATTGAACAATAGTGAAAAACAATAGTAAAAACAAACTGGGACCCCAATTAGAGCTATCAGGCCAGGCCGGACTGCTGGAACAGGTAAGTCAGAAGAAGAAGGAAGAAGAAGAAGAAGAAGAATTAATGCTTGAATTTTGGCTCCCGTAATATCTGAGGCTTGAATTCACGGCACTCAGCAAGGAGGACTAAAGAGGGGTTGGGTTGTTCCTGCTGCAGCAGGTCGTTGGAAACCAGCCATTGCCTTGGTGTCAAGCCTGTTTACCTCAACCTTCCTCAAGTCCATTCCCAGAATTTCCAAGACAAGATGGCAGTTTCTGTGAATTCAGAGAGCGGAAGTCCACAACGTCGGGAGGACCAGAAAGTTTGTTTGTGCAGCTGTAAAATGATTGATTTATATATACAATCTATCAAACTAAGCCATAACATCAATACGTGTAATTAAAAATGTAACATATAAACTAATATCCATAAAATATCATTAAACTAAAGTTTAATAACGGGGTGTAATTTTCCTACATATTGGGAGAGAATACAAACTTTCCTGAAGTCCATTTCATAACCTGAGAACTGGGGAAGGGGGGGGGAGTTTCCTGGCTATAATGTATGGTAGCTGAGCTCCTGACAGTAAATGTCTTCAAAAGAGCCTCTCATGCTGTGAGGAATACACACAATGGCATTTGTATTCAATATGGGATATGCAAAGGGAAACCCACTATATCAGACATGTCAAACACAAGGCCCGGGGGCCAGATCCGGCCCGTGAAGTGGTTTCATGTGGCCCGTGAAGCCATCCTGGAAACAGTGAGGGAACGGCCCCCACTGCCTTGGCCCTGGCCCAGAGACCCTCCTTCTGCCAGAGACCCTTAGATCTGTCCCACTCCTGCCCAGGCCCCCATAGGCACCCTTGACACGAATGATGTTGAGCTGGCCACGCCCACCCAGTAGGCCTTATGCACTCTAGACACGCCCACCCAGTAGGCCACGCCCACCCAGGCCATACCCACCTGGCCCCTTGAGGGCAACCACAATGCTGATGCGGCCCTCAATGAAATTGAGTTTGACACCCCTGCACTATATATAATATTAATTTATCGATCATACTTAAGAACCCCCCCTATCTCCTTCACAGAAGGTCTCTAGGCAATGTACAATATAAATAGTAGACAGCATGGCTACATGTCAGAAGAAGGTGTGAAAACTTATAATGCCCTCATTTGGGTCAGAATCAAGAACACATAGCCGGCAGATTATACCTCTATTTCTCAATGTCAGTTGACCTTCTGCGCAGAGCATAGTCTTGTTTGTTAACAGGTTCTGCTGCTCTTTCAAAAGAGCATGAAACAGAATTAAAACAGGCCTAACGGTGTTCCAAAAGAATACTAGGCTTATGCCCTCGTGTAATGCATGAATGGTGCTCTGTGAAGCAGCAACCAAGCATTACATGAGCAAATGCCTCTGTGAGATTCAGGTGCCCAAGCTAAGCCAAAGTGGCAGGGAGGGAGTGCCAAGTGACCAGCGGGGAGGAACAGGGCATACCCATACAAACATACAGTGGCCAATGGGAGCTGGGCAGTTTCTACCCCTGAATGTGTCAATATTGTTAGAGAGGCATCACTGGATATTTGTCTGGCAAGGCTTATGTTGGGAGAAGAGGAAAAATTCAACGTTCAAACCAAAAAAGGTAAAAGACAAACAGGGCTGAAGAGAATACACTACTGTGTCATGAGGATATGTCCTTAAAAGTGTCAGCAGGGCATCCTTGGGTTGGAAAACTGAGACAGGAGGGTAGTCCGATTGAGTGGATAAAGTTTCTAGTCATCTTGCTAACCCAGGGTAGATCCACCAGACTCACTTCTCAACCCCCCATGCTGCAGTTTTGTGCTGCTACGTCAGTGTCTCTATTACTGCATCCTTTCTGGGATTAGGTGACTGAAGAAGGGGCATGGACAGGCTGACTAATGGGGAGTAGAAAAATGGGGACTTCATCCCTGTGCCTAATCATCTCCTCCTCTGCATTTCCTTTCACACAAGGAAGGCCTTGGTCCCTGTGGGGGAGGAACACAACATCCATCTTGGTAGGCCACACTCTTATAATAAAGAACAATATATTTTTTTTGCTTTGGGGAAGATGTGTGGATGACTGTGGATGGGCTTCAGATGGAAATAGATGAGCGATGGCTTGATGTATCTAATTTGCAACTTCAAATGAGCAGGACTCAAAAAATAACACTACCAAAAGTTGATTGTTTGGGAACCATGTTTCAGCAGCAGAATTTGGAGGCGCTTTGAGGAATAGAAAATTCCTCAGAAAGCCCAAATGTGGCTTTTAGATCATGGGTTATTCCCTCTTTCCATATTAGAGTCACCTAATAATCTTGAAGCCCATAGTGTGAAATCTGTAGTCTGAATTATTTTTAAAAGCGACAAATTATATTTCTTTAAGGTCACTCAACATTTTATCGGTGTGACAGTAGAATTAGATTTCCTTGGAGTGCTATTTTCTCTCTGATTTAGATCTGATAATATTTTGATTCATGTGCCAATTGCTTAGTCAGCAATGAGCTGTGGACACATTTGTTTTCCAAGATCTAACAATATAATGTCAAAAATATTCATTGGCATAAAGCTTCCTTATGGTCTCTTTCTTGTGGCAATATTAATATTTACCCATTCCCTTCTAGAACACTATACTGGCATCAATGGGACTGCCTTCACTGTAGAGTTCTATTCTGACTCGGTAACAGGAGCAAGACATGGCACTGTCCTTACAAAATTCACACAGAACCAGTTTTAAAAGCCAAATCTCATTAGCCAGTGGGAAAAATATTCACCACTTGCTCTCCTTACTATGGACTTAGACTGGGGAAAAGGTAAATTCTGACAGAGGACTAACTAGCAGGTTTAGCCATGTAATGATGGCTCTTGCTCTTATCAGAGTTAGCTCACTGTGGGCTCCTATGGAATAAAACTATTCTGAAATATCCTATGGAGCAGCACTAAAGCTATGTTGAAAAGTAGCCTTTCAAGAACTGAAGAAAGAAGCTCTTCCCTTTCATCTCACAACTCTCTCTCACACATCTGTTAGAAGGGTAATCCCTCTCACAACAGGAGTTAAGGATCAGGATCGGCTCCCTGTGATCAGTCATCTGGTGGTAAAATAAGTCAACCTTCCCCACTCCTATTTCCCACCCTTCAAGTCCTAGAAGCTTGGGGATGTGTTGTTAGTTTTGTAGGGGTAGCTGGATAAATGGTTCTTTGGTACAGGGAAGAACCCAGTTTGAAAGAACTGGACTCTCTGTTGCCAAAGCAAAATCACCTTTAGTCATCAAGATACTGACAGATCTTAGTTCCTGGCCAAGTCACCAACTGTATTCTCAGTGATATGTTGTACTGTATTCTCAGTGGTGTACTGAGGAACATTACATGTGTCATGGAGGAACAGACAAAACACTGCTTGAATACCAGACAGCAAAAGGTTAACATAGGCTGCCTCCATGGTAAATTGGAGAAAAAATGAAATCAAAATAAAACAACCTGTTCGTCTTAATGCCTTGATTAGCAGAAGATGAGAATCAGCTCTATTAAAGGACCTTTGGATCAATACAGTGGAAATGGTGGGTCTTGCCAGCCCTTAAAGCAGGGGTGTCAAACTTGCAATGTCATGTGACGTGTCAAGACATATCGTGACTTTTTTTCCATTGCCGGCAATTGGGTGGGTGCGGTTTCACCATGACGCATCCGCTCTGTGGACCAGCGGTTTGACACCCCTGCCTTAAAGTTTATCCCAGAGCAATCTCTGACAAACCCAGTTTTCCCCCTTGCCTGCATAAATATCTATATCTCATTTCTGGCCTATGAGGGAAACTGTTAAGTCATCGCTAAAAGTACCTATATAAAAATAGTATTTCTGCCTTAAGCCAACATGATCCCATCCCAGGCTTAATGTTTCTAAAATCTGTATTGCTTTGTCAGTAGTTTGAAGGTAAGGCCAGATGACCTGTTGTGAGCATGACTGGAAATATGCTTTAGGAACTTTATGAGATTCAGGTACATTTTGATCATTAACCAACTTTTATTGTAACTATTTCTTTTCTGGGATTTGCCTCTGCACTAGCCTTTTATTTCCCCTATTGGCCATATAATTTTCACCTCAACAACCCCTATTTTTGACAGCAGTTTCTGTCCAGGCTTCCAATAAGCAGACCATCACATAGTTAGTTGTTAAAAGGGGGGGGGGTTTATTAGCACAATGCCATTTTAATAGTATTCCATAGTGATAGCCAGTGTAGATCTTTACTTCTAGATACAACAGCCTCACATTTGTTGTTGTTGCGGATTTGTCAATTTCTGTATTGTTCTTTCTGTATTGTATTTTCACTAAAATAACAACATAGTGGAGATTAAACTGCTTTTCTTTCTCTACAATAATTTCTTCATCTTCATGACCAAGCCATAATCTATTTTTGTAGTTTGCTTCTATTTGGTTTACTTTATTGCATGAACTTAGACATAGATGTTACACCACAATTTATGACTCAGCAGGTTTTCCTCAATTTGGGTGACTTCCAACAGCTGTCATGGTTATTGCTAAGAATTCTGAGAGATGATTCCATTCATTTGGAGAGTGCCAAAACTAGGGAGGTCTAATTTAGTATGTTGCGTAAACTTGTAGACTTCGACTTCCAGATTCCCTAATTTTAGAAGTTCAATACACTTGAAGAACACTAGACTGGAAAAGATTGTATTACAGACAATACTGAAAAAGTAACTCATCAGCTGCAAACTCTAATAATTCAAGAAGACTTATGGCAGTATTTGGTAAAGTTACACATTTTTAAACAAAGAATTACTCCTCAGCTTAAACTGGCAAAGGGCTGCCTTTCCGAAAAATATCCATAAGTGTGCAAAGCTAAGCAGAAAAACCAAGGAACAAGCTGTTATTTCCTTTCTAGAAGGGAACCCAGCCGGAGGAGGCGTCATGTAGGAATCACCTTCAGAAATTACAAATCAGATAAAGCTTTGCTTCCTTGTCCTCTGTGCTCCTTTATCACTGCTGAGAATATAATAAGGTTTAAAAAAAAGAGTTCTAAGCCAGGCAAGGAGCAGCAAATGTTTGGCTGATGTTCATAGTCTCTTAGCTTCTGTCACTCTTCTGACACCAACTGTCAAGAACAAAACTTAAACTGGCCTAAATATTTTGTTGTGTTCTGTGGCAGCTTCAAATAATATTACCATATAGCTGATCCACCTCCGCAGCAACTGAAAATCCACTGTGGTTCTTTCAATGCTGGTTCTTTATGGAATGGTGTGGGGTGGTTTGTTTTTTTTGTCCTTGTATTTTTTGTACTTCGTTACCTCATCTGCCATCCTTTTAAGGATTTTGCTGCAATGTAATGAGAGAATATCTTTATTGAGAATAGTAATGAGAAATCATTCATAAACAGCCCATTGATTGTGAATTGAATAAGAAAATGTTTGTCTTAGAATATGCCTGTCTATCAGTTGGGAGACAGAACTTTTTCTGAAAGTCTTTCGCCTTCTTCTCAGGTTACTAAAAGAGAATTTTGTGTGTCTGTGTTTCTGACTTGCTATCTTCAAATATAGCAACTCAGAAACGCTGGCTTATTTTCCGGGTAGGTCTTACTTTTGGGAAAACACGGTACTATGCAAAGCATTTTTCAAGAGTTTTTTCCCCCCCTTAGATTACTCCAGTTTCTGTATCTTATCCTTGATATAATGCCATGCCATTTCTTATCACAAAAAGATTCACTCCTAACCTACTTTATGAGTGGAGATAACTGGCACACTGAATGAACATTTCTAGGCTTAGAAATGTCTTCAAATAAAAGAACATAGACATAATTCTCCAAATCAATATCAATTATAAAGCTAACTAACTATTCAGCACCGTTTCCCTCAGAGAAGAGAGGAGGAGATCACAGGGCATCAACATCAAAATGTTTATTGTTCCAATATCTCAGGGGCTGCCACAAAGAAGAGGGAGTCAAGCTATTCTCCATAGCGCCCAAAGGCAGGACAAGAAGCAACGGATGGAAACTAGTCAAGGAGAGAAGCAACCTAGAACTAAGGAGAAACTTCCTGACAGTTAGAACAATTAACCAGTGGAACAACCTGCCTCCAGAAGTGATGAATTCTCCAACACTGGAAGTTTTTAAGAAGAGACTGGCCAGCCACTTGTCTGAAATGGTATAGGGTTTCCTGCCTGAGCAGGGGGTTGGACTAGGTCCCTTCCAACTTACATTATTATTATTATTATTATTATTATTATTATTATTATTATTATTTATCCAAGAATGTTCATTGATTATTATTATTTGTACATCTCTGTCAGGTGCAAGCAAGTGTTGGAGGTTTTGCCCTTTTTAATATGTTGCACATGCTTTGCACACATATAAAAGGGGCAGTATTTTAACTATTTTGGCTGAGCCTGCATTTTGACACTGTTTGGGAGAGCAAGGCTATATATACCAGATTTTCAAAAACCTATAATGCTATATATCTCAAGCTTTCTTTAAGTCATTGACAAGCAGTGTTTATTATTCAGTCCTCAGTAAAGAACCAACAAATCAGAAGTCTTCCAACTTCGCTGATGCTGGAAGTATTATATTAAATTCCACCCCCGTTGATCACCACCAAAAGATCCTATTGCTTTTTAAGTATAAATGTTATTGATATTTTTTTTAAAAAAAAACTAACAGAGAGAGAGAAGAAAGAGACATAGAGAAAAACAAAACAAAAGTGCAAAAAGAAAAGTATGATTTTTAAAAAATTACCTCTTACTCTTAGATTACAAAAAAGCTCCCTTTTTCTATTATCTATTTTTTTTCTTAATCAGCAAAACTGCAAATCATTGGGGTTTTTTTTTCCTTTTTCATGCAAAAACTCTATAAGGGGTTTCCAATTGACCATAAAGGTAAATGTTGTCTTTTCCCTAAGTTTAGCCATTTCTGCAGGTTCCATCATCTTTAACAACCACTTGTCTATTGTGAGTAATGCCAGACCTTTCTACTTTTGAACATATAATCTCACTGCGTAATCATATATTAAAACAAAGTTTCATAACTTTTTCTGTCTGTTTGTCCATTAGCTCCAGAAGAAAAGCCTCTGGTTTCAATTGGGCATTCATCTTTAAAATCTTGTGAATTAGTGAAAATATTTGTATCTGAGTGTTTTTAGCTTTATGATGCACCCACCAACATGAAAATATCCCTTCATGTTGTTCACATTCTCACTGCCTATTAGCCGGTGTTAGCTGCCGGTCTGGGTTCTAAATGAATCCCAGTCAAAAAGGGCTTCAGATGCTTCTAGTGTTTCTGATTGCATGCAAGCAACAGTTTGGACTCCAGTAATCAGCTAGCTTTAGCAGGAGAGACTTTGGCATGGGTATAAAACTCGAGAAACACTGCTGTAAGTATGCTGTATAACAAGGCTGTGAAACTCGCAACGTCACGTGACGTGTCATGATGTATCTCGACTTTTTTGCCCTTGCTGGCAATGGGGTGGGCGCGGTTTCACTATGATGCACCTGGCCTGTGGGCCGGCAGTTTGACACCCCTGCTCTATAATCATTTCTATATGTCAAGAAATAATGAGCCCACCATCATCTCACCTCATATCCACAAGTGAGATAAAGTTTAAGTTCCCTTTAATTGTTTCTGTTTTAAAGGAGCACCTTTCCTCTTCTCCAGACACAATACTTGCCCTGCACATGATCTGACCTGCTTTGTCAAGAAACGGTTAGATGATGGGGTCGGTGGCAAGGATCTGCCTGTCTCCCACGGGGTACTCCAGTTGCTTCGATGTTCCTATGTTCCCAGACCTGTGGCTTCTACAGAGATACCTTCTTGCATAAAGACTGGCCAACATTTTCCAAGGTGCTTCTTATCACTTCTTATGCCAGAGGAACCCATATAATAGGCTCAAATTTCAGAATGTGCTCTTTTGTAAAAAGAGTTAAATTTGCTTTTTAAACTGCAGTGCTACGTTGGTTTTTGTGGCTGTACTTTTCCCTTTTTTATTACTTTGAGAAGCAGCACCATTTGGCTACTTCCAGATGGTCACTACTTATCACTCCTTTCCACTTCAGTTTGTGCCCCTCCTCCACGGCTGTGAGCACAAGAGCTCTCTCCTGCTCTATGCCCCCTTGCTTTCCTCCTGCAACTGTGGTAGGGCTATTTTTAAGCATGACTTAAATGCTCTTTCAACAGAGAGTAGACCTGTGTTCTGAAATAGCCTGACTGACAGATCCTCTCTGTATCTACAACTTGCTAGTCAGAAAACATAGTACTGACTAAACTCTACTGTGGAAGCACCAGATTACACTTAGCTAGTCTCACAATGTAACACAATAAGGAAAACAACTGATGGTTGTTTTTACCAGCAGGAGTGACGCTGGGTGAGAGGGGAAACAAAGCTGCCAATAATATTCTTTCATTTGTCCTGCATTAAAAGTGTGAGGATGATATCTGGCAGAGACGTACACCTATTTCTCTGCCAACTCAAACACAGGTGGATTGTACTTCCGTACAGCCATCTGGCTTTACTTTTGGACTTGTGTATCTGAATAAGTTGCTCTTCACTCAAACTCCAAAGGGACTTAATTTTACTTCTCTGTCTGTAAAATGGCAACAAAATATTTTATTTCTTTGCCTTTGCTCTGTGCTTTCCCAGTTATATGGTCCTGCATTTCCATTGGCTGATGTTTAGAAATGCCTAGCACTAGGCAATGCAACATTTTGGCCTGCTCCCATTCCGTAGCACACCTGTGAAAGGCCCCCATATTCCAACTCAATTTCTCCTTGGCTGCTGTAGCTTCCATCGCTGAATCCTTTTTCCCCTCCCTCTTTTTCGCTTCTTCCTTAGAAACTGTAATGTATTGGGCCTACTTTGCTTAAAACTGTACCACGTGGGTTTTGAATGCTGTGAGTTGCTTAAGCAGGTAATTGGGTAACGGTCGCTGGCTACTCAGACCATCTCCAGGACCACCATTGGTTGCCCCTAGGGCGGCAATAGGTTCCTTTAAACCTATTGGCTACCGCCTAGTGGCCAGAGTATAAATAGCGGCGTAGCAGCCTTGGTTCTCACTTCAGTTCCTGCATTCAATAAAGCATGTTCCTGCCTGAACTCTCTCACCTCATCTCCTGCTTCCAGCAAAAGACCCAGTACACAACAGAAACCTAGTGACTTTCTTTTCATTCCTGTTTCCTTCTGTCTCCCCCCCCCCCACTTCTCTTTTCTATGATTTGCTTTATCTCATTATTGGCAGCCCTCCTTCCCCTTCTCTTGTCTTCTCAGCACTGGTTGTACAGACAAAATAAGCACCATTTAAAATATGAGCAGGTGGGCCATGACAATAATAACCTTTACCACTTCTTAACCTAGCATGACAATCCTTTCCACTTGAGGCTATTGTGGTTTTTTCCTTAACGCAGGCAGGTTCACAATAATACTCTTCTAAAGCGGTCTCTCTACACAGATTTAAATGGTGCAGCTCACCTGCATAATTACTGTAGCATGGGGATAATGGTCTTTGAAAGGGCTCAGGACTGAACTGCACAGTTCTACACATTATTTTGACTCCCCCCCCCATTCCACCCTCCCTCCCCCAAAGCTCTTGTATCCTAGTGTATTCCTAGTGGCAGAATATCTATTTTTCAATTCCTTCTCCATTTTCCCCCCTCCCATCTGCCTTAAGATATCAGTTGGTCTAATGTAGCTAATGGGGTCCAGATCACCCAGCGAGCTTCCATAGCTGAAGATGACCATGAACTTTATTTTGGTCATAGACTCACATAAAATATGATAGGGAAAAATTATGTGTGTTTTACTAATAACACTGAAACTAATCTAAGACATAAGCTAACATTGCTAACACATTGTTTTAATATTAAATCTACAATCTTTCTATAAAAACTTAATTTTAAATATTAAGACTATGAACTAAAGTGGGCTTGGGGGACAAAGGTCGCAAAAACGTGTAAAGACTGGCAAAGATAAAAAATAAAAATAAAGGAGGGGTTCTCGGTTTACTCATGCCAAGTAGCTACAGTTATCTGTTTACACATTTGAATTTGCTGCCAAGAAAAATCCAGTGATGTTGTATATAACAAATGGTTCCTTATCTGAGGGGAGAAAACAAGGGGGGAAAAATAAAGGAAGGACAAATGCTTCTAACTATATTGGTAGCTGTGTAGAAGCACATAGGTGAAGATCTCAATAGCGTTTGTGCTGGGTGGACAGATTCTTGTATAAGGGATACTTTGTAAATCACTGATTAAGGAAGGTATTTCTACCCAGTGGCGTAGCGTGGGGGGTGCAGGGGGGCCCGGCCGCACCGGGCGCAACATCTGGGGGGGCGCACTCGCACTGAGCTGCTCAGGGAGCCCCAAGGGCTGCACAGAGTCGGCTTGGCTCCGCTCTCGAGCTGCTCTTTCTTGCAAAGCGAAATGAGTCCGGCAGGTGAGATGGGCGGCCACATAAACTGAATAAAATAAATAGAAGCGCCCAACTCTCCGCCCAGGCTCAGGCCAACCGCAAGCGCCCTGCAGGCGCCCCGGCAGGCTTGGCCGAGCGAAGACGGACCCGCCGGCCGGCCGGCCTAGCTTCATGCGCATGCGTGGCTTTATTTAGCGGGGCTCACGTGCGAGCTTGAATGTAGCGGCTCTTGCAGGTTGGAGCCCTGCCCAGCCGCCCTCAAGAGGGACCCAGAAGTATCCCGCATGCGCGCGACTCTTCTTGGAAAGTCTACGCCGCTGCGGGGCGTGTCTTTTCGGCGGTGCCGTGACGTCACTTGTCTTGCTCCGGGTGCTGACAACCCACGCTACGCCACTGTTTCCACCCTAAGCTGCCTGAGTGATGATGCAGATGCCCTGTCTCAGTGCCTGGAGGCTGTAAAGATCTGTGTGGGGCACAAAGGGCTTCAACTCAACCCAAGCACGAGGGAGTGGCTTTGGGTTTTGGGGCCTTCTGGTACCAAGGTTTTTCCACCTCTGGTCCTGGATGGGGTGACACTGCCTTGGACAGAATCACTGCGCAATATGGGTTAGATTCCTAGCTCCTGCTGGAAGACCAAGTGGTAACCATGGCTAAGAGGGCCTTCATCCAGCTTCAAGTTGTGTGCCAGCTGCATCCATTCCTGAATGGAGAGGCTCTGCTCACTGTCACTCATTCCCCCATGACCTCCCTTTGGGTCTACATGGGGTTGCCTTTAAAGAGCATTCAGAAGCTTCAGCTGGTACAGAATGCAGCTACATTGATTGTAAATGGTGTCATTTATTTGACACTTGGAACACTATTTCTTTGGGGGCTGTATTGGTTGCCAAGTGTACAATTCAAGGTGCTGGTTGTCAGCTTTAAAGCCCTCCTTCATAGCTTGCGACTGAGTTACTTAAGGATCATCTTCTTCCAATTCTTTCTACATGTCCAGCAGGATGGACGTTGCCGGCCCCGCCAGTCAAGGAATGCCTGGGACCAGGAGGCATGCCTCTTCTATTATAATGCCTGCCCTCTGGAGCATATTTGCTCCTGAGATTAGGATGACCCCAATCCTGCTGGTCTTTCGGAAGGCCTTGAAGACTTGGCTATGTGCCTGGGCCTGGGGTTATATGAAGTGTCCTGTTTCCTGGTTATTGACATTCGATGGATTATAATATTTCTTAGCTGCTAATTGTATTTAATTTTATTTTTTTATTGTGTTTTAACTGTTAACTGTTTTTATTGTTTTTATTATTGCTTGCCACCCAGAGTCACTGTTTTGAGTTGGGTGGCTATACAAATTGAATAAAATAAAATAACATAATAAAATAAAATAATAAAATAATAATAAAATAAAATAAAATAAAATAAAATAAATAAAATAATAAAATAAAATAAAAATTTGGACCAAGAGTTTTACTGTCGAAGGTTTCAGAGCTACTTGTATACATTCCCTAGCCTTTGTTCACCACACTGATTCTTCAGACAAATGATGGGAGAAATAAGTACAGGTAGTCCTTGACTTACGACCGCAATTGAGCCTAACATTTTTGTTGTAAAGCAAAATAGTTTTTATGTGAGTCTTACCCAAATTAACGATCTTTCTTGCTACAGATGTTAAGTTAGTAACACGGTTGTTAAGTCAATCTGGCCTCCCCATTGACTTTGCTTGTCAGAAGGTCACAAAAGATGATCACATGACATTCGGATACTGCAATCATCATAAATATGAACCAGTTGCCAAACGTCTGAATTTTGACCACATGACCATGAGGATCCCGAAATGGTAATAAGTGTGAAAACAGTCATAAGTCACTTTTTTCAGTGCCGTTGTAACTTTGAAATGTCACTAAATGAATGGTTGTAAGTTGAGGACAACCTATATAGCAGATAAATGTAGGAAAGGAAGAATGTAGCCAAAGCTAATAATATTGAATATTCATTGAATAGTGAATCTCTTAGAAGCTCAAGTTTTTCTGCTATTTTCAGCACTGTGGTCTCTCCACCTCCCCCTTTTTTCCGCTTTTTCTGCAGCTTTGCTTATTTTTTTTTCATTCACTTGGACTAAAGTCACGTCTTTGGTTCATTCAGGGCCTTTTACAACATCTGTTTTCCAAGCTATTGGAATGTGTTTCTCTTCTATAGAAGAAGTTAAAACAAACAAACTTGCATCTGAAGAGTGACAGAGCTGTATTTGATAAAGTGTCCTGCAGGCTCTTTCCTAGAGTTTTAGCAGAAATCCAAAATCCCTGTAGTTATCCATCATGATTTAGTAGATTATTTCTGAAGATAAAAGTTTTGTTTTTTAGCTATGTCACAAATAATCATATGTGGTCATGGCTGCTTCTAAATTTAACAACATTTAAAGCAGATCAGTGGTCATGATTAAGTAAAACCTGTTAAGTTGGGTTCCAGAATCAGAGATGACACAGGTTCAGGAGCTAAGTTGTTTTATTGAGGAACATGGCCGAACTGGGGAACAAAAGATTTCAGCCCTCATTTATACCTGGCCAGGTAACTGCCTGGCCAATGGGTTAAAATCCAAGCGTCCTGCCGGCTGATCAGCCAATCCCTTTAAATCCGGCTCTCCCACCAAACGCTGTCTCTTTGTTCTGGCTTCCCGCCGAACGCTGTTCCTGTTTGCTGTTCCTGTGTGGAGCTGTCCAGCTCCACGCCTCCTTAATTCACTGACCCACACGTGTATGCAAAACCTGCCTACACTACACCCCTTCCCCCATGGCGGGAAACACCCTTGTTCCCATTTGCTTCTTTACCCGACCCCACACTATCAACACAATTTACCCACAACCCCCTACCCCCCCTCAAGTATGTACATAATCTGAGAGGTAGGCTGGAGGCCTGTGGGCTCGGCCAGACCACCTAGGGGGATCCCCCCCACAGGCTTGATGCTGTCCTTTGAGTTTATGATTTTGTGGTTATGCTCCCCCGGTGCTGGTGAAAAAGACGATGGGTTTTCAGGTGTGGTCGCCCCTGGGTTAAGTGGCCTCCTTTGACTGGCTCCAGGTGTTGTCATTCCCTCACTCTGATCCAGCTGTTGATGAGGTCAGAGCAGTTCCACCCCCTCTGAGTTGGGAACTATTTTCCTGTTTACTGTGTCTCTTTGGTCACTCTGAGTTACTTCAGGTTGGAGTGAGGTCTCTTGCCCATTATTGGCTGGGCCCCTCTCAGGTGCTCGACGCCTGAGTTGGTCAACATGTCTCCTCCCACTTGTGGACAGGGGCGTGTGGCTGTGGTGGCTGAGATTTTTGGCACGTGTAACAGCCAGCTAATTGTTCTTCAATATTCTTGTCAAGGCCCAGCCACCACAGATAGCTCCTTGCCAATGCCTTCATCCGTACAACCCCTGGATGCCCCTCGTGTAGTGAGTGGATAACTCTGTCTCTCAGTGTTTGTGGTATGATGACCCTGCATCCCCACAATAGGCAACGCTTATGTGAGGATAACTCGTGTCTTCTTGTGAAAAATGCCGTGAATTCGGGCCCTGGTGATTTGTCTTGCCACTCTGTGTTAACCCACGTCTGTACCCTACTCAAAATCCTATCCCTTGTTGTTTCTGCTGCGATGTCTCGGGCACTGAGAGGACATTCTGGCAGATCCTGAATTTGGGCTGCTGGTGCTGGATCTGGTTCCGTGTTGTTAAGAGGAAGTCTGCTTAACCCGTCTGCATGGCCCATTTCCTTGCCCGGCTTGTGTACTAGTTTACAAGAGTAAGCCACAAGGAAGATGGACCAACGAAGCATTCTGGGTGACAAGATCTGTGGGGTTTGCTTATCTGTGGTAAACAGACCTAGCAAGGGTTTATGGTCTGTAAAAATGGTGAAATTCCTCCCATACAAATAATCATGGAATTTTTTTACTCCAGCAACTATTGCCAGGGCTTCCTTGTCTATCTGTGCGTAGTTCTGCTCAGCTGCTGACAAGGTCCTGGAGTAATATGAAATGGGAATTTGTCTGCCATCCTCCTCTAGGTGGTTCAACACAGCCCCCACTCCATAAGGAGAAGCATCGCAAGCAATGCAAATTGGTTTATTTTCTATGAAGTGGGTGATAGTGGCGTTGCTTGCCAACAAGTTTTTTAGAGATTGGAAACTGGTGTCGTGTGCCTTGGTCCAGTTCAATGTTGATTTCTTATCTAATAGCCCATGCAAGGGTTCAGCAATTGAAGCCTTGTGGGGTAGAAAAGCGTGATAGAAATTAAGTAACCCCAGGAAAGGTTGCAGCTCTGCTTTTTTTTTGATGTGGGGGCCTCTTTGATCACTTTCACCTTAGATGCTGCAGGGTGAACCCCCTCAGTGTCAATCCTGAACCCCAAGAATTCTGCCTCAGGCACTCTAATGCAGCACTTCTCTTTCTTAAGCTTAAGGCCAGCAGCACGAAATCTACCCAGAACAGCCTGCAGTCATTCTGCCAAAACCTCCTCTGAGTCCCCTGCTATGAGGACGTCATCAAAATATGGGCAGACGCCTGGTATGCCCTTAAGTGTTCGCTCCATCACCTCCTGGAAGATGCCTGGAGCTACACTAACTCCGAACTGCAACTGGTCTACCCGGAACGCCCCCTTGTGGGTGACTATTGTTTGCGCAGCAGCAGTCTCTGGGTTGACCAGAATCTGTAAATAAGCCTGAGCGAGATCCAGCTTGGCGAAAATGGCCTCTCCCTGGAGTGATGCTAGGATGCTGCTAACTGTGGGTACTGGGTATGCGTGGGGGTTCAATGATTTATTGATTGTGCATTTATAATCAGTGCAGATCCTGATGTCACCGTTTGCCTTGAGCGGGGTGACAATTGGGGTCTCCCACTCTGCCCCCTCTACCGGGTGCAGAACCCGCTGCGCAACTAGCTTGTCAAGTTCCTGCTCAATTTTATGTTTAAAGGTGAACGGAACTCTCCTGGGCTTAATTCTGATTGGTTGAACGTTGGGGTTCAATTTGAATGCAATCGGTGGACCTGTGTATTTTCCTAGCGTTCCATCGAATACGTCTGCAAATGCCTTGCACACGGATTCGATGCTGGGCGTCTGAGTCTGTGTCTGGTGAATTCCCACAATGCGGATTTCCAGTGCTTTGAACCAGCTTAACCCTAACAAGCTGGTTCTCTGTCCCTTGACCACTAGAACGTCCAAAGGCCCCTGGAACCCCCTGTACCTCACAGAGAAAGTGGCCTCCCCCCGGACTTGTATCGGGGTATTCTGGAAATCAGTAAGGGTAATGCTAGATGGCCTCAAGGGAACCCACTGGCCGCTCCGACTGCAGATGAGCTTATAAGTCTCATGTGAAATGACTGAGACGGCGGAGCCTGAGTCCAGCTCCATTTTACATGGAACCCCTTGGAGGTGCACCTCTAGCTTAATTTTGGGGGTGAAGGATTGAGAACCCCCCCCCCGTGTTACAAACCACCCATCTGCTCTTGGTATAGCTGATAGGCACTCTGCGCTTTGAACCCCCAGTACCTGCCGGCAGGTGAGTTTCAGCGTCCACCTCGTGTAGTGCGTCTCTGCTCCAGCTCCGGCTGACGGACACGATGTGTCCCGTCTTGCTGCACGCTCGGCATTTGGCCCCCCGGAATTTGCAGGTAGAATGGTGATGGTTCCCCCTGCAACCGGCACATTTTTGTCGGGCCATGCAGCTTTTGCACCCAGAGCATCTCTTGTCCTGGCTGTTGGCGGCTGGTGTTGTTGATGCTGGTCGTTGTCCTTTTGTGCTTCTGCGCTGTCCGGACGGATGGGGGGGTCGTAGATGAACCGCGTCTACTTCGGCCGCTAGTTTGTCCTCGCTGGTTCCTTCTGCCCTGTGCGTCTGATGGACGGTGCTCCCCTGGCTGCTGTGGCTGGCGTTGGACGTCTCTGGCTTCTCAGCTAGCTCCCAGGCCAATACCTCTTCTTGTACCGTCTTGAGGGTTAGACCCGGTCTGGCCAGCAGCTTTTGTCTCAATTTTTGGTCTCTGAGCCCGCAAACAATTCGGTCCCACAATCTCCTCTCTAAATCGTTGAAGTTGCATAGGTGAGCCACCTGCCTGACTGCAGCCATGAATGCAGACCCTGACTCCCCCGGCCACTGGTTCCTTTTTTCGAATTCGAACGTCCATGCCACTTCCGACATGTGCGGGTTAAAATGCTGATTTAATTTGTCCATAAGGTCATCATACTTCACCGCCCAGATGGCTGTGGGCGTGCACAGGCCCACGGCTAATTGATAAATGTCCTTCCCACATGTGCTGAGCAGGGTGGCTGCCTTGATCCTGTCCTCAGTAATTTTATTGGCGATGAAGCAAAATTCTAGCTACCCCACGAATGCCTCCCACTCTTTGGGACGAGCGCTATTAAAAGTGGGGGCTACACTGACCGGTGCCATGGGGGCTTGACTGACCTGGACCATGGGAGCTGGACCCGCCTGAGCCATTTGAGCCTGACCGTCCTGGGACATCTCATGCGTTCCTTCCGTTCTGTTCCAATACAGGTGGTGGTTTTCCAGTCATTTGGGATTCCTACCGCCCTTCAGAACAAAATCCCACCCTCGTCGCCAGTTGTTAAGTTGGGTTCCGGAATCAGAGATGACACAGGTTCAGGAGCTAAGTTGTTTTATTGAGGAACATGGCCGAACTGGGGAACAAAAGTTTTCAGCCCTCATTTATACCTGGCCAGGTAACTGCCTGGCCAATGGGTTAAAATCCAAGTGTCCTGCCGGCTGGTCAGCCAATCCCTTTAAATCCGGCTCTCCCACCGAACGCTGTCTCTTTGTTCTGGTTTCCCACCGAACGCTGTTCCTGTTTGCTGTTCCTGTGTGGAGCTGTCCAGCTCCACGCCTCCTTAATTCACTGACCCACACGTGTATGCAAAACCTGCATACACTACAAAACCTGTCTGATTTCAATAGTAAGAAGGTAAAGATTCCCCCACACATGCGTGCTAGTCGTTTCCAACTCTAGGGGCCGGTACTCATCTCCGTTTCAAAGCCGAAGAGCCAGCACTTGTCCGAGGACGTCTCTGTGGTCATGTGGCCGGCATGACTAGATGCCAAAGGCGCACGGAACGCTGATTTCAATACACCTGTTTAAATCCAGTTCCAACTCATAATGCTCAAAATATTTCTCTTTTTCCCCCATTATCCAGTAGCATGCTTTCAAATCTATGGCTAATAATTCAAATCTTAATATTTGTTCACTATGAGCTAAGGCAGGGGTCTTCAAACTTGGCCCCTTTATGACTCGTGGACTTCAACTCCCAGAATTCCTCAGCCAGGCACGCTGGCTGAGGAATTCTGGGAGTTGAAGTCCACGAGTCATAAAGGGGCCAAGTTTGAAGACCCCTGAACTAAGGTGACTGAAAATGAACAACAGCAGCTCTTTGGACTGAATGTGGAAGGAGGTAAGTTATTACACAGGAGACACAGCATTCAGTTCAGTTCCACTGACCTGGTAAGAAAATCAGCTGCTTGGAACGAAAGGTATTTTAAAAGCTGCAGTTGTCCTTTAATAGCAAATAGTGATATTTTGAGACTGCTGACAGCACACATTTTATACTACCCTATGAGTATCTGTTGGTGTGGCTGTAACCAAACGTTTCAGAAAGTCTATCTGTATAAAGAACATATGAGCAATATATCTTGTGTTGGAATCCAGTAGCTTTGATTATTCTTCTAGTTTGCATTAAAAAAATTTACACGTTGTGGTCTCAGTGTTAGCATAAGTGGTTTTAAATCCGTTCTCAAATGAATTTTGTATTCAACAAAGTACTTAAGAAACTGCAATGTTAAAAGGCACTAAATGGGGGAAAAAATCTGCTTGCTATTTCATTCACTCATCACTCCTGTTACTCTATATACCAAGAATGTGCAACCTTGACAACTTTAAGACTTGCAGATTTCAACTCCCAGAATTCTGGGAATTGAAGTCCACAGTCTTAAAGTTGCCAAAGTTGGACATCTCTGCTGTATACACTTTCAATCCCAAGAGAGTTTGTATTTGGAATTTGGAAAAAGTATGAATACCTCTCAAACCTGTAAGGAGTGTATTTATCATGGATTATCATGCCATACTTTAAATATGCTGATCAAATAGATCAGCGGTTCTCAGCCTGTGGTCTGCAGACCCGAGGGGGGGGCACAATGTCATCACAGGAGGTCTGCAAAGGCTTGAAAAAATGTTATGATTTAAATCTTAAGTCTTGGGGGTCCATGGCCATGGTCCTTGGCCACAAAAAGTATTTAAAGGGGGTGGTCTGTGGTGAAGAAAAGGTTGAGAAGCACTGAAATAGATCATGATGCACTTGTAATATTCTGGTCAAACTATTTTTACATTATACTTAAAAAGTATGGATGGAATGAAAAACATCTGATTCAGTTTCTCCTGCTGTCCAATGAACAGACTAGACTGCATTACAAGTAGTCCTCAACGTATGACTGTAATCAAGCCTGGAATTACGGTAATAAATCATGCTGATCGTTGAGCAGGTTACCACGTAAGCAGGTCCAATTTTATGACCTTTTTTTGTGGCAGTTGTTAAAAGAATCCATTGTCCACAGTGGGTGTTTCAGCTGGAATACAGAGAACATTTGACACTGTGAGTTCCTGGAAAATATTGTAAATATGTTTTCCCCCTCACCCCCCCCCCCCACTTTGTAGACTTGAGCTGATTTACTGAATTTTGCTATTTTGAAGAGAAATTGCTGGTATTTTCCTGCCTTTCAGGTTGTCCCTGAATAAATACCCATTCAAAAGTACTGAGAAACAAACATCAAACCAGTTTCTTTCCAGCATTTGTTCAAAACCGTATGAGCTGGACAGTGCAGTTCAGTAACACCAAGGGATTTTTGGCTAAGGGCATCTCCCCCAGGGTAAATTTTTCGTGGACTGAGTATGGAAGAAAATATAAAAAACAGGTAGAAAGGAGGAGATACTTTGATGTACTCAGAGCAGCAGGATAAAAAGATTTAAGCCATGGCCTGGCATAAGCTGATCTGGGTAAAATTAAGAACCCTTCCTGGTCGTTCTATTGATACTATGTATGTCTGAGGAAAAGAGGCTAAAATAAAATGGGATGAAGGGGGGGGGTGAGAAGAGATTCAAGCAAATTTTTCCTTCTTTCAAGAAAAATAAACAAATAAAGCCATTTTCCAAGTTAAACTCACCTGCTTAGGTGCCCAGACAATGAGCTCAGCCAGGTTGCTATGAAACATTCCTGGAAAGGTGAAGCAGAGGCACCTGGAAATCTATCTATAGCAGAGGTTCCCAGGGACCGGTTCTGTGGAGAGAGGATTTTTGCAGACCAGAGGGGGCATGGTTTCACGTACGGCCTGCATCCCGTGGATGGGGCTTTGCTTGTTTGCACAGACCAGTTTCTGGCATGTCACGGCCCGGTGCCGGTCCATGGACCGCAGGTTGGGGGCCCCTCTATCTATAGCATCCTTCCATGCTATCAGCTCCACATATGTAATACAGGTGAGAAAGATCTATGTTTTACAGACCCAGAGTGCCTCTCAATGATGATCAAGTTGCATTCTAATACCAGTAATAAATTAATGGTAATGTATTTTTAGTGCTGTATTTATCAACAAGAAATAATGAGGTGGGGGAAGGAAGTACTGCTGAAGCAACTGGAGGAGTGTGCCTTTGCAACAGCACAAAAAGAAATCAGCAGTTTGGCCCAGTTTGGTATCTGGAGCAGGCTGTTGTCATTTGCTGTTTTACGAAACTAGGGTGGCAATGGTAATGAATGAACTCGGTCCATGAATGAATGAACTCGGTCCATTTTAGATAGAGAAACAAGTTTTTTTAAAATTATTCACCTTATGGGGGTTGATCCTAACAATATTTTGATAACTTTAAGATGTATAAACGTCAGTTCTCATATATCCCAAGACTGACAATTTTGAGAAGCCCTAGTTTAGAGGAAGATTTGCTGAAGGCAGCGATCTTTACTGGTACCATATTCATGTATTTGAAATTGCCACACTATTTTAAAATGTATATTGAGAGGCTAAAGGAAAGGGGGGGGGAGTCCACGGGGCAACCTAAGTCATTTTTAATTGCTCACAAATATTGACAAACGATACAAACAAATGTTATGTTATCAGATGAAATGGAGGAAATTTGTAACATTTGGGGCCCGCAGGAATACTGTATTTTGAACTTGGAACAAACTTTAGGCTGTAGTCACCAAAGGAAAGAATAGACACTTGGTCTCAACGTAGCTGTCAAAGTAGGAAGCATTATCAAGCATAAAGCCTCCATTAAAGAAAGATAAAGTGTTAAGATTACAAAACGAACATCTTGCCCAATAAACTAAGTAGTAAGCAATTGTGTAGTCCCAAGTCCTCAAATCTCATGTCAACCATTTATTTGCCTCTTTTACAAGAACATCAATTTCATAGAAAGCAAAGTGAATTCGCAGCAGGCCATTTTCCCTTATGTTCTTTGCTATGACCATATATTTTAATACATTTAAGCGTAATTCCTGTCTGCTCTTTATTCTTCCTCCTATGATCAGATTCCTTTCTGTTCTATTTTCTTCCCTCCTCCTATTTTTTTTTCCTGTTCTCTTTCCTGCAGGTCAGCAACTATTCAAGCTGGTTCACAATCACTTTTAAAGGGCCTAAGGTAAAGGTAAAGGTTCCCCCGCACATGCGTGCTAGTCGTTTCCAACTCTAGGGGCCTGTGCTCATCTCCGTTTCAAAGCCGAAGAGCCAGCGCTTGTCCGAGGACGTCTCCGTGGTCATGTGGCCGGCATGACTAGATGCCAAAGGCGCACGGAACGCTGTTACCTTCCCACCGGAGTGGTCCCTATTTTTCTACTTGCATTTTTACGTGCTTTCGAACTGCTAGGTTGGCAGAAGCTGGGACGAGTAACAGGCGCTCACTCTGTTACGCGGCACTCGGGATTCGACCCGCCAAACTGCCAATCTTCTGATCGACAAGCTCAGTGTCCTAACCCACTGAGCCACCGCGTCCCTTTTAAAGGGCCTAGGCAACACTAAATCCAGTAAAAACTAATACTGTCGGACACCAGTGGCTAAGACTAGCTATGATCATTAGGAAGGCATCAAATCAATTAAGAAATTAGAACTTGGCACACTGACAAAATTATGTACTACTAACAAAATAATTTGCAACATTCTGGATTATGTTTTAATAATGCCGCTTCAGTCGTACTGATCAGCTTCAGTCATTGTGCTGATCTCTTCCTTTAGTATCACATCAGTTTCTTCTTGTAGCACACAGCTACAGATGTTGAGCTACTGCTTGAAACTAGCAACCTTAGGATCAACAAACCATCATGTGATTATATATGTAATTGTTCCTTATGTTAGCCAATAACTCTTAAGCTTTTACATTTCAGATGCTATTTTTTATTATCATCATCCATTTATTTGTCCCTTCTCTTTCCTTCCCAAAACCTGAATTTACCAGCAGATGGCAACAAAGGCTTGAGAGAGAGGTGAAATTAGCCACACCTTATTCACATGCATACATATACAAATTCTAAAGGCTTATAAATATATTCGGATATCAATGATTAGCCATAGGCAAGGCTAGTCCCCTCACACATTCGAAGAATAAATACCTACAGTGTATTGTACATGATAAAAACTGGGCTCGGTTCAGGTGCTTGTAACATCTGTTTATGTTTGATAGTATGTTCATTAAGCTGTATTAATTTATTGTTCAGGAAAGAAAGAAAGAAAGAAAGAAAGAAAGAAAGAAAGAAAGAAAGAAAGAAAGAAAGAAAGAAAGAAAGAAAGAAAGAAAGAAAGAAAGAAAGAAAGAAAGGAAGGAAGGAAGGAAGGAAGGAAGGAAGGAAGGAAGGAAGGAAGGAAGGAAGGAAGGAAGGAAGGAAGGAAGGAAGACTGTTTCAGATGATTGCTAAAAAAAAAACCCAAAGAAAGTCAAGGCACTTTCAAGGTTCTATTTCTTGAAGATTAAATCACCAAAAATAAAATTAGAAACCTATGTTTCCTAAGAATCTAGCTGAATATGTAAATAACCTGAGAAATCAGTTTGGTACAGTGGTCAAGGCCCCAAACTAGAAACCAGGAGACTGGAAGTTCTAGTCCAACTTTAGGCCTGAAAGTCATCTGAATGATTTTTGGGCCAGTCACCCTCTTTCAGCCCAACCCATCTCATGAGCTTGTTTTTGTTGAGGGGGAAATAGTAAGAGGAAGGAATTTGCTATTAAAATTAAAGACAGGAAAATTAAGGATTAATAAAAGAAATTTTTAATATAGTTCACAATTGGTTATATATTCACCCCCTTGAGTTATTTACAAAATACTAAATGGCAGATTAAAAAATCTACCGTAGTTTCCGGCGTATAAGACGACTTTTTAACCCATGAAAATCTTCTCAAAAGTCAGGGGTCGTCTTATACACCGGGTGCTGAAACTTTAGGGACAGGGCTGGCTGGAAAACCTGGAACGGATCTCCCATTTAGTCTGCGCAGGGAAAGTGGGACCAATTGGAAAAGAAGCTGCAGTCTGTGATTTTTTACAGGCTGAGGTCTGGGCGTCTTTCCTTCTAAAGTTGAAGAGCAACTTGTGGACCATCTCAAGTCCTTTCTTTTTCTGGAGAGGAATTCCAAACAGCCAATCTACTTGCTGGCTTTTCATTCTGCTGCGATCGCTGGACCCACTTGGACCCACTTTCTGCAGAGCTATCGTCAGTCCACCATTTGTTCTGTCGCAAGGCCCAACACAAACTATTTGGAGGATGAAGAGGGAAAATGTTTAAATCTAAAAACCACTTATATATATTATATTTATTAAATTTTTATACCGCCCTTCTCCCAAAGGACTCAGGGCGGTGTACAGGGCAATAAATATTAAAAACAAAGTATAAAAGTTAAAAAACAATTAAATAATTATGCCTGATATATACAATAATTAAAACCATGTTAGAATTACTTTAAGCTGACTTTCTCGTGAACTGGAAAGGAGATGAATATGTGCTATTTAAAAGGGGTGGGGGGTTTAATTATGCCACAGTCAGAGACATGCAAACATAAGTGTACAGCTTTTCCCCAGGAGAGTGGCTCAGTTCCTCCCCAATATATTGAGTGTTCTTCCTTTTTGCACTTTTTCAGCTTTTCAATATTCCTTTTCCAAACTGTGTTCAGAACTATATGCTATATGGGCTTATTAAATTACAGCATTTTTCTTGACCTCATGGTTGCTTCATGAAGTTTGAACCAGTTGATCCACTTATCTTTCTCAGGTTTGCAACTGCTCTTTTTAAAAATTCCACCAGCAATATTATAAATTTAAATAATTTTTGAAGCCTTTTGATGAGTTATCTATGCTGCGCATTGATATTAGAGTTACTGTTACATGCTATATTTAGGCCTTTCTCTAAGCCAATCTTACAAGTCCCATTCTAGGAGACATTTGCATATATATATATATATATATATATATATATATATATATATATACACACATATATATATATACACACATATATATATATACACACATATATATACATACATATATATACATACATATATATACATACATATATATATATATATATATATATATATATATATATATATATATATACATATACATATATATATATATATATAGTCTGTCTTTTCTAAGTTTCATGAAGAGAAGGAATGACTATCATATTTTATCAAAGGCAAGGGCAGACTCCTGGTTTAAATCCTTACAGCAAAGTTGGAAATTTCATCTACTCAGACTTGCTTCAATGTCCAGAGAAAACTGAACACAACTGGAGAACAGATCTACGTGAAGAAAGAATTAAAACTGGGCTTACCTTTGAAGATGTCTTTACTTTAGCTTGCTGTAACCAGGGAGAACGCATTGCTTGTGTGCATTGAATTCACAGAGGAAATTCAAACAACTATCCCTGGTTTCCATGGGTGTCCCCTAATGTACTTGTCATACTTCATTTTCACTATTGCAGAATAATAGAATATGTCCAGCACTCTATTTTTATTCTTTTTGTGTGTGTTTATCTTCACTGAGCCCATTTGTCTTAGGTTTTCTGAAGCTTAGAATCTAGATCTTGGGTACTTTATCAATAATTTATCAGCCATATATTTGGCAGGTATTGAAACATGTTTGATTCAGACTATGCAAACAGCCAAAGGATATGAAATCTGTAAGGAAAACTAGAGCATCTGCTATATATACTATAATTCTCAGCAAGAAAGTTCTCAGGGTGACCTAAAAATGAGGAAACAAATAATAGACCTAATAATCGTAAACCATTCTGTATAATACTCAATATTAGTTTATTCCTCTATGTCTATGACAACAGCAAATTTAATTAGAACTGAAATTAGGATCGATATTTTTAAGTCCTGGATTTCAAAGTGACTACCTTGATTTAGGATTACACACAGTGATGGCATGTGGTATAAAGTGGATCTTGGGCTGCTTGCTTGATGTGAAAGTAAAAGTAACACTTTTGAGGTTTAAAAAATTGCAGCAACTTGAGAACTTTTATTTTCATTTTTCTGTGATTGCACTCAACAGCACTTTGATATTTTAAAGAACAAGGCTTTATCAAGGCATAAGTTTCTATAGACAGCTGTCTTATTATTTATGCATTATAATACCTTTAAAACTTAATGGCATTGTTAACATAATTTGTAAACGTACCATTCAAAGTCTATTGTATTATCTTTAAGATAATTGTTACTGGCTATTGTAAGAAACTGTGCTTTAAAAATACAGCTGTCTTTAGAAATATACTACAAAAATTCCTTTTTTATATTCAAGTGCATATTGTTATTGGTATGTTTTCTATAACACTGCTTAATCAGAATCGACAATACCCAGATATCTAACTATTAAAGTGTCTTTGTCCTTCATATAGTATGCCTAGTGCATATTAAGCAGCAAGAAAAGAGTGCTGGGTCTGATGGTTTGATTCTGCGTTTTCAAGCTTATGTGATGGTTCTGAAGCAAAGACTGCCAGCTTGGTGTAAAATTGAAGTCCAGGCAGGGTTTTTAGGTTAAGTAGCACATTATTTTAAAGAAATAGAGGAGCATAGCTATAATCAGAACCCATCAGGATCAACCTGCACAAATCACTATGTCTGATTTGTGTGTCCATATCTTGGATTGCCAGAGGGAAAATTTGAAATGCTGTACATGCTGTGCTTTTGAAAAATGCAGGATCCTATGCTAATTAAAATACAGATAGTTTCCTCTGAATTTTTAGGCTTGGACTTGACCTAAGCTACCTAACACTACTCTTTGAAAGGTAAAACCTATACAATGCTCTTTCTCCAGTTGCACAAAACACAGCATAAATATGTCCTGGTCACATTTTATTATCTGCCATATCATCATCATGCTGGCTTCATCTCATCCACAACTTATGACTGAACCAGGATTAAATTGGCCTTAACTGGACTAGCAACGTTTTTTCTATATTTTATCTAAGATATAGCAGATCTGTCAGATTTTATCACATACAGATAGATAGTCCATTCATTTAGTGACCATTGGAAGTTATATCAGCACTGAAAAAAGTGACGTAATGGTTTTTCACACTTACGACCATTGCAGCATCTCCGGGCTCACATAAACAACATTCGGATGCTTGGGGCAATGGTTCATATTTATGACGGCTGCAGTGTCCTGGAGAGTCACGTGATCACCTTTTATGACCTTCTGACAAGCAAAGTCAATGGGGGAAGCCAGATTCACTTAATAATCATGTTACTAACTTAACAGCTGTAGCAATTCACTTAACAACTGGGACAAGGAAAGTTGTAAAATGAAGCAAAACTCACTTAATAAACATCTCACTGATCAAATTAAATTTGGGGGTCAATTGTGGGTCCTACGTCGAGGACTACCTGTATTATGTTGGAGGCAAATCTATAGTGGTGGCTGCTATGACTTGAAATAGAGATAGCCTGAACCATACATTCTGTTTTAGGCGTTTTCTGCTGACGGACATTCCTATGCTTTTAATCTAAAAAAACAAAGGATTGACCGAAGAAAAATATCAACCCCTGTACTTTAAATAAACATATATTGGGAAGAGGGATGCAAGCAGCATGACTCAAGTTGATGAGCACAAATGCATAGCATTCCAAAAATAATCATGATTTTGGATGCTTAAAACCAGGGTTTCATATACCTGTTCCATTTGTTCAGTATAAGAGCCCTTAGCTTCATGTATGCATGCGTGCGTGCGTGTCTGTCTGTCTGTGTGTGTAATGGTTCAGGTTATTATAGATGCTACTAAATGCATACCTAAGAAACCTGTGCAACCACATGCTCCTAAACTGTTCTGTACCTACCAGGAAGAAGCACAGCAGACACTATTACATTTTTTTTAAAAAAAGGAATCAAGTAACTAGAAATTATAGACCAGATTGCTTGTTGTCCGTTCCTTTGAGGCAGGCCAGGTCTAGAAACCAGCACAGCAGGCATTTCAGGAATGCCTTTGAATGTAGTAAGACAGAATAATGAATTTCTCTTTGCCTCATCTTCTACTTGACAAAATCAAGGTGGGGTGATTTTGAGTTTCTTTCTCATGCTTATTCTCTCTCCCCCCCCGCCCCCCCCCCAGGAATCTGTAGCCTTTTTTAAAAAAAAAAAGCATTCTCCTGAATGCTTCATGCACTCCTTCCCTGTCAGCTCCACATTCCTTTACCGCAGGAGTTCCTAAACCTTTTTTTTTACTCCATGTAATCATAATGTGTTGTCGTTGTTAGCTGCAAAGTCATGTCCGACCCATCGCGACCCTATGGACAATGTTCCTCCAGGCCTTCCTGTCCTCTACCATCTTCTGGAGTCCATTTAAGCTCACGCCTACTGCTCCAGTGACTCCATCCAGCCACCTCATTCTCTGTCGTCCCCTTCTTCTCTTCCTCAATCATAATGTGTACACCTCCCCTAAAAATCGAAGCACCAGAATGAACACAAGTGAAGAATGAAAACAATACAATGACTCTTTGGGAAAGGTGGATTTAGTGTAAGGAAGGTTCTGCACTCTGTTTTCATCTCCTCAAAGGAGGTACATCTCCCAGTTTGGGAAATTCTGCTTTACACCAACCCCTTAAAATGATAAATGAATTTGTGACCCTGCCTCTATAAAACTAATTTTATTGTTGTTAGGGTTGGGCAAGAAGTGAATATACATTATATGTACCGTATTTTCCGGTGTATAAGACGACTGGGCGTATAAGACGACCCCCTACATTTCCTGTTAAATTATAGGGTTTGGGCTATACTCGCCATATAAGACTACCCCTCTTCCAACGCACACCAAATAAAAATTAAAAAACATCAGATTTGATTCTAATATGGTAATTTTAATTCAAATGCTTATGAGATGCAGGTACTTAGTAGGAAAACTGTCACTTATAAACATAAGGCTGTTTGTCATCAAACATGTAAACATAAAACAGTGCAAGTGGATTAAACTTAAATAATAATAATAATAATAATAATAATAATAATAATAATAATAATAATAATAATAAGTTGGAAGGGACCTTGGAGGTCATCTAGTCCAACCCCCTGCTAAGGCAGGAAACCCTATACCATTTCAGACAAATGGCTGTCCAGTCTCTTCTTAAAAACTTCAAGTGTTGGAGCATTCACCACTTCTGGAGGCAGGTTGTTCCACTGGTTAATTGTTCTAACTGTCAGGAAGTTTCTCCTTAGTTCTAGGTTGCTTCTCTCCTTGACTAGTTTCCATCCATTGCTTCTTGTCCTGCTTTCAGGTGCTTTGGAGAATAGCTTGACTCCCTCTTCTTTGTGGCAGCCCCTGAGATATTGGATCACTGCTATCATGTCACCCCTCACCCTTCTCTTCGTTAAACTACACATACCCAATTGCAGCAACCGTTTCCTATTTTCCTAATTCACTTTTTCACTTTTCCTAATTCACTCTAAAGCTTTCCCTGTGCAGAGCCTTAAGTAACACCAGCTGCCTGCAATTAGTGCAGGTTCGCATCCCACCAGGCTCAAGGTTGAGTCAGCCTTCCATCCTTCCGAGGTAGGTGAAATGAGGACTCAGATTGTTGGGAGCAATAAGCTGACTTTGTAATAATGCTGCTTGTGGGGTGTGTGTGAAAGCTCTAATAAGCAGGCATATACATAGAATGAAGGCTATTGCTAAGCACATTGATTTGTGCTTTAAATTGTAAGCCGCCCTGAGTCTTCGGAGAAGGGCGGGATATAAATGGGATTAAAAAAAAAGACCAAATGGGAGATCCGCTCCAGGTTTTCCAGCCAGCCTGCCCAGTTCCTGAGTCAAATGTGTCCTTAGAGCTAAGCAGGTGCTCTGGCTATGGCATTCCCCACCTGCCTTTCAAGTTGCTCTTGCATTCCCCACCTGCCTACAGCTGCTCTTCAACTTTAGAAGGAAAGACGCCCAGACCCCAGCCTGTAAAAAAATCACAGACTGCAGCTTCTACTCCAATTGGTCCCGCTTTCCCTGCGCAGACTAAATGGGAGATCCGCTCCAGGTTTTCCAGCCAGCCCTGTCCCTAAAGTTTCAGCACCCGGCGTATAAGACGACCCCTGACTTTTGAGAAGATTTTCATGGGTTAAAAAGTCGTCTTATACGCCGGAAACTACGGTATACATTAAAATGGATATATCTCAGGATTTCTTTATACAGGTAGTCCTCAACTTACAACCACAACTGAGTCCAACATTTCTGTTGTTAAGGGAGACATTTGTGAAGTGAAGCTTGCCCAGTTGTATGACTTTTCTTGCCACGGTTGTTAAGTGAATCACTGCAGTTGATAAGTTAGCAAACTGGTTGTTAAATGAATCACTTGTTACATTAGTAACCTGGTTGTTAAGTGAACCTGGCTTCCCCATTGACCTTGCTGGTCAGAAGGTTGTAAACGCTGATTCCGTGACCCCAGTGACATTGCCACCGTCATAAATATGAACCAGTTGCCAAGCACTTGAATTTTGATCACACGATCATGGGGATGCTGCAAAAACTGTAACTGTGAAAAACGGTCATACGTCACTTTTTTTAGTGCCGTTGTAACTTTGAATGGTCACTAAACGAACTGTTGTAAGTCAAGGACTACCTGTACTTTGCAGCACAGCCATTCCCCCACTCTACACTTACACAGGCGAAATGAGAATCAAAGTGCCAAATGAGTTTCAAACCCTTTCACTTTGTACAAGCCTCAGATGTTCTAAAACAACCTGTGACACTTCTCCTACATAAGTTTTTTTAAAATAATAATAATAATAATAATAATAACAACAACAACAACAACAACAACAACAACAACTGACCAGGGTTTTTTGAGGGGCAAGATGAAAACCCTTAGGGACTCCTGATTCATAGCTTGAGACCCCATGCCTTAGTATAGATGTGGATGTAATGTGGAACTGATGTGGCAATGCAAGGTGGAATCTAGTAAATACAGTACATAGTATTAGGCAGTACCTACAAAATCCTATGCATTTTCGGTCTCAGCACTGACAAGTGAACTAACTGCTAGCCTGCAACAAACTATACACACACACACACACACACACACACACACACACACACACACACACACACTTTAAAATGTTTTTGCCTGATTTGCTAAGCTACAGATGGTGCAGTGTAGTTATGGCCCATAAAACAAGACAGGTAATAAAATCTTTAATTAATTAAATTCTAAAAGCCACAATAAAACCAAACAGAGGCAACCAATGCAATGAGTTTTTAGTTTCCCCTAAAACTAAAGGGTGCATTCCAGAATAGCAAAAGACAACCTAGGTTAGATTGTGCGGGAGAAAAAGGGTGAAAGTGGCTCCTTCCTAGCTGTACATGTTTATGGTACAAGTTTAATTTGGTTTATAGGGGAGAAACAATAGAGAAAAGACTCAAGAGTCCTAACATGTCTTTCTTGGTTTTGGAACATGACAACACCTCACTATTTGGAAATCTTTACTCTTTCAGACTCCAATTGAGAATCTAGGCCAGGGGTGTCAAGCTCAATTTCATTGAGGGCCGCATCAGCATTGCGGTTGCCCTCAGGGGGCCGGGTGGGTATGGCCAGGGTGGGCGTGGCCTACTGGGTGGGCGTGGCTAGAGTGCATATGGCCTACTGGGTGGGCGTGGCCAGGTCTACATCGTTCGCATCAAGGGTGCCTATGGGGGCCTGGGCAGGAGTGGGACAGATCTGAGGGTCTTTGGCGGGAGGAGGGTCTCTGGCCAGGGCCAAGGCAGTGGGGGCCGTTCCCTCACTGTTTCCAGGATGGCTTCGCGGGCCACATAAAACCACTTCGCGGGCCAGATCCAGCCCCTGGGCCTTGTGTTTGACATGTCTGATCTAGGCTTACATCTTGAACCTAGGAAATGTATACAGCTACAGAGAGCCATAGTGGCCCAGTGGTTAGAATGCAGTATTGCAAGCTAATTCTGCTGACTGCCAGCAGTTCAATTCTCACTGGCTCAAGGTGGACTCAGCCTTGCATCCTTCCGATGTTGGTAAAATGAGGACCCAGACTGTTGGGGGGCAATATGCTGACTCTGTAAACAGCTTAGAGAGAGTTGTAAAACACTTTGAAGCAATATAGAACTCTAAGTGCTATTGCTCGTGCTATTTTTTTTCTGGAGATTTCTTTAAAAAGAGAAGAATAAATTAACTATAGAAACTTATTGCATAGCAGGAACATGAGACTTAAATGTAGCTTACTAATTCACAGGTGGGAACTCATCCAGAACTCCATAGCAATTGCCACATTGAGTGAAGACCATAGAATCATGGTGTTGGAAGGATCTTGGAGATCTAGTCCAATTCTCTGCCCAGATTATGGGAGGGAAATCCAACTCATTTGGACAACAGCAGGTTAGGGAAGGTGCATGGTATTTGTATCTGGTCTTCCAAAGGAAGTGGTAGTGATGAAAAAAAATACTCTGCTCTGGGAAAATAGAAAGCATAAGAAAGAGGCTCAGAACAGCCCTATCTTGACTTTAAAAAGGGGCAGTGAAGATTTTGGGCATTCTATCAAGATTATGTTAATATAATCTTCTTAATATTTTTTCATGTGCTCAACTGTTTAACTTAATCAGTGGTTGAGCGAGCAGTCAATTAAGATATGTTGACTCTTTGCTACCACCTAATGGTTGAAAGGTCAAATAGTAGTGTGATAGATGAAAATATAGTCCCCTCCTCATATAACAAGATGAGAATGTCATAGGCCCCACAGTAGTGATTTAAAACAAACTTTTATTGTGTAGTGGGTTCTTGGCTGCATGGTCAGACAACAGACAAAGGACTCAGCATGGCAGCTCTTTATTGGTCGTAGTACTGATGTGAACAAAGGGGTTACCTATACCCCCTTATATACCTGACCAGGTGCACTGGCAGCCAATCCCTAATCTGGGTTTTCCCGCCAAGCGCTTACCAGCCAATCCCGTTACAGCACAGTGCCACCTGATGGTAACAATGAACTGCTGCTTATATTTAATTATCCCCATACATAACACCCCTTCCCCCATAATAAAAAAACAATAAACAATTTTTTATTTCTAACACATGCTTCTTGATGCTTAGACACTTTGCATCCTCCATTACGTCCTTATACAGTCCTCTAGATAAGCAGGTGGCCTATGAGTCCTGGTTGACCTTCTCAGGGTTTGCTCCCCTCCCTGGACAGTAGCATCATCACCATTGCTGTTCAGGCCTGCCAAAAGCCTCAGGCAACAGTACATAGTCCGGAAGGTCTTCTTCCTCCCCTAAACCCCATGTTTGTGGTTGGGTGGATTGGTCACCCTGTGACCTTTCAGGAACCCGTTTCCTGATTTGGTCGATGTGTCTCCTGACCTGGCGACCCCCCTCCACCTCTACAATGTAAGACAGTGGCCCTGTTCTGTCAGTTACCTTCCCAGGAAACCACACATGTCCCGGCCCATAGTTTCTGACCCAAACCAGGTTTCCCGTGTGTAGTTCCCTGGGGGGCAAAGGTTGTTCTGTCTCTGGGGCCACTCTGTCAGGGTGGAGTCTGTCCAACTTTGTGATGAGACATCTGACCCAACGCAGTTCAGTTGGGCTCTTGCCTGTGGTTGTGCACGGCGTAGTGTGTTGAGCCAGAAGGAATTGGGCCAACCTCTGATGCCATTCACCGCTGATGATGCATCTCAAAGCATCCTTAGTCATCCTCACCATACATTCTGCCTGCCCATTAGACAATGGGTGAAAGGGCGTGGAGGTGACGTCTCTAATCAAGTTGGCCCTCGTGAAATCCTGGAAATCAGCAGATGTGAATTGTGGGCCATTATCCGAAACTATCACATCAGGCAGGCCATGAGTAGCAAAGAGTGCCTTTAGTACCTGAACCATTTTGGCTGTGGTCATACTGGTCACTGGTACCACCTCTAGCCACTTGGAGTAGCTGTCCACTACCACTAATAAAGTCTGGCCTTGAAAGGGGCCAGCATAATCTATGTGGATTCTGGACCAGGGGTTGTGTGTGACCTCCCACTCGTGGACCAGTGCGTGAGGCTGATCTGGCCTAGATCTTTGGGATGTGTAACATCCCGTTACCTGTTCCTCAATAGCTTTATCCAGGCCCGGCCACCACAAATAACTCCTGGCTAAGGCTTTCATCCTGACTATGCCCGGGTGTCCCTCATGTAATGACCGTAAAACCTTATCTCTAAATTTCTCAGGAATGATGACCCTGCTACCCCACAATAGGCATCCTTTATGAGAAGACAGCTCATGTCTCCTCGTGAAGAATGCCTGAAATTCCGGGCCTGGACTCTTTTCTTGCCACCCTGATGCCACCCACACCAGTACTCTGCTGAGAACCTTATCTGTTGTGGTACCTGCAGCAATGTCCTTAGCGTGGAGTGGGCATTCTGGCAGGTCCTGGATTGCCATAATCTGTTCAGCAGGTGCTGGATCCAGTTCTGTAGTGGCTACTGGTAATCTGCTTAATGCATCAGCATGACCCATGTCCTTTCCTGGTTTATGAACCAGTTTGCACGTGTATGCTGAAAGGAATATGGACCACCTCATCATCCTTGGGGATAGGATTTGTGGGGTCTGTCTGTCAGTCATGAACAACACCAACAGAGGCTTATGGTCCGTGAAAATAGTGAATTCCCTGCCATATAAGTAATTATGAAATTTCTTGACCCCTGACACTATTGCCAGGGCCTCCTTATCTATTTTGGCGTAATTCCTTTCTGCCCTTGACAGTGTCCGGGAGTAATAAGCGATAGGTCTCTGCTCCCCATTGTCCTCTATGTGACTTAGGACAGCACCCACTCCATAGGGGGATGCATCGCATGCGATGCAGATGGGTTTGGTTTCAATAAAATGTGTGACAGTTGAGTTACATGACAATAGGACTTTTAAATTCCTAAAACTCTGTTCGTGGACCTTGGTCCAATTCCAAGGAGTTTTCTTGTCTAAGAGCCTGTGTAACAGCTCAGCAATTGCTGCCTTGTGGGGTAAGAATGCATGATAGAAATTAAGCAACCCCAAGAAAGCTTGCAATTCAGCTTTGTTCTTTGGAGTAGGAGCCATTTTAATTTTTTAATTTTTTTTTATTTTAAAAATCTCCGAAGACTCAGGGCGGCTTACAATCTAAGCACAAATCAATGTGCTTAGCACATTGCCCTTACCTTTGAATCAGTAGGGTGAATTCCTTTGGCATCAATTCTGAACCTCAGGAATTCAGTTGATGCCACTCCAATACTTCATTTGTCCTTCTTAAGTTTCAGCCCTGCAGAACGGAATCTGCTTAACACAGCCTGCAACCTGTCATCCAGGACCTCCTCAGAATCTCCAGCAATGAGGACATCATCAAAGTATGGGCATACTCCAGGTATGCCCTTCAGAGTCCTCTCCATCACTTCCTGAAGGATTCCAGGAGCCACAGAGACTCCGAATTGCAATCGGTTGACTCTGAAGGCTCGTCTGTGAATTACAATAGTCTGAGCATCAGCTGTCTCCCTGGTAACGGGGAGCTGCTGATATGCTTGCGCCAAGTCGAGCTTGGCAAAGATGGCACCGCCGTGGAGTGCAGAGAGGACGTTTCTCACCGTCGGAACGGGGTAAGCATGTGGATTTAGGGCCTGATTCACCATGGCCTTATAATCAGCACAAATTCTCACTTCCCTGTTGGCTTTGAGTGGGGTGATTATCGGGGTCTCCCACTCTCCCCCGTCCATGGGTTCTAACACCCCTTGACTCACTAATTTATCCAATTCGCTCTCAATCTTGTGCTTGAGAGCGAAGGGGACTCTACAGGGCTTTATTCTTACGGGGAGAATATTGGGGTTCAATTTAAACTTAATTGGGGGCCCTGTGTATTTACCCAACTTACCATCGAATACGTCGGCAAATGTTTTGCAGACGGATTCGAGGCTTCTGGTCTGTGTGCTATGGATCCCTGAGATCCCTATTCCCAGATCCTGAAACCAATTAAGCCCCACTAAACTGGTCCTCCAGCCCTCGGCTACCAGGATGTCCAAAGGACCCTGGAAGTTCTTGAACCCCACTAACATGGTGGCCACCCCCTTAACTTTAATGGGTGCATGCTGGAAATCAGCTAACTGAATGTTGGTGGGCTTCAAAGGAGCCCACCATTTACTCTAGCCGCAAACTGTTCTAAATGTATCACTAGAAATGATGGAGACTGCGGATCCGGAGTCAAGTTCCATCTTGCAAGGTACCCATTGCAACTGGACCTCTAATGTTATTTTTGGTGTGAAAACCTGGTGAATGTCAGTGTGTGAGACGGTCACTTTGTTCCCGTGGAATTTGGTAGGAGAGGGCTGAGGAGAGTTGAGATGAGGGGACTCAGTACCTTGCCACGTGTCCACTGATTGAAGTTCGTGCAAATTGTCCCACGTGCGATTTTGGCAGACGGCCGTGATGTGCCCTGTCTTACCGCAGGACCAGCACTTAACAGATCTGAACTTGCAGGTCGCCCTCGGATGGTTTCTCCCGCAGGTAGCGCATTTTTGAGTGGTTTCTTTGCAGTTGCAGCTTGTGCATTTGCTAGTTGTTGGTGTCTTCCGCGGGCTTCCATTGTTGTCGTGCCGTGGTTGCTGTCTTCCTTGCTTTTGATGCACAGCATCAATCTCAGCCTCCTCTGCCGCTTCTCCCATTCCACCATCCACAGCCTCTCCATGATGAATGGAACCGCCTGGGCTGCTGGGTCGAGTTTGATGGGTCACGTTTACTGCTCCCCCAGCAGCTTTGCTGGCCAAGATCTCATCCTGAGCATCTTGTAATGTGATAGTCGGCCAGGCGTATAAGCGCTGCTGCAGTCGCTTGTCTTAGAGCCCACACACCAACTGATCCCGCAACCTTTCTTCTAAATTGGTAAAATTGCACAGGCGTGCAGCTTCCCATAGAGCAGCAATATATTCGGAAGCCGTCTCACCTGGCCGCTGGCATTGTTGGTCGAACTTGCCTTGCCATGCCAGTTCAGACATTCGCGGCTTGAAATGATTATTCAGCTTCTCCATGACGTCCTTGTACGACACGGTCTCGATCACTGTCGGTGCGCACAGGCTAACGGCCAGGTCGTGGATCGCGGGGCCGCTCAGGCAGGTCAGGAATGCTGCTTTCTGGATATCATCAGTGATCCGGTTAGCCTGTAAAAACCCTTCTACCTGGCTCAAGTGTGAAGCCCATCTCTCGGGATGCCGCATATCGAATGGCAGAACCTGCCCGTACTGCGCCATGGTTATCCTGTTTCTCTGCTTTGCTGCCTGCAAGCGCTTGCTTAACCGGCCGAGGAAGGTTCGGGGAATTGTTTTTCCACCGTTCCTTAGTGACTTCAGCTCCTCAGGAGAAACAGGATCCCACCTTTGTCGCCACTGTTGTGTAGTGGGTTTTTGGCTGCATGGTCAGACAACAGACAAAGGACTTAGCATGGCAGCTCTTTATTGGTCGTAGTACTGAAGTGAACAAAGGGGTTACCTGTACCCAGTGCTTTTTTTGTAAAAGAAAAAGGTGCCGGAACTCACACATGTCATACAACCCACCTACAAGGTTCCATCCAAAAAAGGTGCCGGAACTCCGTTCTGAGCGTTCTATGAGAAAAAAAAGCCCTGCCTGTACCCCCTTATATACCTGGCCAGGTGCACTGGCAGCCAATCCCTAATTTGGGTTTTCCCACCGAGCGCTTACCAGCCAATCCCATTACAGCACAGCACCACCTGATGGTAACAATGAACTGCTGCTTATATTTCATTATCCCTATACATAACAGCTTTGACTTGAACTTTATATTATTTCACAATACAAACGTACTATTGGTAATCTACTGAGCTTTGTGCAATATGAAATTGCAAAGTAGATAGGTCTATGTATATTTGGAACACGAGTATTATAACCATGGGAGAAATAGGGAACTGAAAGTAGCTGCTGGATGAGGGTTCCAATGTACACGGGTATATGCAGAAAGTTACGTTCAGCAGAAAGTATATGTGGAAAGTAGTTCAGCAGGGGGTCAGTAAGAGGTCAGCAAAAGTCAGCAGACCATCTGACTACAGCCTTAGAACAAGAAAGGGTATAAAAGGTTGGGACTGGACCTGATTGATTTGCCATTGGCCTATAGCTGTTCTATTGGAATCTGCTGTTGCCATTTGGTCCTCATTGCAATGGGTTATTAATGTACCTGATGATGTGTTATTATGCTTGCTATGTTCCAAATTATTAGAAAAATAAACCTCTGAATCTTAAAGTAAGAATTATTGGTTTGTGTTGCCCTTCTCTTGTCTTTTCCATTGGGTTTTTTCCACAACAGTAGTCAGAAAGCGACTGAAATAATTTCTGGTTTAAGGCATATAACTGAAAATGCAATTCAAAGAACTCGGCTCTTGGACTTCTAAAGCAGGGGTCTTCAAACTTGGCTGGCTGAGGAATTCTGGGAGTTGAAGTCCACAAGTCTTAAAGTTGCCAAGTTTGAAGACCCCTGTTATAAAGCCTGCCTAGTGCAGAATTCCCTTCACAATTGCCACAAGGGGTTCTTGAAGAATCTCTTGTTTCTCTTCACATTATGTTCTTAGGGTAGTTTCCCAATCCCCCACAGCTGACATTTCTTCCTCAAAAATTCTTAACCAGCAACTGCACCGTCGTTGCATACATCCAGACAATCACTAGATGACAGTCAAGATATTTTTTTCAAAAACCCTAAATCTTTGCTCCACTTAGTGGTTGAAATATTAAATAGCTGACCCACAGTTGTAAGGAATAAAAACTTCAATTGCCAATAGAAAGGAAAAGAAAAATGGAAAAAAAGAAGATATGGCATTATTCATGCCAATTGAAGGACACTTTTCACATAGTGGATGATGTTTGGCAGATGTTGGAATATTGCACATCAACTGTTTACACAGTTTGGACAGCAACATCACATGGGCACATAAATGTGTGCTGTAGGGGCCAAGAGGAATTCAGATGACATCATTTTCAACTTTCTCCAAAATGCAAAGGGAAAACAGCCCAGGAGCTGGGTGGATGGGACCAAGTCTAATATGAAGCATTACACTAATGCTTAGGACAGGGCTTTTCAACCTTTTCACCCATTGTACCACTTTTAGGTATGGCAACATCCGAGTACCACCAGTCGCTTAGCAAGGTGTCAAAAGGAAAAAAGTGATGAAGTACAGGTAGTCCTCGACTTACAACAGTTCACTTAATGACCTTTCGAAGTTACAATGGCATTGAAAAAAAGTGCCCCCCAAGCCACAGCCGAGCAAGACACCTGCCTACCTGCCTGGTGACACTGTTCCTCCTATCCGAGGTTTTCATTGTTGTAAGCATTTCTGTTGAGGATTGGCAGCGGGGGTGGGGGGTATTTGGTTTTTATTCCCCCCCGTCTGCTGGGTGGTTGCAGCAGATTTTGGTCACTTCACATGACCCTGGGACACTGTGACCATCATAAATATGAATCAGTTGCCAAGCATCTGAATGTAAATCATAAGACTGTGGAGATGCTGCAACATTCCAGCTGATTGGTGCTTCTTCTGGGCTCAGAAGTGCCAGGATCAGCGCCAAGCTCCAGATGGAGCCTGGTGCTGATCCTGGCACTTCCACTGAGCCCTGACAGCCCCAAAGAAGTGCTGATCCTGGTGCTTTTGCTGAGCCCTGACAGCCCTGAAGCTCCAGCCATCTCTCGCTCAGGCTTGTGCGGTGCTGCCACTGGTTCAGCTCATTCCCCTCCCCCGCTACCACTTTTCTAGGATGGTCGCGTACCACCTGCCAGGTGCCAATGTACCATACCACTGGTTGAAAAGCCCTGGCTTAGCAGACTGAGGAGCATGGAAGCAGGAAACTGTCCTAAACGTGATTAATATTTATATGTTACTTATATGTAAGGGTGTAGGTCTATACATATGTTGTATATAATATGTTTTAAATGTGTTATGTATGCGTACACTTTGAGAGCAAGCAACTAAATTTCATTTTTAATGTGTACCATTGTGCCCACAGGAAAAAATGACAATAAAGATTATCTAATCTAGTCTAAACTAGGATTACCATATGGGCTGCTAGAGTCCAGACAAGGTGGCAGAAAATGATAGCAGTTACCTAGTGGTTATTCAGCTCAGGTTGTTTAGCCTTAATTAAATTTCAAATATCAGAAAGTCATGTCATTATTGTTTGAAATATTTGGATTTTGTCCTTCCACAACAGAATACTATAACTATATACAAGGATGGCTGCAATCACATACTTTGGATGTGATTCATGGTTTGTGGACTTAAGTAGAAAATTCTGAATTCCTTGGTGTGCTTTGAGCTTGGTTGTTTGCTTGCAGATGTCCGAAGTCTAACTGATGAAAGCAGCCCTGTGTCATATGATGCAAAGTCCCTCTTTTTCTATATGTACTGTGATATTTCACACATGCCTCCAAGTGGATGCAGTTTATAGCAATAGCATTTAGGCTTTTATACCACTTCACAGGACTTTTACAGCCCTCTCTAAGCAGTTTACAGAGTCATCATATTGCCCCCAACAATCTGGGTCCTCATTTTACCAATCTCGGAAGAATGGAAGACTGAGTCAACCTTGAGCCAGTGAGAATCAAACTGCTGGCAGTTGGCAGAATTAGCCTGCAATACAGCATTCTAACCACTGTGCCACCAGAATACATGATGCAATACTGCTTCACCATCCTGAGGAAAAGAGCAAAATGGATGCTAAGCAGACTAAACAAATGACCCAGGCTCATCAAACATGCTAAACTATCAAAGCAATAACAACAACCCCACACCAAACAATGTTAACATTAATAAAGGTTAGTTGGCAAATACACTCATTTTGCATCCATATTGTATGAATATATAGCTACTATTTTCTCAAAACTAAGAAACAAGATGAATGGGAAAATACTGCATGTGAATACTTTAAAGTGGGAAATAAGGAAAACTGGACTCTTTCCCTTCTGAATAAAATCCCAGGAATGAGGAAAGGCTGTTATTGGATAAAAGTTTTACATGATTCCAGTATCATCCTTGGCATTTCCTGAACCCTCTTCTCTGCTTAGTTCAAAAGTGGACATGAACCAGTATGCCATTATATCATTATTTGGCATTAGGGCTGAGGCAGCTGGAAGTTGTAGTTCAGCAACATTTGGAGGCCCAAATACTTTCCAAGCTGCTTTAGCTGATGACACTACATCACAATTCAAAACATGGGTGAACCACCAGGGAGCTGTCTTGCTTATTCCAGTAATCAAGGTCTTGGGTTTTATGCCCAAATCCAGTTCCAAAAACCCCAGGACCATGGAAATGATTGGATTGGACATAGGGGGTGTTGCCAACTCCCCCCTCCACAAGCCTACTAATTTAAAATCCAAAGACACTCAATAATAGTTAAGGTGGGAATTGACATCATATTGACAATATTATGAAATGCAATTATTTGGCTGGAGTGTGATGCATTGCCAGTTATGCTAAATATTTAAAATCAAAATCACCTTATCAACAAAAGGGGGGAGGGAACCATCTTTTTGGGTTTTGCTGAGTGGAGTCCAAAGTCCATTACACTCTCATTTATTTATTTAAAATGATGTTTATAACTTCCCTTTCTCCTGAAATTTCCAAGAGAGCAAACAAGAACTCAGGGAAAGGTTTCAACACATTAAAATCAAATACATTAATTAAATAGTAGCCAAAAGGAGCTTATGACGCATCCTCAAAGTTACAACTATTGCACCACCCCCATGGTCACACAATCACAATTCAGGTGCTTGGCAACTGGCTCACATTTACAATAGTTGCAGCATCATAAATCAAGGACCGCCTATATTTTCACTTGGTTTGTGTGATATCAGCCATTGCAGCAAACATGTGGTGTTCAACGGCAAGCAAGATTTTCCACAGAACATTGGAGGGACTCAAACCATCTGCAGGATCTGTTTGATCCACCATGTTTGGGACAGCAGAGCACTAACTATTCCAAAAATGCCTCCCTACTAATAAAATCTGAAACAAAGGAAAATTGATATTCATTTGTTAAAATTTATTTCAGGTTTTTTACCATAACATTCTATATGAAGGAGTGTAGAATTGACTTTGAAAACAGAGAAGGACTGAGTCTACTGTTAAGAGTCATTACCAGAAAAAAAATAGGCAGTCATGAGAGAAGTGTGAGAAAAAAAATTCAAATGAACCCCTCATTGATGTTGGGTCAGAAAGAAACTTGAGACACATTTTCAGGATTCTGTTATTCTACTTTACTTCAAGGCCTGGCCTATCTCAGAGGGCCGACATCCCAGGGCTCAGAATCTTTAGCTGCATTGGAAAAAATGAACACAAGAAAATAAGGAATGGGGATAACACAATCCGCCCAAGGAAACCCAGGATTGGTGGATGGGAGTACTCCCATAAAGAAGTGGCTTATTTTACTCTCTGTGTGCATCTCTATGTATAATAGATTAAAACGTGTATCAAAATAAAAAGTGGTCAAATATATGCAAAGGACATGTGTCAGAGTTTGCATTTTCAAAGAAGACTCAGATATTTGGATATCAGGAGGAAACAATTCATCCTGTCTGCTGTGCATGTGGAGCTTCAATGCACCAAAAATACCGGTGAAGAAGCCAACTACAATAGTAGCAAAAATATGCTCCACTTAACATCCTGAAAGCCAGTCTCTTTCTTTCAAAGATAGTTAAATGTGTGGATATCTTTTTTAATGTCCTGTTGTTCTGCACAGCAACTGAAGAAAAATAACTACGCAGGATACAACCTCGGTCGGTCACTTGGACCAGAGATTTTGTCTTCCAAGCTTTCGGATTTGTGCTGGAGCTCACGCTTAGAGACACACTCTGCTAGAGAGAGGATCCCTGAGGATGGGCTCCAGTACGAGTATGAAAGCTCAGAAGACGAAACCTCTGGTCCTGGTGACTGGCCCAGACTGGATCCTACAACGTTATCCTGGGACACGTATATTCTCCTTCATTCATGAAAAATAACTATCCTCGTTTTTTTGTGGAGAACAAATGCCTGTAAACACTTTGCACGGAGACGGCATTGGTCGCTCTGATGAATGATCTCTGGAGAGCCCAGGACAGGGGCCATTCCTCTGTCCTAGTCTTATTAGACCTTTCGGCGGCTTTCGATACCATCGACCATGGTATCCTGCTGCGGCGCCTCAGGGGACTGGGAGTGGGAGGCACGGTTCTGCGGTGGTTCTCCTCCTTTCTCCAGGGTCGCTCGCAGTCAGTGCTGGCAGGGGGACAGAGGTCGACCCCGAGGCCTCTCGTTTGCAGAGTCCCTCAGGGGTCGGTCCTCTCGCCTCTCCTGTTCAACATCTACATGAAACCGCTGGGTGAGATCATTCGTGGTTTTGGAGTAGGGTACCATCAGTATGCTGATGACACCCAGCTTTTCATCTCAACTCCAAACAGCATCAGTGATGCCCTCGACGTGATGTCCCGCTGCCTGAAAGCGGTCCGGGAATGGATGGGGAGGAACAGGCTTCAACTCAACCCGGACAAGACTGAATGGCTGTACGTACCGGCAAGCCAGGATACTCAGACCATTCCATCCCTTAACATCGGGGATGAGTTATTACCCCCTGTTGATAGGGCCCGCAACCTGGGTGTCCTCCTAGACTCGCAGCTATCCCTGGAAGATCACATAGGAGCTGTGACCAAGGGGGCCTTCTCCCGGGTTCGACTGGTGCGCCAACTACGACCTTATCTGGACCTGGATGCCTTACGTACAGTCACCCACTTGTGACCTCTCGCCTAGACTACTGTAACGCTCTCTACATGGGGCTGCCCTTGAGAGCCACTCGGAAGATTCAACTGGTGCAAAGTGCAGCTGCACGGACACTTTTGGGGGCCTCCCGATACTCCCATATCACGCTGCTCCTCCGTGAGCTGCACTGGCTTCCGGTTGCCTTCCGAGTGAAATTCAAGGTGCTAACAATGACATACAAAGCCCTACATGGCATGGGTCCGGACTACCTACAGGAGCACCTTCTGCCAACGTCAACACCCCTCCGTCCTGTGCGCTCCCACAGAGAGGGCCTCCTCAGGGTGCCACCGCTCAAGGAATGTCGGCTGGTGGCCCCCAGGGGGAGGGCATTTCTCAGTGGGTGCGCCAGCCCTCTGGAACTGCTTGCCTACCGAAATCCGGATGGCCCCCGACCTCCGCACCTTCCGGCGCAATTTAAAAACTTACCTGTTCCAGCAGTCCGGCCTGGCCTGATAGCTCTTGGGGTCTCAGTTGTTTTTACTATTGTTTTTCACTATTGTTCAATCTGTATACCTACCTTACTCTGTACACCGCCCCGAGTCCCTCGGGAGAAGGGCGGTATATAAGAATAAATAAATAAATAAATAAATAAATAAATAAATAAATAAATAAATAAATAAATAAATATTGCCTCATTGCTGAAGGTGGATGGAGAAGGGATAAAAAAAATAGATATTGCTTAGCAGTGCAAAAGACTGAGAGCAAATTTGACACAAGAAATTCAACATCCCAGCTTTAGGTAAAAGGCATTACAGACATTGGCAGTAAATCAACCAAGGTCTCTGGTTGCCTCTTCGTGTATATACGAAACCCATCCTGATGTATGCCAAGCACTGAGAAAAGCTATATTTGGATCAGATGATGGCAGGGAGAATACACCACCCTTTTCTATTGCATGCTCAGGTAACAGGCTGGGTGTTCAAAAATTACTGAGTGAAAAAACCTACATAGGTAAAGCAAAGATAAACATACTGCAAGCTAGTGCAATGGTGGAGCAAATCAAACAATCCAACGCTCACGCAAATGAAATAAAATTATCCTCTCCCCCCAACCATGACCATATTGATTTCACTGACACAACAGATATCCAAGCTGGATTGGAAGCTGCGCATTTTCTTTTCAATAATGAGCTGTTATTGAAACAACTGATAATGAGCTATACAATGCAAAAAAGGATATTCCCCCCCCACTGCAGCTGTATAACAAATAGTACTGAGAATTATCGCTAAAGTAAGTATGCTTCCTTTATCAGTTCTCAACATAATGGCATCAATAATGTGAAGACCAAGATTCTGAAGGTTATGATTTTGGAAGTGTCTTTTGTCAATAATTGGCAACATCCAGAAGAGGTGCACGTGATTGTAGGTTGACCGCTATTGCTATGTGAGTCATTATCCTCACTGATACACACGCCAAATGAACGTTAATGGGTATATATGTGTCAGCCTGAAGTACTGTAATTTTACAACTTCTGTTAAGAAACTGGGATAACTCTAGTTCTGTAATCAGAAGTTCCAGATAACCACATTTTCTGGGAAATAAATCTAACACACTTGCTACATTGTCCAGAAACAGATGCCTGGGGACATATACAAATACTGCAAATAAATAAGTACAATAGTACCTTCTTTCCACCAACACACTGTTTTCACCCCTTAACTCAATTGAGATCTGTGTATTTGCTTCCTAATCAAAAGCTCTTTGAAACAATTGAAGGATGGTTAACTCTGCCTCTCCTCTTATAGCTTTGACAATAACATCAAAGAAGCACCAAATTTCTCCACATTTGCTCATTATTTTCTAAACTTCTTTCCTTCAACGATGTTATAAGCAGACAAAAAAAGCTGAAGCAGGAGGAAAAAAACCCCTCCGTTTACTTAGGAATAGAGTAGTACCTACTGTCTAGTCTGCCGATAAAATGTAATCTAATTCTTATAAAAGAAGCTGATTCTCTCATAAGTAAAGGATCTTACCTACTGTGGAGCTCCAAAGTTTGTGAAACCTTTTGAATGTTCCATTTCTGGTTAAATATAAGCTAAAATGCGATCTGTCAAAGAGAACCCAATTTTACAAATAAGTCAAAAACCACGTTCATTTATCTATTGAGGAAAACGATCCAAAGCTACATATTTGTGGGTGGCAAAAGAGGTGTACCCACCTCCAGTAGCAGTAACTGCCACAAAACATTTTCAATAACTGTTGATCAATCCAATTTTTAGCCCTGTCGGTGAGCTTCCTCACATGAACTGCCTGCTTTGGGTCCTTCCACCATATTTCTATAGGGTTAAGGTCTGGGCTTTGACTTGGCCATCCTGAAACATTAACTTTCTAGTGTTTTTAATCATTCTTTGGTTGAATGACAGGTGTTTTGGGTTATTGGCTTTCTGCATGATCCACTTCCTCTTGAGATTCACTCACAGAGAAATACACTGAAGTTTTCTGTATAACTTGCTGGTACAGTTCAAAATTCAATGATGGGAAAGCCATTTTGGTCCAGAGGTAATAAATCAGGCCCAAAACAGGATTAGGCCATCACGTTTCATAGATGGGATAAGATTTTTGTGCTGGAATGCAATTTTTGCCTTTTGCCAAACGTGTTTTGCTGAAGCTGAAAAATTCTATTTTGGTCTCATCCATCTACAGAACATTCTTCCAATAGCCTTCTGTGGTTTTGCAAATTGTAAGTGGGCAGTTATGTAGCAGTTTTCTTTTTGCAACTCTACCATGCACACCACTGTGGTTCAGTATTTTCCTGATGGTGGTCTCATGAAAGCTGACATTTGCTAATGCAAGAGAGGCCTTTAGTTCAGGCATGTCAAACTCGCGACGTCACGTGACGTCGTGCGACGTATCAGAACTTTTTCCCATTGCCGAAAATGGGATGGGCGCGGTTTCTTTGTGACGCTCCGGCCCACGGGCCGGCAGTTTGACACCCCTGCTTTAGTTCCTTAGATGTTATCCTGAGGTTGAGATCTCTCAGAGTACATTACATGCCTTGCTTTTGGAGTGATCTTAGTTGATTGAATAGTCTGGATGAAGGTTACAATGATGCTGAATTGCCACCATTTATACACAATCTGTCTCACAGTGGATTGGCAAAGTCTAAACCCTTTGGAAGAAGTTTTGTTAACATTTTCTAGCCTGATCATAAAAAACCCCTGGTTTTTTGGAGGTCCTTAAAAATCTTTCTTTAAACCATGACACAGTTGTGTTCCAAAGATCAGACTTTGATAGTGAATAACCAGAATTCTGTTCTTTAAATAAGGCAGCACTTCCCACATTCCCACCCAATTATCATCCCATTGACTAAACACCTGATTCTAATTTCCCCTTCAAGTAAACTGATACTCCTAGAGCAGGGGTCTTCAAACTTGGCCCTTTTATGACTTGTGGACTTCCACAAGTCATAAAAGGGCCAAGTTTGAAGACCCCTGTCCTAGAGGTTCACATACATTTGACACACATAAATATGTAGCTTTGAATCAATTTTCCTCAATAATTGAAGAAGTATACATTTTGATTCATTTGTTTAATTGGGTCCTCTTTGTCAAGTTTTAAATGTTTCAGGTTATTTTTATGCATACTGAAATTTCAAAAGGTTCACAACTTTTAAACTGAGATGCCACACTCATTTTACCTAGGTTCACCCTTTACAATACCACAGCTGCTGCCATAAGGATATTGCAAATCTATCACAATTGTTCTCTGGTGGTGAAATGTTCTAATCAGCCTATCATTTAAGAACAATTATATTGTTTCCATTAGGTACCATTGATTGATAAAGGAAAAGGGATGACAGAACCTGGGGGCAGAGTTAAAAAAGGATCAACCTAGAATCCTTACATAGCCACAAGAGTATTAAAAAGTCCAACTCCCCTTAAATGTCGATGACCCTTATTTAACTCTAAGCGTCAACCATTAATTGAGAAGATTCCAGTGCATAGGCTTTTAGCAATAAAACAGCTTAATTGAACCTTCACACCTGGACCTGAAAATTTGCACAAAAGACCTCACTTAGGAGAAATATTTACAAAACTATGAATCATGCCATTTGGGGGGACGTGTAAAATTCTTGTGCAGCGTGAGTAGAAGAGGAAGGTTTTAAATAAAATTGCACATATTCCTCCTGCAGTCCAAAGTTTACAGATTTCCCGTCACACACCTGCTTGACTTCAAACTTTTTATTATTACAAATGTATATTATTTTATTTTTTAAAATCCACATGGAAGCAATTCAAAATAATTACAACAAAAATTAAAATACTGCAGATGTAATGAATGAAAACATAGTTTTTAACAGTCTATCAAGAGCAATGTAAGGACATTTTAAAAAGCACAAATATTTAATGAGGGCAAAGTTTGTTGGCTTCTCTTAGTTGCAAATGCCCAGCACAGCAGTTCCAAACTTTAAGCCAATTATTAAACAGAGTCAGGCAAGGTAAATTGACCTGGGAGATGTTAGGAACTAAATTTCCCATCTACATACTGTATTTCTACTCACCTTTCATCTGCACTACTTAAGCAAGGCCTGGTTTGGAAATTATATAGGACAGTTCCTAAGTAACTAGCTTATTCAGCAATATTGAGATCAATATTGCGATAGTGAGTAAAAAAAAAAACCTCCAATGATTAAAGTTAGGAGCAGGGAGGATCTTGTATACATTAAAGAGTGAGCTTGGAGTTTTTTAAAAAGTTAAGACAAAGAGTCCTACAAAGAGTTATATCCCCCTACATCTGTCCTCTGATGAAACAGCACTAATTTCCTTTCCCCATGGAGTGGTTGGGGCACCCTCTAAAGACTGGGGGGAGGGGGGACACAAAGGAAGGAGAACAAAATGTTGCATCAATAATACTTTACTGATGTAAAACATGATGATGTAATTATTTCCATTTAAGTGTAAGTATGCCATGGAATCTTAACAAATGCAACTGTCTGTCTGTCCATCCATCCATCCTCAACAGGCAAAAAATGTATTGGTAATCATGGACTATTACTGATGAACTGAAGAGACATTAAAGAGGACACACAAGGATATAATAAAAACAAATGCAAGAACCAAAGATGAATATGTGAAGCAACATATAAAAGAGCACTGAGGGCAGGCAATCTTCCACAAATAGTTAGTTATACATGAGCAAATAAAACAAACAAAAAAGCAAACTACTTACAGATATAAGAATTATTAAACTGCTTTTCAAAAGGGACCATTTCAGTCCACATTATGTAATACTTTTTAGTGTCTACTGAAGACAGATATTTTTTTTTTTAAAAAAAATTAAATAGAATTAATTTACTACATAAAGCAATACATATTACTCTGCCGGCAAAACAAAGATTACACATGATCTTATATACAGTATGTTTATTTTTTGTCTTAAAACAGTTACCTTTACTTAAAGTTGCTTAAGTACCATCAATGAAGATTATGAAGGGGAACTAAGCTTATTACGTTTATATAAAATATTATACATAATCAAATACTTCAAGCTTCCACTTCCCTAACAACAAGATGTCTTCCCAACCTCCCCACCCGATTCCCACCCAACCAGATACAGTGTCACAGATTACAGTGCAGGACCCGCAGCTTTCACATGATTCTTCCTTCATTATGCAGTCTGTGTTACTGTTCATGTCATCCCTGCTTTGCTAATTATATTTTCTTGGCCCTTTTCTTTGAAGACCAGAAGAGAAGTGCTGCAGAATGAGGGTAGCAAAACTGGTCAATTGCTTGACGTCCACTTCCAAGAGCCAATGAGATAGCGACATGAAAACTATAGATTAAAGCAAAGCTGCACAGTTATGAACATTTCTGTGTCCTGTTTCCATAACACCACAACACATGATTTATTATACAATGTATTCTGATTTGTTAAATTCCCCTGAAACAAAGCCATCTCACTTTAGTCCTGCGATACATGAGACACTCATCATATTATACACAAATAGTTCACCCTAATAGGCCAAGTATGCCGCAAAGCCAAGATACACATAGAGAAAGAGTGCAGTAAACATTTCAAAAGTGTAAACCTAAACTTTCATCTATTCCCCTGTCAAAGCTTATTTGGAAGGCCATGAAGTATTGAGCACAGCTACATATGTATGCACAGACGTTGCAGGGAAATGGAGAACAGCAAGCCATTATTTTCCAGCAAATATGCAAAGATATCAATACAGAGTATAATCATGGCCTTATCTTAGGGGACCGGAAGCTCATGGAAATAAAGCACATTCAACACAGATTATCACACTGCATGCACAGAGGAAGCTATATTTTGACAGAACTCACAATAGTTGCAATTGCAACAAGAAGAAGGCTGGAGTAGCAAAAAGAAAATGGGTTGTTCATAAGCTGGTCAAAATGAAATTTAATAACCTTCTCAGCTGCTGACCAGACATTAACTTGAATGCAGTAAGACAGATAAAATTGGAGACGTATGAAAGAAAAGGAATGTTTTCACTGAAGATTTGTATGGAAGATGCAAACTCCATCCAACAAAACTAATTTAGACACAAGATGCGCAAAGTATTACCAAAAATAAAAGTTTTTTGGGGGGAAAAGATCCAGTTATATATCTTCTGAAATAAATTACTCGTTATTTCATGAATTAGACACCTCTATTACACTCAGAATCAAAATTTCCCTTCCAAGTGAGTGGATCCACTGTCTAATTATTTATTATTTATTTATATTCTGCCTTTATTATTTTTACAAATAACTCAAGGTGGCAAACATACCTGACACAAATTTATATTGCAGACTTAGTATAAAGTTTTAACTTTTGTTAAGGGGGTTCTTATATATAAGAAGAAAAAAACCATGAGGCATAACCTTATGCTGTATAGTGTAAATGCCCATAAAATGCCTATATAACCTGGTTTCTTCCTCCATCTCTCTTTTTTAATAATTATTTTTAAAATATTGAGTGCTGCTTATTGTATATACTCTAAAGTATATATCCTTTCACATTTAGTGCAATAAAGTTAGGGCCTAGTATGCTTAAAAAGCTTCTGCACCATGATGAGCCAAATTCCCACACAAAGAAACTGAATTCTATAATTCGTACAAACAACACAAATTTGCACTGATATCTAATTATTCTACTTTTAGTAGTCATGGGGAAGTAATAGTGATTACCCTTGGAAAGCCCTATTCAGTTGCATTCCCTCACAATCTAAAATGTTAACTAAGAGATGCTTACTTTAAGTTATCTTCATACGTAGAAAGAGAAAATCTACTTTGAAAAGAAGAAAAGTCAGAAAATATGGTGAATTCAACGATGAATTCTAAATTTCTGAATAAAACGCACTACCTTATTTATGTAGTTCTTTTTTTTAAAAAAAGGATGTGGGAAGGACTTGCTTCATACTCTATGTGGCTTCTGTTCACAGATATTATAACTAGTCATTTGACAAGTCTCCAACATATAGGATCTGTTCATAAGCTTTGTTATTTTTCATGTGAAGTGCTTGTCCAGGATCACAATATTTCTTTGGGACACATTATGTCAGATCTTAGGGCAGAGACAGGCAACCTAGTGCCCTCCTCAAGGTGTCCTGAACTTTCATTTTTAATCAGCTTTAGCTAGCACAGCCAACGGCAAGGACTGTAGCCAAAACACTGGAAGGACAGCAGGGAGTCTATTCCTGTCTTAGGATTAAAAAGCATTTCAATATAGTGTATCTTATCTATCACATCTAATCTGAATCAATCACCGCAGTGACACAACAACATCAGATGCATTTTGTACACGAGAAGGCCAAGCAACTTCAATACGTTGTTCAACTACTCCTTTTTCAGTATTTGATCTGCTTCAGCTGGATAATGAAGGAATGACAGCAATGACAATAATGGCTTCTCAAGGTTCATGATTGCAAGTCTTCTGCAACTAGGCAGATACTAATGCAAGAACAAAATTATTAAGTCTTTTAAGGTGCCACAGCACATTTAGTTTGCTTCTGCTGCAAGTTGCAAAATCAAAGTCTAGGTAAGAAACAAATGAAAGATGCACATATATATCAGAGTACACTTTGTCCCTCCACCCAGCCTCCCCAAACCTCCTTTGCCCTTTATCCCATTAATGCTGAAGCCCGATTGTAGAGATTCAACACAGAGCAAAGACACCACTGCAGGTAACAGATAACCACTAAAGAAGACACTATAGACACATTTGTTCTACTGGAGCCACAAAAGTTGATGTCTTCTGCTTTGCTTCCATACCTTAATATAAAGCAAAGCTTCAGTCAATTCACTTGGAAGAAAATGACCAATTATCTATGGGATGCTCATCTGAATGATAAAAGAAACATTCATAATCTTCTGTTTGGTGTTCAATCCAAACACATAACATGTAATAGCTGCTGCAGAGACTTGGGTTGTATATTTTTCTTTTCTTCTTTTTTTTTAAATATCTCATCTGAAAATTAGACTACTAAAAAGATAATAAAATACTCTTGAATAGTAAAATCTGCCGTTCTTGACATCCATGAGCAAAAGAGTAATATCCTGTGAAAATAACATAGTGCTTTTAAAAGGTGCATTATACCTGTATAGCTAAACTGGTCTGCCTAGTAAAAAAATTAACTATATACAAGCTTGAAAAGCCCAGGAGTTCAAGATTCCAAAAATTTAAAATCCTGGTAAAAGGATTTGGAAAAGGTTAGATTTATGGCAATTACTACAACACGAGAAAGGTGCACCAGGAATCCTTCAACAATTCCATAGGTTAAGGAAGTTTAAGTGCTTGGTTCAGATCAGATCGAGTAACCACAATGGAACACATGCGAAAGCAAGCTGAAGGGAAACTTCACAAGAATCTCCTTTATGGCAAAAAAAAGGATAAAAATTGTCTCTTGTTTTAAAATAAGTAGTAAATAAAAGTTTGCAATTCTAAAATCTGCATCACAATTTGCATTTTTGGTTCTTCTCATGGTTATGAACTTCATATTGCTGGAGTCCACTCATTGTTAGTTCGTTCCTTTCTAACACCCTTTATGAAGTCTCTTTAGTACCGGTGAGATTGGTGGGACGGATGGTACTGAGAACTCTGCTGTGATGTTGTTGAATAGCCCATTGTATTCTGGGACTGAGAAGATCCCTGAATGTTGCTTTGGTAAGTCAGGCGTGAACTGGAGTGCTACAAAAAAAAAAGAAGCAAAAAAATAAACATTTTTTATGAAGCAGAACTGTATCATAAAAGAGGGGGTGAAGGATGGCCATAAAGAATTATTGCAGCAAACTCCCTCTAATTTCCTTTGGATGGGTTTAAGTACAGAAATGAGACTGGCCTGTCTGTCTTTTTCCCGTCTTCCTAACTTCTGCTTTGTCTATGGAATATTTAGCTATTGGAAATAAAATAGGTTGAATAACTAAAAGCCAACTGCTAATATTATGCTAATATTGATCTAATATATGTTATAATCTTTGAAGATGAGTTCATAAAACTGGATTTGACAGTGAGGACAAACAAGATACTAGTGAACTTCTCCTTGAAATCTATGTATAACTAGAGCCTCAAACGGACATCTTCTTGCACAGACTTACATGAAGAGAGACTAATATTTTACTGTTTCCATGCAAACCAGCTAACCAGGTCTTGGGCTAAAGGTCCGCAATCCTTCTGGATTAAGGTGGGACTACATTCTGAGCTGCACTTTTAAACAGCTAGCTCTCTGAAGCAAAATCATTGTATAAAGCAGAGATGGTTATCTATGGGCTGCATACATTCCCACAAACTTGGGGAAAGGCCCCCAGATTACCATCCAAAATTTGTTCAAAGTTTTAGTGACATCGTATATGTAGTGTGTTTGCAGTATCAATCAACAAGCAAGCTTAGCCATGTTTCAAGCGTGTTAATTATGGGGAAAGCTTTCCATTCGATAAAATGCCAATTGGAAAGCTTATTTGGTATTAGTATGCTTAAATATAGAAAGCAAATTGTCTATGTAACAATTTACATTAAACAAATAAAATACAGATGGTTTGTCATTGAGAGATACTTTCTCTCAAAGAGGAAAATAGTAAATATAATATTGTGTGTGTGTGTGTGTGTGTGTGTGTGTGTGTAAAATATAATGAAAACAGCCGTGTCTAATTTGCATTTAGAAAATTTAGAAAATGGGAACGAAGAAAAGGATTCATAAACTTCAATGCATAATATAAGAAAACAGCTTGATGCCAGAACTTGATAGGCCTGAATATATTTACTGATACTTCAGTATTAACTTTTTAAAAACCATTTAATGAAAAATACATGCACATATACACAAATGCTATTATTTGTGACAGCTAATATATCTTAATTTTGTAAAAATGAAGGTATCATATGACTGTTGTTGCAGTTACCATGGTCAGATGAAGTCATAAATGTGCTAGAGATAATGCACAGAGCCCAGTGGAACAGGCAGAAAATGTTATGCATGTAACTACAGAGATGATTATCTTCAACATGTAATGACCAGACTCCTACACTCAAGATTATGAATTTGGATATAGCAACTTACTTTCCACAGGCATTATATTTCAATTTATTTAATAATAACAGCATATTTCCAGTCATTATGCTCCATGCTAGTTAAGAATTATGGAAAACGGTCCAACATCTTTACCGATCAAATAGCTGGGTGAGGAAGGATATGGAATTACTGTCTTTGATACCTGTAACTATCTGTGAACATTTACAGCACTTTACAATAAACTTTACTTGTGAAACTTTATAGTATTATCAGCAAAAGAAATGCAAAAAGCTTCAGCTCTCTGAACTGGATCCATCTTCTAATAAAACAAAGAGTACCGTAGATTCCGGCGTATAAGACTACTTTTTAACCCATGAAAATCTTCTCAAAAGTCAGGGGTCCTCTTATATGCTGGGTGCTGAAACTTTAGGGACAGGGCTGGCTGGAAAACCTGGAGCGGATCTTCCATTTAGTCTGCGCAGGGAAAGCGGGACCAATTGGAGTAGAAGCTGCAGTCTGTGATTTTTTACAGGCTGGGGTCTGGGCGTCTTTCCTTCTAAAGTTGAAGAGCAGCTGTAGGCAGGTGGGGAATGCAAGAGCAATTTGAAAGGCAGGTGGGGAATGCATAGCCAGAGCAGCACCTTAGCTCTAAGGACACATTTGACTCAGGAACTGGGCGGGCTGGCTGGAAAACCTGGAGTGGATCTCCCATTTGGTCTTTTTTTTTAATCCCATTTATATCCCACCCTTCTCCGAAGACTCAGGGCGGCTTACAATTTAAAGCACAAATCAATGTGCTTAGCAATAGCCTTCATTCTATGTATATGCCTGCCTATTAGAGCTTTCACCCCCCCCCCCCCACAAGCAGCATTATTACAAAGTCAGCTTATTGCTCCCAACAATCTGAGTCCTCATTTTACCTACCTCGGAATGATGGAAGGCTGACTCAACCTTGAGCCTGGTGGGATGAGAACCTGCACTAATTGCAGGCAGCTGGGGTTACTTAAGGCTCTGTGCAGGGAAAGCTTTAGAGTGAATTAGGAAAAGTGAAAAAGTGAATTAGGAAAATAGGAAAAGGGTTGCTGGAATTGGGTATGTGTAGTTTAATGAAGAGAAGGGTGAGGGGTGACACGATAGCAGTGATCCAATATCTCAGGGGCTGCCACAAAGAAGAGGGAGCCAAGCTATTCTCCAAAGCACCTGAAAGCAGGACAAGAAGCAATGGATGGAAACTAGTCAAGGAGAGAAGCAACCTAGAACTAAGGAGAAACTTCCTGACAGTTAGAACAATTAACTAGTGGAACAACCTGCCTCCAGAAGTGGTGAATGCTCCAACACTGGAAGTTTTTAAGAAGAGACTGGACAGCCATTTGTCTGAAATGGTATAGGGTTTCCTGCCTTAGCAGGGGGTTGGACTAGATGACCTCCAAGGTCCCTTCCAACAACAACTTCTTCTTCTTCTTCTTCTTCTTCTTCTTCTTCTTCTTCTTCTTCTTCTTCTTATTATTATTATTATTATTATTATTATTATTATTATTATTATTATTATTATTAAGTTTAATCCACTTGCACTGTTTTATGTTTACATGTTTGATGACAAACAGCCTTATGTTTATAAGTGACAGTTTTCCTACTAAGTACCTGCATGTCATAAGCATTTGAATTAAAATTACCATATTAAAATCAAATCTGATGTTTTTAAATTTTTATTTGGTGTGCGTTGGAAGAGGGGTAGTCTTATACGGCGAGTATAGCCCAAACCCTATAATTTAACAGGAAATGTAGGGGGTCGTCTTATATGCCCAGTCGTCTTATACGCCGGAAAATACGGTATTGTTTTAATTAACCATACCTGTATCTCAAACTTTGAAAACTGTCTTGAATAAGATCTACCTTGGAAAGTGCTAATAAATATTTTTTTTATGAAGGAATATGAGCCTTCATCCATACACACTCATGCTCATAAATTGAGCAGGGCCCATAAAAACAGTCTAGTTCTAGGACAAGCCATCCTCTAGTATCATTTCCTTTACACATTTCCCCTCAATCCTTGAAAAGAAATCAAAGACAATATAAAGACCGGGGAAAAAGGGACATACTTGATAGTCTGAAGGCATGACAGGCCCGCCTGAATTCGTGCCTGAAGGCCCAAGGCGTGGTTTCTTGTTTGGAGGCACCTGGTTGAGGCTGGAGTCCTGGCTGTGCTGGAGGCCTGCCCCAGTCCCGCCACCTCCTGTCCCGCCACCCCCCGCAGTTCCATTGGTCTGGGTGCTGTTTTGCTGCTGAGGCGCCGCTTGCGGCTGTGGTTGCTGCGGCTGCTGAGGTGCTGCTTGCTGCTGCTGCTGAGGTCCTGTTTGTTGCTGATGTTGGTTCTGCTGCTGTTGATTCTAGATCAAATCCAAGGGAATGAGAGAGAGCTGAGATCACCATGAGGTTTAGTCTTAGGGTAGTTATTATTCCAGAGTCCTCCTAGAAATGTACACAGCAGTACAGTGGGTCAATAAGGGTGATATGACTTTTAGAGAGCCTAAGGAGATAGGAACATCTGTGCTGGGAAGAGAAAAGTTAAACGTCACTGAGCCATGAACCTTTTATATAAGCCTGACCTTCTCATGCCCATCTGATATCAGGTCTCCAACTGAGCCAAGGACTATATAGGTTCCTTAGGAAAATCACAGGATAATGATAAACAAGCTTATCATTTAAATACTATACTGAATTCCCTCTCTTTTGGTAGGTAGGTGGTTTCCATTTATTCAGCCATTGTCTGAATGTCTTTTAAACATACTACAGTGGCCATCTTTCTTTTTCTTTTTTTTTAAAAAAGGGTTAATGTATGTGTGACACATTGGTGCCTCATAAATGAATACAGGCTCCTTCACTGCCTCACCAATTTCTTCTGAGTATTCTCTCTCTCTCTCTCTCTATATATATATATACAGTAATAGGCTTTGCTTGAAATAATGGTATGTTTGAACATGTTCATTTTTAGAGGAAAGACGGCAAACTGTAGGTTTTTTTTAGATGTACACTGCTGTGCTTTCTACTTTCACATCTTCTTCCACCAGTTCTTTAAAAAGACAGCCAGTTTGGTCCAGTGGTAAAGACACTAGGCTAGAAAGCTGGATATGGTTAGTTCAAGTCCTGCCTTAGCCATGAAAGCTAGCTAGCTGATCTTGGGCCAGTTACTCTCTCTCAGCCCAACTCATCTCATAAGATTGTTGTGTGGGAAGCAGGAAGAGAAAGATGTGTTGGAGATGTTTGCCACCTTGAGTTATTTATAAATAAATACAGTCTATAAATCTTGAAATGAAAAGAGATTTTCTTCTTAAAACCCTAACTCAATAGTAACAAAAGTAACAGAGGGGGAAAAAAGGAATATACAATGTCCATAAAAGCTGCAAAGATCCTTATCTCAAATCTTGAGATGAGATGGTTACAGCTTAAGTGCTTGCCTCTTATACTTCATCTATGGTTTGGTTGATTCATAGTAATTGAAATCCATATTACTCAAAATATACGTTTCAGTATCAGAATTCCTGGAGACAATCATGGAAAACAATTATATAGAGAGGAAAGGAATGAATCTTTCATTTAATTATAAAAAGAGCAGGGTATAGCTGATTGAGACATAGATTTTCCAAGTCAGGTCAAAGACAGAGAAAGTACTCCAGCGAACAGAACAATAAAGCAGCAGCAGAAAGTTTGTACTAGTCTGAGGACAAGAAAAGATGGCAACATAACAACAAATCTTAAACAAATTTTAAGAGTCAAACTAGATTATCCTTTTAACATTTGATCCCAATGTTTATAGACTTTGACTATAAACTTTCAGCAAAGTAAGTGCAAGTAAATGTTGAGGTACAATAATGGCCAAACAAACATTTTAAACAAAAGGCTTTGAAGTCAGTATGTTTTTTTTCCCCATGTGTCTCAATGCAATAAAGAACTTTCACTGCAAGATGAAAAAAGGAGAACGCAAACCAAATAAAATTCCCCCCATTAATTATACAACTGTTATCACTGCCAAGAATTACAATTAAAGCCGTATTTATACTTTTACTATAATAGACGACACAATATTCAGGAACGATTCTGTCCTGTTGGACAAGCCAGTTAGAACTATAATCTGCAATTGTGCATTAGTCAAAGGAATATGATTGTGATGATGCCCCAGGACAAAATAGCTAATGGAATGTAATTGGTTGAAATTTAACCAGATGGAGCCATTAGTTAACATCTGCAACCACTAAACCTATTTACAATCTATTCTGGAATTCAGCAGACTTAATGTCACAGAAAATGGCAATTCTGAAAAACAAAGTGGAGCAAAAACCAGAGGTAAAGATACTGACATCTATATCTATCTCTGCACCTAGCTCCTAGACTAAAAGCAATTCGTAAGTATTTTTTTTATTGTTGCTGAGAAAATTTTATGGCTAAAGTCTATGCAATCAGCAGGAGTCAAGCTCCACTCAAGGAAAATTCTGTTTCTTAAGTCTCAGAATCAAAACAGGAGTCTGATTCTTGGTTGTACTGGTGATAGTGTTCTTGGTTGCTTTCTAATTTAATTCTTGTAATTGTTTTTACTTTAATTTTGTTCGCTACCTTGGGTCACTTGTTGAGATGGGCAACCACATGAACTGAATCAATAAATGAATAAAAACATATGCCGGAAATATTATTTAAGGGGAACAAAGGTAAAGATAGCTCATTTACTAGAATATTTCATGTCCTGCATGAAATATTGTATTCTCATTCTTAACAGACTTTTGGCTTTCTTCCACAATTTTGATCTTTTTAAAGACATTATTTTTTTTATTATTATTTTAATTCCATTTATATCCCGCCCTTCTCCGAAGACTCAGGGCGGCTTACAAACTTAGCAGTAGCCTTCATTCTATGTATATGCCTGCTTATTAGGGCTTTCACACATACCCCAAGCGGCATTATTACAAAGTCAGCTTAATTGCCCCCAACAATCTGGGTCCTCATTTTACCTACCTCGGAAGGATGGAAGGCTGAGTCAACCTTGAGCCTGGTGGGACGCGAACCTGCACTAATTGCAGGCAGCTGGTGTTACTTAAGGAGGCATTAGCCCACTGCTCCACCAAGGCTCTGTTATTATTAGGATATAACGGTTTAAGACCGGGGTGTCAAACTGCCAGCCCACGGGCTGGTTGCATCATGTGGAGGCCGCACCCACCCCAGCTCCGGCAATGCGAAAAAAGTTGCGATACATGACATGGCAAGTTTGACACCCGTGCTTTAAGACCTTTTCCTTTTTTTATTTCAGCTATGTTACTTCCATTATCTAAACTTACTAAAGATTATTCAGTTTTAAACAATCTAATTTCTCATAATTATCACCTATCAACATGCAATCCTTTTTGAGAATGTCTCATGGCAATCATATTGACCAGAAATCCTGGTCAGAGTACACCTTTGATGTTCTGTAAGACTTCCCCCTCAGAAACATTATTAGTTTTTTACGAATGGTAACATGGTCTATGAACTATACCTTATCGCCCTTTTCCTCGGGTTCATCTTCATTAAGAAATTCTCGTTTGGGGTATGGAATCTGGCAACCAGCAAAAACACTGGAACAGAAGAATACAGTGGAATTGCACCAGTATATGTTAGTTTACATTCACTTAAAAACATAGCAGAGACCAAATAAAATTTTGGACATCTCTAGCAGAAATGTGATGAAATTAAAAACATTTGCTTCTATTTTAATATGGACATATTCACACAAACTATGACTGGTAATCACTAATGTCTTTCCTCCTGAACTAGTCATGGTGATTTCAGATTGAAGTTGAATTATTTTAGTCTCCTTATTTTAGGCTATTTCAATGTACATGTTAAAAGCAACTCAGAATTTCATACCCTCTGTGACAACTATAGATCTCTTCCAATTGGAATTTGATTCCATGCTTACAACATGGACACATGGAATTTGATAGGTGGAACTGACGGTGAGGAATCCAATGTGATTCTATTGTCACATAGACAAATCACTCTGTCATCAGTTTTAAACTGATGCCTGCCGTAAATCTGCAGTGATGGAAGATCTGTTAGAATGTTGCTATGAGGGATTGATAGATCCATTACAAAAATGTAGAATGTGACAATACTGTTAAAATGCCATGGCAGTGATGTGTAACATAGTCCATGTGTTTGTCACTATTCCTCTTAAACACTTCTTCCCTCTCATAAAGCTAAATCAGGCCCCCCAATTTAACAATAAGTGTAGAATTGTAATGATATGCATAGGGTGTTACCTGAAATGCAAGTGAAGGAAATATTAAGACATGTTAGAACTAGAATAGAGTGAAGTCCATTTTAATTTTTATGTCAGATTTATAGCATCAGCCTGGATTGAAGCAGGCTAGAGCAATTGAGTAAGATTTATTACTAATCAGAACAAAAGAATTCTACAGCTACTCTACTATCAAATACAGTATATATACAGACAAATTAAGATGGGAAGGTTCTGCTTTTTCCCCATGTACTCCTTCTTTTGTGACCTGGAAGAAGGGTCAGACTGAGCCTGTTGATTATTTTGAAAATAGCTAATAGACCCCTTATCAATCTGAGAATCCAAACTTACATTCTGTTCTACAGCAGGGATGCCCAGAATTTCATTTTGGTCATAACGTTGAGGCATCACATGACTGAATTCAATTTTACAACCATTTTTACGATAGTCATAAAGCAAGGCACCATGGAGGCTAAGCAAATCATGTGGTTGTTAAGCAAATCCAGCATATTCAATGGGCGCTATTTGCTGGAAAAGTGCAAAAAAATTCACAAATCACAGTCATGTGATGGCAAGACACTCAAACTGGTTGTAAAAGGGACGCCAGTTGCTAAGCACCTCAAATGTGATTACTTGAGCTTGGGAATGTGGTGGTGTAGCAGTCATAACTTGGAGAATAGGTTGTAAGTAGCTTTTTTGAAGTTCGTTGTAACTTTGGCCACTCATTAAGCAACTGGTCATAACTTGTGGACTGCCTGTATTTTTCTAATATTTTGCAACAAACAAGATAGCTAAAAAAAGAATTTAATTCAACTGTTTTTGTTTCAGCAATTTATATGCATCAGAAAATATGGGCAGTAAATCAACAGTAATTCATTATAAAAAAAGTACTGATTTTTCCCAATTCCTTCAAAAAACATCAACCAAAAGCACTAACAATTAGGTATTGGTAACAAGATGCTCATGGCATTTTGTTTATAATTCTCTCAAAACAGGAAGGCTATAATTATCTTTTATGGCTCTGTATTAGTCATTTCAAATCAGTTGAAAAACACTAGGTGTGTATAGCATAAGAAGAATTATTGGTTTGAAGTTTCTATCTAACTTAGCATTCATTTCAAAAAGTGTTCTTAACGCAATTTTAGCATTACTGCTGCTTAAAAAGGATTTAGCAAATAATATTATTTTGCCCATCAATAAGCCTTTGTCACCTCAATGAACAAAACAGATCTAGTGTACTCATCTTTTAGGACAGGGGTGTCAAACCCAATTGCACTGAGGGCCGCATCAGCATTGTGGTTGCCCTCAAGGGGCCAGGTGGGTATGGACAGGGTGGGCGTGGCCTACTGGGTGGGCGTGGCTAGAGTGTGTATGGCCTACTGGGTGGGCGTGGCCAGCTCTACATCATTGGCATCAAGGGTGCCTATGGGGGCCTGGGCAGGAGTGGGACAGATCTGAGGGTCTCTGGCAGAAGGAGGGTCTCTCGGCCAGGGCCAAGGCAGTGGGGACCGTTCCCTCACTGTTTCCAGGATGGCTTCGCGAGCCACATAAAACCACTTCGCGGGCCGCATCCGGCCCCCGGGCCTTGTGTTTGACATGTCTGTTTTAGGATAAAATTTAAGTAATTTACAGTGCAGTCCATTCCATGTTTACTCAAAATGAAGTTTCATATATTAAAAGGATTTAATACCCAGTAAGAGTATAGAAATTGAAGAAAACTTGGGAAAAAAACCTAAGAAAAAGCTGATAATAATGTCATGTAAGGCATCTATCACCTCTGCAGTATTTCCTCAGAGGCTGCAAATTGAAATGAAATCTTTCACTAGCAAAGAAATGTTGATAAATGACTGGAGTATATTCTGTCTATTTCTACATTCAATTCAGTTTAAATTTAAATGTCCTTCCCATGCACACCACTCTAAGAATGGAATCCTGGATATGTCATTTTAAATCCAAATGTGGGCTCCATTATAAAAGATGAATCTTTTATCTTATATAATAGATATTTCAGAGACATAATCAAACACACATTATGGCTACTATTTTATTTTTTATAACTTTAGAGAATTATTTGGAGAATAAATAATATTATAAAATAAATAATATTCCAAAGACCAGGAAAATAAACATACTCTGATGTAGGCAATGGGTCTTCCTGGAAGTAAGGATCCTGCATAGCTTGCTCTGAGGTAATTCTTTTAGTCGGATCCATAGTCAGAAGTTTTTGAAGCTGCAAAGAAGCCAGTTTATATGAATTTCTCAGTAAAACTCAACGACTAGCATGACCAATAATACTAAAATGAAACAAATGCAAATAAATTTATGGGATTCTATGTACAGAAAATATGTATAATATAGTGATAAAAATGAGAAAAACTAAAATATTGAGGTCTCCCTTATATTGATCATAGTCCAGCACAAGAAGGGGAAACAATTCTGGCAGGCAATCTAATCTAATCTAATCTAATCTAATCTAATCTAATCTAATCTAATCTAATCTAATCTAATCTAATCTAATCTAATCTAATCTAAATCTTAATTTCTGGAGAAAAAAGGAGCTATAAACCTAACAAATTAGTTAATACATGAATTATTAATGTCAACGTTGGCAAAACTTTAAATAATATTAAAATTACTAGGAGAACTGGCCACTAGAAAGAATTTAGGGTTTTTTATGCATTATATTTTAGACTTGTACATTAAAAAACTCAGTTTCTGACATAATAAGGGTGACATCTTATCCTTTCCCTAAGAGTAAACCTCTCTGAATGGGGTTTACTTCTGTGTAGAATGTAAAAGACTGCGCTGTTAACTTTACAAAGCGAAAGATGACTTCAGCAGCAACAAAGTTTTCTTCTACAGCTATTTGATACTAAGAATGTAACTTATTTAAAGAGAAAAATAAAGCTTCCATGTCACTTACCAAAAGGAATACTTTGCTATCAGGCTTGACTTTGTGTTTCTCCATGTATTTGAGGAGGCTACTATTGGCGTATCTGAAAAAAGAAACAAAGAACAAAATCAAAAGAGTAAGGCAGCATCAAAAAATTTTAAAAAAAGTTTTACTATATGTTAATTACATTTCATAAGCTTTTATTTCCTGGTGCATACAACGAACCACATGCAGATAGCAGCGGCAGTTTTTATTAATATACAGGTGCCAATCCCATTTTATCTGAACACTAGATAAAACTAATCTTGAAATAGGCTCTACTGTGGAATATTTAAAGCAGTTATAAAGATACACTAATCCAGGTTTCTCTAATGTATCGTAATGTGTGCCTGCATATATATATATATATATATATATATATATATATATATATATATATATATATATATATATATATATATATATATATACACTTCAATTATACTCCTTTTTAACAAAATCTGAAATGACTAATAAAACTAATGTGAAAACTTAATTAAGGCATAAAAGCAATAGGCAATAGAAGCCAAGGTAATAAAATAGATATAGAGTCTGATAACACCTTCAAGACTAATCAACTTGATTGGGACGTAATCTTTTGTGAACAGCAGCTCACTTTATCAGATCCACAGAATGCAAGCCCACATTATGGATCTGTGGACGGGAGTTGCAAGAAAGCTAATGCCCAATAAAAGCAATTAGTTTTGAAGGTACCATTATATTCCATGACTACCTTGTGTCCATTGAGTTATACAGATCTTCTCCCTTCACCAAAGTTAATGAGATAAAAAATTAAAATTAAAATAGGAGCAAATATTCTAAAAATGCAGATGAAATCCTATCGAATGTTCAAGAAAAGTAAGATAAGATTTGGACTATCGTATATGGCTTGCAAAATTCCATTGGAACAGCTGCAAGGAGATACAAAAAGAAGTGCAGATTTTAGAGACCAGATATGGTAGTACGACATAAAATAACAGGATTGTCTATGTGAAGGAATGGAATGTGATAAACTGAACCTTTGTTCTATTCATCAATCCAAATTCCAAGAGGCAGTAGAACATCTGGAGAAGGGCATCCAATGAAGATTTTATTTGCCAGGCACATAGCCTAATAATCAGCATCTGTGATTCTTAAAATGTTAAAGATGATGGGAACTGAAACTGAGCAACTTATGTGAAGGGCACAAGTTGCTACATGTTGATATGAGTCTGAAAACAACAGCAACTCTCTCAATAATGATTTTATTTATTTATTTATTTATTTATTTATTTATTTATTTATTTATTTATTTATTTATTTATTTTTCTATACCGCCCTATTCCCGAAGGACTCAGGGCAGTTTACAGGGAAATATTTAAAAGACAATATAAAATTAAGATAAGAAATAGAATTAAAAAGAATTAAATTAATTAATAGCCTAACAATAAGGCAATGTTAAAAATTTGAAACTAAAAACCCCCTCAGTCCAGGCCAGATATATCGAAAAGCCAGGTTTTCAGGTCCCGGCGAAACGAGCACAGGTCTGGGGCAGTCCGGAGTTCCACAGGTAAATCATTCCAAAGGGCAGGCGCGCCCACAGAGAATGCCCTCCCTCTGGGGATCACCCGCCGGCATTTCCTGACTGGTGGCACCCTAAGGAGGCCCTCCCTATGGGAGCGCACAGGACGATGGGAAGTTGATGGGCAGCAGGTGCTCCCTAAGATAATCCGGGCCCATGCCATTTAGGGCTTTATAGGTCATCACCAGCATTTACTATCCCTGTTAGGGTTCCTGTTTCTGTTAGGACCTGATTCACAAGTTCTAAACACAGCAACTAAAAATTATCCATTAACTAGATTACTGGGGGGGGGATCTTTAAAGGGAAGAAATCTTTAAAGTCGACCTAAGCTTGACTTTGATACTGATCGCAAATCCTTTGGTTGATCATTTATTCATGGGGATGCAGGCAGCAGGTATCTGCCTTAATAAGCCACTAATTTGCACCTGGACTGTGGCTGCTGACCCTCAAATTCCAAGGGGAAAAAAATGACCTTACATGACAGAAGGCTGGGACACAGAAAGCACTTGTATTTTAAGCCTCAGGATGGAATTTAAAAATACAATCCTTGCTTACTGATGCCTTCTTTAGCCACCATTGGAAGCTACAACAGCCCTAAAAAGGAGATTTATCAGTGGTCCTTGAACGTGTGGCCATTGCAGCATTCCTGCAGTTGGGTGATCTGGACACTTGGTAACTGATGTGTGTTTATGATGGTTGCAGCATCCTACAGACAAGTGATTGCTCTTTACAGCAGGGGTGTCAAACTCAATTTCATTGAGGGCCGCATCAGCATTGCGGTTGCCCTCAGGGGGCCGGGTGGGCGTGGCCTACTGGGTGGGCGTGGCTAGAGTGCGTATGGCCTACTGGGTGGGCATGGCCAGCTCTACATCGTTTGCATCAAGGGTGCCTATGGGGCAGGAGTGGGACAGATATGAGGGTCTCTGGCAGGAGGAGGGTCTCTGGGCCAGGGCCAAGGCCGTGGGGGCCATTCCCTCACTGTTTCCAGGATGGCTTCGCGGGCCGCATGAAACCACTTCACGGGCCGGATCTGGCCCCCGGGCCTTGTGTTTGACATGTCTGCTTTACAGCTTTCAAAGCTGGCATTAAACAAGCAGTCAATGGTTACGTCACATGCTTAACTGACATTATAAGCTGGGGCTGGTAAGGTGATGTTTTACTTTAACACAACTGTGTTGCTTAGCTGCCAGTCTCAGTTGCAGTTGGTAAACGAGGATGCCTACATAGTAGCCATCTTCAGATACAACTCATGATTTAGAGTTATGTATTGTAATAAAAGTCTCAGTACGACACACTCCCTCTTTCCATAAGGAAAAGACAAGTGAGATTTCACATACTCTATAAATCAGTTTCTTGGTCATACTGAATTTATCCCATTTTCTGCCATTTAAGTTTGACAAATGTGTTTCTGAAATTCATCCCAACAAAGGAAGAATTTGTTACAAACAATCATGATCCTTTCATGAAAAGAAACACAGAGAAGGGTGAAACTTTATGTCCAAGTCTACATTGTGCCTCTTTCTACTACCAAATCTCCAAAATAAAAATAATAAAAACTATATACTGATAATTATATATTTAAAGCATAACGACCAGAATTATGTAACTTACGTTGTTCTTCTGAAATCTTTTTGAAGCGTAGGATATTCTGGCATTTTCCTAATGTCTTCCCAGTCTTTATCTTTGTAAAGTAAAAATTTAGAAAATATTAAAGAAGCACAAGATAAAATACAGTCTATCCTATGTTCTACAGTAACTCAACTCACAACCATTCGTTTAATGACTGTTCAAAGTTACAGTGGCACTGAAAAAAGTGGACTTATGACAGTTTTTCACACTTAAAACTGTTGCAGCATCCCATGGTCATGTGATAAAAATATGGATGCTTGGCAACTGGCATGGATTTACAACGGTTGCAGTGTCCTTGGGTCATGTGAGCTTCTGACAAGCCAAGTCAATGGGGAAGCCAGATTCACTGAACAACTGTGTTACTAACTCAACAGCTGCAGTGGTTCACTTAATAACTGTGGCAAGAAAGGTCATAAAATGGAACAAAACTCATTGAACCACTGTCTTGTTTAGCAATGGAAATTTTGGGCTCAGTTGTGATCCTAGGTAGAAGACTATCTGTACAGGCATATAAATTTGCTGACCAAAAGTCATAATAAAATTGTATTTGAATGGAATACATGCATAGGAAGAAAAATCAATTTATTGAAAACAATTCAGATCAAAGATTTCTTATAATGTTTTAAGAGTCACTGAATCACCTGCAGGAAATCCCATGACACTAAATATGCGATCAAGCTGATCATGATGGAAAGGATTGCTTGTTTTGATGTCTTCCTGCCGACAGTGAAATATAGGTTCTGACGTCAATAGCTCAGCAAATATACAGCCAATAGCCCATATATCTAGGAAACAAAATAAGATATAAAATCTAAATAGCTTTTTAAAGAATAAAATACTACATTTAACTATTTGTTACAGTAGGTGTATAACAGTCAGACAAAAAAAATGACATAGTGATGTTATGACAAGATGAACAAACCATGCATAAATGTCACTTGAGGATCTACTTCAAATGAGTAAGGTATCACCATATTTTTATATAGAAATTTATATTTATTACAGATCGCTTTGCATGAAAGAGTAGACAGAATAGAATAAAATAAAACAGATTAAAAAATGCTGTGTAGTGCCCATCCTATTTCACTTAAGAGTCATCAGCCTCCTGCATCATTTTGGAAAAACAATCCTGTTTGGGGGCTGGACCATCTCAAGAACACCACAAACACCACAAACTGCCTCCAATTTTCCCAGAATAGCATAACCATGGGAAAGATTCATAGCTCAGAAGAAAACACTACGTTCTACTCCTGCCTCAGTGAATTTCTCACATCCCTAATAGCAATGAATCTTCAAGATTAATTGCATTTGATTGACACTTTTAAAGCCATTGAAATTAATGCCTGCGTCAATTCAGAAAACTGCCCACTGATCTGCTGATACAGTTCTACAGAGGAATTATTGAGTCTGTCATTTGTACCTCAGTAACTGTCTGGTTTGGCACAGCAACCAAACAAGACAGGTACAGACTTCAACGGATAGCACTGCAGAAAAAAAACATCACCCCCAGCCTGGCTTCCATTGAAGATCTGAATACTGCACAAACCAGAAAGAAGGCTGAGAAAATATCTACAGACCTCTCACATCCTGGACATAATCTATTTCCACTTCTCCCCTGAAGACGCTGCTATAGAGCATTGTATACCTAAACAACTAAACACAAAGATAGCTGAGAGTGGAGGTTCAGTCTCCAAGCTTGTGGGTTGGTTTCCGAACATTTAGTTACCAGGCTAGGTAACTTAAGGGATGCCGCTATCAACAGAATTTAAGGGATGCCACTATCAGTGTTCTTCTGCTTATAAGGGCTTCGTGTGATCAGTAGGTGTTGTGATGGTGAGGTCACATCTGGTGAGGGTCACATCAGGTCAGGGTCTTGTGATAGGTTAAGTGTGGGTTGTGTCAAGTGAGGGATATATACTTTCTTATCTTTTCTCAATTTCTCTTCTTTCCTATTATCTTCCTCTATGGCTTTTTATGATTTATGATTTATGACCTATTACTTGCTGTTTATAAGTACACTGTGAGCTTATGCACTAGAGAAAAAATTCCTTCTGTGTCCAATCACTCTTGGCCAATAAAGAATTCTATTCTATTCTATTCTATTCTATTCTATTCTATTCTATTCTATTCTATTCTATTCTATTCTATTCTATTCTATTCTATTCTATTCTATTCTATTCTATTCTATTCTATTCTATTCTATTCTACTCTACTCTACTCTAGCCTAGCCTATTTTACAAAATTAGCAATTTTACTTGCAATCTCTTTCCTAATGATCCCTAGCACAGAATTTGCCTTTTTCCTAGCTGATGCCCAACATCTTTACTAAGTTGTGGCTGCAAGATACTTTTCTTAGTTTTCAGCAATCATGTCAAGGATTAGCCAGGACAGCTGGAAAAGCAAACTGAGAAAATAAAATGCATTTATTTTACTAGGAAAATCTAATACATTTATTTTAATTTTACAAAATCTAGCAGGACTGTTCCAACTAGTTATAATCTATATCAGTTGCAAAGAAGAAAAAAGTCCTTACACAGTATCCATCTTCTGGGTAATGAACAGCTTGAAGACTTCCTATGAAATCAGTTTATATAAATGGGTCGGAACAATGCATTAAAAATATGATACAGTAGTTTGAAATCCCATGCATTGCCACAATGGGTCTCCAAAACCAACTTCCATGATTCTGCCAATTCTCCCTACAACTCTTTGGCACACTCAAATATGAATGCTACCAGCCATGTTACTCCAGGAAAATCCCCTTCTGTTGTTGGTTTACCAATATGCAAGTTATAACCCTGTTCTTTTGGAGGCCTGGAGATCTGTGCTAAAAGCTAAATTCCCTTCCCAGAATGAGACCCTCTGGCTCATTAAGAACTTTCCATTTTTATTATATCTAGGTTCAAGACCTACCAGTAGAAAAAAGTTTGAAAGGGGAAAAAAGGGAATAGACAGTTATTTTCTGAAAGGAATGAGCCAGCTGCTCTCAGATCCTGGATCTCAACAAATGCATGCACTCCAAAACAGATTCACATAACCTAGATCTCAGCCCATAAAACAAAATTATCAAGCCCCCAAATAGCTGTTGAGCTAAAGAAGCAAAAACCATGTGGAGTTCAAGAAGTTTAACACTACTCAGGGGTAAAAACACCTACCTTTTTCACATAAATTGAACTCTTTCTCTCCCACCTGCTTCTCACAAGAGCAAGATCTATACTACAACCAGCCCCACTGGTGATAGCTTGCTGTCCAAATTCACTTGGTAACTGCTGTCTAGAGGCAATACTTGGTATCCAGCTTAGTAATTGCTGTCTAGACTAGAGGCTTTGCTCTTACCTTGTCTTCAGCCAGCCTTAATGGGGAAAAAATACTGAAGACAAAAGCAAAGACAAAATGGAGGTTGTCTTTCCCATTTTTAAAGCCCTGAGGGGATACTGACCTTCTTGATTGGTTTCTTGGCCTCTTATTTTTCTGGGCTTCAATTGTTTCTGCCCATTATCTAGATGAACAGATCTGCTAATGTGTCTTTTTAATCTTTCTGTGTCTGGATCTCATGAAATAGAATTTCTGCACATTCATTACAGCTAATAGACATAGGGTGGAGATATAGGAGAAATCAGACTGCATACCAGCATCATTAGTGTGAAAACAAAATCTAATTTTGAAACTCTGGAAGGGCAAATTTAAATTGCTAAATTGGATACTCGAATTAATAGATTATATTTTCTGAAATGCTTCATTTTCCATGTGCCAGATCAACTAAGTACAAGTTAAAGGCATTCAATGAACCAATATATGAATGAAGGATTTAAATCTCACCTGTCTCTAACAGTTCAAGGCTTTTTATATGAAGTTTCCCCTAATTTCATCCTCACAACAGTAACCTGATAACATAGGCTGGGCTGAGATTGAGTGACTGATCCAAAATCATCAGTGAGCTCTATGGTCAAGTGCAGATTAAATATTAATATCTGCAGATCAAGCCCAAAGCCTGAGAAGAAAAGCAATTGCTGTACAATATTTCTGAATTTACCAAATTGGATAGAACTTGACAATGAAAGTATATTAAGAAGGAAACTTTCACAGGACTGCTGAAGAAATTGATCACAAGTCTTCTGAAGGGAAATAAAGATACTATGGTTGTACAATTTGTTGTAAAGAGGTGTTTTGGGAATGTACACAAAGCATCTCTCTTTGAACTGTTGAAGCAGTCACATCATTTAATAGGCTCATGTGGCTGCTTCACAAACTTTTCAACAATAATGGCTTGCATGAGTCATGAAGTCCAGATCATGGCACTCTAAGCAAACTTATCCATAGCAAACATGTTCAACAGGTAATCAAGAGTTCAGCTGGGATTTTCCCCCTTTAATTAGTCTATAAAAAGTATTTGAAAAGTCCCTGCAGGATAAAACTGTGAACAATTCAACATTAGTGAAAAATTATTCTTTGTTACCTTCACCCTCCCAAAATAAGCTTGATAATTAGCTTTCACCTCTTTTTGTCCAATTTAGTCCTGTTCAACTGCATTCTATATCTTTGTTTCATTCCCCTTACCAATGACTGCATTTTACATATTTAAAATATTATCTTGTTTCTGCATGTAATTCTGAAACCTCACCCAAAGGGTAGTGGGTGTATCTTTTAAATAAGTAAACAAAAAGAGCAGCAGATGACCCTGGGCCAAGGAAATAACTCGAGAAAATGTCTCAAGCTGCTTCTACCTTCAGACAATAAAATTAGGTGCTGGCAAAAACACATTCAGACTTGCAAGATTCTGTTATTATAGTAGTCACAGTAAAAAATAGTGTTGACCTATATGGCATTGGTTCTGAAGTCTGCTTTACATTGTAGGGCCAATAGCAACCTTGTTATCTCAAGGTCAGTGTATGTCTCCCCCCATGTTATCTAGGGCTTGTCTGAGAAATTTTCTCAAATTATTTTCTTGGTCTGGGCTCAAGCCCACTTATCTGACTGTTTCCTTGATAGTGGCTCTTCCTTGTGTCCTTCAAGTCCTCTATGTTTGATTGCTTTCTACAACAGCGAATCAGAAGATATAAATTTCCTATTCCAGTAAGAACTGACAGTGTTGGAGAATGCATTGATCAAGTACAATAGTTTGACTTATTATGAAGTGTTTTTCTGGGTATCAGAAGACAGGCCCAATGTTCCCATTTTATTTAGGAAAAGAAATAGATTAACACAGTATATTCAAGTGACCCAAGGGCTGACATGTGAGTTATATTACTGTATTGATGGGAAATTCCCAGTCAGGCAGGGAGAAGGGATCAAACAGCGAACTAGCCTTGAGTCCTTGTGTAGCCACAAGAGGCACAGGTCTGTGCCCTCCCTTCCCCCCGCGTTCCACAGAACCTTATCTAGTTGTTCCCACTTGGGAAGGCAAGCAGTCTGCGGAGAATCTTGTAATATAGATAGAACACAATAAAGTTGTTGACTTCGACTTTTCAAGAGTGGATTTGCTTGTCTGTGTCTGATGTGGGTAATATCAAATGTTTATACCTTATTCTTCCATTCTCATATGCTTTAGCAATTGCAAGTTGGCTGTTACAGTGGAATATGCAACGAAGGAGAAATTAAATAACACACAGCTGAATTTAAAACATTGAAGGGAAGTAAGTTCCTCTACAAGCAAGGAAGAAATATTAAGTCTAATATTAAGTCTTCTACCAAAAAACGTGATAGGCTCATCTCTAATGACCTTGAGTGGGAACATGAGACCTCTGGAAGTTAAACTGTTCCCATTCCCCTAACTAACTGCTGAAAGAAAGTTAGTATTTTTCAGACAAACTTTGGTTATTTTTCAGTAAACGACATAGCTCTGGCGTATTCAAGGATAATAAGAATGTTCAGAGTAGACCTATAAATGATTTTTTTCCTGATCTTGGAAGATTAGAAACATAGAACCAATAAGAAAAGAAAGGCAAGCAAAGAAACTGGAAAATCATTCTCTCCCTATCCCAAAGAACATTTAAATATTTCTTAAAAGTACGAGATTAGTGAAACAAGACTATTTTACACATAGAATATTTCTTAACCACTAGGATTCAGGATTTGGAATAGAGGAAAATTACCCATGTCTCATATTTAAGTTCAATATTCTGTACATGTACACAGGATCACATTTATAATAATGCTGCTTTGAAAAGAGCATGGACAACAAGAAAAGAAGCATGACAGAATGGAGACGGGAAATTTTTAAAAAAATTGTTTGGTCCTTCTTTTCCCACATACGTATTTCTGCTTTTAGAAATAAGAATTACTAATACATTTATACACTGGCAAGAGTGTTCAATGGCAATGTCTCTAAAGCATGTATACAGATTTCATTAATAGATCATAGAAATAGAAATAGAAGAACTTGAATATATTGAAGAAATAGGGGGACCTGAAGGACATTCAGAATTCTGCATTTTTACAACCCAAGTAAGAGAGACTATCTGTGCCACAGGTTCCCTCACTGTCTCTATGTCATTCCTGAACATTTTTTTATGTATATTAATCCCTCAGAGAATCATACCCATGGGCTATTCTTTCCCAGGAAAACAATGTAACCCTGAGTGTGGAAAAGGAATGAGAAATAATAAGCCAAAGGAATTAAATATATGAGATAGCTAACAACAAAGGAGGATGATCTCTGACAGCAGTGATGTAATTAATGTAGATAATGGTTCTGCAGGGTTCAGGCAGTTCAGTCAATCAAATAAAACTGATAGATAAAATAGAAGATGGTTACTAAGTGACCATTACAGGAACATGACTTTATACGGCTGCATCAGCATAGTATATTCTTCAACTGTTCAACTCCTGCAAGGTTTTAAAATTATCGGCAAAAGCAAAATCGTCTTCAACCAGGCACCATCAAAATTTGTCAGAACTGCAACCCAAGAATTCTCAAGGGCTGATGCTGGCTGGAGAACCTGGAAGCTGCAGTCCATTTGGACAACCCAGATTGGTGAAAGTAGGCAGAGGAAATGATTTGATAAGAACATTTTGCTCTTTTTCCTGCAGATACAGAAGGTTTCTGGATAGAGATGGCCTAAAACACAGGATCTTTTACACCAGGAGACCAGGAAAGGAAATGGCAGTTGGATATTTTTGGAATAAAAAGCGATTAAGTCTGACAGAAACACACAAAATATTTGTGAAACATCCTCAAATAGTGGTACTTGAAATATGGCATGCTTTAGTTTGTATGAATTAACAAAACTGAATTTTATTTCTGAAATGGAGTAGATAATTTAAAATATTGGTCTATTTAATAGCTTTATAACTCTTACATTTATTCTGCACATTGATAATTCTGATAATTATTGAGCTATATTTTTTAAATCAAAACACTTACCAATTGCCTTTGTGTAGTGCCTTGCCCCAAGTAACAATTCTGGAGCTCTATACCAAAATGTCACCACAACTGGGTCAAGGTCTGCCAGCGGCTTAAGGGGAGAATTGAATAGCCTTGCAAAACCCATATCAGCTGCAAAATAACCAGTATCTGTATTACACCAAACAAAACTTTTCTAAAGTAAATTCTTCTATACTGCTATTCCTGATATTATCAATGCCTGACTGATCTCAAAGCTAGGTGAAGTACACAATCTTACATTGCTGACACATCTAGAACTTTCCTATTGGAACTGTTTGAGGATATTAGCTAGTTTATTTCTTCCCCCCCCCACACCTTTTTTTTTTGCTTACTCCACATCCCAAACAATGTATTTTCATGTACAATATGCTAACATTGCTGACAATCCTGAACATACTCAAAAATTTTTAATTACAAATGCATTTCATCCGTTAGGAGCTACAAACATTCCCTACTGCCACTCCCTTAACATCATAAATTGAACATGAGTGCTTCTGAACATGTATGTTGACTTGAACATCACCATTATTTACTATATTATATCAAATATGTCATCACTTAGGCCAAAAGAAATATTCTGGGTAGCTATTAGAAATATAACTGATTTGTGCAAGTCCAAACACTTCATTATTATTAAAACAAATTCATATTCTTATTCAGATTAATAGACTTGATATAAAACTTAAAGTGTCAAAGATTTTAATATCTAACATAAAATACATAAAAGGCTGATGTTCATGACAGTCAGGACCAAAAATATGCTTCATGGCATGCAGAGCAAAAATGAAGCACCTACAGGGCATTCAGAAAGTATTCAGAACCCCTTCACTTTTGCTAACTTTGTTATGATGCAGCCTAATTCTACAGTTGTTGAAATTTATTTCTTTCTGATTAATCTACACTCAGTACCCCATAGTGACAAAGTGAAAAGAGAATGTTAGAAATGTCTGTAAATTTATTAAGTGAGACTGATAACTTCTATAAGTAACACAGTTGTTGGTTACCAACAGCTCTGGAACTTTATAGATAAAAAACCAGTACCATGAAAGGATCTGAGCAACACACTGGAAACCAATTTAATCCAAATATGAGTGGTTTTGTACAATTTAATAGGCATCTGTCAGAAAAAAAAATCTGGCTTCTCTATTTTACACTAAATGAGCTTTCTGAACAATTTACAAACGCAGTTTTGAATAAAGCAAGGCAAATGAGATGTACTGGTAAGGACTGATGTAAAGGCTGATGTAAGCAGGTGTTAAGCATAAAATACAGTTTACACCTTGGTTTGTACGGCTTTTAGGCCTCAAAATGGCAACATTTGGTTAGAAGGGAGTTTAAAAGCATTTATGTTCTATACTAAACACAAGTGAATTGTGTCTCAACCTAGGTGCTGCATACATCTCATTATGGAATGTAGTACATTATTACTTTGAGATTTTTTCACATTCACAGTTCTGATTGATGAATGACATTTTTGCAGGAAAAAAAGTAGCGTCTGTGCCACGAAACATTTTACTGGCAATTTTGTTTTTTTTGCTATTGACATAATCAATTGAAAAGCATGTTAAATATAAAAGTATACATTAAAAATGAAACTGGTAAAGCAGGAACAGGTTGAGTCTCAGGTCAGAGTGAACCAGTTTATCACTATTGATCTCAAAACCATGAAGTGAATGGCCAAATTTCCATTGACTCGAAAAACATGGAGAAAAGGCCTTGAATTTAAATCCCAAAGTCACAGAAAGAGACTTGAATTTCTGTATATTGCAGCAAAAACATCTTTTGTGCAAATATGACTTCATTAAAACTAATAAAAAAGCTAATGTAGTCATTTAATGTCGATGAATTTTCACAATAAGCAAGTTAATGAATATGCAGTTTAATATCTGGAGAGTAATGATCTATTGCGGTGTCTGGAATGAAGCCTCACGATAACTAATAATTAATCTCAAGTAAACAGCTTGTACCATTCTGCTATAAATTGCTCTGTAGAGATAGGCAAGTAACAAATTTTGAGATCTGGCAGGTTTTCGTACCGATCCAAAGAAAAAGCAAACTTTACCCACAGAGTCAAGCTTTTAAACATTCAGTCATAGCTGAAGAAGTATACCCAGTTTTAATTGCTCACTTTCAGTGGCTCCAAGAGCCAGAGAAACTGGTAACACCAGTCTTTAACATGTATTTTTATTATAGCTTCAGTAGAATCTATTCCTATTCATATACTCAAAACTGGTTCATACATCAATCACTCCAAACAGTTTCCTGCTATTAATATACACAGAAGTTTCTCATCTGCATTTTACCCATGGTAGACTTTCTATTAGATATTTCTGGGGGGTTTGGAAGTAGCCTAGAAATTTTAGAGGTAATAACAATCTATCTTAGCAACTTATTACCGGTATATATTTTATAAGAATTGAATAATTCTAAATGTTTGTTTTTGCACTTACTCCGTATACCAGCGCAGCACATTCTTTTTATGGTATTGTCTCTAAATGAAGTACAAGTTGCTACTGTTCTCCTGAGAATATGGGACTTTCTCCCATATTATTTGATACCTTACTTACCCACCTCTTACCACATTCAGCTGAATTCTGGAGGCTCCTGAATGGATACAGGAAAGTCATTTTCCTTTCTCACATTCTCCTACAAGCTTTCCTTTAGACCCAACTATCTATACCATCTGTAAGTGACTGAGATGCTTTGCTTTGGATTTCTGTTAAGTTCTATTGCAATTAAATTTATAAATATGGGTAATTATAAAACTTACCTATCTTAACTCTTCCTCTTTCAGGACCTTCTCCCATTACTAGAATATTTGCTGGTTTCTGGGAAATGAAAGCAAAATATCCATATATCTCACGTATTACATATTAATTTAATGGTATAAGTTTACATATAAAAGGTTTATAATGCACAATCGGGCACTTTCCTGCCTTGACATATTATTTAAAATTTTATATAATGTATATTTCTTTACAATATAGAAATAGAATTATTCTGTTTTATTTTATATGAAACTGCTTGAAACAACCATATTGTTAAACATTCTTTCAATATAGCTTAAATGAAAATAACTGTTTTAAGAGGGAAAATACATGTTAACAAATACTTCATGTTATCTACACTACAATAAATCTATGCAGCTAATAAATCTGACTTCAGTTTCAAAATCTCTATTGAAATTGTTCCTAACTACCCATGTTGGCCTCTCAGACTCCAACTTATCTGACAAATGTTTTATTGAAATAAAAAATGGTATCCTAGAAATGCTTAAATCTCTCTCTAGTCTCTTGAATTAAAGACAACACATTGTCACTCTTTGACTGACAACTGAAATATGTGATCTATGAACAGTGTTTCTCTGTTGAGGAAAGTACAGCCAGCCCTGTTTTTCCTTCAACTGGAAGAAATCAATTTATTTTTATTTTGGGCTTGTAGCTGATTTTGGATCCTAAAACTAACTTTAATTGCTCTGACTATAATCTGCACATTTTTCTTTATGTGGAAGATTCCCTGTCAGATTCCAAACTGTCCATGACTCTCATTTTTTCCAATACAGATAGTCTTTGATTTACAACAGTTTGTTTAGTGACCACTGGGAAAAGTGACTTCTGACCATTTCTCACATTTATGATGGTTGCAGCATCCCCATGGTCACATGAACAAAATTCTGACATTTGGCAACTGACTCATATTTATGACGGCTGCAGTGTCCTGGGGTCATAGGATCAGGTTTTGCGACCTCCTAACAAAAATCAATAGGGGAGCCAGATTCATTTAACAACTGTGTCAGTAATCTAACAACTGCAGTAATTCACTTAACAACTGTGGCAGGGTCATATAAAGGGGCAAATTCACTTAACATATGTCTCACTTAGCAACACAAATTCTGGATTCAATTGTAGTCGCAAGTTGAGGACTACCTGCTAATATTCCGTATTAGCAATTTTAAGATATGTGGACTTCAACTACCAAAATTCCCTGGGCAGGGAATTTTAAATCCACACATTTTAAAGTAGCTGGGGTTGAGAAACACTTTGGATCTTACCTGAACAATGAACAGCTATTAAAGTCATTATGGCACTCAGAAATTCCTTTCCCAGGCAAGTTTTCTATTATGTAATCTCTCCTTTTTCATCCCCACCCCCACTCTAATCTCTCCTTGACCAGTTTCTTCTGATTCACTTTGTAATTTGGCCTTTATCTTACCATTTAGAAATCCCCCTTTCCTGCAAAGTCTCTGTTCCCATCCTTATTTCTCTCTTTTAGATACCTTCCAAAGGTATTCTGCTTCATAAATCAAAACTCCTAATGTTTCTCGGGCTCTACTTAATATTTATGAAACATTCCACTCCTGAAGGCACCAACACAACCTTACGTTTGTCAGAACAGAGTAAGGGATACAAAGAGAAGCAGAAGATACGAAGAACTGAGCTTTTCATTGTTTAATTGTCTGCTACATTTATACGCCTCTCCAATTAAAAATGGACTCTGAGGGGCTCACGTACTTTATGCAGTAGCCAGATTAAAAATACCAAATGATAACAAAGCAACAATTACAATCAAAATGGGGAGGGGGGGAAAGGAGGGAGCATCAGGAAACTCACAAATATTTCCCAACAGGAATGAACCATGCTATCTTTCAAGTCTCTCAGGCTTGCTGAAATAGCCAAATGTTAATGGCTTTATTGAATTCCCAGTGTGCAGGGGGCCCTCACATTTCTAAAAGCACAGTATTTCAGAAAAAGAGGGCAATGACAGAGAATGCTTCCTTGTAAATTCAATCTTGCAGGACTTGTGCCCCAAACAAGGAGAATAGTCTGATCAATTGGTATGACAAAACTGTTAGAGAAAGCATATTTTTTTGAGACCACATTTCTAAGATACTATTAACTACAGGTAGTCCTTGACTTACAACCACAACTGAGCCCAAAATTTCCACTGCTAAGCAAGGCAGTTGGTAAGAGAGTTTTACCCCATTTTATGACCTTTCTTGCCACAGTTGTTAAGTGAATCATTTGGTCATTAAGCAAATCTGGTTCCCCCATTGACTGTTTGTCAGAAGCCGGCTGGGAAGGCTACTAATAGTGATCACATGATCCTGGGACAGCCCAACTGTCAAAAATACACCCCAGGGGCCAAGCACCTGAATTTAGATCACCTGACCATGGGGTGCGGCAACAGTCATAAGTGTGAAAATTGGTCATAAGTCACTTTTCCCAGTGCTGTTGTAACTTTGATCATGAAATGAATGGTTATAAGTCGAGGACTACCTGTACATGCATGTTCTCAAAAGTTATATAGAAAAGAGATATACAAATAAATATAAATTTGAAGAAGTTTCACAAACAAAGGCTAACATGACCTAGGAGGAATCAGATCTAGTGTGACTTCTAATATTGTCTGCTCTCAGTGAAAACTTTGTTGAGAAAAAAAGAAAAAAAAATGTTCAAATCTGGTGCATGTGCAATTCATCTGATTTTGAGTCTGAAGATTTAAATTCACTCAAAATAGTTATTCTTTTATGAAAGTCATGACTAAAATTAGGGCATATTCCATTTTGTAGGAGTGTCCTCTATTTCTGTCCTCCTAAATGTACAGAAAACAGATTTGAGGGCATTTGGATATAACAGAGAGTGAAGGAATTTTTTCTGCTTAGCAATAAACATTCTGCTTACAGATGGGTCTTGCTGGTTTTCATCCTTACTTAAAGGAAAATGCTAGCCCTGGAGTAAGCCATGCTAGTTGCTATAGAAACAAAGTTTTGGAATTTCATGTTTAAATTATCAGGAATAAAAATTGAACAAAGAGATTCCAACTGAGACTAAAACATAGGGTTTGACTATCCAGTAAAGATATAATGCAGAATGAACAAGATCAAAAATAAATACAATATTTGCTGTGGGGGAAAAAATATACATGTTGCAATTTAAAACAAAATCCTGAGAGATGTAAACATTGAATTGATTATGTAATCACTCCATTCAGATTAGCAGACATTGACAATATATAAACATCTCACAGAGAAAGAAAACACAAAGGCAATTATGACACGCTCTTAAATGAAACTCATTTAACATTAAAAAAAGAAAGAAATCAATCCATATGAACATTGCTACTGCATCAGCTCAGTGTGATCAATTCTTTTAGTAAGGAGAAGGTCAGAAGGGAGCCAGCAAAAACAAACAGAAGTAAAACTGTCTGCAGTTTTGAATGAGAGGAACACACCCGATTAAATGATAAGAGAAACAATGGACAACAGAATGCTAGCATTTAGTAACTCTTACTGTTCCCAGGCTTATCTAGAATATAATTCTTTTGAGATTTGACATTCCCATGAGGAAAAAAAAAATCTCTTTAGCATAGTGCTGTTGTCCATGCATGTTTTTATAAAAAAAATATGTGTTGCATTGCCTTATATATTATATTATGAGACCATATGGCAAGGACTCATTATCATACATGAAAATATTTGTATGGTAAATTAACTCTGAAAAGTATAAACATTGCTGAGATACTTGCAAAAAACTAAAACTGAAATTAGGGAAACACCCTCTCCTAAAGAGAAAATCCAATTTAAAAAAAAGGTTTTAAACACTCAATAGTTTGCACCAGGGTAACAGAGATCCTTAAAAATACAGATCCTCATAACATAATCTTGGCCAATGAAAATGAAATAATCAATAATGGTTGTGTGGGAAGTCAGCTCCCCAGAGCAGGAAATATTAAAAGGGCAAAATATTATATTTCCTCAAAAGAGCTTAAAGAGGCAGAAAAGCATTTTTTCTTAATAGCCCTAAGTCTCCCTCCCACAAGCAGAAACCAGCTCTGTAGAAATGCAGATGTAAATAATCCAGGACGGTTGGAGGCCTCCAGCTAGACATTTAGGAAGACAAAGACACCAAAAATCTACATACCCCACCCAAACTCTAACACAGGACATAATAGGATTAACCCACAGATGTCAAGGGGCACACCCAGACTCAGGTCAAAATACATGACACAGGAAATACAAAGCCTCAAATCGGAACAAGAAACACCCTCAAGAGCCCCAGAGGGTATAAAAACCCACTCCCTACATGTGCTCTCTCTCTTTTCTTCCAGAGCCATCTTTCTGTCTGGCTCTGCTCTTCAATAAACTGCAACCATCTTTCTACAGCAGTCACCATGTTGTTTATTCCCGGCTTAGACTGAATCATGATGAAGACTTTTCCTTCAACAGTTGTATGATTATTTAACATGGCACAGATATTATTTGATAAATTAAGCCACTGGCTTTAACATGGTAAATGTATCATGGACTTAATGCACTGGATTTCAACGTCAGAGAATGTCGGCTGGTGGCCCCCAGGGGGAGGGCCTTCTCTGTGGGCGCTCCGGCTTTGTGGAATCAGCTGCCGGTTGAGCTCCGGATGGCACCGGATCTCCGCTCCTTCTGGCGCGGGTTAAAGACCCATTTATTTGAACAAGCTGGCCTGGCCTGATGGGGAATTACTTAAGGTTTTAATATTTATATATGTTTTTTATTGTTTTTATTGTGGGCAATAATTTAATTCTTTTTTAACTTTTGTATTTTTGTAGTTTTATGATATGCCCTGTTCACCGCCCTGAGTCCTTCGGGAGAAGGGCGGTATAAAAATTTAATTAATTAATTAATTAAATAAATAAATAAAACATCTCTTGTACATAAGGCCTTGTGTGATCATTATTGTGCAAATGCGCCTACAGACAGAATACACTGGCACTGTGTATTAGACATGCCTAATTCTCCCAATAGTTCATTGTACGGTTTAGCCTCCAGACTCCTCATAATCTGTTGCTCTGAGTTTTAGTAGGACAGCCATGTGCTATGTACATTTACATCCATTACGTTTTGGATCCTGGACTTAACTTTAATTAAAAAACAAACAAACCCTGGGACACAGTTTTAACTAAAAGGAAGATTAGTAAAATACTGGAAGGCTTGCCACCTTCGTATCATGTCTTCTGAACTAGTTAGTTAGAATGAATCAGTGTAAGTGCCTGAAATATAAATGTATAAGGGGGACAATATAAAAGTAAAAGAATAAGGATCATAGATCATAGTCTCATTTATTATTTTCTTTAAAAGGGGGGGTTATTTTTATCTTGGTTCTTTTTGAAAACCACTACTCAATAAATGAGCATGACAAATAGCAGGATGGGAAAAAATAAAAGTTAGACTCAGCCAGCAATACTACAGTCTCAACCTAATTATTTAGGAATGATCCATGTAAAAGAAAAGTATAATACAAGATCTAAACATGCAATTTGAAGGTTAAGTTTGGCACTTACAGTAGAAGCTTGAAATATGAAAACTCAATTTTATAATGTGTGGTGATTCTGTCCATGTGGTGTTTTGTCAGGTTTATTTAGAAAGTATTTAGAATAATCAGTGCTTTTTTTTGTAAAAGAAAAAGGTGCCGGAACTCACACAACCTGTCATACAACCTGCCTTGCCTACCCTACAAGGTTCCATCCAAAAAAGGTGCCAGAACTCCATTCTGAGCGTTCTATGAGAAAAAAAGCCCTGAGAAAAATTCTTCTTTCAACTAGGTCCAAATTCTGAGAAAGAATGAAAGTATTTTCTAACACTTGAAACATATATGATTTGACCATCTGATTGAACTTGATGGCTGTAAGCTAACTGAAATCGGATTTAAGGGTTAGGGGAAAAGAGGAAGGAGAAAGGCAAGAATGTGACCTCATTATTTATAGGGGGTAGCCTGTAGAATTTGTGTCTTTTTATTTCTGCCTGGACTGGGGGTGGGAATCTCAAAGGAAACCTCTTTGTAATTTAAAATGGTAAGCAAGAGAGAAATCATTTTTTTTCCACCAAACAATAAGTGTTAAGAAATTAAAGTATTCACATGGCAATTGTATATTTCAGAACTTTTTTTTTAATATTGTAACAATAGTACCACTATATTCTAGTAAAAACAGTGGGATTAGTTCACTATCTGTGCCTGCTGTTCTGAACCTTATTAAAATACACAGTCAGCAACATTGTGTCAGAGCAGAATTCTAAAAATGCTCTTAGAAATGTCCCTTGAAGGACATATTTTATCCAGAAGATATAAACAATGTTCACAAAATGATTGCAAATGGAATCTCAGCACAGTAGGAAGGATAAACCAGGAGATTAGCATAGTTTTTGCTGTCCTACTGTTCAAGTGTGAAATGTTTTGCCATTGGATTGAGAAGGCAAAGGAAAACAGCTCTGCGCTATCAGTTTAGTTAGAATGGTCATGAGGCAGCAAGCTAAAAATTAGCCTCATAGAGCTGCACCCCACAGAACACCTACTTTAAATAAAAGGTTCTGATAAGGCTGCTATCCAGAACAAAAGCTGTCATGAGATTTCACTTCAGTTGCTCTTCCAGTTATCACTTGTTTCAGATTTTTCAGTTTCAGCTTCAGAAATGTGTGGAAAGATGGGAAGAGATGAAGCAGAAGGCTAGGAGCAAAGAACAACTCAGGACAAAAGGACAAACCAGGAGACAGTACCAAAAAGAAAGCCAGCAACAGATATAGGTATATAGATATTTGTTGCTCTGACAGGGCCGAACAAGAATAGGAAGCTATGTACTCCATTTTTCCCTATGAGGATCTAATGTCTAGTCTGGGCATGCAGACTCAGCCTGGGACTTTGGATTCAAGCAACCCCTGACTTCAGTTCTCTTTGTCATCTAAGAATGCTGTTTATCATTTTGTTGCTAGACATTAAATAATGTAAGTCAATGTCTTTCAAAAAGCCATTGTCTACAACTTCAGGACTATATTTCTCAAATACAGTTGGTGTCAGCGTAGGCCACAACCAGAAGTCCTTCCTCCCTGCTATTAACTCATAGCTATGATATCAGGTAAGCTAACCACAATTTTTTAAAAAATGCTTACCCCAATTCATCTAAGTTCCTAATGAATGAACTGCCTACTGCATACATTCCACCTTCATCCACCTTTATAAAGATATGTTCTGCTGAGGTAATAGATGGATCCCCTAACATGTGGTCTTTGTAAGGGACTATCTAACATGTTTCTCCTATGCTATGATTTTTATTGCCACCATAGCCTCTCTCAATGGCCAAAATAACATTTACATTAAATAGATCAAAGCTATTTAAAAGGAAAAAATATATATTAATTTATACTGAATAGACATACAGAAACGGTTTATAATTCTGTCACGGGAATGATCGCACTGCTGCTACAATCCGTAGCACATATCTCAGATTAAAACTTAAGTTACTATTTCCCATAGAGAGCAATGAGTTTGGACTTGAAGAAACATTTTTGAGAAATGCTTGAGTATTTCTTACCGTAAAGCATGCCGATACCAATTTTAATACTAAGAATTAACACGAAATTTTTTTAGTTCCAGTGAACACACTTCTGTTTTAGTTCTTCCTGGTAGTGAGTCATGATTTACCAAAAAAAGGAGGCTCTTCTTGAAGGGTTTATTTGCATCCCCTCTGTTCTTTAGGATTCTACTATCTGTAGCAATCCCAGCCTTTTTTCTTTTCCCAAAGGCTCTGAACCAATTCAATTTACAAAGGCCTGAAAACTGTTTCTTAGCTCCAATGGTCCAAAGTATCTTCTGTGACTCTTATTTCAATTATTTCTTTGTTTTTCTTATAAAGAATTGGGTTTTTCTCCCCTATCAATCCCTGTTATAGCACCTTTCTTGATTTTCTTGAAAAACGTTGTACCTCTCTTACGAACTGAAAAATGGCCATGTCAGCCGTACAAGATGGACCAGATCAGGAAAACAACTCCATAGGAAGATTAGAGCTATATTTTACTGAGAAAGAGTATAGTACCAGAATCTTACAAGCCTGATTTTGCTTTACCTCTCTTGCCTTTTACACCTCAATGTATCAGGGGTAGCGTCTGTCTGAGTCTCTTCCAAAATATGGTCTCGTTTCTCAGGACTTAAGGAATGTTTCAGCCTCAAGGTCCTCTCCGGACATTCTACGGGACATTTGCTTTCCAATAAGTTTGCACTTTTTTCAAGGATTGCTACAGTCTTCACAAGTTGTTCTCGAGCAGGAGCACAAACTTGCCACAAACACTACAGTTCACAACTAAAACGTCCCTGCTTCTTAAAACAGTAATAGCCATTGCTTGTATTTTTTCTGGTTCTTTTTGCAGACTTTAAAGTCAGCTAAAAACAGGATGAATTAGAGGGAAATTTGTTTAGGTTCTTCCTACTGAACTGAAAGGCAGCTCCCATTTGCCCACTCCCTATTCACTTACTCTACCACTACTGGAATATTCCTAGACCGCAGTGCAACTATTTCAGGGTATACAACTGGATATCATTTAACATCGGATTGAGAAGGCAGCTCAAAGACACAAGGCCTTGTAATAATGCTAATTATTCAAGTAGTCCTTTAAAGAACAGAAAATTCAAGGAAAGCCTTACCTTTTTACACATTAAAATTTAATTTAATTTAATTTAATAATTGTAAAATTTAATAATTTTAATAATTAAATTTAATTAATTTGATTAATTTTCTCTTGACTGTCTTTTCTGGAATTGTATTTGTTTCTATACCCAAAACACTACAACTCTCTGAATCCTTCAAGGTAGGTCAGGTCAAGGAACAGTTTCTACAAGAACTAATGATATTCTGCTTTATCATTATAGGATACAGTAACAGAACCTTGAAAGAATTTCCCTCTGTACTCTGTTCCACCAAGCAGGATCAAGGCAGGGTTATTTTAAGTTTCTTTTTAGACAATATTTTCAATATTATTAAGGAATCATTTAAGCGGATGCAGAATTATGTCACCAATAGTTTGTTTCCTATAAAAACTATGAGAAAAGTTGAGAGAATTTCAACAAAATGGTAGCTGCGGTTTTTACAATAGTAGAAAAGTACAACAGCCCTGCTATATTTTAATATCTTCCAATGTGAAATGTAGCAGACTGTATAGCTGTTTTTAACAGTTTTAAAACTAACCTGTAGGTAAAAACATCCTATGATGTCATTAAAATGAGCCGTGGTGATGCAGTGGTTAGAATGCAGCATTGCAGGCTCATTCTGCTGACTGTCGATTGCTACCAGTTCAAGGCTGACTCAGCCTTCCATCCTTCCGAGGTCGGTAAAAAGAGGACCTAGACCAGGGGTCGGCAACCTCGGCTCTTTTATGACTCGTGGACTTCAACTCCCAGAATTCCTGAGCCAGCTATGCTGGCTCAGGAATTCTGGGAGTTGAAGTCCACGAGTCATAAAAGAGCCGAGGTTGCCGACCCCTGACCTAGACTGTTGGGGGCAACAGGCTGACTCTGTAAACCGCTTAGAGAGGGCTGTAAACACTATGAAGCGGTATGCTATTGCTAGAGTTAGTTTTGCCTATGAAATTTTTTACTGACAATGAGACAATGTCTTACTCCAGATATACAGGCTACTAAAAATAAACATGGCAGCGGATTGAAATGGTTGCAGGCACCACTGCTGAAAAGTATGGGTGCCTTTTAAGATTAGTCCTCTTCTGAAATTACTAAAGAGGACTTTTCTTCTCTGATGATTATTTCTTCTCACCTCCTCTCTAGCTTTGTCCTTCCTGTCTTTCCCATTTATATCTATTTTCTCCCTCACCTCATTCCATCCTGTTTTCTTCTTTTTGCTATTTCTGCTATGTTTGGGGGATAATAATTGATATATGGAATAGGGGATCAGTTAACTTTATAAATGAAGTATTTGATTTTACGTAGATTTTTAAAAAGTTGTTGTTTTGTTGTATCTTCTGTTATTGTTGCTGTTCTGCCCCGCCATTTTGGAGTGCGGCTTCTGGCCAATGACTACCTGCCTTCCTGCCTGCCTATCAGCTGCTTACAGATACTGAAAGGAGGAAATCTTTAGGACTGGTTTCAGCTGAAGCTGGCAAACCTAGGGTGACAAGCTTGGAACTCCATGGGATTTCTCTATTCATTCTTCATTCTCTTCCTTTTGAAACGAGCACATTTACCTTCTGGCTCATCTTGCTATTGGGTAAATACGGTAACATTTTCAGGAAGACGTGTAGTAATCCATGAGATTAATATTTTGCATTTTTATTTACTTTACAAGCAATACAAATATAACTCTTTAATATAACTAACTTTAATTTAACTGTAGGCAGTTAAAGTCACAGCACTTACTAAGTCTCTGTGAAGCACCCAGTTTGCATGGAGATAATGGATTCCATCAAGAATCTGATAAAGTAGTGATTTGACCATAGATCTTGGCAGCTGCATGGGTTTTTTGTTTGCTTTTGAAGCACGGTGAAACTTGATAATATGCTGGAAACAAAAAAGAATAGAAACATGAAAGCATCATGTAAAAAAAACCCACAAAATAATTGCGAAAGATGAAAGTCTTTTAATTTTGAAATCTAAAAATGGAATTCAGTATGAGCTTTTTATATCCAATATTAAAGAAAATGTAACAGTGAAACATCACATTGTTTCCTCAGCTTTAAAGGTACATGGATTGAAACAGGTTTTGTTTCTGACATTTTCATGAAATTATAGTTCTAAAACCATTTTAGTATAATTCCAACACCTTTTTTAATAAATAAATACTTAAAAGCTCTGAAATATTTTATGGACTGCATCTGGAACAAATTTCAGAAATATGACAAATTTGCCTATTTGGCTTTGCTTACCTTACAGGTTGATGGTAAAGCAATACAGATTAGGAACTTTTTGTTTGAACATTTATCAGTAATTGGAATAAGAAAGGAAACTACGCAAAATGAAAACAGAAGCAATGAAGTCCATGAGGCCCTAAATCCCTAAATTTTCCTTTGGTTCAATCTTCTCAAACGGATACCCACTGGGCATGATAGATGACAATTTCCAGGATTTCCATTCATTGTAGTCTGACAGTTTGGGAAGGCTTCTAGGCTTTTGACTGATCTTGCATTCAAAATCCGTTTCAAACCCAAGGCACCCTTTTCAGGTCAGAAATGGGCTCTCCAGGGTATGAAAACAGTAATGCATATTTTTCTAGATATTTGGAAAAATGTTGGCAGCACATCAGTGCTAACAGAAAACTATAATATGATCCATACATTATAATGTAGTAAACTAGAACAATTTTTCCAGTGCAAAAACTCAGCTAAGAAACATTGGATAATAAGATGCAGTCTCTTCACTCTTCTGTACAATACCTCCTTTATTTCTGAATTCCAATGAAGAAATATGTGGAGCTTTTTCCAAAATGAACTTTTCAAACTGGAAACAAACCCCGGAATGCCCATTCTTCATTCTATCTCCAACATGAAATCCCCCTTGATTGGTCATTTTTCAATTAAATTTAATTTACATCTGTGCAGATGCTACTAACTCATACCACTTAATCCTGTATGTATGAGAATCAGATAAGATTCTATCAATTTATTTCAAATTCCAATAGATGGTTGGATTAGATGGTTCCAATCGAAGAAAATATATGTAGCTCAAAGTTGAACAATGTAGTTCTGGTGCTCTCTGAGCCTGGCTGTTTGCTTGCAGTGTGGCAGAATGCCCCAAAATATACAAGTGCAACATATCTCTTTGTCCAAATGTATAATTCCCAGGAATCCTAACATGAAACGCAGCCAAAGAACTTATAAAAGAGCTTGGACACCTCACAGAGGGGAGTGAATATTCCATCAACTCCCCCACTACAATGCCTCCAGAAAATCAAAGACCTAAAATAGAAGATGAAATTATAGTTTCATTCAATGTCCCAGCATTCTCTACATCCAGAAATCCAGAAATAGTAAAAAAAAATCAATGGCAGAAATATTACACAACACACCCAACCTAGCCAAATATACTAAGATTAAAATACCAGAATCATAGACTTTGCTTACTATCTACTTTCAGTTTGATGAACAAATGTGCCAACAAATCTGAGGAACACCCATGGGATCACCACGCTCAGGACTTATAGCAGAGAGCATAATTCAGTGTCTAGACACTGTAGCACTCCCAGATATACCAAAAGTATAGAATCTTCTTCATAATAAAAAAGAAACAATTAAAAAAGATATATGAATTCATCAGCATATTCAAAGAAATAAAATTCACAAGGGAAGAAGAAAACAACACATTACCCATTTTGTATATCCACATTGGCAGAGAAAATAGCAGCACATTGGAATTGCTACTATCAAAAAACAACCCCACTAACCAAGTACTGCATTACTAAAGTAACAGCTCAACCTCCCAGAAGAGAACCTGTATAAGAATATTACTCAGATAAGTACAAATGCACTGTAACAATCCAGAACACCAAAACAAAGAAAACAGACCACCTATATAACATATTCCAACAAAACGGATATCCACACAACTTTATAAAAAAGTGCCTGACCACTCAATCCACTGCAGCACAACCAACACAAACTATGAAAAAGATAATACTACCATATATGAAAAATCTCAGAAACCAATACACTGTTACAACTACACAACATTATTATAGCACACAAAACAACCAAAGCTTTCTAAAACATCCTAGGTAAACCAAAAGTAACACAAGAAAAAAAAGTCATCTACAACATTGAATGTAAAGACTGTAACCAGTCATTTTGTAGGTCAGATAAGTAGAAGATTAGCAGAGGATATCCATGAACACCGACTAGCAATCAGAAGATGCAATGAAAATCCCATAATCTCACATGGATAGAGTCAACCATAATTTCAACTGGGAAACTATGTGAATCCTAGACCAAACTAAATCCAAAAACACTAGAGAATTCTTGGAAGTTTGACATTCAAACAATTCAGCAATCAACAGACACATAGAAATATTGTTGCTGTTAGCTGCAAAGTCGTGTCCGACCAATCGCAACCCCATGGACAATGTTCCTCCAGGCCTTCCTGTCCTCTACCATCTTCTGCAGTCCATTTAAGCTCACGCCTACTGCTTCAGTGACCCCATCCAGCCACCTCATTCTCTGTCGTCCCCTTTTTCTATTGCCCTCAATCTTTCCCAGCATTAGGCTCTTCTCCAGTGAGTCCTTCCTTCTCATTAGGTGGCCAAAGTATTTGAGTTTCACCTTCATGATCTGGCCTTCTAAAGAGCAGTCAGGGTTGATCTCCTCTAGGACTGACTGGTTTGATCACCTTACAGTCCAAGGGACTCGGCAGGAGTCTTCTCCAGCACCATAGTTCAAAGGCCTCAATTCTTTGGTGCTCAGCCTTTCTTATGGTCCAACTTTCACTGCCATACAATGAAACTGGGAAGACCATAGCCTTGACTATACGCACTTTTGTTGACAGGGTGATGTCTCTGATTTTTAGTGTGCTGTCTAGATATGCCATTGCTTTCTTCCCCAGGAGCAAGCATCTTTTAATTTCTTGGCTACAGTCCCCATCTGCAGTGATCTTGGAGCCCAGGAAAATAAAATCTGTCACTACCTCCATTTCTTCCCCATCTATTTGCCATGATCTTGGTTTTCTTAATGTTAAGTTCCAACCCAACTTTTGCACTCTCCTTCTTCCCCCGCAACAAGAGGCTCTTTAGTTCTTCTTCGCTTTCTACCATTAGAGTGGTGTCATCTGCATATGTTAGGTTGTTAATATTTCTCCCGGCAATCTTAATTCCAACTTTTGATTCATCTAGCCCTGCCTTTCTCATGATGTGCTCTGCATATAGGTTAAATAGGCAGGGCGACAGTATACAGCCTTGCCGGACTCATTTCCCAATTTTGAACCAATTGATGGTTCGGTGTCCAGTTCTCACTGTTGCTTCTTGATCTGCATATAGGTTTCTCAAGAGACAAATAATATGGTCTGGTACTCCCATCTCTTTAAGAACTTGCCACAGTTTGTTGTGATCCACACAATCAAAGGCTTTAGCATAGTCAATGAAGCAGAAGTAGATGTTTTTCTGGAACTCCCTAGCTTTCTCCATGATCCAGCGTATGTTGGCAATTTGATCTCTAGTTCCTCTGCCTCTTCGAAATCCTGCCTGTACTTCTGGTAGTTCTCGATCCACATACTGCTGGAGTCTAGCTTGTAGGATTTTAAGCATAACTTTACTAGCATGTGAAATGACTGCAATGGTACGATAGTTTGAACATTCTTTGGTACTGCCTTTCTTTAGAATTGGAATGTAAACTGATCTTTTCCAATCCAGTGGCCGCTGTTGAGTTTTCCAAATTTGCTGGCAAATTGAGTGTAGCACTTTTACTACATCGTCTTTTAAGATTTTGAATAGCTCAGCTGGAATACTGTCACCTCCACTAGCTTTGTTGTTGCTCAGTTTTTCTAAGGCCCACTTCACTTCACATTCTAGGAAGTCTGGCTCAAGGTCAGTGACCACCTCATTGTGATTATCAGGGACGCTAAGCTCATTCTTGTATAGTTCTTCTGTGTAATTTTGCTACCTCTTCTTAATCTCTTCTGCCTCTGTTAGGTCCCTGCCATTTTGGTCCTTTATTATGCCCATTTTTGTATGAAACATTCCGTTCATCTCTCCAATTTTCTTGAAGAGATCTCTGGTCTTCCCTATTCTATTGTTTTCTTCTATTTCTTTGCACTGTTCATTTAAGAAGGCATTCTTATCTCTTCTAGCTATTCTCTGGAATTCTGTATTCAATTGGGTGTATCTTTCTTTCTCTCCCTTGCCTTTCGCTTCCCTACTTTCCTCAGCTATTTGCAAAGCTTCCTCAGACAGCCATTTTGCTTTCTTGCATTTCTCTTTCTTTGGGATGGTTTTAGTTGCTACCTCTTGTACAATGTTGCGAACCTCCGTCCATAGTTCTTCAGGCACTCTATCAGATCTAATTCCTTAAATCTATTTGTCACCTCTACTGCATATTCAACAGGGATATGATTTAATTCATACCTGAGTGGCCTAGTGTGTTTCCCTACTTTCTTCAGTTTAAGCCTAAATTTTGCACCAAAAGCTCATGGTCTGAGCCACAGTCAGCTCCTGGTCTTTTTTTTACTGACTGTATAGAGGTTCTCCATCTTTGGCTGCAGAGCACATAGTCAATATTTTTTCTGTGTTGACCGTCTGGTGATGTCCATGTGTAGAGCCGTCTTTTGGGTTGTTGGAAAAGTGTTTGCTATGACCATCGTATTCTCTTGACAAAATTCTATCAGCCTGTGCCCTGCTTCATTTTGTACTCCAAGGCCAAACTTGCCTGTTATTCTGGTTATCTTTTGGCTTCCTACTTTAGCATTCCAATCCCCCATGATGATAAGGACATCATATATTTTTTTTATCCCATTTATATCCCGCCCTTCTCCGAAGACTCAGGGTGGCTTACAATTTAAAGCACAAATCAATATGCCTGCTTGTTAGGGCTTTTTTGGTGTTAGTTCTATAAGGTGCTGTAGGGCTTCATAGAACCGATCAATTTCATCCTCTTCAGCACCAGTGGTTGGGGCATAGATTTGGACTACTGTAACACTGAATGGTTTGCCTTGGATTCAAACTGAGATCATTAGTAAACCATATTTATTCACCATTCAAAAGAGACAAAAAATGAAGAAATTTTTTTAAAAAGCAGAATATCCTCTCCAGCAGCCATCACCCAGATAATCAAGGATTAACACTAGGGAAACAATCAAGCAAGCAGGGAACAATACCCTAATCAAGAAGTTATCAAGGAGAAAACCATATCCCCACCAAAACTGGCAGGGCAAGCAATGTATATAAACAAGGATCAAACCCTGCACCCACTTGCACTGATGGTGTTACCTAGTTAGATAACAAAACATTTGTAGGCAAACAACCAAGCTGAAAGAACATCAAGGACATCACAACTAGGTGGTTACTATCCATGACAAATGTAATGCAAAACTTTATTAAAATTGTCAAGGAAAGGGATGGGAAAATGTATATGAAAGTATGAATGAGTAATGAGAAGAAAAATGTCAATTTGAGGCTAATTTGCAAATGATGGTTAGCAGAAAGTCAGAATTACATCTGCACTAGACTTAAATAAACCCAGGGGAATAATATGACTTTCATACACCCATCGAGATTTTAAGGACTGAATAACATTCTTAAAGACTGAAGTGAAGAAGCACAAGCTATCCACAATACAGAGTCTTTATAGAACAGGAATCTGAAGGACCGCAACCTACAACTTCCAAAAAAGGAATGTTGAAAAGCAAAATTATTTCAGTTATTGCTTATCACATAAGTTGCTAATTCAATACACACAAAAGAGCCCCATGGATTAATAATGAATTAAAGCCAAAACAAGTATTGTTTGTCTTGTTGACACACATCAACAGAAAGACAAATGGCAGTACTACAAATGAGAGATTTTTTTCTCCAATTAAACTGGTATGTAACCATAATAATAGGAAAAGTCAATGCATAACAAAATCCTTTCAACAAATGAATATTTATCTAGCAAAACAATTCCTTAAAATATTATTGATATAGATATCAAGAAATGAAGAGAATGCTTGCCCCTAAAACAAATACAGTATCATAAAATTGATGAATGTTACAAATGCCATGTTTTCATTCAATATCTTCACCCACCAAATATGCCTTTGCTGTTTTGGTATTAGTCCTGCTCCCAATCTGGAAGGCACAATGGTGGTCGGCAGCCCAAAGTTTTTGCAACATTATAACTCTCTTCTGAGTTGGGAAGGGAAACGGACGGCAGAGTTACTATATGAAAACGATGAAGATGCTCCGACTGATTTCTCAGTACATAACTAATTAACTTCCTAACACTCATACAGGAAAGGGTTTTCTGGAGAACGATAAATATCAACCCATCAATATTAATGGCCACATAGGGAAATTATCTTTTGACACAGAATTTGGTCCTGCAAATTCTGGGTTAGGTTTACCCTGAAAATAAGTTAGTTAACATTTTAATCTGTATACTATAAGAGGAAAAATGTGAAACGAGAAATTATGTTTGCTCCAAGGCAAATCAATGACTTCTAATGACTTGTTCAAGATTTAAATTGGGGTCTCCCCACACCTTTACTGGCTATATACCATGCTGGCTCTCAGTACCAAGTATAAAAGAATAACCCCTCTAGGCTATCATCTTCTCTGTCCTATACAGGGAGTGCAGAATTATTAGGCAAGTTGTATTTTTGAGGATTAATTTTATTATTGAACAACAACCATGTTCTCAATGAACCCAAAAAACTCATTAATATCAAAGCTGAATATTTTTGGAAGTAGTTTTTAGTTTGTTTTTAGTTATAGCTATTTTAGGGGGATATCTGTGTGTGCAGGTGACTATTACTGTGCATAATTATTAGGCAACTTAACAAAAAACAAATATATACCCATTTCAATTATTTATTTTTACCAGTGAAACCAATATAACATCTCAACATTCACAAATATACATTTCTGACATTCAAAAACATAACAAAAACAAATCAGTGACCAATATAGCCACCTTTCTTTGCAAGGACACTCAAAAGCCTGCCATCCATGGATTCTGTCAGTGTTTTGATCTGTTCACCATCAACATTGCGTGCAGCAGCAACCACAGCCTCCCAGACACTGTTCAGAGAGGTGTACTGTTTTCCCTCCTTGTAAATCTCACATTTGATGATGGACCACAGGTTCTCAATGGGGTTCAGATCAGGTGAACAAGGAGGCCATGTCATTAGATTTTCTTCTTTTATACCCTTTCTTGCCAGCCACGCTGTGGAGTACTTGGACGCGTGTGATGGAGCATTGTCCTGCATGAAAATCATGTTTTTCTTGAAGGATGCAGACTTCTTCCTGTACCACTGCTTGAAGAAGGTGTCTTCCAGAAACTGGCAGTAGGACTGGGAGTTGAGCTTGACTCCATCCTCAACCCGAAAAGGCCCCACAAGCTCATCTTTGATGATACCAGCCCAAACCAGTACTCCACCTCCACCTTGCTGGCGTCTGAGTCGGACTGGAGCTCTCTGCCCTTTACCAATCCAGCCACGGGCCCATCCATCTGGCCCATCAAGACTCACTCTCATTTCATCAGTCCATAAAACCTTAGAAAAATCAGTCTTGAGATATTTCTTGGCCCAGTCTTGACGTTTCAGCTTGTGTGTCTTGTTCAGTGGTGGTCGTCTTTCAGCCTTTCTTACCTTGGCCATGTCTCTGAGTATTGCACACCTTGTGCTTTTGGGCACTCCAGTGATGTTGCAGCTCTGAAATATGGCCAAACTGGTGGCAAGTGGCATCTTGGCAGCTGCACACTTGACTTTTCTCAGTTCATGGGCAGTTATTTTGCGCCTTGGTTTCTCCACACGCTTCTTGCGACCCTGTTGACTATTTTGAATGAAACGCTTGATTGTTCGATGATCACGCTTCAGAAGCTTTGCAATTTTAAGAGTGCTGCATCCCTCTGCAAGATATCTCACTATTTTTGACTTTTCTGAGCCTGTCAAGTCCTTCTTTTGACCCATTTTGCCAAAGGAAAGGAAGTTGCCTAATAATTATGCACACCTGATACAGGGTGTTGATGTCATTAGACCACACCCCTTCTCATTACAGAGATGCACATCACCTAATATGCTTAATTGGTAGTAGGCTTTCGAGCCTATACAGCTTGGAGTAAGACAACATGCATAAAGAGGATGATGTGGTCAAAATACTCATTTGCCTAATAATTCTGCACTCCCTGTAAAGTTTAAATGCTATAAAAAGTTTTTAGAATGAAGCATATAAACTAGTAGAACACAGAGAATGTTATGGTGTGAACAAAAGAAATATGCTCCTGAGCATGTGGAATTCAACACTGTTTTTTGAAGGAGGAGAGCTTTACATACGTTGACTGGGAGGCTGTTCCAAGTGTAAGAGGCAGCATGGAAAGAGACAAAGTTGGGAGTGAGCAAAAAAGACAATGGGGAAATATGGAGAGATGCTTAGGATAATTGAGAGGGGGAGCTATTCAGACCATGAAGGATATTAATCTGGGCCATCACCAAATGCTAGAAAAGCACATTAAATAGTTTTCAATTCTGTACAGCAAGAAAAAAATTGCATGGGTTCAAAATCCGGCAGCTATCTCCAGGACAACATTTTCTTCATATTTCATTTCGCTTAAAGTTCTTCACTAGCCCCAAGTTATCATTTAAAAAAAAATCTCTTGCTCACAGTGGTACACGATTACTCAATGTTAAACCAGTGCGACTGCTTTCTACACTTCATTGAAAGAGAGGGAGAGGGAGGGAGGGAGAGGGAGAGAGAGAGAGAGAGAAAGAAATCTATTTGGAGAGCAATAATGTTGCTGACTTCTAGGTTTCAAGAGATGATTAATTGTTCCTGTGCAAAAACAAAAGAACAAGAAAAGTTGCACTAGAGAAAGTGAAGGGTTGTGGAAATGACCAATTTATATTTACTCCATTGAATGAGAGCCCTTAATATAGAACATTCCAAGAATCAAACAGGCAAGGTCAATTCTTGTGGCTACTTCGCAGCCAAGCGGTAGAAAAATATTTGGTTGGGAAGGAACAGCAGGATACATCCCGTTCATCTGGTTTGTGTTGTATAACAAAATTGCATGGGAACATGCCATGCAGGAAATGGCTCCCTGAACAATCCAGGTAAATGTGAAGTGGTCATTATTCTAACAATTGGATGGGAAATATATAACTTTTTAACGAGTTGCATGCTTTATTTCAAAACTACTAGAAAGTGAACAACAACAACAACAAAAAACACCCACAGTACAAACGCATGCAAATATTGGCACCATTTGTATGAAATGATATTAGCCTAGGAATTTGTGATAATGGTGTATTGCACGTATCGAGACACTGGAAGCTAGGGAGCATATTAGGAAGAATGTACACTTTGCATTATGACTTTACAACAATCAACAAGAAAGAGTGCCCCTACAAAACTATTGTCAGATGGTCCTCTTTCAAACAAAGCATGCAGTATTCAGGTAGCAAGAACTGCACACTGGATTATTAAACATGCTTCCTATTATAGCGGCAATACATTCTTCTGTAGCTGCTTTTAAAAGCAAACAACTAAAACACAGAGATAAAGTTTTGTGCATATCAAATGAAGCTTTTCATAATGAGACTATGGCACTTTTGAGCTATGACGTGTACATTTACTCTTGGTGTAATTAAACTGTGATGGTGAAAGCTTCCAGAGCGGATGCAAAGTTAGTAAAACTATAAGAACAAGACTCTCCAATTAAATTATATGGCACATGCAATAGCATGAAGTCTCATCACTTTATATCATTTTCATCCAAGTTTCTCTTTGGTTGGAACAGTTTATACACATAATTTTCTTGACAGTAAAGTATTACTCACGGGTTTCATAATGAGTTTTCATCGTACTGTTTAAGCAACACAGTAATTTGTCTCTAGCAGATCTAACTTTCATGTTAATTTAATATTCATTAAGCATAGCTTGAACTGATCCGGCAAAAAGAGAAGAGGAATACTTCCCTATGAAACCTATCACAACATGCTGCAAAAAGGCAGATATTTCATTTCATATTAAATGTAATAGTTCAAAAACATCACACTAATTGCACATATAAAATCCTAGCTTACAGTTGAAATCTGAATGAGTTCTTTCTTACATGATGTTCAAGACCACATTTGAGTTATACGGCAGCTGCCAGCATATAGCTCAGAGCTTTCAAAACCTTTAATTCTAAAGCACTTTCTGAGGCCAAACTGGAAGACAAATGAGAAAGCTGGCTAACATTTTTGTTTCTTCACAAAAGCAGCCACTTGGTGTCTCAAACTGGATTGCAGACCAGAGGTATTGGAGTGAGACACAATGTTAATTTCTCCCTTCAGCTGGAAATTTGCTCCACTGAGGAAAAATACAGGAAAACCCAATCACATGCGAATCTTTTAAATAGAAGGAGAAATTAATTATTTATAATTGCTATCAAAAAGATCTCAATATCATTTCCCGTGGCAAAAAAAAATCCTGACAATAGTTTACAAGTCCACTACAAACAATCCACTGGAAAAGAAATTTCAGTGGCTGGGAGAAGTTGATGCCTGGGAAAGGCTAACACCAAAAGTTTAAATTTTACAAGTGACCCAAGGCATATACATCTTGGAATCTTGAATGTGTACACCAGTTCAAATGAAAAAAAATTAGAGGAGGAATTACTAAATGCATATTTCTTTGTGAAAGAACTGTGAACTTCATTTAGTTCTGATGGGTAAAATACATTCTTGGTATCGTTGTATTTAAAATCTGAATTTATATACCTATTTCTCCCCCATGAGACAAAAAGCTCCTCAGGGTTTGAATAAAACCAGAGTTATTACTGAAGTGTAGCTCTGCCTAGTCCTGTTCTAGACACACACAGCTCCTTACAGTGCCTATTCTCTGAGCATGGTTATAATATTACTTTTCATTAATTAGTTCTCTTTTATAACTGTGGAAACCTACAAGCTCAATGATATTGCTAAGCACATTGGTTTGTGCTTAAATTGTAAGCCGCCCTGAGTCTTTGGAGAAGGGCGGGATATAAATGGGATTAAAATAAATAAAATAAAAAAATAAAAAATAAAAAAATATAATGATACAATTGGCCTACAACTCTTAATAACTAAGTTATGGAAGGAAATTACATATTTGATTTCCAAAATATATATTTTTTAAAAAAAATGACATTGATCTTTAGCCAGGAGAACAGAAAACACATAGGTAGTTAAGCTTTTTTCGCTCTTAAATCCTGTGGGAAAATGAAGCTGAGAACCGTTCTGATACCACATGGCTGTAACTTGTGGATAGTTTTGTATCTCAAAATGGCATTAGGGCCTCCTCCAAAATGCGTCTATCTATTTCTCCTTGTTTTTTGTAGACAATCCTGGTTTTAAGGTCGTGTAAGGCTTTCAGTATATGAATTCCAAATCACATCATACACAGAGCACACAATTAAGCCTCTAAAGATTTTAATTACTTAAATAAATGCAAAGCAATCTCAACTTCTCAGGAAAGGCTAATGGGGAGTTTTTCAGTTTATGTTACTTTTTTTAAAAGTCCTGAAAATGTTTCTGCACCTTCAGAGACTACCTGATTACTGTATTTTCCGGCGTATAAGATGACTTTTTAACCCATGAAAATCTTCTCAAAAGTCAGGGGTCGTCTTATACATCGGGTGCTGAAACTTTAGGGACAGGGCTGGCTGGAAAACCTGGAGCAGATCTCCCATTTGGTCTGCGCAGGGAAAGCGGGACCAATTGGAGAAGAAGCTGCAGTCTGTGATTTTTTACAGGCTGGGGTCTGGGCGTCTTTCCTTCTAAAGTTGAAGAGCAGCTGCAGTCTATCCCAACTTGAAAGGCAGGTGGGGAATGCAGCAGCCAGAGCAGCTGCTTAGCTCTAAGGACACATTTGACTCAGGAACTGGGCAGGCTGGATGGAAAACCTGGAGCGGATCTCCCATTTGGGAAAGCTTTAGAGTGAATTAGGAAAAGTTTAATCCCCTTGCACTGTTTTATGTTTACATGTTTGATGACAAACAGCCTTATGTTTATAATTGACAGTTTTCCTACTAAGTACTTGCATGTCATAAGCATTTGAACTAAAATTACCATATTAAAATCAAATCTGATGTTTTTTAATTTTTATTTGGTGTGCGTTGGAAGAGGGGTAGTCTTATACGGCGAGTATAGCCCAAACCCTATAATTTAACAGGAAATGTAGGGGGTCGTCTTATATGCCCAGTCGTCTTATACACCGGAAAATACGGTATATCTCATAATGAAACTTTTCTATACAACTTATAAAGAAGACAGATGCATGAATTTCATCCTGGTTCCTCTTTCCTAACATGTTTTGTGTAGCTATATAGGTTAAGATACCACGTGAGATTGGGCAAAGGTTTCAAATCCATTCTGACTGTAGTTACTTCTTTTAAGGTAAAGGTAAAGGTTCCCCCGCACATGCATGCTAGTCGTTTCCGACTCTAGGGGCCGGTGCTCATCTCCGTTTCAAAGCCGAAGAGCCAGCACTTGTCCAAGGACGTCTCCGTGGTCATGTGGCCGGCATGACTAGACGCCAAAGGCGCACGGAACGCTGTTACCTTCCCACCGTAGTGGTCCCTATTTTTCTACTTGCATTTTTACATGCTTTCAAACTGCTAGGTTGGCAGAAGCTGGGACGAGTAACAGGCGCTCACTCTGCTACGCGGCACTCGGGATTCGACCCGCCAAACTGCCAACCTTCTGATCGACAAGCTCAGCATACTAACCCACTGAGCCACCGCGTCCCTTACTTCTTTTAAAACATAACATAATTCCAGTGTAAAAAAAAGGAACTTCAGAACTTACCCACAAATCATGTTCAGCATAATCAAACAGCAGCCACACCTTTCTGTCACTATGAGAAAGGAAAACCTTCTGTAATGCAATCACATTAGGGTGCTTCAGTTCTCTCAAAAGCTGCAAGTAAAGAGACAAATAACATAAATCTTTCCATAAAGTACCAATAAACAAAATGCTTTAATTAGTGAAAGAGATGATAAAATTATTCTTTTTCATTCCAACAACTCTGAAACAATCTGTGAACAAAGTAGAAAGCTTGTTTTTTCCATTTAGTAGAAAACGATATTAAAAAAAAAGTCCATTGCATATTTGGAGGCAAGTTTTGCTCCCTCTGCAAGAAACATCCAGACCAGTTTTATTCAGGAAATGCTTCCGTTGACGCAAGGATAGCTAGTAATTTTTTTAGTTTATAATCCCTCACTCACTATCTACATTTTATCCCACTTTCCAATCAAATCTCAAGGCTTGGGGAAAGCAACACAGAAGGAGAGGGTCACAGCAGGAAAAATGTGAGAATTGATTCTTTTTATCAAAAGCCTTCCATGGAAAACTTAATATTAAACAGAACAACATACCAAAATCCATCAAAATTTATCCATATGGGAATAAGAGAAATACGGAATCTTTGTTGCTCTTATCCTCCCATTCATATTTCCTTTCTAAATGTATGTTAGAGCTATGCTCTACCCAAAGTTATGATGGGATTCAAGTGGCCGCTAGGGCAAAAGACAAGGTAGCCTTTTCAATAGCTCCCAGTTCAGACTGAGTTACAGTATATGATACCAATGAAGGAGAATGAGTTAGGTGAGTTATATGAGTTGGCCTTTTCGAGTATTCTATGGATAGAAACAAGAAATAGTGGTTATAGCCTAAATGGTGAGATGGGCGGCATGTTAATTAATTGATTAATTAATTAATTAATTAATGCCTTGCTCTTGTATTAGAGCGACACAAGTTCAAGTTCACCCTTAGACGTGAAAATTCAAAAGTTACTTTCAATCAGTTATTTTCTTTCAGCCTAACCTACTTCAGAGGGTCGCTATGGGGATAAAAAAATCTAACAGATAAAATAAATACGTATATTGAATACTTGTAATAATAATTATTTCAGAACACTGCAACATGAAAAGTCTCCAAAGCATTCATATATAGCTGGAATATCTCCTATTTCTGCAAGAGTATAGCAAACATACAAATCATTGATTCCTGATTCAACAAAGGGAGGCAACCTATAGACTATGATCAGAATACTCCCCTTTCTGACTGCCAGGAGTCATGCACCCTTTCCCAAAACAAAGATATAGTGAATATACACTAGATGGCAACTGCAGCTAACATTCTTTAAAAAAACAACCTTATTTAACACACATGCTTTCATTTTTTAACAAAAAAACCCTGCATTTGTTTCATATTAAACAAAAACCAAGGAATATTTGCTCCTGCATCTCAGATTATCTTGTCATTACATTTCGATGTGATTTTGGCATCCATCCTGGTTTTATGAGGCAAACCACAAAAAGGCACTGGTTCACCAATATATTTTGTTGTAAGCCTCCTGATTTCCTCTGAATGTCCCTTTGGAAGCTGTCGGTACTAGCTAGCAAAAATGATCAGAAGTGTCCTTTATTTTCTATCCTGAAGGGATGCCATTATCCCAAAATCTGATTAGTACAGATCTTAACTTTACAATCACAAAGGGGGCCTAAATTTCTGTTGCTAAGCAAGACAGCTGTCCTAAAGGTGTTTTTTTTTTCAAGAGGCAACTGACTCTTGACTCATACAAGAAGCTTCTTCAGCTCTGACTGGATGGTGGGGAATGGAAGGGTTTATATTCCTTGCAGACAGCTGGCCATTTGCAGTCGTTTAGTGATTCGTTGAGACCACTTGGGGGGGTTGTCTATGTCCACAGGGTCACCTGAGTACTGCAAATAGGTGTGGAACCTTCTTGGAAATGCTGAAAGGACTGTGTTGTGGAGCTGTGCTTTCTGCAGGATGTTCTCTGTTCTGTGACCCTTCACTGTTGACACAGGGCAAAAAACATCATGCAGAAAGCACAGCTGCCTCTTGAAAAAGCACCTTCGAGACAACCATGATGGAGATGACCAAGAATCTCCATAGATATTAAGCAAGACAGTTGTTAAGTAAGTTGTGCCCCATTTAATGATCTTTTTTGCCACTGTTGTTAAGCGGATCATTGCAGTTTTAAGTGAATCATGCATTTCTTAAATGAATCTGGCTTCATCACATTACTCTGGGATAACTGAAAAGTGAAATTTTTTTATATATAAAACTTTCATAAGTCATTCAGATATTTTATTGTTCAAGAAATATCATGTGCTGTTTTATATTTTGTACTTCCCTTCAGTAGAAATGAACATGAAAATTGAAGTACCGGTAATATTTCAACATGAAATGTAAAACTGCTTCCAGAATGTGTGTTTCAGGCTTCAGACTATATAACTATAACTAAACTTCAAATATTTGGAATGCCAAATGAACAAATTAAATAAACAACCTGGTTTTTGCTCCACTGATTATTAAGAACAAACACAGTATTATAAACATTTGGTAAAATATACATGTCATTAAAATAACATAAATTAGTCTTACAATATATTGTACTCTGTACTTAAAAAGAAGTCAAGTGTGAACTTCAAAAAGCTTACTTTTAAACTAGTCATTTCTCAATAATCTGATGTTTCTTTTATTAAGTTAACATTTAAAACAAGTGATTGGATCCATCATTTTGTAGTGCAGCCCTTGAACAAAAATTATCCTTTTCACTGATGAACTGAAAGGATTTTAAATCATTTCAATACATGACCTTCTAAAATTACCAAATGCTAAACAAACTGCAAAATTAATATCTTATATACTAGGTATGTCATTATGGGTATTTCCATAATCTTTGGATGTAAACCTTTGAGAGTATCTTTGTAACAGAATATACACATAATTTACAATAGAATTTTAAATATATTGCTCAGAAAGTTCATGAATAATCTGCAATAACAAAAAATACAGCAGTGAAGCAGCAGATTCTCATAAAAGGGAAAACAATAGAGAGAGAGAATAAATCTTTTGTCATAGAAGCATTAAAAAGCTCAGAGTTTTGACATAAATTGTAGTTGATTAATAGGTGGAGTCTATTTTTAAATCAGAGAAATGGTAAATACTTTTTGCTTTTTAGGTTACTGATTTTGCTGGGTTATTAAAAAGGAATGAAAAGCAAAGATTAAAGATAGATTCTCTTTGGATATATGAATTATAACAATTATTTTATTTCTTTCATTACCTACAAAATTAAAATACAGAAATGTCTGCATATTAAGTAGATTATGATATTGATCACCTATTGCTTTTACTATATGGCCTTGTTTAAACCTGGTAACCCTTCCTCTCCATTATCTGCCTGTGAGAATCTCATGTTGTCTTCAATCTTAATATGCTACTTGCCAAGTCACATAACATAGTGCAAAAGAAAATTTACTGCTGCAAGCCAGTCTCCATCCATTTCACCTAGGCAACTCTTAGAAGCAAAATCCAGATGATATTACAAGAGCCTGGGGAGGAACGGCCTGTGTCACCTGCCAAGTCAGCTTAATGACACAGAGAAAGAGAATGATTTTGCACAATTTTAACAGCATCAGAAGTTGGAAAGGGATAATCTGGGAAGCAACTTTGCTAACTTTCTCCCCTGGAAGATGGAAATACAAAACACAGCTTGTAAGATTTGTAAAACTGTAGTTAAAATGCACCTACCGTAGTAATAGATGTAGCTTGTAAAAACCTAATTTGTAGATGTCTAAAAAGAGAAAAATGATTCATCCCCAAATCATATACTTTTTTACAGCTTTGTTTTTGAGATTACTGGAGGTACAAGACTATTTTGTAAAACTACTAATTATTGACTTGCTGTCAAGCCAGAATCTCAATGACTATCAGTATTAATTAGAGAAATTATCCTACCGATTAAGAATAGCTATCCACTCCTAGAGGAGCAAATAATATTTAGGATTTGAAACTCACAGACCATATAATAAAAACTTGGTTTTTATTTTTCTGTGTATTGTTTCTGAGAGAGGCCCCTTTTGGCTACAATTGTTCATGTCACGTAACACCCGCATTCTGTAATAACAAGTAATAAGCATTTTGAAAAGGAATTGTTCTATAAATAATTGTACTTCTGAAAACATTCTGGCACTGCTAAACAGCATTCTTCTTAAACAAAAGCATCGCAAGTGATTTTTTGAAAGGATTATACTATGACTAAAATAAAGGAAACGAAACAATTAGCATTGTGTCCTTTATTCTATGGAGTCTCAGGAAGATTAGAAATAGGTTTCTAACAACTTCTAGTGATAGATGGGTGGTATAGCTATATATCATATCCCCAACTGATGTATTTCTAATCCAAAGATTAAGTACATCATGTATTCCTGGATTAACACTTATAGAAGAGATGGGCGATATAAACCTTTAATAAATAAATAAATAAATAAATAAAAAACAATATTTGCTTGTTGCTAAATTGAATCTACGTATTTGGATGCCCATACCAGGTAAAATAATAGTGAATTTGGGTGAAACTTTATGGGAGTAAGAATTATAAGCATCATTTCACATACATTTTTCTACTCTAGTTGAAACTCTACTATACTCTACAAAAGTTAATGGCCAGAAGTTAGGCTTTCTCTACAAGAGACGAGTTATTTTACCTGAAGGCATTTCAGAGTGAACTTGCCGACAAAATAAAATAAATAACTATTCCCAAACACCAAGGAGCACTAACCTTAGGTTTTAATTCTTTTCCCATAAATTCTTTATAACCAAAGATTATCCACTAGTGGAGAAGAACTCACTGAATCAAAAAACCACACTGGGTTATACTGTGCCTTCTATTAGGCTATAGGTCCATTTCAAAACTCCCAGATTGGTAAAGTACTCAGGCAATTTTGATTTATTTGAGGTATTTGACAGTTATTATGTTAACTGTCAATACAATGCATTTCCTTGAATGTGGAAAAATTGGTTACATTGTTTGCAAAACTCAAGACTCTCTGATCAGTTTAATGGCAGCTTGTTATTATGCTTTCATTTTATTTTACTTGAAACATAAATTGTTTACTTAGTTAACTTCCAGAATTCAGGTTAGGGACCTTAATAAAGAACTTTGACCAGTCTCAGCATGTGTTACAATTCTCACTAAAAGTTAAAATAACCTAGTTTTTAAATATTTGAAGAAAAGTAGAGCAGAAGAGTCAGTCATCTTGGTGTAGTACTTAAGATAACATATTAAAAACCAGGAAACTAAGAATTCTGGTCATGTCTTAGGCATGAAGCCAGCTGGATGTTATTGGGCCAGTCACCCTCTCCATCTTAGGAACAAAGCAATGGCAAGCCACTTCTGAAAGCTTGCCAACAAATCTGCACTGATTAGTCCTCAGTCATCAGGAATCAACACTAGCCTGAATACACACACACACACACACACACACACACACCAAAACTATTTTAGGATTCCATCTTCATTATATTTTCACCTGAAGCTTAAGACGTTATTTGATACAAATGAAAGGAGCGCTTAGTCTCCAAACTACTTATTATACTTAAATTAAAAAATTAATAAGGTGTAAAAGTGTGTGTATATGTGTACAAACACACACACACACACACACACACTTTTCTAATAAAAGAGCCAGAAACTATGATTCTTCAAGTGACAATGAATTCACATAAATTATATCCTGCTTATGCAGAAATTACCTGGAATCTTCCAGAGCTTGGGAAGCATGATGGGATCTCAATCCATTCCTTCTATTACATGTCTTAAGACAGTGCATCCAGTCACCCTTTAGTTCCCAGAATAATCACAACAGTGTACAAACCAATCATTACTGGCATGATACCACCTGAGAGCAGTAGGCAGATAGTTGAATTCAAAGACCACTTAACAAACAGAATAATAGGCACATAACCAATTCCTCATTGTAGTATTGGCTGCCCCTACAAGGCAGACTAGAGTGAGAAATTAAATCCCTACCAGTCATGACTACTTTTATTGTAGCAGTTATAGTAACAGAATCTTGCAAGTCAGATGGTGTTCCCCCACCTTCACTTTATTTCAATATCAACTAGGAAGGTTTTTGTCTGAGATGCTTTTTCGAGTTAGCTTCTTGACTTGGCTCAGACTCCTCTTATCTCATCTTTGTAGCTCTGTCCTTTAAGGCCCCCTATTCCCTCTACAAGTAGCAAAGATTCACCAAAATGGGTGAATTTTTATACGATTCTGTATAGCTGATCAATATAAACTGGTCCACCCAAGATCTGACCATTCTCAAACACTCAAACAGCCCTGACTACTGATAATAATTTGAGACATCTCCATGGACCAAATTCCATGAATTTGGAAACTCCATGAGTGATATTTAAGCACGGTGCAACTCAATCAAATTTCAAGTATTGTAATAGGCTACTACTGTTATGAAAGCAGAAGAGAAAAATGAAATTCCTGTCAGCATATCATCTAACAAGTCCAATATCCAGAATTTCTTGTAGAAGTAGGAACGCAGGCTAGTCTGTATCATTTGATGCTGAGTGACGGTGCCTCTAGAATATGCATCGAAGTATGGTAAGCAGTGTAATGTCTATGGTTAATGCAATGATGAGGTGGATCAAGAACAGATTTTGAGGACCAAGTACTGAGTACGGCCAGATAGAACATGCTAGATGTCATATCCAGCCAGGCCCTACCAAGGTAAATAAGATTTTTCAAAATGAACAGATAACCTCAAAGAGACCAGAATGTCAATTAACTGCTATAAAAAGGCAAGGAATGATTCCTTTATATCAGTTTTATCTATAACCAGAAGTAGGGGTAGGATTTTATCACTTGCCCCTCTTCCTGGTCAGCTAATCAGAGCCAATCAACATTTCATAGCAAGTGTTTGCTCCTGTAGCTCTCACAATTATGGACCTGGCCAAGTGTTTCCAAGAACATGAAAGCAAAAACAAGATCTCATGTATAGCAGAATACAACAAAAGGTGGCAACAAAGTCAGGAAGGCTCGAATGACAACAGAGAATAACACCCTGGAGAAAACTTTCCAATATGCTACCATGGTAATTAAAAAGGAACTTGGGGTCAACAAGAACTGTGCTAGAAAAGCATGTGCCATCTGCAGAGTAGACAGGACCTCCTCCCAAACCTCTTATACTCAGGAAATTCAACATGCACTCTTCAGCACATGAGAACTTAGTGTGTGGATAGATTCCCACAATATTATCTTCACTTAATTAACCTTATATTAATATATTTGTAATCCATATGTGCACTGGAAATATTATTCATTATGACGTTCACTGTTTTATAATGTTCATTATATAGTAATAGCTTATTTATGTTATAGGGTGAGTTAGCAATAAAGTTTTAATTTGGAAATTAAAGTTATCCAGATCAGAAGTTCAAATCATGATAGTCATGTGTTTCCACATGATCTATGCCACTGACTGAAAAACTGATAAAGTCCTGTTCTATAATTTATTTAGACATTTTCCATTTTTGAAAACTATTTCTGCACTAATTAAGAAACATTTAAAATTACCTATCTCAAACCATGCATAAAACATATTATAAGACAATGTTTGATAAATGTTTGATAAGCTTGTAAGCCGCCCTGAGTCTTCGGAGAAGGGCGGGATATAAATGGAATTAAAATAAAAATTAAAAAATAAAATAAATAAATAAATGTATGGAACATTACAAGAAAAAAAATATTACATGCAATAATCTCACTGCTATTCTCTTTTAAAATAAATGCTTTTCATGTCAGGGATAGGTATAAGTAAAAGTTGAAATACATATGCAGATACTGTATTCTAAACTCCACAAGAAGACTAAAGACAAACCAAGGACTACTTGGGAAAGGATAGTATATATGCCATGGATCTTGTACTTACAAATTGCTGGAAGAATAAAAAATAACCTTAAAAATGAGAGAGGGCTTTTAAGAAAAATGACAGAATTTGAAATGCTCATAAACTATCAAGACCATCTACTAGAGCACATATATAACTTCAGAGAGACAGAAACAATAAAAATTGTGTGACAAAATGGATGCACAACTTTAAAGAAACAGTTGCCACACAACAATGGGAAGAACTCAAAAATTACTGGAAAGAAATACACAGCAGTATTCAAAGAAATTAAAAAATAAAATTTGAAATTGAACCACAATTCTTTTTACTAGGCATAATTCCAAAACTTTCATCAAAAATATTACGTGCCACTAAGATACATGTTTAAGGCAGCAAGGATAAATTTAGCACAATATTGGAAAAAGAAAAATGTCACCTTAAATTATCAGATTGGGAACTTAAAACTTGAGAATATGCAGTGATTGCTAGTTGGTTAAGATATAGTATTATGATGCTGGATGGACCTTAGGGTCTTGGAGGAAGGAAAACCAAGAAGGGAACTTAGTCTAATGGGGGGGGGACGGGGACAGAGAGGAATATTTTTATGTTGGTAGGAAATACGACAGGAGATAGCAGCAGGCCACTAATGGGGAAGATATATTTGGTGTTTACAACTGATTTCATCTTCCACCTTCCTCAAATGGGCCCTGAGCCTGGAAGATCTTTGGTGATCCTGGCTTACAGCTGTTGCTGATGCTGCTTAACACTACCTTGTTCTTTTTTATGACCACCTTTTAAAATATATATTTGGTCAACTCAAAGTGGTAACATACCTAATACTTGTGCCTATTTTCCTCACATCATCAATCCTGTGAGATGTGTTTGACTGAGAGTGACTGGTCCAAAGTCACCCAGTCAGCTTTGATATCTAAGGGAGGGCTAAAATTCAGTCTTTGGGTTTCTAAGCCAACATTTTAAACCACTATGCTAAACTGGTGCTCTGTACGTTAGCCTGTAATAAGTCTCTTCTCATCCAAGATCAAATATGAGAGGACTGACCTGGCAAGTATAACCAGAACACTGATAAACACTGTGGGATATGTGGCCCTTTGGAGATGTACTCACCTACATATTAAGTGTGGCACCAGCTATAATCCTAAAGTAGTGATGGTAGAGTGGTTAATGTGATTTCCAGAGGGGCTGCTCTAAAGATAACTGGATGTGAAACCTATTTGTGAAGCTGGCTCAAGGATCTGATGGAAAAATGCTATTAAATCAGCTACTAGATGCCATAGTAGAGCTAGCGATGGAGCTTCCCAAATTTTGTCCAGTGTCCAATCTCCTACTTTTGTTTCTTTGTACTCGGGCTTTCAGATGGCCTTGGAGGAAATGGATTATGTGAGTTCCCATCAGGTTTCAGGCCTCAGTAGAATACTCAGTACACATTAACTGATGACTTTATTTTTGATGACTATGACTGAACGGGAATGAAAGTGGGATGGTCTGTCCATCCTGCACCTTTCTTATCTCTTGATAGCTTTCAAACAAATCAATGTATCTTCTAGTATTCTTCTGAACTGACTCAGAAGGCTGGGAGTGGCAGGCACAGCACAGTATTCTCACGTGTCTTGGTTACAGGACTGGTTACTGGTTAGTCAGTATTGGTTATGGGGCGGGGAGATCAAGTCTTAGGGTTTTACTTGGAAAGATGCTGTAGGACTCAATGCTCTCCTCTCTATTTATTATTTAGATGAGGTCACAGGTCATCCAATGGCAACATACTGAAAGCACCTAGTTATACATACTCAGTTGTGGGACTCTGAATAGAAATAGGCTGAAGCTCAATCTTAGCAAGACCGAATGGATGTGGATGCTGAGATCACCTGAAGCTGGAGATCTTCATCTTTAGTTCTGAATAGGATTGGAATACCTGGCTGGAAATGCAAATTGTGGGTCCTCTTGTATTTATGGCTCTTGCCAGGAGCTAGGAGACCCTTTGCATAAATCGTCTGCACCAGCTGTGCTTGTTCCTGGATCAGGAGCCCTGCTCAAAGTCACTACATGCATTTGTAATGTACTCTACATAGGACTGTGGCTGAAGGTCAGAAGCTACAGATGGTTCAGAAGACCGCAGCATGTGTAATTATGTATATATTCTACCTTAGTGTTCCCACATATAGCCCTATAAATTAGTATAGATTTAGATGGTCCCATATCTGCTGGCCTTTATAAAGGCTCTGAAGGTCTGCTTCTTTCCTCAAGCACTGAGGCTGTAAAATGAGTAATCAGTACATGTTAGTTGGGTTATGTGAATCACTGTTTCAAGCGCTATATTCATCTCTTTGCAGTTTTGTTTTATTTTGGACATAATTTTTTGACGTTTTAATTTGTTAGCTGCCAGCATCACTTGGTGAGTGAGCAGCCATATATAATTGATTGATTGGATAAGATAGACATGTTTCCATATTTCCTAATCAAACAGTCATGAAACAGCTGCAACCCATAGTTTTGCTGTGCACAGGAATGGATTTTTCAAATTGATACCTTCCAGACTGTAACTCCCAACACATATGGAGAACTTAGGATGGGGAAGTGTTCCTCCAACTATCTCTACAATTCTATAAATCCTAGAAAAAGGTATTTGTATATCATTTCAGATTTTTTTAAAAAAAATCTTGGGATTGGTTAACACATCACTTGTTAATTCCTACAGAGTGAGATTTTACTGAAATGAAATCAGGGTCACAAATGTTGATGTAATAATGTTCTTTAAGGATGTACAAGGTTTGTCTATTCTATTTGTTGGACTGATGAAACAGACTAACCAAATGCTGTATCAGAAAGTTATATACATATATAACATATTTGCCACAGACTTAATGTTACAGAGCATTTTGCATCTCTTTAAATGCACTATATCAGACATGTCAAACTTGCGACATCACGTGACATTGCGCAACATATCGGAGCTTTTTTGCCATTGCCGGCAGTGGGGTGGGCGTGGTTTCCTGATGATATGTCTGGCCCGTGGGCCGGCAGTTTGACACTCCTGCACTATATGTTAATGCATTCAACCGCAGATAATAAAGTGGTACAAATAAAACAGTGCACGTAAACATTAAATCCTTGATTTAGAAGATTTCTGCTTTAATAGATAAAATGTACCTCCAGACATCATCCCCAAATAACAATGTCAGTATGTATTCAGAATAATCCAGACGTTTTATGTACGTTATATTATTTATCAATTTACAACATTTGTGTAATGACAGCATTACACAAACAATAAAAATATGCCAATTATTTAAATTACATCACTAACTGATTTAACAAACTCTTACATGTTCCATTAATTAGGGGTTTATTGAAGTTAATTAATTGTTAAATTACTAAGTAAATAGAAAGCATCCTGTAAGTTTTCTGGAAACTAGAATCACTACTACCTAAACCAAATCCATATTATTTTATTTTCATTTCTTTAGTTTAGTTAAAATATTGTATATTGCACTTTTCTGAAATATTCCAAGAAGTAAAATCTCCTAAAAACTAAAATAATAATAATAAACTAATAGTACAACTATTAGGACATTAATAATATTTTCTATTAAAATTTAAAGATTGGAAAATTAATCTAATTATTTTTAAGTGTCTAAGTATCTTTTAAATGTGAATTACTGTATGTATGGTATCTTTTAAATCTGAATTTAAAATATACCACAGATGTCAAATGCGGCATTTGAACCAAGTGCGTTCAAATTTATGGAGACTTAAAGTTGACACTTAGCAGAACAATTAAAAATCAACATGGCAAAATTCAGCTAGTTTCTCTCTAGAAGTGCAAGGTTTTACTGGCTGATAAGGCATGGATGGGCTTGATTTCAGCAATACTCCTTCCCCTTCAATCTGACTTCATGCACTCTGCACATTACTAAGTAGTCCAGGGCGGCACTGAAGTGTATATATCGTAGTTTATAATGGAAAAACTAACTTTCCCCTTCTCTGCTGAAATAGAAACAGAAGAAGCTGCCTTACATATTAATTTGGATTGTTGTTCCAACTAGCCTAGCAATTTCTGAATTAAATGCCAAGTACTGCAGATGGGACTTTCTGCAGAGAAAGCCGGATGCACTGTACTACAGCTTTCCCGTGATGGAAACTAGTTGGATTCTCTCCATGCTGTTAATTGTAGAAAGAGTTAAATACTTTTGTTGGGTTCACTTACTGCTATTTCTCTACATGCCGACATGGATATCCCTGTGCCTTCAATCTGTTTCAGTGCATATTCCTTTTCATCTTTTCTGCAAGAAAAAAGTGAATTTTACAAGACTTATTAACACTTGAAATATATAACAGGACTTACACAGCTTAATCTCCATTCTCCTATAATGGACTAATTGATGGTACAGTGCAGTTAGCGATTTGTTCTATTTTTCCATAACCAATTATCACTTTGACAGGCAGCTTTTCGATAGGCAAAAAAAACCAACAAACCCCACAATAAAGTGTATATTGCAATCTAATGAGAACACCTGATTATTCAAGTGATAATTATCAAAATGCCCTCCTAATTAGAGATGTGGGAAAACACAGTGATGATGGCAGTGTTGGCAAGGGTGGAGCAAAACTGGGTGTAGGAAGGAATGGTTGCCCTGAATAAGACAATATTGCCAAAGGAGTGGCAATTAGCAGCACTCTGTCAGCACCCATGGACATTAACAAAACAGCTTGCTCACAGCAGTAATATTAAAACATTTTTGTTTAATTTTAAAATTTCACTTGACCTAGAGCACTTCAAAGGGAAATTCTGACCTCTGACAACAGTCCATACAAGTAGTCCTTGCAATCACAATTGGACCAGAATTTTCATTGCTATGCAATATAGCTGTTAAATGAGTCACGCCTGATTGTAAACCTTTTTTTGCCATGCTTGTTAAGTGAATCATATGTTGTTAAGTGAATCTGGCTTCCTCCATTGATTTTTCTTGTCAGAAGCTGCTTGAAAGGTTGCAAATGGCCTTGGGATACTTCAACTATTGTAAAAAATGAGGGTTGCAAAATGCCCAAACTTTGATCACCTAACCATGGGGATGCTACAATGGTTTAAACGCAAAGACCAGTCATGCTATTTTTATTCTGTTAACTGTTATTAAGATTTGAGCCATTGTGTTACAAAAATGGTGTGTGTGTGTGTGTGTATTATATACACATACATAGCCTGATGATGACGGATGGGATTCCGTCGAAACGTTGCGCCTACACCTTTAATTCTACGTGGGGAAAAACCCGAAAAACCAAGGATCCACATACAGGCACCCGCGAAAACCTCAGAAAACAAATACATACATATACATATACATATACATATACATATACATATACATATACATATACATATAAATAAAATTTGGCTTAACTATAAGATCTATAACCCCAAATGGTGAGCATGTATGTATATTTCCTGTCACCTTTATTAGGAACATTGATTTTAGTCATAAAATATTTTTACTGATTTAATACCAATCAAAACCCACGCCTCATATTAATTTATTTTGTTGGGTCTATGCAACAGTTTATTGGTATCATAGAGTATAGTAGATATCTATTATATTTCTAAAAAGGTTTTACGGTCCTCAACTTACACAGTTCATTTAGTGAACCTTCAAACAGCACTGAAAAAAGTGACCATTTTTCACATTTATGACTGTTGCAGCATCCCCATGGTGACATGATCAAAAATCAGACACTTGGGCACTGACTCACATTTTTGACCGTAGTACTGTCTCAGGGTCATGTGATCCTCTTTGGCGACCTTCTGACAAGCAAAGTCAATGGGAGAACCAGATTCACTTAACAACCGTGTTATTAACAACTGCAGTGATTCACCCGCTTAACAACTGTGGCAAGAAAGTTTGTAAAATGGAGCAAAATTCACTTAACAAATGTTTCACTTAGCAATGGAAATTTTGGGCTCAATTATGGTTTAAGACGAAGATTACTTGTATATTAATTCAAAAATTGAACCAAGCAATAGAATTTTATGCCCTTTATGCATCAAGAAAGTTTAGATTTGATAAGAAAGCAACTTCTCGAAAATGTTCAGTTTCTGTCTCAAAAAAAAATCTTTCTAACCACATCTTCAGTTTTTCCAGAAATTTTGAACTTGCAACCAATGCAGGATTATATTCATCTTTGAAGATCCAGAAAGAGTTTGTTGACTTCTGCTTTGATATGGCCTCTGCAAACATGGCTATGATGCACAGAATCTAAGAAAAGTTGAAGGTTTGTCTGAACAAATGCTGTCTTCAGATATTTTTCTCTTTCAGTTTTGAAATGAATTTGGCTGGAGCGGAGGCAAGACTGGTTTTTATGTAGCTGACAAGCTAGAAGCTAACAAATGTCTAATTAAAAATAACTGTACCACCCATATGTTTGCATGCACTCTTTAAAGACAACCAAATCACACTGGCACACATACAATAATGTACCAATTATTAGATATTAAGGTAAAAATGTCGGTACCAGTAGTTCTTGTTTAGCAACTGCTTCGTTTAATGACTGTTTGCAGTTATGCAGGTGATGAAAAAGTAATCTTACAATCAATTGTTTATGACCCTCACAGATCTGTAAAGCAAATTAAAGCTGAAGTACACTCATTTCCAAATATTTTTGAGAAATACCAGTATATAGTGATGTTATAAAATATAATAAAAAGAAACTCTCTTCCCTCCTGAAGTTCTCTCGTAATCAGAAAAATATTTTTCTAAGCAGAAAGGAAAATCAAAGAGTAAATAATATACCAGAGCATCTCAACATTCACAATAGAATTCCAAAGCCAATAGTTTACATACTTTTTTTAAAAAAATCATCTTGTCTAGCAAATCAACAGTTGTTAAAGTAACTAGCAAATTTTTTCTTTGCAATCAGCTTTTATATTCCTAATTTTCTGGTCTAGTTAGGAATCGGTTTAGGAATACAACATCTAATTTTAGTAGCGCTTCTTGTAATTTCAATTTATTTACAGAATTCCATTTACAATAGCCAGTTTCTAAAAATGCACCAATTTAGGGATAATAATAAAAAAGGGCTAGGAAGTTGATTTCATTTATTTATTATTAAATTTATATGCTACCCATTTCACTATCCAAAGTGACCGAGTGACTCACAGTGCCATAAAACCATAAATATAAAAGCATTAAAATTAACAACAATTAAATAAAGACTAAAAAGTAAGAGCATGAATGGTACAGTGGTGGGATCACGTCTATCACTCCACCAACCACTTCCAAGTATAGCACACTCCCATCAGTGCCCTAAGCCAACCACCAGATCCAGATTTTAAGGCAGCAGCTCCCAAACTTTTCTATGCCCTGCACCCCTAGAACGCTTCTGATATATTCTTGCACCCCTTACAAAAGTTCAAAATAATGGCAATGAATTATGCACATACACTTATAATTTAAAAAAACCAAGTTTTCGCACCCCCTGGAATATCGTCTTGCAGCCCCGGTTGGGAACTCCTGTTTTAAGGCCTTTCTAGAAGGCAAAAAAAAATGGTGGCAGATCTCACCTTTGGCAACAAGATATTCTAGAGGGCAGAGGCTATAGCAGAAAAGGCTGTTTTCTTAAATGGTGCTATTCAAAATTCCTTAACTGCGGCAAGCCCCTGCAGAACGAGTGGTGCAGGCCAATCGTATTTGGTAAGAGAATTCCTCACTTCCTGGTTCCATGCCATGAATGGATTTAAAGGTGACAACCTCATAATACCTAATCCTGTGGTGTCATATGATCTCACCCAGCAACTTCATGTAGTTGTTAAAAAGGAGCAGAAAGAGTACCAAGCCCTGTGGCATACCACAAAAGAGGGGCCTTCAGATGGACCTCAGAATCCCTATCAACACCAACTGGGACCAGCATTAGACAGAGGAACCAAATAAGCATAAGACTGCATTGTCCAGCCCCAAATCCTGCAGCACCTGAAAAGGATACCATGGCCATTAGTATCAAAAGCCTCTGAGAGATCAAGGAGGGAGAGGATGAATGCACTATCCCCATCCTGCTCTTGTCAGAGATCTTCTACAAGCGCAACCAATGCTGCTTCTGTCCCATAATCAAGCCTGAAATGGGATTGAAATGGATCCAGATAATCGATTTTCTCCAGGGCCCTCTGGAGCTATATAGCACAACCACATTTCCAACACCAAAAAAGGAAGGTGGGAGACTGGAAAAAAATTCTCCAGATAGGTAAGTTCCAATGATGGCTTCTTAAGAAGAGGCAGACCAAGGCCTCCTTAATTGGCATTGTTGCTCTCTGGACCCACCTTGAAATCACCATCCTGCAAGTCTTAATCATCCAGGAGGGAAAGGGATTTAAAAAGATACCGTTCTTTTACAACCTACCCTCACATAAAAGTATTTTAGAATTTAAAATGCAGATTTTTTTAATTTTTGTTAAGCATCTAATTAAAATACATATGACAAACTACGATTAAAATCAAGTATAATTGCGCATAATGGTTATCCACAGAATTGTGGTTTTATTTGGGGGAAAATACCTTGCTCCACTCAGAGATATTCCACATGGCTGATAAGTAATGGACTGTGCTTTAAGCAAAATATTATCTTCTATAACTGGGAGATTTTTGCTGAAAATGCATATTTCTTTAAATGACTGTACTATTCTTTTGATGCTTTGTGAAGTCCTCTAACTTCTTGCCCTGGATGTTCTGCACTGTTGCAAGTTGGGGAGAAGACATAGCAAATAGGCAGGCACTCTTGATCATTCTTCCATCAACCTAGTTGTTAAGATGAATGACTAAATAGGAAACTATTTAAAGTAGATCTGTAATAAACCTTAAGTGAAAACAAAGTCCCAAAATCTGGCAGGCTCACATACTAGGGCCTTCATTTTACCCAATTTTGAGTGTTGTGTCTATTTGGCCAAGTGGTATCCCAAAGGTGCTTCAAAACTACCATATTGTAGTTCCATGCCAGGCAAGATATTCCGAGATAAGAAACCAACTTTGTGGGTTATTGCAATCCATGTGTGCTTGACTTTCCCTCTCACATTACAGCACTCAATCCCACAACCTATTTCACTAGAAAACAATAGATTTTGATAACATTTATTTGAAATAACACAGTTCCCAGTTCAAGTCAGGTAATAACAATGTATTTCCCTTTTCTGAGTTAAATTGGGTTATCTGAGTGCATGTAACTTGATATGATATTCAAAAGTGCTGTCCTGTAGAACATTATAATATGGATTAGGAAAGTTAAAGGAAAAAGGGGTCTGATGGAGCCTGCCTTAAGGGCAGAGAATTTGTCTAAAAGAATCTCTGGTTTATACTCAGTTCTTCTAAACTTCTAATAAAGCTCTTCAACCACATGCTATTATTGCAATCCTAAAATAATTTCCTGCTGAGTGTCACCTCTGAAGCCAATTCTATTCTCGTCAGTAAAAGGAATTCCTAAAACTAATGATTTCACCCTTCTTGCAGATATACCGGTAAATGTGCACTGAAAATTGTTACACAGTATGGAGCAGTAAAAATTCTTAACAGAACTGAAAGCACAAATAATAATAATAATAATAATAATAATAATAATAATAATAATAATAATAATAATAATAATAATTTAATTTCTGTAACTAGCTAACTAACTAATAACTAACCATCTTTATTTTGCAGTTCTGTAGAATATTTTTTTTCATATGCTTTACATACTTGGGCACAGAGGTACATTTCAGCAGCAAGACAAGAGAGATATGATGCATACCTGAATCACAATAAAAAATACGTTCCCCGTACTTGTTCCAAAGGAACTGAAACACGTTTATGTTTATAGTTCTCCTTTACCTCAGGAAATAAAATTCAATTACAAACCATCTGTGTATATGCAGGGAAATTCTACATGCAACGAACTATCCTATGTTCTGCCCTGCATATTATTTAATATTTTTCTTGCATGTAAATGGTACTTATCCAATAATGACAGCCCTAAAATGGCCCAATTCAGACACTATCATAGGTAACCATTCTTTATTATTGTCCATAAATGTCTTTACATAGCCAGAGTCACTTCAGTCTTTAACTGCAATTACTGCAGTAGAAGCAGACCCACAGCAGCTATTTAAACTAAAACATTATCACTGAAGAAAAGAATATTTATTTCCATTTGTTCCTGATGAGTTTATATATAAAGCAAAAGTCTAAAATATCTCAGTTCAAGGATAATGTAAAAGAGATTATCACCAAAGTTGTCTATCAAATCTCACACTGCAATAAATAGAGGGTTTGAAATTAAATATTTCAAAATATTTCTTCCTTCTATGTTAAGAAAAGATTTAAGTTCTAACTAAAGAGTCTAATAAATTCTGCAACCTTAAGTCACACGGAGTACGAACCAATAAAACATATATTTATTGTGCAGAATTTCAGCTTTTATTTAGGCTGGATTCATGCATCGTGCTAAACCAGGGGTCTCCTTTTATGACTTGTGGACTTCAACTCCCAGAATTCCTCAGCCAGGTATGCTAGCTGATGATTTCTGGGAGTTGAAATTCACAAGTCATAAAAGGACCAAGTTTGGAGATCCCTGTGCTAAACCATATGTCTGATTTTAGTTTAACTTGTTATATGGTTCCAGAACTCCACAGATAAATATCCACCCAGAAATAAAGAGACAGGCAGGTATACGTGCATGTGAGAAATACATCCGAAATTTCTGTCTTCCCCTCCTCCCTTCATTCTACCCCTTTATTCCTAACTTGCCAGTGGACCCTTTTAGAATGGAATGCAGAGTTAGAGTAGATGCCAACAAATGGGCCTTCTTAATTTCATGGATTATATGAACAGCTCAAACAAGCAGTCTAATGACATGACTGACCATTAACCAGGACCCCAATGTTATACATGTATTTATTTTTCACCTTCAAGGACTGCACAGTACTATCTCAGTGCACACTCGCACACAGGCACACATTATGATGCCAGAAGACAGCACTCCTCTTTACCTTCTGCTGAGTATCTTGCTACCTCCAAGGTTTGAAGTCCATATACGAAGCCCATTGGAATCTATGAACACAGCAGAAGTAAAAGGCAGAAATTTATGTAGATATACAGGATTCACGTCTCAGAACTCAGCACTGCCTAGTGTCTAGATATCCATGGAGCCAGTTTTTAATAAGCAGGCACACTATTTGGAAACAAGATCATTGACAAACTAAACCCTTTCAAGTAGTTGAAAAGTTGTCAAGGAATCAAATAAGCAAATATGGTTCTCTTCTTCTGGTATACTCTAAGATGGAAATAGGCAATCTTTTAAAAAGCAAACGCCATTTGAAAAACACTTTGCCTCCTATGGCATATACTACATCTCCTTTTTCTGTCCCACAGTTAATTCTGGCTGAGCACATTTCAAAACTATAACATTTAAAAATAAATGCTTACTAGAAGTAGAAATAGGATGAGAACCTTTCTTTTGAACCACCTTCAACTCAGTGGAAAACCACAACTATTATCTGTATCCAGCCTAGCACTGCTGATTCACACACTGCACAAAATAAATTGAAAACCATCATGAACATTCTGGTTTGTGCTTTTGAAAGTAAACACAAGTACTTTTTTTAAAAGCCTTTCATAAATATCTGGACTTATCCTAACTTTATGATATGAGGGAAATAATCTTCACTGGAGGGGATATATTTCCAAATCTTTGCCATTTAGCACAAGAAAAGGTTACAACACCCAGCACAGAATTCATCAATCACTTTTAGACAGAAGAAAACTCCACAGCTGTTGCTTCAAGAGAAAGTGGGAATAGCATAATGGTAAAATGTTATGATGAAAACATTTTTTAAAAATGTATATCCTAGAAGCATTCATACATTTTAAATAAAAATTAAAACTTTATCTGTAAGGAAGGAATAAAGAGTGATAAAGCTAAATAGACATCAGTGGTGCAGTTACCATACAAATTTATATTTTTTTAATCTAATGAGACATAATTACAATTACAGATGATAGTTAATTATTTAACACTGATTAAGTACAATAAATCCTATGATCTATTGCAGCAACAGTGGTGGTGGTTGATAAGGAGATGCCCACTCTTGCATTTTTTATTGTAACATCAAATCTGCATGCAGAATGGGAACCACAATGGTGACAAATTGCAGACAACTTAGTACTATAATTACAAAACTTACTAAGGAAACTGCAGCATTCATTTTACAGATCCTCACAGGGATTTTATTATTTAAAATCCCTTAATCTACGGTACATTACTTGATTTGGACCCAAGAAGAGCATTACTAAACAATAATGTACACATGCTATTATTCTGAAATATATCTTCCTTTTCTTTCCAAGGCTATCCAGTATCCTGTAGGACAGTATGAACTATAACAGCGATATTCCAATGGAATTGTGTAAAAGAAATTAAATTGCACTAAGTGAATAAATCATCTGCAGATGATACAACTCTAATGGCAGAAAGTGAAGATGAGCTAAAAAGCCTCTTGTTGCAGGTGAAGAAGGAGAATGCAAAACTTGGGTTGAAATTTAACATTAAGAAAACCAAGATCATGGCATCTGGCCCTCTCAATTCCTGGCAAATAGATGGGGAAGAAATGGAGGTAGTGACAGATTTTATTTTCCTAGGCTCCAAGATCACTGCAGATGGGGACTGTAGCCAAGAAATTAAAAGACGCTTGCTCCTCGGGAGGAAAGCCATGGCAAATCTAGACAGCACACTAAAAAGCAGAGATATCACCCTGTCAACAAAAGTGCGTATAGTCAAGGCTATGGTCTTCCCAGTTGCAATGTGTGGCAGTGAAAGTTGGACCATAAAAAAGGCTGAGCGCCAAAGAATTGAGGCCTTTGAACTGTGGTGCTAGAGAAGACTCCTGCAAGTCCCTTGGACTGCAAGGCGATCAAACCAGTCAGTCCTAGAGGAGATCAACCCTGACTGCTCTTTAGAAGGCCAGATCCTGAAGCTAAAACTCAAATACTTTGGCCACCTAATGAGAAGGAAGGACTCACTGGAGAAGAGCCTAATCTTGGGAAAGGTTGAGGGCAAGAGAAGAAGGGGACGACAGAGAATGAGGTGGCTGGATGGAGTCACTGAAGCAGTAGGCGTGAGCTTAAATGGACTCCAGAAGATGATAGAGGACAGGAAGGCCTGGAGGAATAAATATGCATCCACACAGACAGACACATAGACTTTAATAATAAAATCCCAGTGGGGCACTACCATGACATAATTGTGGGCTTGTGTGCTCTGAAGAAAATGAGTGCTGTGCCAGAGGTTCAACCATACTGGACAGGCCTCATCAGAGGAGCCAGATGAAGAGTGTCTCTCCCATAAACAATGTGGTGAGACATAATTTACAGAAACCAATGCCAAATATAGTGCACCACCAAAATGGAAGATCAGGCTGAAAAATAAGTTCAGCATGCTAAGATCAGATGCAAGTAGGTACAACAGATGAAAGAAAAGAAGCTGAAGAACTTGAAGACCAAAGAATACCTGATTAAGAAATATTACCTAGAAACAAGAAAGATCAAGGAAGCACTGGAAATAATAAAGCAGAAAATAACAGCTATAGCCAGGAAGATCAGCTGATATAAAGCTCAAATTCCATAATATAGGCAGAATCTCCAATTTCCTGAATGAAGAAACTGCAACAAGCCAGTCAACATCTGACAAAAAAGAAACAGTGCAGTTCTGGGCACACCTATGGTACAATGAAAAGATATACAACAAGAATGCAGCTTGGATAAAAGTGGATAAAAATAAAAGAGATGAAGTGAAAGAAGTTGTAATAACAGCAGAAATGGTGGAGAAAACAGCAAGAATCGGTCCGCACAGGTGAAAATTAACTATATGGTTTGACGGAATTCATTGCCAAGCAGTTTAACAACATATTGCATGGAGGTGTAATTGAAGAATGGCTAATATCTGCTAAAACCTACCTAATACTGAAAGACCCAGCAAAAGAAGCAGCACCAGTCTACCTGCTTACAATCAACTTTCAAATGTTTAACTGGTGTGATAGCTGATGCAGTCCAATAGCACCTAGTTGAAAACAAGTTATTTTCACTTGAGCAGAGAGGAAACTCTCCAAAACGCAAAGGAACAAAAGATCAGATGATCCTAATTAACAAGATGATTCTGCAAAACTATAAGAGGAGGAAGAAGAAGACCAATTTGAACTCACGTGGCAAGGACTGATTACAAGAAGGCATTTGACTTCTTGCCACATGATTAGATAATGAAAGGCTCAATAGTTGACCAGGGTGATAGTCTGGGAAAGGTTGATATCAAGAGAAGAATTTTTCAAGGAGAGTCATCACCACCAGTGTTTGTCATTACACTGATTCCTTTGTCAATAATACTAAATACATCAGGCCATGACTACAAACATCAAAAACATCTTTGGTTTGACTGATTCAGTGCCAACATACAGTGCTGACTCTTAGTAACCACACAGATTTTCTTCATGACAATCTGTCCCCAACACGGTCCTTCTGGTCTTTGCACAGTGCATCCATCACTGCTATAATTAAAAATATTAATTGTTCTCTTCTTCCCTTTCCTCCTACTCTCCAGCTTTAGAACCTTCTCCAGAGGTAGGTCTTTGCATATGTTCAAAGTACATATGGGGAGGGGTGAGCTCTCATCCTTCACTCCAACTCCTGCCAGGGCCATGAAAGGAGCCCAGCAACTGGGCATCTCCTGGGCATTATTGATGTCACTGGCTAATCCTTTCATTCCAGAAGCACCTCAGTGCTTCTGACACGAGTGCAAAAATAATAATAATAATAATAATCATCATCAGTCCAAAGTCAATATTCCCACTTCTATCCAATTTTTTTGTATTATCTTTTTCCCAATTTTTAAAGTTGGGTTTCTCCATAAAGTCAATGTAGCATGGGAAAAGGGTTGAATCTTTAAAAAAGATTCAATAGACACTATATTCCATGGTTTTCTAATTGATGTAAATGTTTCTAGAGATATATCTTTATGAAGGTTTTCAATCATCCAGGTCATAGTTCTCCCGAAAGATGCTTTTTTTCAAATGGCAACGGGAATTTCTTGATTTTTCTTGAAATCATTTCACTTCTCATCCAAGAAACTTCTTTACCAGAAGATGCCATTGGTTTCTAGACATACTAGAATATTAGTATATTTTGATCCACATATTATTCATCCAATCATAAATGCTGTATATGCATATTCCAAAGTTGTCCAAATCAGAAAATTAACAGATTGTTGGTTTCCAGTATTTAATATCTGACAATAGCTCCAGATTCGGAAAACTGAATCTTTATTAATTGATAATTGTATTTTCTGTAAACTTATTCTCAAACCTACTAGATATTTTTAATGTTCTTTGTGTTAGTAGCCTACATACTCCTGTTGGAATAACTGCCAGTTATGGAGTTTCACATTTAAATATCTTACAATCTTAATAGACTCCAAGACTCCAGATTTATTAGGCATATTGATTTAGAAAGATCAGATTAGCTGGCTATATCAGCATTTTAGAAAATCAAGTTAAAAATGCAAGGTTGGCACAATAATACAGTATACATAAACAATACAATTCAGAGTACTTCAGAGTTACAGTCGCTACAGACAAGCAATTCTCTAACCAGGCACTGCAGGCATTCATCAATTCCAATATTAGATAAATTACATAGATTTAAAATATGCCCCCAAAGTTAGTTTTTCCCCCACTTCTAAACCTCATTCCTACAAGATATAGGCCACATGAAAGGCTTTACTTTGGTAAGTTTACCATGTGCATAAAACAATTAAACTCATTTACCCACATTTAAATTTATGAAGCATATGTGTCACTCATATGCCATGTTAGCATCCTAACACCTAGTCAAGCTGCTAGTAAGCTCCTTTGCTAATATTCCATTTGGATGTCCCAGCAAACCCTGCAAGTACTTTTAAATGTGTCTCAAGAAGCATGGAAAGCTAATATTTCATTGTGGTTAATTTCATACATAAATCAAATGTATAGATAGCTGATCAGATAAAAAAGAAATTTTACTGAGCATGCTACCACTTACTGAAATCAAAAGTGCTACTACTATATCAATAACCTGGCTGAAAAATTAATCATTTTAGAAAGATTCACAACTGACGATGTGCAATATAAAATTATCTGTTGTTGTTGTTAGTTGCGAAGTCGTGTCCGACCCATCGCGACCCTATGGACAACATTCCTCCAGGCCTTCCTGTCCTCTACCATCTTCTGGAGTCCATTTAAGCTCACGTCTACTGCTTCAGTGACTCCAGCCAGCCACCTCATTCTCTGTCGTCCCCTTCTTCTATTGCCCTCAATCTTTCCCAGCATTAGGCTCTTCTCCAGTGAGTCATTCCTTCTCATTAGGTGGCCAAAGTATTTGAGTTTTAGCTTCAGGATCTGGCCTTCTAAAGAGCAGTCAGGGTTGATCTCCTCTAGGACTGACCAGTTTGATCGCCTTCCAGTCCAAGGGACTCGCAGGAGTCTTCTCCAGCACCATAGTTCAAAGGCTTCAATTCTTTGGCGCTCAGCCTTTCTTATGGTCCAGCTTTCACTGCCATACAATCAAACTGGGAAGACCATAGCCTTGACTATACACACTTTTGTTGACAGGGTGATGTCTCTGCTTTTTAGTGTGCTGTCTAGATTTGCCATGGCTTTCCTCCCAAGGAGCAAGCGTCTTTTAATTTCTTGGCTACAGTCCCCATCTGCAGTGATCTTGGAGCCCAGGAAAATAAAATCTGTCACTACCTCCATTTCTTCCCCATCTATTTGCCAGGAATTGAGAGGGCCGGATGCCATGATCTTGGTTTTCTTAATGTTTAGTTTCAACCCAAGTTTTGCACTCTCCTTCACTCGCAACAAGAGGCTCTTTAGTTCCTCTTCACTTTCTGCCATTAGAGTGGTATCATCTGCATATCTTAGGTTGTTGATGTTTCTTCCGGCAATCTTAATTCCAACTTTTGATTCATCTAGCCCTGCCTTTCTCATGATGTGCTCTGCATATAAGTTAAATAGGCAAGGCGACAGTATACAGCCTTGCCGGACTCCTTTCCCAATTTTGAACCAATCAGTGGTTCTGTGTCCAGTTCTCACTGTTGCTTCTTGGCCTGCATATAGGTTTCTCAAGAGACAAATAAGATGGTCTGGTATGCCCATCTCTTTAAGGACTTGCCACAGTTTGTTATGATCCACACAATCAAAGGCTTTAGCATAGTCAATGAAGCAGAAGTAGATGTTTTTCTGGAACTCTCTAGCTTTCTCCATGATCCAGCGTATGTTAGCAATTTGATCTCTAGTTCCTCTGCCTCTTCGAAATCCTGCCTGTACTTCTGGTAGTTCTCGATCCACATACTGCTGGAGTCTAGCTTGTAGGATTTTAAGCATAACTTTACTAGCATGAGAAATGAGTGCAATGGTGCGATAGTTTGAACATTCTTTGGCACTGCCTTTCTTTGGAATTGGAATGTAAACTGATCTTTTCCAATCCTGTGGCCACTGTTGAGTTTTCCAAATTTGCTGGCAAATTGAGTGTAGCACTTTTACTCCATCGTCTTTTAAGATTTTGAATAGCTCAGCTGGAATGCTGTCACCTCCACTAGCTTTGTTGTTGCTCAGCTTTTCTAAGGCCCACTTCACTTCACATTCTAGGATGTCTGGCTCGAGGTCAGTGACCACCTCATTGTGATTATCAGGGACGTTAAGCTCATTCTTGTATAGTTCTTCTGTGTAATTTTGCTACCTCTTCTTAATCTCTTCTGCCTCTGTTAGGTCCCTGCCATTTTGGTCCTTTATCATGCCCATTTTTGCATGAAACGTTCCTTTCATCTCTCCAATTTTCTTTCATCTCTCTGTCCATAGTTCTTCAGGCACTCTTGTCATCAGATCTAATTCCTTAAATCTATTTGTCACCTCTACTGTATATTCAACAGGGATATGATTTAATTCATACCTGACTGGCCTAGCGCTTTTCCCTACTTTCTTTAATTTAAGCCTAAACTTTGCAACAAGAAGCTCATGGTCTGAGCCACAGTCAGCTCCTGGTCTTGTTTTTACTGACTGTATAGAGTTTCTCCATCTTTGGCTGCAGAGCATATAGTCAATCTGATTTCTGTGTTGACCGTCTGGTGATGTCCATGTGTAAAGCCATCTCTTGGGTTGTTGGAAAAGAGTGTTTGCTATGACCATCGTATTCTCTTCACAATTCTATCAGCCTGTGCCCTGCTTCATTTTGTACTCCAAGGCCAAACTTGCCTGTTATTCCAGTTATCTTTTGGCTTCCTATTTTAGCATTCCAATCCCCCATGATGATAAGGACATCATTTTTGGGTGTTAGTTCTATAAGGTGCTGTAGGGCTTCATAGAACTGGTCAATTTCATCCTCTTCAGCACCGGTGGTTGGGGCATAGACTTGGACTACTGTGATATTGAATAGTTTGCCTTGGATTCGAACTGAGATCATTCTGTCATTTTGAGGATTGTATCCCAGTATTGCTTTTCTTACTCTTTTATTGACTATGAAGGCTACTCCATTTCTTCTGAGGGATTCTTGCCCGCAGTAGTATACCTGATGGTCATCTGAATTAAATTCACCCATTCCTGTCCATTTTAGTTCGCTGATACCTAAGATGTCGATGTTTAGTCTTGTCATCTCTTGTTTGACCACATCCAGCTTTCCTTGATTCATGGATCTTACATTCCAGGTTCCTATGGAGAAAAAATCTTTACAGCATCGGACTTTCCTTTCACCACCAGACATATCCACAGCTGAGCGTCCTTTCGGCTTTGGCCCAGTCGCTTCATTCTTTCTGGCGCTACTAGTACTAGCCCTCTGCTCTTCCCCAGTAGCATATTGGACGCCTTCCGACCTGAGGGGCTCATCTTCCAGCGTCATATCGTTTTGCCTTTTGGTACTGTCCATAGGATTTTCATGGCAAAGATACTGGAGTGGTTTGCCATTTCCTTCTCCAGTGGATCACGTTTTGTCAGAACTCTCTGCTATGACCTTTCCGTCTTGGGTGGCCCTGCACGGCATAGCTCATAGCTTCATTGAATTACGCAAGCCCCTTCGCCACGACAAGGCAGTAATCCATGAAGGGATAGATAAAATTATCTATGTAACCTTATTGACTATCTACATCAGACATGTCAAACACAAGGCCTGGGGGCCGGATCCGGCCCGCGAAGTGGTTTCATGTGGCCCACAAAGCCATCCTGGAAACAAGTGAGGGAACTGCCCCCACTGCCTTGGCCCTGGCCCAGAGACCCTCCTTCTGCCAGAGACCATCAGATCTGTCCCACTCCTGCCCAGGCCCCCATAGGCACCCTTGATGCGAACGATGTAGAGCTGGCCATGCCCACCCAGTAGGCCATACGCACTCTAGCCATGCCCATCCAGTAGGCCACGCCCACCCTGGCCATACCCACCAGGCCCCCTGAGGGCAACCGCAATGCTGATGCAGCCCTGAATGAAATTGAGTTTGACACCCCTGATCTAGATTCTATAATACAAGTAGATTAATCAACAAATATATAATTATAATGATGTATCAGGTATTAAATGTTTTCATCCCTCTGAGAAGAAAGGCAGACTAAATCGTCATATGTTTGTGTAAGATGCTAACATGGTTTTTAGCTATACTGTAGCAGTCCCTTGGTACCATGGTGATTAGAAAACTATAAATATGCATTGCTGGCTGGGTTTCTATGGAATTTTAACTGGCAACACTGCTACAGGCTTTCTTTTTCCTTTTTTTAAAAAAAATCCCCACTAAAAGTTTGCCACAGATTTCTTTAATTAAGAGACTCCGTCCTCTATCAGCCCCTTTTATTTTCTTTTGGCTTCTCTTCTAAAAATTATTGAATTATTTAAATGTGCTTCCTTAGTATTTGTTAATACTTCGAGGTTGGCCAGGTCAGGAAACGGACACCACAAGCAGTATGACAATTCTATAGTTAATGTACATTATATTACAATCTTGAAAGTCTGACAAAGAGAATAAACATCATTATCTTGAACTGCTTTATACCCAGAGTAAGCTGATGTTTATCCAGCCATTCTTTCTTCAAGTTTATCCCCATTCACTACTTCTCTACAGAACTGCACAGTTTACCAGATCCGGCACACTCATTAAATACTTCTAGATGTTCTAGTAACCCATAACTGTGTGATTTTAACATTTTAAATGAATATTCACTAAAGCTTTGTACACAGAATGGAGTTAATTACAGATGTATTTTAGTCTGTGGATTTCTAAAGCAGCATCAACAGCCATTAATTTCTCCATTAAAAAAATAATAAAGATATAGCCTTCTAAATCTCTACCCTGCTTCTGAAGAGGCATCCAACTCAGTGTAATGTAATGAGAAACTGACAAGTTGGTAAACAGTACACGCCTAAACGTGACTACTCAAAAATAAACGACTTTCAATGAACTTTGTCCCAAATAAATATGTTTAGTATTATTAAAATGTCAGAAAAATAATTTAGATCTGCAGTGATTTCCCATTGTTTCTATTTATTTCCTGAGCATTTAAACAGCATGTCCACGCATGCACATATGGACACACACATGCACTTCCTTCATATAAAAAAAAATGAACTGTCTAAACCTGAGAATGAGGCAGCATTCAAAACCAGGCACTTATTGAGCATTATCCAACATATTCACGGAACCAGGCTGGGGAAGAACAAATCAAAACTTTTTTCTGTGGCAATCTCTGTGGTCATCTGAGAACAGCTTGTCTCTCTGTATTATAAGGATAATAAGCAAGCATATATAAAAAGATATTTTCTATGTTGACAAATGGCTCAATTCCTTTTCCTTTGAAATTCAGAAAGTGCTACATAGCCAAGAGCCAGGCAGGCTTTGAAAAAAGCTCAGTTTTTAAAAAAAGAATGGGAAATATGTAACCTCTCTTATCTGCTCCCATCTGGTAAAGTGCAAGTACATGAGAAAGAATACCTAATAACAGAGGGCCAAAAATGTTTGCTTACGTAATCTACCCAGTCTTTTGCACGAAAACTTGTGAAAACTGGTAATCAGAGCAGCAACAAATGGATAGTTTCTTAACAGTCCAACTTCAGAGAAGTCTTGATATTTTCTATTGAAGTAGGGTTTATAGTTCCAGAATAATATCATTTTCAGTTTGAGTAGTCATAATTAAAATTTAGAAAACTCCTTCCTAAAAATCCATCACTACCCATATTAGAGTTGTTCGCTATCAACGCCACAGAATTAAATGGGAATACAACTTTTTACAGTCTTTGCCTTCCTCAGGTTTTAGTATATACAAATTCTCAATCTGAAATACAGTACACAATTTAAATCATCAGGAAGTGACAAGTGGCTCCATAATTATTACATCAAAATTGCATGAAACCAGGTATATCCAGTGGTGGGATTCAGCCAGTTCGCACCACTTCGGCAGAACTGGTAGCTAATTTTTTGTTGCCCAGGCCCAGAATGGACTTCCAGAAGTGGCATCCACACAGAGAACTGGTTGTTCACATATTTGAATCCCACCACTGGGTAAACCCACACATTTGGAACTGCATTTATATTGTACAGTACATTTCAACAGTAACAGATTAAAGAGAGAGCATCACTATATGAATAAATCCTGAAAGTCTCGCTGATTTTCCAGCCATGTCTTCATTTCTCTCACACTTTGCATCCCTACCAGCACTACAGTATCCAGTATAATGATGCTACAGGGTACTTTTCCAAAGTTAAAAGATTGATCCAGAGTTCACAATAGTGGGTATTTCTTCCAAGTTTTTTAGTTCCACATTAGAATGAAAACGTATATGTAGAGAAAAATAGAGACACGGTTAGTAATGGCATGCTCATAGAGAAAGCTTTCGGTTGGACACGATGTCTTCCCAACATATCCAGGATAATCTGTTGGTGTATGATTTCATATGGCCCAAAGCTAACTGTAGGATGTAATATCTCAGAGATGTTAAAGTTAATATCATGCATTCTTTGTTCCTGTCCAAGGACAGATCTATATTTAATTTTATATCCAAAGTTAAATAACCTTTGGCCATATAGTCACATTACCAATCAAGCTGTCTTTTGAGTTTTGAAACAAAATTCAGTAAGGAGCAGAGAATAACTAACCAATTTATTATTATATCATTAATTATATCTATGTTTTGCATACTTTTAAAGATATTATTGTAGATATACAATCAGAACTATATGTATACTTCATGTTAAAGAAAGAATACCATACTAAGGAAAATCTACATTTTGTCAAGTGCAAAATTAGAGTAAAGCACACAGTTGAGGGCTACTCTTAAAAAAAATGTTAGCCACTGAGAGGCATGAAGCCAATTAAACAATGATTTTATCAGAAGACATCAAAGCAGAAATTTTCCATCACTTCCTGAGTGAGGTGTGATTGAGTGTATTATTATTTTTTAAAAACTGAATTGAACCTGTTGAGGTATTACAAAGCTGTTTCCTGTTCCAGAAAGAAGATAACTCTCATGTTATTATTTGGCGATGTGATGCCAAATTTCAGCAGTATTACCTTGGGGGATTCTTGAGCCTACAAATAAGAAATGGAAGCAACTTGTAGCAACCAATTGTCCACCTGAGACACATTATGCAAACTGAGCAAAATTTAGAGCAAACATGAATGTAAGAACCTCTAAGCCTCCATCTTCAACTACAAGTTCATTTAAAAGCCTGACACATAGCTAAATAAAATTTCAACAGGTATTTCCAATATATATTTCCAACATATCTCCATATTTATAAAGACTGCCAACTTTTTTTTTCTTTTTCAGTACAAATTGTTCAGAAACCAAAGACAATCCTACTACAAAATTATGGGATCTATATTGGTCTGAATATGTATTTACTCAAATCTTCACCCAAGGAAAATACTACAGCAGTAGCTATGACAAAAGGAGAGATAAAATGCTTGGCTAGCTAACTAAAAACAACCCCACTTAACCTTGGCAAATGGGTAAATTCCATTGCTACTTCCTACCATCTAAGGTATCAAAACAGTAAGGGCTTGCTTAGACATTTTTAATTCAAAGTTGGCAACTATCACAATGATGACTCTGGGACACAATTTCTAGCCATATTTGCTCTGTTTGTAAGGAAAATAGGAAGAAGTCCCTTAATTTTAAAAACATAAAGTGGAGCTGGTCTGGATCAGATCAAAGTACAAAGATTTATAATCTTTTGAGCTCTAGTACTCCTTTAACTCAGTTGTCACCCTACAATTTAACCACCTATCTAGACAGTTTCTGAAATGAAAGAATGTTTCCTATCATTAAATTACTTTGGAGATTATTATATTTTGTGAAGTCTGTGTCTTTTTATGCTTTTGTTATGGCACTCTGCACTCTATGATGTAGGGAGTGACTCCCGAAAAATATATGCTCCCAGGTTTCTGTTTAACCCATTATACCTTCTATTTAAACCATATATTCATCATCTTGACTTGAAGACTTCTTTTAGTATAGAAGCTTATATATTATTCCTCTTCAAATGTCAGACATGTGAATTTACCCTGTTGCCCTTCAGATCTTTAACTAATACTTTTTCAGATGTGGGCATGATTATCATTTACTAAGAAGTAAAAGCATTTGAAGGCTGAAGAAGAAAATAAAGAATTATAACAAATTAGTCCTCATATATATGCAAAATATAATAGGATGGTGACTCCCAAACCTGCCCAATGCTCCACATCATAAAGAACTATATTAAAAGGTCTGACTAATTATAGTCTTTCTTTTCTCCTTTTAATCAATAGCATTATTATACAAACAATAATTATTGCAACTACCATGTTGCAGTACTTCAATGACTGTCAAACCCTTCTGAAATACAAACATAATTCACGTCTAGAATTTCTTTTAAAGTATTAGTTAAATGGGCAACAAACAAACTAGTGAGCTAGGAAGCTATAACTTTGTTTGAAGTAGGCATTTTGATCCATCAGTATATGATTGTGATGTTATTGTTAGCTTGGTTATTTATTCAAATTTATATAGCTTCCCATCTCACACAGTATATATCTTTAGGCAACTTATAAACAATTAAAATATAAAAACCACACAAAAAACACAACCCAACGATTTAAAAAGAAGAAAAAGCAATATGAAAGCCTATTAAAAAAATCATAAAACTCACAGCTAAGGCATCCTGTTCATGAGAAAAACCCAGCAGATCCTGGACAGGACAGCTTCCTTTTGAGGCACGGGAGGGACAGGGCTGGCAGGAAGGAGACCCATGGAAGGAGAACACCAAGTCATGCCGACCAATTTTATGTATATTTACTTAAAAATAAATGCCACTATGTTCATTGTCTTTTTTCCCCCCCCCAATAAATTTGTACAAAGCTGGCAACTTTGAATTTGAAAGTATTTGAATCTCAAACGCTTAGGTCAACAAAGTATGCATATATGTATACAAGATATCCAACAATCCAACAAGGAGGTACTCTACGACTTGTGCATTTTAAAACAACTCATGTCCTACATCAAGCTGTAAACAACTCCAATGGCTGCTTTCAATGTTTAATTTCAAAATGAACCCCCAAAGCAAATTTAATTATTTGCAACAGCTGGGACCTTACACACAAGGACACAAACTAGTGACAATAAAGGACTAATTCTAATCAGTCACATGATCTCATTAGTTCACCTTTGCACTGGCTTCAGAAGGCAAGGAAACATTAATGGATAAAATGTTTCCCACTTTTAGGTGCCTTTAGTGGCGTGGTATCTAGGGATCCTTTCTTTTCGTATTAATAGTTTTATTTGGCATGCACATATCTGAGCACAGTACAGGTAGTCCTTAATAAACAACCATTTGTTTGGTAACTGTTCAAAGTTACAATGGCACTGAAGGAGACTTAAAGCAATTACAACAATCAGTTATGACAGCTGCAGCATCCTGCAATCATGTGATCATAATTGGCAACCTTCACTGCTAATTTCCAACAAGCAAAGTCAATGGGAAGCCAGCAGGTGGTTGTGACAATCACATGATGTCATGCCTAATGATTGTGTGGAAGTATCTAATGAATGCAACTAGAATTGCCAGTATAAGTCAGCATGGTCATATGATGTTGAACTTTACTACCAGGTTGCTTAGTAATATAGTTCTTGGTTCCAAATACCATCATTAACTGAAGACTACTTATATCAGACCTGATGATTTTTAAAGGCAGGCACCAATCACTTCAATATCCAGTGCACTGAATTTTTCAAATCCTCTCTCTTTCTCCATCATCCCCCATGCAGAACTAATTACATTCTCTGACTGATTGGCTCCCTAGAACTTCTGGGTATTTTTAAAAATACTTTATTCTTTTTTAAATGTAAAGTGAATGAATGAACCTTTATTATCAAAGTACAACATGTATACATTGAGATTGGCTGAGCCTCCCTTAGTGCCCCACCCCACCCCAACTCACAGTGACAACAAACCCACCATCGTGTTACACCATGTGAGCTAATTGCACAACACACCAGCCTCACAAGTCAATCATACATAAAGTTATTTTCCGTTCAAGAGCCTGACAGCCCATGGATAGAAGCTGTTCTTCAGCCTGTTGCTACAGTTGGCTATACTCTTGTATCTCCTACCCGATGGTAGGAGAGTAAAGAGGTACTGACCAGGGTGTGAGTCGTCCCTGAGAATTTTCCTCACTGTTCCAAGGCAACGAGCCCTGGCGATGTCATCCAGTGGTGTCAAGGGACAGCCCATGATGTTTTGTGCTGTGCTCACCACCCTCTGTAATATCTTCGTATCTGCAGCTGTCAGGCCAGCATACCAAACCGCAATACAATGCGAGAGGACACTCTCTATAGTGGACAAGTAAAAGAGGGTCATTAGCCGTTGTTCTACCCCATTCTTCCGCAAGACCCTGAGGAAGTGGAGTCTCTGTTAGGCCTTTCTGGCCACCTGGGTTGTATTGACTTTCCAGGTAAGATCTTCACAGAGGTGGACTCCCAGGAATTTAAAGGAGGAAACTCTCTCCACACAGCCCCTCCCCTGATGTAAAGTAGGTCAGGTTGCACTCTTTTCCTCCTGAAGTCTAGCACCATCTCCTTTGCCTTGCCGATGTTCAGATGCAAGTTGTTGTCTAAACACCATAAGGATAGTTTTTATACCTCCCCGCTGTACGCTGTTTCATCTACACCTGTAATAAGACCCACTACGGTGGTATCATCTGCGAACTTAATGATCGCAGTGGATGGGTCGGACGATACACAATCGTATGTGTACAGTGACTACAGGTAGGGGCTAAGCACGCAGCCCTGTGGCGAGCCTGTGCAAAGCTTCAGTGGGGTGGATGAAATAGACCTGACCCTCACTGTTTGTAGCCGGTCCCTTGCATATACCACTAATCTTGTGAAGGTGGGAGGGATATTTCCATGGTATTCTGTTTCCCTTGCTTTTTTTGCACTTTCATTTGTGAGGCATGCCATCAAAATAATAAATAGTACTAGAAAGAAGGATATCCTGCCCCAAGATTCCTGGAATCTCTAATTCGTCTGAGTTTGGCCATTTTACTCTTGCATTTCTCTGCCCACAGAGATATTAATAAACAAAAATACTGTACAAGCAACCACTTCTGCCCTTTCTAGATGGGTGATGCAGTACCAATAATCCTCAGCTTACTTCCGTTCATTCATTCTGTAAGTTACAGGTGTCAGAGCATTCCCATGGTCACATGATCACAATCCAGGCATTTGGGTGTCTGGGTCATGATTATGGCCACAACATGTAATAGGCATTTGCTGTCTTCCCACAAGCAAAATCAAATGGCCAGCAGGGAAGATTTGAAGGGGCCCCAGTAAATTGCTCCCACTTCTAAGAGCCCACTACTGTATAGAGTAAGAGATTTCAGGGAGTAGATGCTTCATCTCTGCACTCATTCCACCCCTATTCTGAAAGGGGGGGACTGGATCCAATTAGCTGACTAATTTATTATTATTATTATTATTATTATTATTATTATTATTATTATTATTTCTAGAAAGTATAGCAAGAAACAAGTTGGTGAACTAAGTTGAATCCACTGATAAAGAGTTGCCAAAAGAGGGCAAATGAAGAGATAAAATGTTCTATGACTAGTCCTCTGTGTTGTGTTGTTCGCACACAAGCAAGCATTTGGAACAAAATGTCTGTTCAGCAAAAAGTTTGTGGATGTTGTGGAACCAATCTTCGGTCCTGTGATAATGCAAGGAGAAAAGTGCCCATGAAGTCTTCAAACTTGGCCCTTTTATGACTCATGGACTTCAACTCCCAGAATTCCTCAGCCAAGCACACTGGCTGAGGAATTCTGGGAGTTGAAGTCCATGAGTCATAAAAGGGTCAAGTTTGAAGACCCCTGACTTATACCGTTCTCTAGAACGGAAAAGCAAGAGACTTCTTTCCCACCTGTCGGCTTTCTCGCTAGGAAAACTCACTTACGACTCCTGATCTTTCGTTGTCTCTGCTGAAGGAATAAAGGGAGCCCAGAAGAAATGACTGCAGGCTCCTTTTTTCCTTAACCGCAGAAACTGCTGCGCTAAGCACGGTTTTTTCAAACCAAGATTTGATTTCAATTTCCATCCGGACGGACAGCGTTTGACTTTTTCCCCTCTGCAATGGGATTCGGGTGGAACAGAAAAGTGTCCAATCTACCAAAGACGCTTTTTGCTCTCCTGCGGTCAAAATTCCGGCACGATCAATCAATCGGTCTCGCGCTCCACTTTCGTAGTTTCTGGACTCCGGCTCCGCCTACCATTGGCCCCGCCTACTCTGACCCTTAGCTCCGCCCACCAAGGGCTCTCTCCCTGCAGTTAGCTGCCCTGCCCTCCAACCCCCCAGCAGCCCCGACCCAACGGGGGACGGGAATTAAGCCCGGCTGCTGGGACAGCACCACGGAAGGGAGCCGGGCTTGAAAGTTCAGTCGCTGCAGAACCGACGCCTCCTAACTTCGCTTCCCCCTGGGCCGCCGCCGCCGCACTCTTCCCGCTCCCCGCCTCGCGGTCTCTTCTTACCCGTCCTTGCGCCGCGCTTTGTAGACGTGCCCGTAGGTGCCTCGCCCGACTTTGCAGCCCTCGTACTCGAACAGATCCTCCACCCGCTCGCGCTCGGCCGCCAGCTTGGATTTGAACTCGTAGTCCATGTCTTTCACCCATGGGAAGGAGCGACTAGAGAAGGAAGAGAGGGAGGGGGACAACGGTGTGCGGCCGCGGCGGAGCGCGGACCGTCAGCATTCAGGCGCAAGGGCACGAGGCCACCACACTGGGCACCATTTCCTTGTTTTGGGTCTTGGGGGGTGGGTGGGGGGGAGTCCCTTCAGCCGCCACCCGTTCAACCACGGCTTCCCAGAGTTAGAGTCGCAAGGGCTTCTGGGTCAGGTAGTAGCGATGGAGGCGCGAATTCTCAGACGCTTGGGGAAGATTGGGAATGCCGGAACTACAAGGCCCAGAGCCGCTTGCGAGCCCTTAGCTAGCGAGCGCCTGCGCGTTGCAGCGCGCTCCCCTCGATTATTGCTGAGTGGGTGCTGGGAAGTTGCTGACTCTTCACGTTGAGTGAACGAGTCGCGGATAGCTCAGGGAGACAAACCAGGAAGCGAACTTAATTCACTCGACCTGCCACCAGCTGCCTTCTTCTGGAAGGAAAAGCGGGCTACGGAGCTGGCTTAATGGAGAGTCTCGCGCAGGGACTTGTTTATCTCCCGAGCTGTCATTCAGGTTGAAGCCCTACCCTTCATTCCCCCGCTCGCTACTATTGGCCAGACTTCGTCCCGCCTTTCCTTCCTCGACCAATGAGGGGGCCTAGTTGCCGAAATTAAAATACTGCTCTTTTAGTCCTTTAGTTGTAAAGGGCGGAGCTTTGCACTGAACGTTGCGGGCAAGGACTCGGCTGGAATGGTCCGTCCCCTCCTCGCTCCAATGCTTCGGTTTTCCCGCCCTTCTCCCGGCCTGGATACATTATTAATGATTCTGGCCGCGCGATTCCCACCCATGGCTGCTCGGCCTTGGCATAACGCTGAGCGAAAGAATAATGGTTGTAACGAGGAAGGCAACAGCAGTTGAGATGTGCCATTAGATGGGTGGCATTGTTCTACAGATAATGCATATAAAATGAAAATTTAGGGCACCCAATCCTCCTCGGAAAAGAATTGGAGATAAAAGTCAAACACCTTTAGGTTTTATACCTATTTAAATGAATACGTTCGAAACGGACGTGGAGAAATTATTTTACAAATCTCTCATTTACTATCACCAGTTCCTAATGTACCAACCCAGAGTTGTCTTGGAAATATTCAAAATACAAATATCAATAGTTCAAAAAGTTAAAAAAAATCGCTTAATACGTTTTTCCACCTATTCTGACAGGCTTCCTGGTTCTTCAATAAAAATACCTTGCACAAAACATCAAAATGTTCACCCACAAAATACCTTATATTTTATCCTTGGTAAAATATTGAGGGGCTGTGCCAACATTTTGATATGGAAATATGCTTGTTTTTAATTTTTAAAATATTTTCTTTGTATTATGAACAAATGCTGTAAGAGATAATCACAGGATCATTGTGGAGAAAATAGAAATATTAGGTATGTTCACCTCAGCTTACTTATAAAGTGAAAAGGCAGGATAAAATATTGAATGCATAAACACATATAGTCAAAAATGGGAGCATGGGAAGCTGGGATTTATCTTATTTGGGACCTGAAATTCCACATGTCACACAGGAAGTAAAATCAGGAGCAAACCAGCCCTAATTTTGGCTGATGTATTTCTGGAAAGTACCACTTCCATTTTGCTAATTTATAGCTTTTATTAATAACAAGATTAATATCTACTTGAAATTCAAGACAGGTGTATTTGCAAACCCAGGGGTTCTTTCTACTGATTTCTATTGGACTCTGTGCTCAACAAAATTACTCTATCAGTTGTTTACCAAAAACCTTGAGCCTTTGACCCTCAATCCACCTAGAGTGAAATGTGTCTTTATTAAAAAAAAAAAAATTGGCAAACTCTTCTTTTTCTCCAATTACTTCTGCTGTTCCCCCTCCCAACTCCTACTCCCAATGCTTTAGCTACTCTTTGGAATCCCCCTCCCCCCTTTTTCTTTGATTATATCCCTGCCTAGGCAAGCACCATGTTTCTGGACTTTTGTTTACTTTATTTGAGCCATTGATAGAGGTCATGATTGGATGCCTGCTTTAAATCCATTCCACTCCATGGGCCCCGAGTTACTAAATTTGCTGGTGCTTTAAATTTAGACTTACATTGAAAGGTTAGTTTCATTATTTCTGATTTTTATGTCACAAAGAGGACTAACTTACGTTAACATGGTGTGATCAATTTATTCTTATGAAACAAAATGGATTGTGTAAACCATTTTTCAGTTAACCATGTCATGAAAATAAGAGCCATTATGTATTGCCATTCCTTTCTTGGTGCTGTTTTTATTTTGGTAAAATTGCATCATCCACACCTTTATTTTTAGACGTTAAAAAAAAATCCTGAAAAAGGAGGAGCGGGGTTTACAAGCTAACTAGGAAAAGCATACTTGTAGTTGCCAAAGAGTGCCAAATGAAAGTTGAAACTTACTAAAAAGTTTGGGGGCGTAGGTGATGGTAGAACGTGGAAAAGAGTGATTGGCTCATTTATTGACTAGTTAAAACCTGAAAAAACCTATCACATGTCAACATCTCACACATTTGTTCTTTTTCAAATATTCAGGCATAGTGCCATTTATGTAAAATGAAAGTATGTTGCATAAGAATATAAAAGCAAATAAGGGGTAATCCTACAGTTTGCAAAAGCAGAAAATTATCTTTAAATTTAAAAAAAGCTACAGGAGAAAACGAATATACTTAGAGGCCATTAGATGCATTTGGGATGGTGAGACACTATTAATTTTAATTTAATTTTAATTTTAATTTAATTTAATTTAATTAGATTTATATACCGCCCTTTCCCGAAGGACTCAGGGCGGTTTACAGGGCATTTTAAAATCACACCAATACAAAATACAAAAGTTAAAAAACAATTAAAAAGATTAAATTATCCCTGAAAATAAAAAAAATAAAACCCCAGTTAAAATTCTCAGCCTGGGCCAGAGAGCTCAAAGAGCCAAGTCTTCAGGTCCCGGCGGAATGAACGCAGGTCAGGGGCAGTCCTGAGCTCCACGGGCAGCTGGTTCCAGAGGGCAGGCGCACCCACAGAGAAGGCCCTCCCCCTGGGTGTTATCCACAGGCAATCTTTTACCGGCGGCACCCTGAGAAGACCCTCCCTGTGCGAGCGCACTGGATGAAGGGAACTTGATGCTGGCAGCAGGTGTTCCCTCAAATATTAGAATTAAACTGGTTGAGATAAAGAAACAGAATATTCCTAGAAGATACTGCTCATCAACTCAAATATTCAATTTGTGAATTCAGCCTTTGTTGCAGGGTGGTACCATTTCTGATTTTGCAACTGGGCCATGTTGCTATGCTAGTATCACTTTCTTCCAAATTCTAACAGGCAATATCTTAATGCCTGAATTAAAAAGACCATCCACCCTCAGTATTTTACAATGCTGTCTGAAAGAAGCTAAGTTTATGTCTTATTCTATATATTGGAAGGGAGCACAATGTTAATCTATACAGAATGGAGTAAAATGTACTGAATGCACCAGCATCTCCAACTACCATTATCTTATCATCTGTGTAATAAAACACTATAGCTTACCATTTGTGTATGCTTTAGATTTTTTTCTGTCATGTTGTGATTGAAAGTGCTGAGGACTTTTTCTGCACTGCAACTTTAAGGTGCTTGTCTCCCATTTGTAAACTAGAAATGAAGCCCGCTTAAGAAATCCCTTTCTGGAATTCAGCCTCTTCCTCTGCTTTAATCATGGGAATAGCCAGGTGTTGTATCTGGACTGCAGTTAACAGAGCCCCCTACTTCTTTTCCATTTATTCTAAGAAAGCAAATGCCAATTGCTTTTGTTTCTGTGGTCATGTCTTTTGAGGACCAGTGGAAAAGTAAAAAACCACTACTGCTTTATCATTCTTCCTGTCACTTGTATTAAAAGAGGAAACTTGGCAGAACTTTAGTAAATTTTACTTTTAAAAATCGGCTAAGCCAGTTAAGAAAAAAAAACACCAGCTGCAGCCAGCATAGCCAGTGATAATGAAAACAAAGTTGTTTCTGGATATCCTACATTGAAGTTTACTTCAAAGTTGTAATATATATTGATGCACTTCATTTTTTAAAAGAACATTTTATGATAATGGCAGTATTAAAAATCCCAGTCTGCTTCCAAGCTACAATTTATATGGAATATGGTAACATAAAAGGGAAGATAAGTATATATCTTACTGAGAGTGAAATCATATATAAGACAGCACTAAGAATTATCTGAGTTTAACATATTTCTTTTGAAAGTTTTGAAATATTCCTGAATATTTTGGTTACAACTAATAATAATTCTGAACTAATTGGTTCGAGTCCCACCAGGCTCAAGGTTGACTCAGCCTTCCATCCTTCTGAGGTAGGTAAAATGAGGACCCAGATTGTTGGGGGCAATTAAGCTGACTTTGTAATAATGCCGCTTGGGGTGTGTGTGTGAAAGCCCTAATAAGCAGGCATATACATAGAATGAAGGCTACTGCTAAGCTTGTAAGCCGCCCTGAGTCTTCGGAGAAGGGCGGGATATAAATGGAATTAAAAATAAAAAAAATAAAAAATATTTCTTGTTAGTACTAACATGCAGAAATTTTAATGACAGTTGTTTAGATCAGAGGTCCTCAACCTTTTGGGTACCAGGGACCGGTTCCATGGAGAGAGGTTTTTTTCTGCGGACCAGAGGGGGTTTGGTTTTGTGTGCTGCCTATATCTCGCAGATGGGGATTTGCTTGTTTGTGTGGCCCAGTTGCTGGCATGCCACAGCCCGGTACTGGTCCACAGACCAGGGGTTGGGGACCCCTGCTTTAGATGTTAACTGATTGATTTATGGCTGATAAAGAGTTGATCATCTGGAGGACTGTATATAGCCTTTTTTCATCTCTATTGTTAATGTAAAAATATCCTTATAATGGTAATTACTACTCATTAGAAGATTTTTTTCATATAATAGGAACAAGAGAAAAGTCAACTGTTTTATATGTTCTGTTGCAGCATGAATATTAAATAGTTTTACATTAAATTTTAGTTCGGAAGCACTTATTTCTGATTCTTTAATTTCTAAATTAATCCATTTCTATTATAGAACATTTCCCCTTTTTAGTATAGATATAAATACTCAGCATGACAAATAATAAAAGCCACTCAAAGTCACTTTTCAGAGTGAGCTTTGAAGCATATAAATTTAATAATAAAAACAAAAAGTGCAATGCAAACCGATAAAGACCTATAAGTAAATCTACAGAGACAATTCCATAGTTAGGGTAACTCAAAAACAAAATAACAGAGTTGGAAGGGACCTTCTAGTCCAGGGGTAGGTTGCCAAGGTTGCCTGCCCCTGTTCTAGTCCAACTCTCTGCTCAAGCAGGAGACTCTACCATTCCAGACAAATGGCTGTCCAGTCTCTTCTGAAAAGCCTCCAGTGATGGAGCACCCCAACATCTGAAGGCAAGCCATTCCACTGGTTAACTGTTCTGTTAGGAAATTTCTCCTTAGTTTTAGGTTGCTTCTCTCCTTGATTAGTTTCCTACATTGTTTCTTGTCTTCTGGTGCTTTGGAAAATAGTTTTTCTGCCCTCTTTCCAGTGGTCTCAACATCTTTTTAATAATATGGTGACCAAAACTGGATGCAGTATTGTAAGTGTGGTCTTACTAAGGCTTTATAAAGCGGTACTAATATTTCATGTGATCTTGGATTATCTACTATAAAGGAATTATCTAGTTAGCATCTATCAATACTAATTTAATCTACAAAGATACAGCATTTCACATTGGACCCGATTCAGACTTTAAATATATTCAAATGTTCACTTACCTCTAAGTCTCATACCTAGCTCTCAGTTTAATAAATAAATTCAGATTGGTTACATGACTATAGCTAAATGATTGGAAGACTAAACTTTACTGGGCAGGATTTTGTCTTATTGAACATATTTTCAAGTATAGTTTAAAGTATAATTTATAAATGGATCTAAGACTTATAGTTTCAGTAAGTACAATTCCAGGTTTAGACCTGGAATACTTCTCAGGACTTCCTTTTCTTATATTTAATGGAAAAGAATTATAAATGAAAGTTATCAATTTCAAATACTACCCAATTATGCAAGCTAAATTTTCCAGATAATAAGGGCAAATACCTGGCATGAGAAGTAATATTTCTATTTTTTGTGTCCTATTACATGCATGTTATTCCACAGTGATAAGATGTGGTTTAGTAACCACTATGTCCTTACCATTATGGGACATGCTGCAAGTGATATAATAAGATTAAAACTGGTAACTTAGTCCACACTTTCTAAAGTGTAGAGTAAAAAAAAATTCAATGAAAACTTTAACCAACTGAAACCATGATTGATAACAGAGGGCAATATTTATGGGCACATGTGGTGACAAGCATATACTGTATATGGCAATTTATGATGTAGAAATACAAACAAGCAGTATGGATGAGTAAAATGAACCAAATAAAGCCACGTTCTATGTTCGGGAACTCAAGATAAGGCAAAGAATGTACTATGGCTTAATAAAGGTGGGCTAATATTGGCAGGTAGAATTGGTGAATCTCTCAGGCTATTAAATATATAATTACAAATGAAATAACTAAATTGTAAAAGAGTATAAAGTGGTGTTATCTAGATGTTTATAAGTACATGAGAAAGCAGGAATCTATCAGTAAATGACACTTGCATGTTACACTGTGTTGAATGATAAAATGAGATGAGGTGAAAATTCTGCAACATTCTGAATAAATTATTTTGTTAAGTGGTGTTAACTAAAGGATGGGAACAAGATGAGAGGTTTAAAGAAAGTGATTGGGTCTTTCAGAAATTCAATAATGAATGATAATTTATTTGGGAATATTTGGGAGAACTGTAGGAAGATGTACAGGTTCTGTATGAAAAAGTATGAAAAGATAAATTACTCTCCCACTCTCCCATGGAAATATGCAGAAACTACTTATAACAGAATGAAAAGAATGGTTAAAAGTGCCACCAAACTCAACAAAATGGGGAACTGGTTAGACTGAGGAAGAATTATTAATAGTAGCAAGTGAGAGGTTGAGGCTGTAAGAATTGCATGAGGAGATGGCAGCTTGGAGCAGCTTTCTAATGCCCTTTTCTTTTTCAACTATCAGGTGGACTTGCAACATTCCACACCCTCCTATTTTCCTTGGTAAATAGAGTCTGGCAACGTTGCTGCATGGATGATGGGCATGATTTATTGTCAATATTTTTCTGGTTTTCCTATCCTGGACTTTTAGTTCTGGTGCTTATATTTGATATTAAACTATTGCCATCTTTTTAATATTTGTGCTAGTTGTTTCTTTCAGTACAGGCAATCTTATTCTGTTGTTTTTGTGCTATTCTAGATGCTCAGTTATTCTTTGTTTCAATTTGTCTTTGTCTGAGGAGAAGGCAGAAGAGAGGGGCCTGGTTTGGAAATGAAAATGATTCAATGTTTATGCTGACTTCTTATACTGCCAACTCCTTTTGTTTGTCTCTACAGTCAGATATTTCTGGCAAGGCTTCATTATTATTATTATTATTTTGCCCTCTGTGAACCTCTGCAGTTCTTCCAATTCTGCATCTGTGAATATTTTATTTTGTATTATAAATGATGTTGATTTGCTGGCCTCTGTTGTGTTATTATTGATTCTGGATGCTCTTTCCAGAACTGGTGCATTCTTTTCAGATATCCTCTTCTCAAGAGGATTTGTAATAGCAAATCATTTTTCTTTGTTTTCTATCTTGGTGACATTGGTGCATGGATGAAGGGTGTAACTTATTGTCATTATTTTTCTGGTCTTCTTAATCAGGGCTTTTAGTTATGCTCAAATCCACTATTGTTTTAAAACTGTATTTTCCTTTTCCCTTACCTACTTTTCTTCCTCCAGCTCTAACACTAGGATCTCCTTATAAGGTAAAAGGTAAAGGTTCCCCCACACATGCGTGCTAGTCGTTTCCAACTCTAGGGGCCGGTGCTCATCTCCGTTTCAAAGCTGAAGAGCCAGCGTTTGTCGGAGGACATCTCCGTGGTCATGTAGCCGGCATGACTAGACGCCAAAGGCGCACGGAACACTGTTACCTTCCCACCGGAGTGGTCCCTATTTTTCTACTTGCATTTTTACGTGCTTTCGAACTGCTAGGTTGGCAGAAGCTGGGACGAGTAACAGGCGTTCATGCTGAGCTTGTCGATCAGAAGGTCAGCAGTTTGGTGGGTCAAATCCCGAGTGCAGTAGCTTAACTGGGTGTTATTACTATTAAACTTATATTGCTTTATTGCTAATTTTGTAGGATCAGCAGAAATAATTGGAGAAGGCCATACTGCAGATATACATTGTAATATGACGACAAGTATCTGCCCAGAGTTACTCTGCAATGAGCGGCCAATAAATTTAATAATAAATAAATAAATCTTGAATTTCATCTGGAAGCCAAATAGTAATAAGTGCGCCTCACAAAGTATAAGTGTAATATGGACAAGTGAAAGCTACATTTATAGATCCCTAAGCTTTTGGTGCTGGAGGATTATAAAAATGTAAACAAGATCAGAAGCAAAAAGCCTGAAATCAAGCCTACTGCACTATGTTGGGCAAGGGGGGGGGAAGAGACCAAAACTAATTTTTTTATTTTATTATAAATAGGACTCATAACTGATACATACAAGTCACTGGAATTGTCCCTTAATAGTTTTATTAGTTTTTCTACAATCATTCCTATTTATCATGGAGTAGGGCTCCAATTCCCCTAAAGAAGGCAGATTATCTGAATCTTTTTTAGTTAGGTTTCAAACCAAGGATATCAGTTTGTGCTGGATGGTGACTTATATGGGTTCTAGATGGGAGGAAGGCTCCTTTCCTGATCCTTTTGGATCTCAGCAGCATGAATACCATTGATCATAAGATTCTTCTGGACCACTTGTAAAATGTTTAAGTTTACTTCTGCTTCTTCCAAAATGTGGAGTTGGCAGAGAAGTGGGAAGAGGTTAGATCAGACATAGTTCAGCTTTTCTCTTGTCTAATTGTTAATATTTGCATGATATAACTGGGAAATGTCTTAATATGCAAATTATACGCAATTATACATCTCCATCAGAAAGTCTTCACCCAGTGTGTGTCAGGGTTGTCAGGATCTTTCCTGGGAAAAAGGTGAATCATAGTGAGACTAAGTACTTCAACTTATATATAACATAATGAAGACAGAGTTGTTTTGAGTTTCTTCTCATACTTTCTACTTCCCAGGAATCAATTATTTTTCTGTAATGCCTTGATAATTCTCCCACAACTGAATCAAACCAATAATATTCTTTCTGGAAGAAAGAAATGCTGACGACGACTCTCACTTACCCATGTATAGATATTACAGTGCAGGCTACATGGGATTGGCTTTGAAGAATAGCTGAAAGGTGCAATTTATGCAAAATATCACAGGGCTCGTCATTTGGAAGAGATACTTCTCACATATAATGCCAATTTTGCAGGCTCCATGATAGGTACCAATAGGCTCCCAGGTACAATTCAAAGTACTGCTTTTCACTGATAAAGCTCTATAAGCTTTGGTGCCCAGAGATTTGCAGCACAATCTCTTTCAAACCAAACCTACCTATCTCCAGTTAGCATGGCTGATGTGGGAATGCTGAGTACCCCATGAGAGATTTGGGGGTAAAGTCCAAAAGTTAGTGCTTCCCAGTGACAGCTCCTAACCTGTCGATAGTCTAACCATGGAAATCTACATGGCACTCTCCCTCCTTATATTTAGAAAGGTGATTTAGGCGACCCTGTAATGTTTAAGATCCTATTACTTGAGAAACTATAATGATAAAAAGATATATGATTTTATAGTGGTTTTGTCCCTAGGTACCTTTTGAGAACATATCAGTATAAAAATACACATATAAACCTATTTTGTTTTTCTTATGCAGGGGTTACTCTAGCATATATTAGGTTTATCCATCCATCTATCTATCTATCTATCTATCTAATTTGGAGACCACTGACCTCACTCAGTGAGTATTGCTAATTTATTCTGGATAACAATACTTTAAAAAAATAATATAGAATTATAACACCACCATAGTGCTTACTGATTTTTCTGAGAAGTAACAGCTGTTTTCAGAGAAGTGTATGTTGCTTTATTTTTATTTTTTAAACAAATCAAAGTTGAGTAATATCTTTGATAGAATAGCCAAAACAACTGTTATAATATCAGAGCTGCAGAAACAATTTTGTTATTAATGGACACGACTAATTTGGCACTACACATACCACTAACAATTTTGACACCAAGTTTGAACTGTAGACCTGGTTAAAATACCATTATAAAATGTTGCTCTTACTTGATTTTGTAACATTTTGTGGCAAAGAATACTGAGAACTGGAACATTTTCATCATTTTATATCATTTTGTTAGTTCCAGTAAAGATATTCCATTATGGTTTTTTAAGGGAGCAATGAAGCTGTAATTGATTTTATAATTCTTGAAATAATTACATTATAAAAGTATATTCCTCTGCTCAATTTCATGAATTATCCCAATAAATGTGGACTATCTTAATTAAGGTAGATGTTAAGCCTTATTCTGCAGTTCTTATTTTTGGTTAAAAGTTTATTTCTTTGTCTCACTTCTTTTTTAATAACATGAAAATGTTTAATAACATTTGTAGCATACAAACAAGAGATAATTGTTTAGATTTGTGCCCTGTATTTTCCCAGCATAGACTCATACATCTACTTTGTGGGAGGTGGTACAAAAGTCTCTGATAGTGGATTAATTGTAGTTAATTCTGAGCAGAAATCTTTCTTAGACAATTATTTCAACATATTTTAACATATTCTCATTATGTAGCTTTATTATGGAAATAAAGATATTGCATGCTTTTACATTTTATAGACATTTACTGTTAGTATGAGTATACATATTTGGCAACCATGTTCCATCTTGTGCTGCAAAAGCATGATTCTGTCTCATGGTACTGAAGAATTCCCGTCTATAATGATACTTTACAAATTACATACAGACTCAGTGATTGGATATTTATGACTAAAAAGACACAATGCGTACAGGCTGGAATTCTAAATATACTTATTAAGGAATAAGCACCATTTCCAGCTACAGGACTGTCCTCCAAGTAAACATAAACGTATTGCACAACCAAAGGATACATAATGGGGCTTTATGTGACTATTTAAAATCTTAGCAAGATTATAAACTACAGGATAATTTATCTACTGCTAGTGGAATTGTAATAGTCTTGATAGTACCATTGGTATGATTGTCTGGTTAATTGGGTTAAAGACCGAAGAATTCTTAAACAGTCTTTTCCATTAAGCAGTTTATTTTTTATTATTATCCCATATTCCTCATTGCAAAACAGCAGCCCAATAATGTCCTAGAGAAGATAAAAACTATAGTCACCATAAATACAAATTAATATCCTAAAAGCAGTACTAAAACTTTTAGAAAAAACCCTCAAAATCAAAATTAACTGTGTGCGTGTGAGAAAGAAGAAATTCTTAAACCTTAAGCTTCATTATGCAATATTGTTCTGCTTTCAGTGACATACGCAGCCCGATTCAATGTTTCTTTATTCAGAAGTCTCTAGGAAGTTTTATATACAAATATACTCTTCTATCAGTTAACACATTTCCCATGCGCTCTTTATTTTTTAGAAATAATTGTTTCTCAAACATACACGCCTTACTTTACTCATCCACCGTGACTGAATTTTAGAAACCCCCAGCAACAATAGTAAATTTGGGAATTCTGTAACTCAAAAGTAAATTTCAACCAGCGCCATAGTGTCTTTCAGAACCAGATATCTTGATCACTATGTCACAGAGGCATTCGTTGTTCTTTTTGTATCGGCTTTTAAAAAAAGAATAACTCCCTGCCGATATTTTCTTCCTTGCTTGTTTCAACCCCTCGCATGTGCCACCCGGAGCCATCTACAGCGCACCTCGGCGGAGACCGCACGAGCTGGAACAGCCAACAAACTGGGACGAGCTCCTAGTGCCTGTCTGACAGTTAGAATGCCCTATCAGCGAAGGAAGTGGGCGGACCTAACGAGCGGAAGTCCAATAGCAGCAGACCCCCTGTACCTGTGCAGTTATAAAAACTCTGCGTGGCTTCCCTCACTTCGCTTCCACAGTATGGCCGGCGACATTAGCTAGCGCTCGCTCAATGCTCTTCTCTGTAACGGGAACACACGGACTACAAGGAACCGAACCGCACCGCGTCGCCTGCTCGCTCGCCTGCCTGCCTACTCCGCACTTCTCGCCTTCCATTTCCCTCCTTCCCCTACCCCAAAGGACCCTAATAACCCGCCACCCTTTCTGCAACCGCTCGCTGATATATATTTATATATGAGCGCCCACATACACACACGTATTTTCTCTTATAACTTAATATAAGATTACTGCCCCATCCAAGGTAAAACCTGCTTGGGACGGGCTGAGACACCAAGAAGGCGCCGCGGCCCTGCCCAGAAGCAACAGTCATATCAGCTGTAGCTGGTGTAGGTGAGGAGGGCGGCGGCGGCGGCGGCAGCAGCAGTTTGGTCGTTGGGGGGGTTGTCTGTCGTTTTAATTTCTGTGGTTGGTTTTGCGGAGTTGTCTCACCATGATGGAGGAGAACGGTGCACACTTCTTCGAAGGGACCGAGAAGCTACTGGAGGTGTGGTTCGCCTGGCAACAGCCCTCGCCGCAGGAGCCGCACCAAAGCAAGGGCTCCGGCGACCTCCGCACCATTCCCAGGTGAGTTGGCAACCGGCAGGAGAGCCGGTGGAAACGGGCGGGTGGAAGAAGATGGATGGAGGGGGGGGGGAGGAAACTAGCCGAGCCGAGCGAGTGCGGGAATATGCCCGGCCGGTGGCGCGCATGCCCTGGTGAGCTCCCGTCACGCCGCACCGCTGGGCGGGAAGCGAGCGAAGCTAATGGCCGGGGAAGAGGGGCGGGCATGGCGGCTGCTCCATTCAGGACGGCGTTGTGTTGCGCGAGGCGAGGCAGGGACGGGGCCCGCCTGCTCCGAAGGGAGGGAGGGAGGGAGGGACTTTCACCGGGACGGCCTGGCGGGGGGGGACGGGGGGGGAAAAAGAGCGATCGAGCGAGCCGGCCCCTTCAGTAACGGCCGCTAACGTTCCCCCTTGGCGCATGCAGGCCTGGCCTCAGCGTGCCGTGGCTGACGGCAGGCCTTTTTAAGTTCCCAGTAGGCCGGCGCTCTGAGGAAAACTTAAAAAACCCAAGACCAGTTCACGTCGGGAAAAGGCGGAGTTGTGACCTTGCTAGGGCGGGACGTGACCTTTCGTTCATGGTTTCTCCCCTCTCTCTCTCTCTCTCTCTCTCTCTCTCTCTCTCTCTCTCTCTCTCTCTCTCTCTCTCTCTCTCTCCTACCACCAATGCATGGCGGGCTTTCACGAGGGCCCCCCCCCTTATTTGCCTTTGCGCTGGTTCACAACGGAGTGTGAGCATAAGAAGCGTGTCTTATACGGGAGGGAGGTGTTTGATCCTGTGGGAAAGTCGAGGGCCGCCGGGATTCTCTCGCAGTTTTGGATCGGAACCGAATTAGGAGACGGCTAGTAAATTGTTGGTATAATAAGCACTCGACGAACCCTACCTCCCAAGCTGGCCATCGCAAGTGGCGGGCAGGGCATCCACGGATTATCTCTGCACCAGCATGATCTTTAAAGGGTGGACTGTGCTTGGTTCGTGGACTCTTGGAAAGGGAACTGGACTGTTCGTTCTTTTTCCTCTGAAACTGGCTGCAGCTTAGTTGCCTGAGTCTTGATGGCCAAACCTTTTGTCAAATTGTCGAGGAAGCAGAGGAGTTTCTTCTGGGTTTTTTTTCCTGATTTCTTTCAAGGTCTAGTAAAAATAATGCAGGCTGTTGGGGAAGCTGGCAAGGATGTTTCTGTAGAACAGGGGTCTTCAAACTTGGCCCTTTTATGACTTGTGGACTTTAACTCCCAGAATTCCTCAGCCAGCTTTGCTGGCTGAGGAATTCTGGGAGTTGAAGTCCACAAGTCATAAAAGGGCTAAGTTTGAAGACCCCTGCTGTAGAATTTACGATTTGTTTGTTTTGCTCCTTATAGGGTTAGCAAGAGCATGACTATATAGACAGTGGCTGGAGTAGGAGATTTTATGTATGCATTTGCCCTTCTGGAATTCAGGCAATACAATGGGATATAGACAGAAGCCCCTTCGGTGTTTAAAAAAAAAAGATTGAGTTAAATAGGCTTCAGGCTCAAACTCCAGATGAAGAAGCCTCTCCTCCATTAATGAGATCAAGCATTACTTTTTAGTGTTACTTTAAGGGTTGATTGTGGGACTGTCATCTAGTGGGCATTTCAGGAATGTGGAGGAGGCGCCAGCTCCTCAACAGTTATGGGGGAAGGGTTGTATTCTCTACAGCCTTAAATACACACTATTAGTACTTGTATTTTACTTGCATTGCACGTACAAAATAATAGCTTGAATCCGCTTCAATAGAATTCAGACACTTGAAAATTACAATGCTTAGTCTATATGCATGTTTGAATGAGCTACATTTAGCAGAGAGAATAATTAAAGGTAAACTGGAACAATGTACCCTTTCTATGTATGCTTATTCTCCTCTAATAATGTACTGCTAATGTGCTAGAAACACCAAAGAAATAATGGATAGTTTGGATAGAAAGAAAACTGCCTTATAGAAATTGATATCTGTTCTCAGCTTTATGTAACTTTATGCATTTGTATTTTTTGTTAGCAAAGAGTAGAGAACTGCAGGAGCTACTCTACCAATAAACCACCTAAGTGGAGTGCTCTTGCAATAATTAGTGCACTTGTAACTTCAGATTTTTTTCTGAAAGCAAAAAAAAGTCAATTTGTTTTTTTATAAGTTTTTATTGATTTTTTAATACAATTCAAAAGTACTTATTCAAAAAATGTGTTGTCTGAGTTTATCATTCACTAATACAAATTAAATTCCTAATCCCTTGTTTGTTTCTCCAACCATTGATAAAATAAGTCCCAAGTTTGAAAATATTCTGTCTCTTCTTTTTCTTTCAGCTTCAGAGTAAGTCTGTCCATTTCAGTATAGTCTAATATTTTTTTAAAATTATTTCTTCCTCTGGTGGTGTTACTTCATTTTTCCAATATTGTGTGAATATAATTCTTGCCGCTGTTAGCACATGTAAAATTATATACTTTGTCAAGCTTTTCTGGTATTATACCTAATTTTAAAAGTTCAGGTTTAAAATCTACATGTTTTCCCAACATCCTTTCTAGCCAAGTATGTATTTTTGTCCATCTCTGCTTTAACATAGTCCACCATACATGATAATAAGTACCTGATTTGTGATCACATTTCCAACATTTGACATATTTTTAAACATTTTTGCTAACCTTGCTGGCAAGTGCCATTTATAAAACATATAAGTTTTCTTTATAAGAAGTTGACATTGTCAATTTATAATTTCTTTCCCACAAGCTTTGCCATTTCTCTAAATCTATATTGTATCCAAAATTCTTTGCCCCTTATCATTGTTTCTTGTTCATATTCCATTTTCAAATTCAATAAAAAGTCATACATTTTCTTAGTTTTCCATCAGAGGTTAATATCTGATCAAACAAGATCTGCTCTGTATAAAATCCATATTTTTACCATATCTCACTTGCATTTGTAAATATGACCACCAAGAAAAACCAAAAAAAGTCAATTTGGAAGGCTATGTCAAATATCATTAGGTAAGAGTTGCATTATGAATCAATTTGCCTACTGTGCAAAAATACAAACAGTAATAATTGGGTTTGTATATTTTTGACTTCAAACTACATTATGCCTAGGTATACCAAGTATGTAGTAGAATAATTTAGTTTTATGACAGTTCTATATTGTCATCACCTGATGACAAACTGACTTGTGATTTGCATTGTTCATTTTCTAATGCTAAAACTATAAATAGCAAAAATATAAGAAACTGCATAGTTCCAAGTACCTAGACTAGATATCTAATTATTTTTATATTCTCTTTCCTCCACAATGTTCACATCATGGTATAAGTGCTTTCCTTTTGTCCAAATTTGTCCTTGAATAATTTTTTTGTATTAAGCTAGGCTGAAAAAGTTATTGGTGCATATCACCGATCTTGATCGTACAGCATGGAATGTTAAATATCAGTGTGCATATTCAATAGTTCTGGTAAATGTTTAATTATTAAAAGTTACTAGGAATTTGTCCATTTTTCTATGGATGACAACTACTATATGTGTTTCCCTATAAAAGATCATGAAGAATGTCAGCACCTACTCTGATGGTTTCAATAATACCCCAAATGCTACTACAGGAATTACTAAAATTTATGATGGATCATAGACCAAAATTGCATTAAAATTATGTAATGTAAAATACATTATAGCATATATAATAAATTCTGTTCTTGTGTTTAGACTGCTATCATCAATACATGAATTCTATAGGCTACTTTTTGACAGCAAAAGTTTCCCTGGAATTTATTATCTGCCAAAACACACTGTACATAGAATTTGTTTGTCCAACCTGGAAATGGGCTAAGAAGATGCCTTAATAACTCATTACAAATGTCTTGGTAAAATTACAGTAAAGCAGAGCATAACCCTGTAATTTAATATGCCCATCTTTATAAGGACAAAGTTTTCCATCATATGGGATTTTGCAGTATTTACTCTCCAACACTGTTGACAGTAAGATATTAAACTCTGGTAGTGTGAAGGCCCTCTGAGACACATTTATAAGTTGATCCAAACATAATGCTAGCTTGAAATAAAATTTACTGTGACCCAGTTTTGCTCTGATCATGTTAACTACTTGGGTAATAAAATGTCTGCAAGCAAATAACCAAGCTCAGAGATCACCAAGGTCTCCATATCAAATAACCTTTCTTTGAAAACTTCCACTGCCTGATCTTGTCCCTGGAAATCCACTCCTCTTGAACTAAGAAAACTTTTATATTGTATAAATCACACATAATATGGCTAAGCTTCATAAGCTGATTTACAACATTCTGTATTTGCTTCCAAACTTGTGTGTGCGTTTAAAACAAAGGAAAAGAAAACATAACATCTAATAAGATAAAAATAAGGTAAATATAAAACTAAATAGAACATTTTTGCTTTTGCTATTCTGCATCCATGAAGGAGGGAGCCATTTTGATCTCTATTGGGAGATTGTTCCATAGGACTGGAACTACTACTAAACGGCAACACCTTTGGGTTTTAGTTCCCTTCTGTAGGGGGGAGGGGGAGGGAGTAAGAGCAGTTTTCCCTTTTTAATCTAATCAGATGGATCTGTTCAGGTTGGAGTAAACAGTGTTATAGATACCCAAATTCTAAGCCATAAAAAGATTTGCAGGTCAAAATTAACATTTTAAATCATATCCAGAAATCAATTGGTAGCTGGCACAAGGTTCATGGCGAATGACACAGATATAATGTGCTGAAATACTCTGAAGTGTTTTTGATGTTTGTATGACAAGAAATATGTTAAAACAAAAATGTTCTATGAACTCCAGTCCTGAATTATTCTTTTTTTTTTTTTGAGACTGGCTTCAACCATAAAACTGTTTCCACTAAGCACAAAAAGTGTAACAAGCACCCCTCTCACTATAATATTATGAACAGATGTCTTTCTAACTTTCAGAGATGCATGGTACCTATCCAATCTTGGTTAGACATAATGTATGCATTTTTCCATATATTCTAGAGTTAGAGAACTTACTGCCTTCCAGGATGGCAAGTGAGGAATATTGCTGAGATTTGTTAACTTGGCAGCAGCGAAATGGCTATGATTTCATATTTCTGGCCAATTTGATATTAATCCAGTAGCTTTCCGCATAATTCATTGTCCCCTCATTTTTTAAAGAGCCTGGTATGGATTGTAAATTGCCTAGTCTGAGAAAGTAGGTGTTATCCTATTGTTTCCTGAGGAAACTTAAGAAGGAGCGTGATCTTGTTTTGCAAGGCTCAACTGCTGAAGCAAGAATGTAAGGAAGAATGTGCTTCAGCAGTCAGTTTTGAAAACACACAGCTCTCCTGTAAGAGTGTAGTGACTGCAAACAAGCTATTGAGTCAGCCAGAATTATGTAGACCTTTAAACAGTACTGTACTTCCTGCCAAGAAAATATAGATAAGGTTGCCATTTCCTATGAGTTGGTCATTATTTAAAGGAGCACAAGGGTGTGCAAAACATTTCATGCACAGACCAAATCCAAATAAAGTATTCAGCGATTCAGTTCAGTCAGATCATGACCAATCTGGAAGAGTCAGGAACATTAAGCCACAATCTACTTGTTTGCTGTATTAACACATTTTCTAGTTTGTACAAGCCTCTAGAAGAGTAGGGTGAGCTTACTTACTACATGAAAGAAATATAGAGGCCTGTGCAACAATATCTTTGTTTTAAGAGAACTCTTGCTTTCCTGTATACAACCATTAGGAAGTATAGAGGTTTAATCCTATAAAATCAGTCAAAAGGATTAGTATTCTGTCTGACAACTTAGTTTATCCTCAGTTCTGTCTTAAGATAATGACTTAGGTATTTGGCTTGCTGTGAAGTGTGACAGGCTTGGCATGTGTGCATGAAATGGTTGGTGGGAGTTTGAAAATATTCAAGAGATCTATATAGGGTTTTTTTCACCCAATTCTGAGGAAATAAGAATTATTCCAGATAATCTGGGATGCATATTTATTTTATTTTTACCCCTTTATTAATTTTTTAAATAAGTCAGCAAGTTGTTTTATAAATAACAAAACCCTTTCCTCTTCCTATTTTCCCTAGAACAACAATCCTATTAGGTGGGCTGGTGGAGAAAGAATGACTGGCTCAGATAGTTTGAACAATGTGATGTAACTAGTAGAATGTTGACAACATACTTGATCAAATATTCAAAATTAAGAGTAATTGTGATTATCTGAGTACTGTAATGTCTTTATAGTCTGTAACATCCATATACCGTATTTTCCGGTGTATAAGACTACTTTTTAACCCATGAAAATCTTCTCAAAAGTCAGGGGTCGCCGGGTGCTGAAAATTTAGGGACAGGGCTGGCTGGAAAACCTGGAGTGGATCTCCCATTTAGTCTGTGCAGGGAAAGCTGGACCAATTGGAGAAGAAGCTGCAGTCTGTGATTTTTTACAGGCTGGGGTCTGGGCGTCTTTCCTTCTAAAGTTGAAGAGCAGCTGTAGTATATCCCAACTTGAAAGGCAGGTGGGGAAGGCAGCAGCCAGAGCAGCGGCTTAGCTCTAAGGACACATTTGACTCAGGAACTGGGTGGGCTGGCTGGAAAACCTGGAGCGGATCTCCCATTTGGTCTTTTTTTTTAAAAAAATCCCATTTATATCCTGCCCTTCTCCGAAGACTCAGGGTGGCTTACAATTTAAAGCACAAATCAATGTGCTTAGCAATAGCCTTCATTCTGTGTATATGCCTGTTTATTAGGGCTTTCACACACACACCCCAAGCAGCATTATTACAAAGTCAGCTTATTGCCCCCAACAATCTGGGTCCTCATTTTACCTACCTTGGAAGGATGGAAAGCTGAGTCAACGTTGAGCCTGGTGGGATGCGAACCTGCACTAATTGCAGGCAGCTGGTGTTACTTAAGGCTCTGCGCAGGGAAAGCTTTAGAGTGAATTAGGAAAAGTGAAAAAGTGAATTAGGAAAATAGGGAACGGTTGCTGGAATTGGGTATGTGTAGTTTAACGAAGAGAAGGGTGAGGGGTGACATGATAGCAGTAATCCAATATCTCAGGGGCTGCCACAAAGCAGAGGGAGCCAAGCTATTCTCCAAAGCACCTGAAAGCAGGACAAGAAGCAACGGATGGAAACTAGTCAAGGAGAGAAGCAACCTAGAACTAAGGAGAAACTTCCTGACAGTTAGAACAATTAACCAGTGGAACAACCTGCCTCCAGAAGTGGTGAATGCTCCAACACTGGAAGTTTTTAAGAAGAGACTGGACAGCCATTTGTCTGAAATGGTATAGGGTTTCCTGCAGGGGGGTGGACTAGATGACCTCCAAGGTCCCCTCCAACTTATTATTATTATTATTATTATTATTATTATTATTATTATTATTAATCCACTTGCACTGTTTTATGTTTACATGTTTGATGACAAACAGCCTTATGTTTATAAGTGACAGTTTTCCTAGTAAGCACCTGCATGTCATAAGCATTTGAATTAAAATTACCATACTAAAATCAAATCTGATGTTTTTTAATTTTTATTTGGTGTGCGTTGGAAGAGGGGTAGTCTTATACGGCTAGTGTAGCCCAAACCCTATAATTTAACAGGAAATGTAGGGGGTCGTCTTATACGCCCAATCGTCTTATACGCCGGAAAATACAGTAAGTTTTAAATTTAAATAAACTGCACATTTTTCTCCTCATGAACTATGGTGGTGACATCAAACTCTATAACATAGTTTAAATTTACTACCAGTGCCTAAAGCTTTAACACTTGTATACTAGTATCAAAGGGCATTGGACAAAAGGTCAAAAATAGGCATTCAATTTGGTTTATAGGAAATCTGCAGTATTTTAATATGCCAAGTTCAGGAGAATAAAATGGTTTCCAAGATATTAGTAATAGAAGTTACCAAGAATCCATAAAATTCAAGTAAGTTTACAAATTCAAATAGTAATTTCTGACTTTCCACACGTTGTCTTGGTATAATTTTATGTCATTCTTAAAATAAAAGTTTTTTAATAAGTAATAATGAGGTTGATAATTACTATTTCGTTAAGCTAAATCTATAGATATTGTACAATAGTTTGCACATTCTGTTAAGTTTCCTTTTTGATATTGAAATGCAGATTGGTCTTTTGTGATTCAGTACATAATCCCCTCTTATTTAAAAAACTACAAAATTCATGTATTTCCTTTATTGTTTTCCTTTTGGCAGGTTTGAGTGGGACAAACTTCTGGAGAATGTGCATTGTTTGATCATAAGTGTGACAAAAACTGACAAGCAGGAAGCTTATGTACTCAGGCAAGTAAATACCTGTACACAAAGAATGGTCTTGATTTTAATGTATTAAAGTTTTACATAAATATTTATTTCCTACAAAAATATAAAGTAATGTGCAGTGTACAAGTAGTCCTCAACTTACAACCATTCATTTAGTGGCTGCTTGAAATTACAGTGGCACTGAGGAATACCAATTGCTCCGTTAGCCTTCCTGACTAACTGGTTAGGATGTGATTGATCCCATTATATTAACCAATACTTCCCTGTGGATGGGGAGTGTTCCCCTGCCTCAAGGAGGTAGTTATAAAAAATTATTGAGATCATATCATGGTATGCTATACACTTTTAAGCAAACTAATTTTTTTGGTTTATGGAGAAAGTGGCAGAAAAGTAGTAACATAGCAGTTTCTGACACATCTGGGTAATACTGTTCATACCCATTTTTTAAACAGCTTTTGGTAAGGATATACAAAGGCTAAAATGATTGCCTTAAAGGATAAGCCATGGTGTAAATGGATATAGGTTATTCGACTGGCGTAATATGGCCTGAGTACTTCACCGCAGATAGGGACTGCAGCCAAGAAATTAAAAGACGGTTGCTCCTGGGGAGGAAAGCCATGGCAAACCTAGACAGCACACTAAAAAGGAGAGACATCACCCTGTCAACAAAAGTGCATATAGTCTTCCCAGTTGCAATGTATGGCTGTGAAAGTTGGACCATAAGAAAGGCTGAGCGCCAAAGAATTGAAGCCTTTGAACTATGGTGCTGGAGAAGACTCGTGCAAGTCCTTTGGGCTGCAAGGCGATCAAACCAGTCAGTCCTAGAGGAGATCAACCCTGACTGCTCTTTAGAAGGCCAGATCCTGAAGTTGAAGCTCAAATACTTTGGCCCCCTAATGAGAAGGAAGGACTCACTGGAGAAGAGCCTAATGCTGGGAAAGGTTGAGGGCAAGAGAAGAAGGGGACGACAGAGAATGAGGTGGTTGGATGGAGTCACTGAAGCAGTAGGCGTGAGCTTAAATGGACTCCAGAAGATGGTAGAGGACAGGAAGGCCTGGAGGAACGTTGTCCATGGGGTCGCGATGGGTCGGACACGACTTCGCAGCTAACAACAACTTTACCTAGATTTCTGTGCATCTTCTAGTAACATTTAACACTGACTTTATCTCAACTTTCTGATTGTAACATATCTTGGGGACCTGCAGCCCTTATGCTCAGAAAATGTCAAAAAATGTGCTGGGGATCTACTAACCAATATACAGTATATGATTTTCATTTTGTCCCACAAAAACTGCATGGTAATTGGGGTTGGGGGGACTCAGAGATTTGAAGTTGAACTATTTGACTTTATCATCCATTTCTAAGGAACAGTACTGTTAAATCCTGAATGAATTCAGTAGTGATCTAGATGAGGAACAATACAATGAGCTTAAATATAAACAGTGTTGAATTATTGGATTCAATCCTCCAATTTTGAGGACTGAGGGTTCAACCTGTTCTGGGGAAGTTTAGTGACAGTTAAAGATCTGTGTTGGTTAGCAGTCTATTTTAAAGAATTTGCACTGAGCTTTAAAATTCTATATGGCTTAGGACTGGAGTACTTCAGAAACTGCTTTTTTTGTTGTTAGAAACTTGTCTGACAAGTAAGAGCTACAGGATACGCCCTTTTGAAACTATTCCGCTTTTGGAGGCTTACCTTTTTGGCAGAAAGAAAGGTCATTCTTTGCATAACTCCAAGGCTATAGTAAAATCTCATTTTTATAGACTCCCAAACAGTATAAATGTATTCCTTGTTGTACAATCACAATTTTTAAATATTCTTAGTCTTCATCATTGTTCTTGTTTTTGAAAATGAGATTGGGAATGAATTTTCAATATTAAATTGTAATAGAAAATGTCCCAAAAGTGCTTTTCAAAAGGCAACATGGACTTCCTTGGTTTTTTTCCCCTTGAAAACATTTTGCTTCTTATCCAAGGAGCTTCTTCAGTTCTCTTCAAGGAACTGAAGAAGCTTCTTGGATAAAAAGCAAAACATTTTCAAGGAAAAAACCAAAAAAGTCGAATTGCTTTTTGAAAAGCACTTTTGGGACAACCATGACTTGGATGATTGAAAATCTCCATAAACATTTGTAACAGAAAATGTTCCTCTGCATGTTATATGAAGTAGTCTTATCACATAAATAGAAACATTTCATTAGACACCATTGTAATATAGGTTAGAGTTCAGAAAAAAAGTACTTCCTTAACTGTTGATTATATTGCATGTGATGTGGTAGGTAGTTTTCACAAGGGAGTGGATTCTAAAAACACCCCATTTATAACTTGTGGACAAATACGTAATGTTCTTTTTTTTCAAACTGCATCTGCACAGACAAAAAAGATTTTCATTTCAACATTATTATAATAAGAGTTTTCTATGTCAAGGCTTTATTTAAAATATTAATATATCAAATTAATACTTATTTTTCAAATATTAAAAACAGTATTAAATGTTCATTTTAAAATTAAGGTTAAATATTAACATATCGTGTTACATATTAAATATTTTGAAAGAATACTAACATCACTGTAAGTGCAATATACCCACATCTCACTTTGATTTCTTTGAACTTGTGTTGTATTGTCTGAGTGTTTTAAATATTCATGCAGTTTGAAGTTTGTCAGCCATACCTATTTTTGTATCTTGTAGCATGTGATGAAAACAATCATTATGTATTATAGTAATGAAGTAAATTGGAAGTTTCTATAAACAATTGTATGAAAAAGAAGTGAATGATATCAGAACAGGGTAAAATGCAGCAAGAGGAGTTTATTGTTAAATATTGTTATTTAATTATCCACAGCACCTTGATCGATAATTGCTACTAGACTCATGCTGATGGTTAAGCAAGTTAAGAATATGATAGAATTACAGAACCTAAGGTGGAAATCAGTTTATTATTTGTTGTAATACTAGATACAATGTAATGAAAATCTTAGCAATGCAATATTTGTTATAGCACCTTCAGAAGATATTAGCTGTATATCATTATTATCACATCTTTACTGCAGAATAAGCCAAATTGTTAGCATAGTAAGTAACATTTTAGTGTAATTGTGTGACTTTTTCTTTAAAAAAGAATTCTAGCTTATTAGAGTTTTAAGACCTATGGGAAGTACCATCTTAGAGAAATAATTTCAAATTGAAAAACAAATTAAGGGTAGTAGTTTTCTCATATGTCACAATCTTTTTTCCTCTTTGTCTCTTTAAATTTTATTTTGGTTAACATGATGTAGTGCTTTGCCCACAATACCTGTTATTGCAGAAGTATCTTTCAAAATCAGCAATATCTGTATTCTTATATTTATTTTGTAATAACTTGCTTTGCCTCCAAAGAGTTCAAGATAGATTACACGGGGTTCTTCTTAATGTTATTGTCTTCTTAATGTTATCTCAATAACAGTATTATTAAATAGGTTCACTTGAATGAATTAATAGCCTAAGTTATCCAAAGAATTCCATGGTTAAATAAGGATTCAAACTTGGTTTAATACTCAAGTATTAATCACCATTCTGATTCTAATATTTACCTCAACTGTATTTTGAAATCTTTTAATGTATTATGACATATTTCTTTACCTCAGGATTACATACCTCTTACTTACCTTTCTAATCAGAGTTGCCCAATTGGGTATGGAAGGGTCAAAAGGGACAAATGATGAAAACAGTGTTGCTATAGCATAATGCAAATTTGATCTTTTTTATGTGATGCATGCATATCTAAAAGGGGGCAGTTTGTATCAGAACAGCACTGTGCTACTTTTGGTACTTTGATGAAAGCATCAAAGCCTGCAGGAACTTCTTACTGTAGAAAAAAAGGAATGTTTCATGTTACACCATTTATACAGAGAGTAGTTGTGCAAGAAATCTACTTGATTTAAAGCCCAGTATATGAGATGAACCTTTTCATACCTACAGAATTCTCAAAGGAACAGAGATCTGTATTGACTAAGCCAATATTTTTGTTGTCTCTAATTCCTAAGTGACTAAAGCTATTTGGAATTTCCAAAATCTATTCAGATACAAAATATATTAATTATATCATTGTGTTTTTCAGTGAGAGTAGCATGTTTGTCTCCAAGAGACGTTTCATTTTGAAGACATGTGGTACCACCCTCTTACTGCAGGCACTGGTTCCCCTATTAGAGCTTGCTAGAGAGTACTGTGGGTTCGACTCGATTCAGGTAAGAAAAGAAAAGAAAATGCTGAGACAACTTGAAAGTTGTTAACAGTTATATATTAAATAATTTATTGACTTATTTTTTGGTATATATTTACAAAATATATCAGTACTAAATGCTGAGCATTTAATAGTATTTTATTATTGTACAATATGTAAGATGTTTTTCAGGTTAATTCCCCTCAGATGATATTTCTGGGATTTTCATATCTCATTCACACTCAGTCTTTCTTGCACTACATATTATCTTGTCTCCGCTCTTGCGGTGCTCTGCCACTCATGAATGTCATCTTAAGGTTGCTGGAGATGCAGGTTTGTCAGTAGTCAAAAGTTTATGCAGAAATACACTTAAACACTTCAGTGAGGTTTCAGTGCTTCTGGGATCTTGGATCGGCAAGTGTCTCAACACAAAGCCCACAAAGGTTGCCACTTTTAGGATGACATACAGTACAAAATCACTGATCAGTAATTGCTAATAGTTTTATTGGTGACACATAACCAGTTTGCCCAATATTTTTTTGAAAGCTTTTAAACTTATTTTACCCCACCTCTGACTTACGGTATAAATACATATGCCTATTGACTTGAGTTGCGGGAGCAGGAAGAGAAAATAACATCTTTTTGAAAATGCTGAATAAAATGCCACACCTTTAAAACATAAGATACCAACTTCTAAGTGGGAGCACAGACTTAATCAGATAATCCATATTCATAGTAAAGATGAAATAAGCTATTGCCTCAAATAGGTTGGCTTTAAATGATGCCAGCTTAAGGTGGGGGATATTCAACAGATGCCATTGGAGGCTTCAACATGAGGCTTGTAAAATGGTCAGGAGGAGAAGGAAAGATCTAAGAGCACTCCCTTAATATAATTGGCATATATTTTACTAAAGTTCTTGATTCTCTTTTTCTATACTCTTGCTGAGACCACAAGTGCTTTAAGAAGACTGTATCCAACTGTACTCTTTACATATTTCCTGGCCAAAAAAATCCACTTAAAAATGCTAATAATATATATTCATTGACTGTTCTTAAATATAAATTCTGTTCTTCATTATACAAATATGTCATGAACCAATCATTTTGAAACTTTATAACAGGCATGTCAAACACAAGGCCCGGGGGCCAGATGCGGCCTCCGAAGTGGTTTCATGTGGCCTGCGAACCCATCCTGGAAACAGTGAGGGAATGGCCCCCGCTGCCTTGTCCCTGGCTCAGGCCGGCCAGGAGCCAATGTACAATTTCGTAGTGGCCATCTATGCTGAAACACATTCAGTCTTAGCTCCACAAGGCCGTCCGGAAACAGCGAGGGACCAGCCCCTGCCACATCGGCCCTACCCACTTGGCGTACGCTGGGGAGGTATCACCCTTTGTGAGGAATGAAGAAATGCACCATTGCCTGGAAGTGGGCAGCACATGGCCATGCCTACTTTGGGCAGGCTAGGGGCTGGGCAGCGTTGCGCTTCTCTTCAGATTCATGCCACCTGGCTCAGCCTCGGCACTGTGAGGAGAGCGCCCCATTGCCTGCCAAAACTGGGCAGGCTCCAGGGTGGATAGCATTGCATGGGTAACATTGTCTCTCGTGCTGCTCATGGCATCCCCTCCCCCAGAGCCCACCAAGGCAGATATGTGAAGTAGGTGAGGGCCATGTGCTGGCCACTTCCAGGCAATGGTGCATTTCTTCATTCCACACAAAGAATGACACTTTCCCAGCTGCGTTTCTTGTCTGTTTTTCTCCCTCATCTCAAATATTTTCCCACCACTCTTAGGAAAGAAGGAAGGAGAGGGAGCGTCTGAGGGAAGTCCTGCCTTAGTCCTTCCCTGCTGCCCTTTCACCATCCCCTTGCCCCCTCCTCCTGGCCTATCCTGGGGGGGGTCTCCCATCCTATTGCTAAGGAAGCTTTGGATACAAAGCCAGGTTTCCTCACATGGAGAGGGAATGGGCCTTCCTCTTGACTTTGCCCTCGTATCCATCATGAGCAACCTAGCTAAGGAGAGCAAGCACAGCAGCAGCAGCAGCCTTGAGGAGGGAAGTGCAGCTGGGCGCCCCTTGGGGAATTGGGGCTAGGCTTAGTGCCTTGGGTGCTTGAGGGCTGGGCTGGGCATTTGACCTCTGCACCACCATCCAGGGCCTCCCCCCCACATGGCCTGAGAGCAAAAATGAGGCTCCTCCAGTGGACCATGCCTTGGCACTTGCCCAGTCCCATCTCCTTCTGCCAGAGACCCTCAGATCTGTCCCACTCCTGCCCAAGCCCCCATAGGTACCCTTGACGCAAATGATGTAGAGCTGACCATACCCACCCAGTAGGCCACACGCACTCCAGCCACGCCCACCCAGTAGGCCACGCCCATCATGGCCACACCCACCCAGCCCCCTGAAGGCAACTGCAATGCTGATGCGGCCCTCAATGAAATTGAGTTTGACACTCCCTGCTTTATAATAACAAAATAGATTATCCTTATTTGAAGAAAGAAAATATAAAAGCTATTGCTATTTCAGAGTTGTTTACCATACAAGTATGCATAACCATCCTAGTCATCTACCTTCCTTGGTTTTAGGTAAATATAAACCACACTGTTGTGCCTAAGCAGAGCTTTTGTTTTTGTCTCTTTAGCTTCTTCATTTGCAATAACAAGAATATTGGGGATGGGGAGTATAAATGTGAGGTTTCAGGTAAACTGATAGCATAAGATCATTAAAAGATAAAAATAGTTTATAGTTGAAAAATCTTGTCCAGTTGAGAATAAATGTTATTCTAAAGATGCCACTTTTTAATATTTATATTCCATGTTGGTATCTTTTATGTAGCAAATTATATTGTTTATGAATTTCTAAGGGATTACTGCATTCATATATTGAAGCATAGATGCATGTCTATATGTATAAAGTTGCAAAACCTTGTACAGTAGATAATTTCTTTTTATATAAGGATGAAATTGAGGAAATCATACTTATTTTATTTCAATTCTTGGTTCCCTTCAGAGCTTCTTTTATTCACGTAAAAATTTCATGAAGCCTTCCCACCAAGAGTACCCACATAGGAATTTCCAGGAAGAAGTAGAGTTCCTTAATGAAATATTTCCAAGTAAGTAAATGTCTTAATATCTTCAATTTACAATATTGTAAATAAAATCTGGCTATTCAGAATGTTTATGCATAGGAGACTGTTCAAATAAGTCATGATTTCATAGCTAAACGGAAAGATATAACAAGTAAAAATAATAAAGCAGAAGATTGCTCAGTCAAGTACAGCATTTTATTTAACTTTTTCAAAACAATTATCCATGAAGATTTTTACACGTGCAACAGTGATGCAGTGTTGTTGCTATAACCAATCAGTTTATGATAGTAAGAATGAAAATGCCATTTGTAAGACCTTGGTTTTGGCATGATATATGTAATTGATTTATTTGCTAATATTTGTGGAGCATGCATTTTGTTGAAATGCTGTAGATTCTTGTACTTAGTAGTATAGAAAATGATGGTACAGGTAAAAAATAGAGGTGTGCATTATTTGGATCTGAAGTGGCAAAAGGTGCTTTGGATCCAACATGAGCACGCTGCGTATCTGTTGGTTTCTTAAAGAAGCTGGGTTTGCTTAACTATTAACTTGAGTGAAAAAGATAGTGACAGTGCATTGCCTTGTTAACTCAAAGACTGTTTGGTGTGGAAGAGTGAGCTCACCACCAAGATTGAGTAGGCATTTCTTTTCCCACCGGGGATTCCAGGTGCTATCTGAAAGGTGGGTTAAAACAGACCCATCCCTTCCTTAATTGGAGAATATTTCCTAAAACGAACCAAAAATGAGCATGGGCATGGGTGTGTCAAAAGGAGTCAAGCCCGGGAGACAGCAAGAGACTGGGGAAAAGAAACCACCAACCCAAAGTTAATTACCTAAGCAGCAGTGCCTAGACAGCAAAAGATAAAGCAATTATTGGAGCTGAAGAATCAGCTGAGAGTGGAGGGAGCTTGACCAGTGTGCAAATCCAAGCAAGTCTGCAAACCGAAGTAAGCCCACTGTGTGCGACAGTCCAAGTGCGAAGTTCCACAAACCAGCTCCAGAAACAGGGCTGGGGAGTGCTGGGAGTGCCTCCTACAGAAGAGTGAGGAGTTCACATGCAAATGGACTGGGATTGGCTACAAGAGCTAAAGACCTGGGGAGAAAGGAAAGGTTTAAAGAGCTAAGAAAGAGTTAAGATGGGAAAAAGCAGTGCACTAAATCATAGAGATTGAGCCACAAACATGGAAATTTTTAGACTGAGTAAGAGAAATAGTTATAAGTGTAACTAATAGGAAGGTAGTAGAATAAGGTAAAAAAAAATAGAAACAAGCAGGGCTTTTTTTCTCACAGAACGCTCAGAACTGCATTCCGGCACCTTTTTTTTTTTTTTTTGGAAAAAATAAATAAATCTCCCTCTATTGGCTTTAGGAGTAGGCAACCTTGTCTCTTTTTTATGACTCGTGGACTTCAACTCCCAGAAATCCTGAGCCAGCCACACTGAGGGGAAACAGAGAGGTTTCCAAGCTGAGCCATGCTGGCTCAGGAATTCTGGGAGTTGAAGTCCTTGAGTCATAAAAGAGCCAAGGTTGCCTACCCTGCACTAGAGGAGGACATTAAAAATATTTACAAGGTTACTTCTTTAGGAACTAAACTTTTAGAATCTAAAACAGCTAATTCAAAAAAGCCAACAGGAAAGAACCTCACATTTTTCATCTGCTTCTATCTTTTGGAAGGTAAAATTAAATAACAAAATAATCTTATTTCCTATGTTAACATCTCTGCAATGAAATCAATAAAGGTAACAGGAAACAAATGAGAAACATTTTTCTCAATGTAATATGTCTAATTTAGCTGATGCTAGAAAAAAATAGTATCTTTTGTACACTCCTGAAAACTATTTTGAATCTATAGCCATCTATTACAACTAAACCACTTCAAACAATTCTTAAGAATGAAATATTCTTAATTTGGACTTTATTTTTACTGTTTGGACTGTTGTGTGTTTTGGAAAAATAGATTATTTAGAATCTAGTTATGTTGCACTTCAGTTGTTAAATAATTAACCTAGTATATACATAACAATATATGATGTTTTCCATGGTGAGCTTAACATCAATAACAACATTAAAAAGGCTAAAATAATTTCTGGTGGTATTATCTGTACATTAAAATTTTGTTTAGTCACAATCTTTCACTTTTCACATTCTGGACAAGCAGTGGTCATGTATCCTAGCAAAAGCCGTTACATATGTGCATAAGCGTAGTCAGTAGCATATGCCTTTTTAAAAATATCAAACATGCAAAGAAACAAAAATAACTCCAAAATATCTGTATTACATCCAGAAATGCCAACTTTGCAACCAATATTTCTCATCCATAACTATGGCACCCTAAGGATACCTTCATACATGCAAATGCTTCTCTGGGATCAGTAACACAGCAGGGATTGCTTTTTCCTTCCAGTAACAGATTGCTGGGAAATACCAAACATGGCCTTGAGAATTCCAATGTTTGTTACAAATTTTTCTGGATGTGGTTGGAAAGAGGCTGTTTGGCGCCGGAGACCACTGCCACGAGGAACACAGCTCTGGGTCGGTGTTTGGAGCAGCTCCGGGTGGGGGCTCAGCATGGGCTGCGGCGTGGCAACTGCAGGGAGGGGAATCCCCACGGCATGTGGCTCCGAGTCGCAGGGGTGCAAAGGATGGGCAGCAACGCCGTAGCAAGACACCGGCATCGCTCCCAGTGACAGCACCTCTTGAGTTCTAGCACCTTTTTTTTTTTAGAAAAAAAAGCACTGGAAAAAAGTATGGAATTAGCATTAACTTTAAAAAATAGGATTTTTGTTCAATAAAACAAAAATTGTTTTAATGTTCAAAATATTGTCTGTGTTCTGTACCATATTAAGAAAAGCCCTAATGTGGCTTCTGTGTTTGGTCAAGGAAAGGTGTAAGTTCTTTAAGGAGCCATTGAGAAGTTGAGTAAGTATACCTACACCAGCCCCAAAGCTCATTTTCTGCTTTGGAAGAAAATTCTGTACGCCTGTAACAAGAAACTGCGACTTACTATAGCAACTACAGTAAATTACTCTGATACCAATAAGTATGGTATGGCTATTGTTTTGCTTTACAGAATACTTTTCTTTCTGCCTAGTGTTTTCTCCTGAGTGCGGGGTCCGCTCTTTTCTTTCTTTTGTTTAACCAATCAAGTTGCACTAGTTGCAAGAGGAAATAGCTGACCAGTTTGTCACCCATCCTGGCAAGATGGCTAAGAGAAAGTGACTCGTCCGAAGTTACCCAGCCGGCCTTCATGCCTAAGGCCTCCTTGTTTCTAGCCTGTGCCTTAACCACTATATACTGCAGTAGTAAATAATTAGGAAAAAATTATTGATAAAAAAGATGTAATAGTAAATATCTAAAGCCAAAAAACAATTGATTAAAAGCATTTATTGATACAGTGTCCCAAGACTTCTTTATGAGTTACTGGTTGTTATATAGATCTATATGTTCATATAGTCAGGTTTAATCCAAGAAATACAACATAAGGAAAAGAAGGTAGTTCTTTGTATAAGACCACTTTTCACTTTATGTATCTGCCACAGATGGAGCAGCATACTGCATGGGCCGTATGAATTCTGACTGCTGGTAAGGTTGCTTCTATCAGTGTAACATTTGGAGCAGTATAAATCTGTTATACCAGTTTAGAATATTTTTTTCTGAAATGCATTTTTTTAAAACAGGTACTTGTACACTCTGGATTTCCCAGAGAGTCGAGTAATCAATCAGCCAGATCAAACATTGGAAATTCTGATGAGCGAGCTTGATCCAGCAGTTATGGACCAGTTCTACATGAAAGATGGTGTTACTGCAAATGATGTCACTCATGTAAGTCTTAAATTATGGTAATTAAAATAGATTAGATTAATTCAGTGAATAATAGAACTTTTTGTCCTGAACAGCCATTCATTTTCAGGCGTTTCTAACAAGTCAGTTCTGAGTACAGGTTCAAGAAGAACTTGAGATGGATCCCTTTCTAATCTAATCTTTGTGTACCATATCTTTGTATACCATATACCACAAGTCATGAAAGGGCCAAGTTTGAAGACCCCTGGTTTACGCAATTCAAAATTAACAAAATACCTAAAGGGAAAACAGTGTAACAGAATATTAGCTGGAACAATGTTTTAATGTTTCATTAAATATTTAATAATGAAATACCTCTTATCAGAAAACAAAAAGTAACAATAAAACCAAGTAATGTTTTTAAAAAGGAGCAAAAAATGGTAAAACTGGGCAGTAAGAAAAAAATATATGGGCACACTATTCAGAAGGGGCTTCAACCACCTTAATAAAGAACCAGGTCTTCAGGACTCTGTAAAACAAGATGGGTCTTAGATGGGACCTCATCTCTTTGAAACAAGAAAAGTAATGATTTGGATGAACAATAACTGTGGTAGACATAACATGAATTTTCTGAAATAATATTCCTCAGTATGAATCTTCTTTATTTTATAGGTGAGTGGAATTCGTGACCTGATACCAGGTTCTGTCATTGATGCTACGATGTTCAATCCTTGTGGGTATTCAATGAATGGGATGAAAACAGATGTGAGTATGATATTTTTTTCTATATTCCATTGAGTATTTGCAGAAATAATGTAACTACATTAAAAATACTAATATAGGTTATCTATTTTGCTCCTCTCCAGGGAACTTACTGGACTATTCACATCACTCCAGAACCAGATTTCTCATATGTTAGTTTTGAAACAAACATAAGTCAGACATCCTACGATGACCTAATTAGGAAAGTCATAGACATTTTTAAGCCAGGAAAATTTGTGACAACTCTCTTCGTTAATCAGGTAAAACATCTCTTATTTTGGGAAGATGGGACGGATCTTTTAGATATATTTTTTAAAAACTCCTAAGTCACATAAGTGAATAATTGTGTTTAGTTTGGGACTAGAAATCGTAATCAGTTCCCATCCATACAGAAGTAAACAACTGAATCTGTAATAGTTAAGAAAGGAACTCCCAAGTCTTCCAATTGACTAGCATCTTTATCAGTTTACGGAAAGTAGTTGAATTTCATCATAACAGACTTACTTGGCATATGTTCCTATGGCCATAGCTACCTCATTTAATGCAATCCTTATAAACTTATAGGGGGTAAATGTTATACGACCTCTAGAAATTCAAAGATGTAAACTTTGAGGCATATGTATTTTCAATTATTGTACATATCCTTAAGATAGATGGTTTATGGAAGTAGAACTGTTCTGTGGCAGAATACCTAAGACTTTTTCCACCATAACCAGTTTCTCAGAAATCAACAATAACTGCATAATCATTGTATTCTGAGGTAGTAGTTGCTAATTTTAAAATTATTGAATGTAATTTTCTGATTTTTGAATCATTCTTGTAAAACCATAACTTGCTGATCACTTTGCAACTGATTTGTGAAAGAGATCATGTCAGTTCTACATATCCAGAAGTTTGCTGCATACAGTATACATTTAATAAGTAGTCAAGCGCACATATTCTTATATTCTACTTGTTTATTAATCTGGTTGATCTGACTTTCTTGTACATATTTTCTAATAGATATGTTCTTTGGTTTGGAGAAGCCAAATTCTTAAGAATTCTTACTGAGTTCTTAATAGAGTTAATCCCTCAGATAAAGTTTTTTTGTACTGCTTTTCCTGGTTTCTATAATTCCTGAGTGCAATTGTTAAATCTGTTAATTTCATTTTAAATTTATCCTTTTCATTTTTCACCATTGTGGAACTAACATATCCTTTCAAATTGGTTTTATTTGCTACTCCTATTTTTTTTCTTCTACATAATCTTATCACTCTCAAAATTACTGTGAAACATTTCTTAACTTATTCCCACACATTCATTCTCTTGTTCTTTCAAATAATTATACCTACCAACTGTGGTTCTCGTCACCCAGCTCAGACAATTCTTATATAGGACAGGGCATCGTAATATTCCAAAGCTGATTTTATGTTTGATTAGTTTTCTCCAAGATTTTAGTATCTTTCTTTTCTTTTAGAGCTCAAAATGTCGCACCGTGTTTTCTTCAGCCCAGAAGATTGAAGGTTTTAAGCGTCTTGATCGCCAGATTGCCCAGTTTAATGACTACAACTTCGTTTTTACCAGTTTTGCCAAGAATAAGCAGCAAAGTTGATTAAGAGGAATGAAGAAGAAAAAGCGCAAAAAAATACCCATTAGAGGTGGTGGTGGTGGTTGCTTTCTAGTAAATGATACAAGGGGCCATATTTTTCATATCCACCTCGTAGTTGCAGAAAGCCCTAGATGTAATCATAGTATAATTTTCAATTGTATGCATTATTATAACAGAGTTTTAGATATATTGCATGAACACTCTCTTCTGTGTTTAGATATTCTATTTCACTTTTGCTGTGAAACTGAAGCGCATGTAGAAACATTTTACTGTATGAGACTCTACAGCATTTATAAAAACATCTCAAATAGATTTACATGCAACATAGTTTTTCTCCAAGTATCCCCAAAAATTCCCCACAGACAAGGATTTCGTCCTCATTAGAATTTCCCCTAGACTTACTTAACTAAAAGTGTTAGTTGCCTATTTTTTTCACTTGTATGCTGTAACAAATTTTAAAACAATTATTGAATGTGTGGTTTCTAATTGGCACATTTTTGCAACAACTGAATGACAGATTAAAACTCACAGTTTAAGATATTGAAACTGATAGAACAAAACTGGATACACTTAGTGGGATATTTTCATTTTAAAAATATTGAATAATTTTTATCACATTGGATCTGCATACAATTCTACAATGAATTGAAGTGGCAATTTGCTGTGGTTAACACTTTACCTTTTCACCTATGGGTAAAAATGTATTTGTTTATTTGGCAAGTTACTTTGATAATTGTTTAATTTTTGGCAAACCCATTCTTGCTCCATGTCCTTTGTTTAAAGGCAACCTATAGCAATTGGTGGCAGTCATTGGACATCTGTTTTAAGTATATAAACAACATTTTGATAGTTAAGGACACAATTCACCCCAGGCTTTTCACAGAGTTCAGATGCAGTTTTGTCATCTAGGAACCTAACTGGTTAGGAACTTGGTGCGCTTTATGGTAATTTAGCAGAGCGATTGGATAGAAAACGGTGAAATGTGATTTACTGCACAAAATAGCTGCCGTTTCTTACTGTGAAATATGCTGGCTCAAATGTTAACTTTATATTCAAACATGGACCCTTCCAGTCTGTAATGTCCTGTGACAACAATGCATGTGATGTTTAAGCTAAATTTAGCAATATTGTGACTTCATCTGTGTTTCTTCCGAATTAATATACAGTTCTTTTTTACATGGTGTAGAAGGCATTGGATGATTTCGCTGCAGTAAGAAAATATGGGAGCCTAAATACAGTCATGTAAAACACTTATATGTAATACATTAGTAACAAAATAGACATGGATATTGCTTCATGGATATTAAATGCAAATTCCTGAGAGAGCATGTTCAGTCACCTCAAATGCTGTGGGATTTCAGCTGTTGAGACCAGCAAGTCTTATAGATGTGTCATTCTAATCCTTGGCTATGTTTTTGATTACGAGTGTTTTGTTCTTTTTGTATTTATAAAGGAAACATTTTTAGTGTTTCTATGTTATTAAACCTGCTTGCTTGGAAATCAAGCAATTGGAACATTTTTTCCTACCAAAATCAATAAATGTTGTTTCTCTGTAGCACCTAGCAGTTTATGGTGCTTTTGCTTTTTAAGGGCCAATTTTTCAAATGTTTTTTATAATAAAGTACTCTGAGTCATTAACACTCTTTGACTTGAGATCTGTTTAGCTGCAGATTCTTTGAAGTAATGCTGGAAATGCAGAACTTATAAGCCTTGGATAGAAATAAAGCAGTTCAATGGATCTTCATGAATAGTAGGCTGAACAAAATGGGAGGGGGATATGTTTGGTGTTTAAAATTATCTCTGGTGTTAGACATGGAACATTAAAATGTACAAAAATATATCTGTACCAGAAATCATAATGCTTCAATAAAAGTTTGCTTTCTAAGCTGTTGCAAATAGTAAAAATGCTACTACCCTGACTTAGATAATTCTGCTTTGTGTTTTTAACAGTGAAGCCTTGATATGAATTAACTGATGTTACCTGTATTTCCTCAATAGTCCCTATGTGCTACTGAATGATTCAAGAAGATTAAATCTACTGGAAATGCTATTCTTGTTAATCAAACTAGAACTCTGTTTCTATTCAATGAAAAAGCATGATAAGAATGAAAACATATTAAAAATCTTTAAAAGTTTCTCAAATTGTAATACTGTATAATCAATGTTAGAACGTTGTAAAGCTTCATAAGATTTTTACTACCCACTTTAATTTTAAAGACTGGTTTGTTGTTCAGAGATAATAATTTCTGAAATCTTCAAAACTAAATTTACAGATACTGTATGTTGGAGGGGGTAAGGAGCAAAGCTCTATGTGTTCTGCTTATTTTTTGCTTACTATAACATGTTAACTTGGATTGGTCTATAGTCAACTATGTAACTCTTGACTGCCCTCATGTATGAATTTTTATTTTACAAACCTTACAGGCTATTCCAATACATTTGCTAATATGTTACCCTCATCATGGCTTCTACTGTATATTAATGCTCAGGTTTGCAATTGGCCCCTAGAATATAAGTACAAACTTCAGAATCCATAAATTTTAATGTAATTGGACTCCATCAGAAGTCAGTAATTAAACAAGGATTTCAAGGTAGGGGTGGGGTTTGGTGTTTTTTTAAAGGAAAGAGCAGAGCAAAACGGAACATCAAGTAGAAAATAAAACTCAATGAGACCGACCAAGGTTGGTGAAGGTGTACCCCAAATAAATTCATCGTTGACCCACCACCACCCATTTCAAGGCACATGTTCCTACCCATTCATCAGCTCTGAGGCATACCAGATGGGGAGACAGTTATGAAATTTATATGGGTGGCAAAAGAATGACTAAATGTGATTTAAAAATACTGTACAGTAGTATTGCAAAAAGCATTGCTTTATTAAAGATAGTATACATTGGTAGGTCATTTTTAAATCTTGCCACAGGTTTATAATGGAACCATATATAATTGACAGAGTTCTGATTATTTACCCTGTGAAGTAAATTGCTTGGATAACAAAAATGTGTAAATATTACCTATGACTTCCTCTGACAGCGCTCTGCTATATTGATTTAAAATGTAAAAATACTTTGATTATTCAATATTGCTTCTCCATCTGAGGAAATTTCAGGGGTTGAATTTTTGCTTTTTAACTTTAATCATTGATTAAAGTGAATTTCTGCCTTTAAACTCTAATCATCAAGCTTGCACAATCTGAAGCAGCTAACATTCTCACAAGTTTGTCCATGGCTTCATTAGCTCCATTTTCTAGTCCAGACATGTTTAACTGAGATAAAATGTGATTGGGTAAACTTTAGTTCAATATTTCATATGAGCTTAATTCAAAATAATCACCAGATTGGAACAAACTAGATCAAAATGTTCATTACAGTAATCCTTGGCATAGGACTGTAATGGAACCTGCCCATTATAGTCATATAGCATGATGGTTTTTAAAGTGGCCATGTGATTTTTAATTTTTGTGCAAAGCAAATATGGTACTTGTAAAACAGTTAAGTGAATCCATTGTAGTGATTTTGCTGAGAAAATCACATGATCACAGGATGTTATAAGTGGCCATAAATGTGGCCATGTTGCTAAGTGCCTCTTGAAGTGTGGTCGTGAGTGCACGAGTAGTGGTGAACTGACCATCAAAACTTCAGAACCAGAGTGTATGCCCCGTTTTCCAGATAGGTTGTAACGTTGAATGGTCACTAAGTGACCAGCTATAAGTCAAGGACTATCTATATATTGTTCACTATGTTGTGGCAAGTCAGAACATACAATGACTGATGTACCGGTATCTACAAATTACCAAAGAGAATGTTTTTAAAAAGATGACAAATTGGAAATGCTTCTACAGTATCAAGATTAGCCCATAGGTAAAAAGGTAAAGGTTCCCCCGTACATGCGTGCTAATTGTTTTCAACTCTAGAGGCTGGTGCTCATCTCCGTTTCAAAGCCGAAGAGCCAGCGCTTGTCCGAGGACGTCTCCGTGTTCATGTGGCCGGCATGACTAGACACCAAAGGCACACGGAACACTGTTACCTTCCCACCGTAGTGGTCCCTATTTTTCTACTTGCATTTTTTTACGTGCATTCGAACTGCTAGGTTGGCAGAAGCTGGGACAAGTAACAGGCGCTCACTCTTTTACGCGGCACTTGGGATTAAAACTGCCGACCATCTGATCAACAAGCTCAGCATCCTAACCCGCTGAGCCACCACATCCCTCCTTTAGATAGGATAAGGCAGACCAAATAAAAGCATATATGATAAATTGGATGCAAAACTTCAAAGACCCAATAAAACGAGGTATTGTGGAACAAATCAAGTTTACAAACTGCTTTCAGAAAGAACTGATATAAAATATTTTACAGATGATATTCAACCCTGTCAATAATTGCTAAAATAGACAACTGATAGTAATAAATGCTGGAACTATTGTGCGACAGAAGGAACACCCAAAAGTATTGAAAATTGAAAAAGTGTACACAGCATAGTACAGAGAATCTTAAGGAACAAATTGGAAATGAAATCATTTTTTTCCTGAGTAGGTATAAGTTGAGAACATAAACTTTTATTTCTTTTTCAAGTCTGTTTCCACCAATTTTTCATTACTGGCACATAATTTTTACAGATGTTCCAATGTATCATTTTGGTGACATGCAGCCTTCTATCCAGAGTAAAATGAGGACCCAGATTGTTGAGGGAAATATGCTGGTTGTAAACCACTTAGTGCTATAAAGCACTATGAAGTAGCATGTTAAATCTAAGTACTATTGCTGTTCATAATCAGTTTGTGTGGTCTTCTTGCACAAGCTGAGTATATGACATGCAGTTTCTTCTGCAGTTTGAATTGTTTGGCAATTTTTTCTAATTCTGGCCTTGGCTGCATTGGTTGAAATAGTTAGGTTTTGCACAACCAAAATCAACCTTCCAGTTTTTCTTTTTAATGTTCCAATTGTAAGCTATTGCTAGCTTTTATCTTTATCCACTTTCCCCTTGATCTTTTGAAAAAATTACCATGTAATGGCTTTCCTTCCCTGCATTCTGTTCTTGTTTCTATTACACTATTTTTATGTTTTGTTTCCTGCACATTGAGTAAATTTCAGTTTTTAATTTGCATCAGTGCTTGTTCTTGGCTTTTACATGGAATCAGCAATGCATGCATTTTTTTTTCTTTTAACAGTTTGTTTGACCTAAAGTAAACCTCTGCCTCTATTTCTTCAGGTCAGGTATAATCCATGTCACAGTGGAGATGTTGTTGTTAGTTGGGAAGTCGTGTCCGACCCATCGCGACCCTATGGACAATGTTCCTCCAGGCCTTCCTGTCCTCTACCATCTTCTGGAGTCCATTTAAGAGATGTAATACATGGTTAATAGTCATTAGCTGTTTCTGTCTGAATTGTCCAGCTATGTTTGTTTCCAGTTAATAATTCCAGCAATGAATTGTATCACAAGTATGGTCCAGGCCTTGATGGTGTTTCTACCATTTTATTTTATTTTTTAAAATATTAAAATTTAAAAAATTATGAAGACAACCACTATGCTGTAGAAACGTCAGCTACACAACTGCAGTAGTATTTCTCATCCCTAGTGATGCTAATGAGCAGAGATGTTCCCCACCCTAATAGTTCACAGTAAATTTCTTACAACAAATAAAGTAGATGAAACCGATTTATAAAGAGGTTTTGCAGAAGTAAAATCATAGGATGTGGGAACAACAAAGTATCAATCACAGGACAAGGTTATCTTTTTTCAAACACTCAACCACCCTTCTCTAAAAATTAAAAACTGGGAGGCTGCTTCTGATTGATGAATTAAGTGCCACAAAATTATCGTCGACTCTTAATGACTGTCTAAATTGATGTTCTCCATCATCTGTCCTTAACCTGTCCAATCTGTATTCATTACAACTGTAACTGAGTCCATCCACTTTGCTGCTTGGTCGGGTTTTTTTTCTTCTTCCCGCCACCTTTCCCAACAAACATCCGTCTTCTGCAGAGAGTTGATTCTTACCTGATACTAGGACAATTTAAGCCTAATTCATTTATATTTCGAGAGAAAATTCTGGGCTGAGAGACGCTACTATCGAATCGTAAAGGAGGAAAAAGCAACGTTTGCAAGGCGAACTAGAGGGCTTCGGGCTACTTATTCAGCGCACCAGGCGCTTCTCCCCGGTTGAACGGATCCGCCGTTTCCTCAATCAGACGAAGTCGTGAGGAAGCCGCGGTAAAAGGAGGGCGCTGAGCTCGAAGTTCGCGCCAACCCACAAACGCCAAATTCCCCCTCCGCCCGCCTGGCGGCGCTCCTGCCGCGGGAGACGCGAGATGTTTCGGCTGAGATGGCGGCGGGACCGTCACGTGAAGCTGGCGGAGGCCCTGGTAGCATGGAGGCGGCGGGTGGGGCGCAGCAAGCCGAAGAGGTCGAGGTGGGTTTAGGGGGGGGGGGGGAACCCAGCGGGATGCGATGGCGTGCATTGCAAGGCGCCTCTGAGCGGCGTCCAAACGACCGTCGGGGAAGGGGGACCCTTCTCTCCTTCGGGATTGCCGAGTCTTGGGAAGGTATCGCGGGGGATTTCGCTGCCTGCGGATTGCCTTGCAGCCGACGAACCAATGCAGGAGACTATTTGTAGCTCAGTGTTGAAATGAGGGGGTCCTTGGTGCCCGCTGAGCTTGATTATTTTCCTGCAGACGTTTCGTTACCCAAACTAGGTAACATCATCGATGCTAGGATGTTACCTAGTTTGGGTAATATAAAGTCTGCAAAGAAGCAGGAGAAGCACCAAGGACCCTTCGCTTTTCAATGTGTTATGCTGCATTAATGCCACACAACACTTGCAGCAAATAAGAGCGCTCGCAAGTCGACTTATAGGCTGGCTGGCTGGCTTTTACGAAAGGAAGAATTGAAAGAAAGAAAGAAAGAAAGAAAGGATCTTCAGCCTATTCCTAAGGTGAATCCCCACCTCAGTCTAAGTCCCACTTCATCCGTCAGGAGGCGCCGAGGTTCATAAGGAGCACTGCTGCGCATCGTCCTTATTTTGAGCCGTCTCGGGCAGTTGAAATACTCCAGCTTTTCCCAATTTGCAGTCCTCCAGATGTTTTAGAGGTTGGTTCCCATATAAGCCTTAACCAGCACTGCTGGCTGGGCCTTGGTCCGTGTTTAGAGAACAGCGGTTGATTTAACTCTCTAGAAGAGGAATCCTATTCTATAGCTTGGCAGGAATCTGGATCTCTTGAGATCTAGCCCTTTTCCCTTTGGAAAAAAAAGGGGGGACACCTTACTTAGTATATAAATATTTAATTTGTATTTCATTTCATTTACTTGGTAACTTAACGTATTTACTACCCTTGTTAGAAAGAAATAACAATACCAAATGTGGAGAATTGCCTTTCCAAATTGCACATATGTAATTTTTTTAATGGTGTGATGTAGAATGACAGAACAGATTTCTGTTCTATATTCCAATTAATTTATGTAAGTTTGTCCTGTGTGTGTTAACTGTTAAGAGTAGTGAAGCACTATAGAGGCAATATAAAAAAATCAACTTTTTTGAGGGGGAAGTTTGAAATACCATGGTTACTTATTCTTCTGCTAGATTTAATCCCCACTAAAGGCAGTTTATATGGTGGCATGCATAAAATTCTACCTTATGTTTTTTCCTACAACAACCCTGTGGAATAGATCTGGCAGAGAGAGAGAGAGTGACTACTTACAGTGACCAAGAAGAAAACAGACCCTGGATCTCTTTGGTGCTAATTCCTATACCATATTAGCTCATTTGGTTCTTTAGTGACAAGGATAAACCAATATCAGAGGAAGATATAAATAACTTCCACAGTGTTTTACATTTGGATGAAATGATAGAGAAAGCATTGGATAGCTGCTTTTTCATAGTGTCACAGTCATACCTAAACATCCATATTGCAACATAAGAAATGATGATTGGGGTATATTGTGTGTTGTTCAACAAATGTCTATGACGGGTTCCCAACCAGGGGTGCTTGCTTGCACCCCTGGTGGTGTGAGAAGATATTCCAGGGGGTACGAAAACTTGGGTTTTCAAAATTATAGTATGTATGCATAATTTGTTGCCATTATTTCGAACTTTTGTAAGGGGTGCGAGAATATATCAGAAGCGTTCTAGAGGTGCAGGGTATAGAAAAAGTTGGGAGCTGCTGGTCTATGAAAACAATGTATATTTGCAAATGGGTATTTATTTATTTATTTATTTATTTATTTATTTATTTATTTATTTATTTATTTTTTAAATTTATATACCGCCCTATTCCCGTAGGACTCAGGGCGGTTTACAGGGAAAATTAAAATACATAGCATACAAAATTAAAATCAGTTAAAACTATTAATTAAATTACAGTCCCTGAAGTTAAACTAAAACCCAATTAAATTAAATTAAATTAAAACCCCTCAGTCTGGGCCAAACAACTCGAAGAACCAGGTTTTCAAGTCCCAGCGAAATGAGCGAAGGTCGGGGGCAGTCCTGAGTTCCGTGGGAAGTTGGTTCCATAGGGCCGGCGCACCCACAGAGAACGCCCTTCCCCTGGGAATAACCCGCCGGCATTCCTTAACTGGGGGTACCCTGAGAAGGCCCTCCCTGTGGGAGTGCACAGGACGATGGGAAGTTGATGTCGGCAGCAGGTGTTCACTTAGATAATCTGGACCCAAGCCATTTAGGGCTTTATAGGTCATTACCAGCACCTTGAATCTCACCCGGAGGGCAACCGGAAGCCAATGCAGCTCACGGAGAAGAGGTATTACACGGGAGTATCGGGAAACTCCCATAACAACTCACGCGGCTGCATTCTGCACCAGTTGAAGCCTCCGAGTGGTCCTCAAGGGCAGCCCCATGTAGAGAGCGTTGCAGTAGTCTAGCCGGGAGGTCACGAGCGCATGGGTGACTGTGCGTAGGGCATCTCGGTCCAGATAGGGCCGCAACTGGCGCACCAGGCAAAGCTGGGCAAAAGTCCCCCTGGTCACGGCTCCTATATGGTCTTCAAAATTGAGCCGTGAATCCAGGAGGACGCCCAAGTTGCGAACCCTATCAACGGGGGGTAACACCTCACCCCCCATCATTAATGATGGAACGGCCTGGCTAACCCAAGATGCCGGTATGCACAGCCACTCAGTCTTGGCAGGATTGAGACGAAGCCTGTTTCTCCTGGGGAGAAACTTGAGACTTGAGCTGTTAAATACACTATTTAAAATGTTTTGTAATTTTCTCCCTAGGAACAATTAGTTGTGGTAGAATTGTCCGGAATAATTGATTCAGAATTTCTGGAAAAATGTGATAATAAATGCAAGATTTTGGTGAGTGTTTTTAACATAGTACAGATTAATGTAGCTTTTTATTAAAAAGTACAGTTGTGATTGTATTCAAAATCTTTTGAAATGGCAGTAGTTTAATTTGTTTCTGCTTAACAGAGGGCACAAACGGCATCTTTTACTCAGCCTTTTTTGCTTCTTACAACAAATATTTATTACAATAGACCACATTCTTCCATTCATTACAACAGACTACACAAATTCACATTCTTATTCTAGATTTATCCACTGTTATAAACAACTTATAGTTATTCATGCCATTTTCCTTATCAAACAGAGCTATCTTAGATACATTGATTTCCAGATCCATATTCCCTACTACAAATTATCTAATATGTGCTGCAAAACATTTTGACTGTTAGCCAACGAATCAGAATCATTTGTATACAAAAGTATATATACAGTATGTTCATCAACCAACATACATCTTATACATTTGCACAATCAAGGGGACATCATGTATCTTGGCCCTGCTCTCTGTTTTATGATTTACTAAGTATTCTCATGGATGCTTTGCTTCCTTCATGTGCCATTGTTGTTGCATTTAGCAACCAGCCTGCTAAAGCATTCCATAATTGAAACCTGTTTATCATTGTTTTTCTATATTAAAACACAGCAATTTTTCTGCTATTTGTAGATTTCTTGGTGTCTTAGGGAAGAACAAAATGCTTTGCTCTGTTTACTTCCTGTTTGCCAAACTCAAATTTAGCTTATTGTCATCTCTTGTACTCTTTCCATCTGAATTTGGCAGAATTCTCCCCAAGTTAAAACCAATTAGGTGTGGTAAATATTTATTAGTAATACCGGTACTAAAGACACAACCAACAGCCCATTTTATCCAAGCTTGCTCATTCTAGAAAGCATATTCAGGGCACTGATACTGATACTCATGATACCTGGGTATTCCTGCTCATTACAAATGGCAGTGATAAATGTCTGTCCATGCACAAAACATTTTGTAATGACATGTCAATTTTATCAAGTTTAGAAATATCACGCAGCTTAGACCATGCTTTGAATCCACTGACTTCCTTTCTCCTAAACGTGCTTCTGTCTTTATGTTTTTAGGGAATTGACACAGAGAGACCTATTTTGCAAATAGACAGATATGTCTTTGCTGGAGAATATGAAGGTAAGAAAAGTAACGAGTAGCCTATTTTATAAGCTGTGATGTAAAGTAACATGTACCATAAGAACCACCTTATTTTCTTGTTGTTATTATTTTCTATAGAAACAGAGGGAACCTTCCTCATCTAGTCAATAAATGGATCGAAAAATGTACTTATAATCTCAAATCAGTAATTGCTTTGATTATGTAAAAAATCCTGATTGGGTGACCAAATTTAAAGTTAAATCAAGGAAAAGCATGCAGTTCTGTGGATACGTGCTCCACATAGGAGAATATTTGAGCCCAGATTGGGGCACTACTTATTGGGGCAACAATTAGAAGATATATAAGCCTATCTGAAAATCAAATGTTTCTGTTCAGACTTGGAAGTAGAATCTGTCTCATATGTGCTATTAAAATGTCCATAGTATACTGTTTCCTCTTGTTAATAGTCCACACTACCATTATGACCAAGGAGGCTGTTATCGTTCTCTTGAGTGACTATTCTTCAGAAACCTCTAAGAAGGTTGCAAGATTCTTATCAATAGTTATAGCTTTTAGAAATAGTCAAGATTGTTCCCCAGTGCTATTAACTGTTAGTGCTAAATGTTTTAGGATTCTGTTTATTTACTTATGTACTTATTCATTTATTTGTATCCTGCTTTTATTACTTTTACAAATAATTCAAGGCAGCAAACATATCCAGCACACTTCCCAGTCCTGTTTTCTCTACAATAACAACCTTGTGAGGTGAGGTGAGCTAAGACAGAGTGACTGTCCCAAAGTGATCCAACTGGCTTTCATGGCTAAGGCAGGACTTTTATGGTCTTCCCACTTGGACTTCAACTTCCATAATTCCTGAGTCTGGGAGTTGAAGTCCATGAGTCATAAAAGAGCCGAGGTTGCCTACCCCTGCACTAGACCAAGCTGGCTGTCGGAATTATTATTATTTTGCAGTTTTTATTTTTTTTTTACAAATGCTGTATGATATACTTCCCTTTTTACGACCCTATTGTTACTATTTGAAACTGGATGGAGCTGAGCATTTACTGGCTGGTGCCAAGTGGAGTTCGCAGCAGATATTTGAACTCAGCCTTCTGAGTGGGAGATTAGCACCTTCATCATTATACAAGCACACCACTTGAATACTGTACTATATACAAATCTTTTATTGTGTTTGATCTTGGATTGTAAATAAAATTTGAATTTATGCATTCAATCTTCTAATTCTTTTATAGAATTGAGTAAATATTTCTCTTTAAAATAAGTTTATATTTTCTCTCAGCAATTTGTTTACTCTCATCCGCAGATACTCTTGGAACATGTGTAGTGTTTGAGGAAAACCATGAACATGGTAAGCAGTATTTTGTATATTAGTTTTTCAGAATCTCAAAAAAATTTAAAAAACAAATGACATTCTGCTTTTTTTCCTGACAGTAGATGTGGAAGGCAACCAAAAATTGCAACTAAAATATAAATGCCACACAATGAAGAAACTAAACATGACGAGGACACTTCTGATTGAGAAAAAGGAAGGGGAAGAGAACATAGGTGATTTTCAAGTTCTAGAAATTCATCCTCTTTTTCTAAAACTTTATTTTTTGTTTCCTCAGTCTAAAAAACACTAGGTATATCCACCAGATCCCTTAATATTATATATTTCTTTTTGCTCTTTTCTACTCTAATTGGGTTCACAGATAGTTTAAATGGGGTTTATTGAATAAATATCATATTGCAGAATACATTGTTATAAACTATAGCAACATAACAATATTGCTTGTGTAACATCGTAAGACAAAGTTAAATTATTATGTGGGAAAACAGTCGCAGACTGCTTTACATTGCTGTTTTTCTGGCTTGTAAATACATGCTTTCTTTGCACCACTTCGACATCAGATTACTTTAATTGAGCTTTTATAAAATTGTAGCTCAGCAACTCTTTCTGTTATCCTAATGAGATCTTAACCAGTTGTTCATAATATTCTGAACTGTAAGTATTTATAAATTAGTTACTAAAATGTTCAGGATTGTTTATGTTCCCACCTCTTTAACTGATAGAATCAATTTGAGAAAATACAGAGTTAGTGTATGTTCTGTTTAATGTCAGAATAATAATCTTGCCAGTCTGGGAAGGGCAAGAGTCCCATCTACCTTCATTTATTCATTTTAACATTGCTTGTCGGATTTATTGCAGATTTACCCAAATCTGCTATTACTGGAATTCAAATCACCGTTGCCCATCATAAGAGGGACTTGGCATTGAAGATGAATGAGAGACAAATATTTCCATTTAATGTTTTTCAGTTGGATTTAGAATCCCTAAATTTGGAAGTGGTTTTTTCCCCTCAAGTTTTGTTGTAGTAGCTCATGCAATATTTATTTTTGTAATGCAGTATTATCTCAACATGAATCTTTTTAATCACAAGCAGCAGCCAAGTAATCTTTGATTTTTGCTATGTGGCATTTTCAATATACCATGTGGTATCATTTCTGGGAAACCAGAAAAGAGGTGATAAGAGAGGAGAGCAAGATATGAGTAAGGGATGAAACTGAATCTTCAATAAAATAGCATTTGTTTATTTATTTTCTTCTTACTCCTTCCTATCTCTTTTCCCTCTTTTTAATTTGGCAGGAGGCAGCATAGAATGGCTAGATCTTAGGGACAACGACTTCTCATACAGCAGACCAAACATGATTTGCAATTTCTTGCATGAAAAAGATGACGAAACAGCTGAATCCCAGGATAAGCTGGCAGAAGAGTCTGAGGAAGAAGCCAGTGACAAAGGAACCGTAGATTGGAATTTGGAACCTGGGATTCCACTTGACATTGCAAAGGATGATGCTGAACCCATTTTGGATACTCCAGATCCCATCATAGAGAATCCTTCCATAGAGAACAGTCAGAACATAGTTTCAGAAGAGCCTCTACATTGATATAAGCTGTTTGATTGAGCAGCAATCACTGTGTAGGATAAATTGACTGATATCTGATTTGTACATATTATCATTAGAAAGACTCTGAATTCATTTGCAAATTATTCTGTGAAAGTTGTGTTAGGATCACATTTCTTTTGTGATATTGATCTAATACATTTCCCAAGTTCTCTGTATCTCTATCAAAGGAAGTGGAAAGTGAAGAGGCTTCTGTTGAACTTGAAAGTCCTTATTTTGATTACAGATTCCTTTCTCTTGCCTTCTCCAAGTTACTACTTTTGCATACTATCTTGTCTAGTGAAGAATTTGGAGAACTCAAGTTTGTTTCCTATTTTGTGATTTTGATACAATAAAAGATGCAACTGTAATAAGGACTTGGCTTTTTCCTTTTGACCAATATAGCTGCCTTTGCTTTTTATAACGTAAAATCATTTAGCATAATTTACAAACTAAAAAAAAATCTTATGTATTTTCAAGCAGTAACCTTGCACGTGCAGAAACAGAAGCACAATGAACAGTTAACCCCTTCTTGAAACTCAAGTGGAACACCATGAATTAGGACATTGCCCATATCAAATGTGAACTAAAAGCAGGAGATAACGCAGTACAAAGCATGAATTCCTTGGCTCTAATCCAGGGATCTTCAAACTTGGCCCTTTTATGACATGTGGACTTCAACTCCCAGAATTCCTCAGCCAGCGTGCCTGGCTGAGGAATTCTGGGAGTTGAAGTCCACAAGTCATAAAAGGGCCAAGTTTGAAGACCTCTGCTCTAATCTGTTGCGTCTAACGTAAGATTCGAATTGTGCATGCAGTGTACTGAAGTACGGTAACACCTTCAAGAACCACCGCTTCTTAGGGTTCTTCATTTTCTATCTCTATGTTCAAACCACGGCGGATATGATGTCACAACGTGGTTTTATAACTTTCCGGTGTCTGTGTCTGCTCCACGTGGGTGCATTTAACTGTCCTCTACCACCGCGAAGATGGAGGCTTTAGACCGTGTGGTGTAAGTACCGGGTTTTCAGCACTTTTTTCCTTTTGGGGTTATTAAATGAAAGCATTTCTGGGCTCGTAGTGGGGGGGGGGGTGGTGAAAGTATTTTTAAAGTGATATGCGCAGCCTTTTTTTATCAAGTAGGTGCGAAAAAAGAAAGAACCGGTTTTAGGCTTGCGGTTATTATGGCAGGAGATTTCACGGGGCATCCCGACCTCACGCCGCTTATCTTCAGTTGGTAGAAATCTGCTTGTGGCATGGCTGAATATATCAATCTAAATCAGGGGTCTTCAAACTTGGCCCTTTTATGACTTGTGGACTTCAACTCCCAGAATTCCTCAGCCAGCCCTGGCTGGCTGAGGAATTCTGGGAGTTGAAGTCCACAAGTCATAAAAGGGCCAAGTTTGAAGACCCCTGATCTAAATTAAACGTCCAGTCTATCAGTTTTCCCTACAACACTGTCGGCGTTCACTAATACGCTTTGCGGGGAAAATCACTTAAGTATCTTGAAAGCGGTTAAAAAAAAATAAACTATTGCACTATTTAAGAGGCAACGGTGAAGTTCTTGGTGGGATGCAGCTAAACTGCAGTTTTTGTTAAGGAACGTTTCTGAATTTTAAGACTTTCGTGTTAATAAGGTTTTATGTATTTTCTCTGAGACGTTGCAGTTAAATTTCAAATGAGGTGAAATGAACGTTTATTTGGTAGGTGCCTCTGCCAGTAGTACACACATGTATGCCTCTCCATCTTTGGGGGTTTGTGACAATTGTACAGCAGACAGATGTGAAATACAGTCATTATAATCTGACAGTTGTTTGTAAGTGCCTTTTGTTTCCTGCCTTGTTTCACACCCTCTGGCGCTCTGATGTTTTGGTTCCGTGCTGGTGTTTGGATGATTACAAGTTTGGCTTTTATTTTATTCATTGGTGTATCAAATAAAGTTAATATTTTTGGAGAGAGTGCTAGTAGTTCTGATGGAGAATTATTTTTTCAAGTTGCAAAAGAAAAATCCTGAAGTAGATGATGTATAGTTGTACTGGTTTACTGAGTGAAATGAGGTGAGGAATGAAGAGATGAGATGGGTACGTAGTACCTATGGCAAGAGGTCATGCTTCAATAAACCAAGTTAAGATATGCTGTTTGTGAATATGGAGTATCTTAGTTGGAGAGAAGAAAAACATTGGTCAATTAGGAAGGGGAGATTCCAGGAATAATATTTCAACTTAGTTTTAATTTTTCAAACACTTCTTAGATTATCTCTTCCAGAAATATAAAAAATGTATGTTGCTTTAAAATAGAAAACAAGAATTAAATTATTTGCATGCATGGAAAGAATGTGAACAAGCCTTGCAGTCTTTTCTTTCTTTCCCTATGCAGAAATAAAACTTTAGGTTTAGGGCATGAGAGGAGAAATACAAATATTCAACTTTATTTTGGCCAATTCTTGAGTTGGCATTTGTGTGCATTGGAGATTATAATTTCAGATAAATTCTGTCCAATTGGTAAACAAGATAGCCACACAGCCAATAATCCAAGGTTGGTAGTTGGCTTATTTACGGTTTTAAATGTAATTTTGAGTTTGCACGTAACAACCTTGCAAGCAAACAAAATAAACCTGAGTTCCTTTTGGAAGAGTTTCTACATATATGTGGCATGCTGGCTCCCAGATTGTTCACTTTTCTGCTCTATATCTTATGGCAAGTTTTCACATTACATCTGAAAACATTTTCAGGCACTGATTCCACTGTAACCAATTTGAAACAGATAAACATTAGGTGACATACCAATTGCACATTCACATTCTGATCTCCCGTAAGTTATGTTTGGTGACTTCTGAAGTCATCAATCATTTAAGAACCAGTCATTTACTGGGGAAAAACCTCATATGAACTAGGATTGCTAGCAGAGTTTCCTAAAAAAATTGGGGCTCAAATAATCCCAGATTGTATAAAGAAGAGATAACAAAAAAAACTTAATACATCAGTTTTAAACTAAATTATTTTTGCCTATTTTTAACTTTTAGAGTTCCACACGCTAAACCCAGATACTGTACATAAAACCTTAGATAACAAAAAACACAAAACAGTTTTCAACTATTTTTACCCATTTAATACATACTGATAAAAAATTAAATTTTAAAATAAAAACCTAGACATCCACACTGGATCAAAAACCTGGTGTGAATCGGGCTATTCTTTTAAACTTGATGCCTCTCTTCAGTGGTCATGCTGAGAGGCAGGTAGTCTTTCTAAGATGCATTGGACATCATTTCTCTTTTTCATCCATAGATTCAGTTTGCATCAATAATGTTCTGCTAGTGGTTATATCATTTTTGTATTTTTTATGAATTGTCATGTTGCCATTTTATGATGGGAAGCATTTAGAAGTGCTAAACAAAATAACACCATTATAGGTCTTGATTAAATATTTTGTGAAACTTAATATGTTATTTGTTTGGGGGTTTTTTTCATGGCAGAAAGCCTAAAACAAAGAGAGCCAAGAGATTTCTTGAAAAAAGAGAGCCTAAACTGACAGAAAACACCAAAAATGCAATGCTCATAAAAGGAGGAAATGCAAGTTTAACAGTGGCAGAAGTACTCAAAAATATTGTAAGTATGTTTAGAAATTTCTGTAAAAGTAATGGCACTTCTTTGGGATTGGATCCAGAAAATATACTGTAAATCAGTGGTTCTCAACCTTTTCTTCACCATGGACTCCCTTTGAATATCTTTTGTGACCACAGACCACAGCCTCAGACCCCCAAGACTTAAGATTTAAATTGTAACATTTCTTCAAGCCCTCGCAGACCCCCAGGGATCTGTGGATCACAGATTGAGAACCATTGCTGTAAATAATTCTTCTGGAGAACAATTATTTATGTAGCATTATTCTCAGCATTATTATCAACTGCCAGTTGTTACTATTATTACTAGTTATTACCAGAATCTGGAGCACAATGAATTAGGAATTCAGTCATTAAAATCTCAGCATTTTATTTTTTAGTTCTTTGTGCTCCAGTTTTTTGTCTTATATTCCTTGAAAGACAATAAGGTAAATATGTCCTCTAGCACAGAGGTCCCCAACCTTTTGAGCACCAGGGACCGGTTCCGTGGAGTGAGGTTTTTCTGTGGACCGGAGGGGGCGTGGTTTCCTGTACTGTCTGCATCTTGTGGGTGGGGGTTTGCTTGTTTGCACGGCCTGGTTTCTGGCATGCTGCGGCCCAGTCCTGGTCCACGGACTGGGGGTTGGGGACCCCTGCTGTAGCAGTCTATTAGTTTATGGAATTTGAGGGAATGGTAACTTTTGTTACTTATACTGGAATTTTGTTGACTAGAAGCCCAAATCTTGAGTGCATGGAGCTATTACATGTGTTACAGAGGAGACCTACATTTGTCTCTTCATTCTCCCTACTCTGCCTTCCTAAACATATCTGTATTCACTTAACTTATTTCTATTTCTTGAGGGCTCAAGGGGACTTATCTTTAAAGGGCATCCATTATAAGGAGAAGGGACGCGGTGGCTCAGTGGGTTAGGATGCTGAGCTTGTCAATCAGAAGGTCAGCAGTTTGGCGGGTCGAATCCTGAGTGCCGCGTAACAGAGTAAGCGCCTGTTACTCGTCCCAGCTTCTGCCAACCTAGCAGTTCGAAAGCACGTAAAAATGCAAGTAGAAAAATAGGGACCACTACGGTGGGAAGGTAACAGCGTTCCGTGCGCCTTTGGCGTCTAGTCATGCCAGCCACATGACCACGGAGATGTCCTCGGACAAGCGCTGCCTCTTCGGCTTTGAAACAGAGATGAGCACCGGCCCCTAGAGTTGGAAACGACTAGCACGCATGTGCGGGGGAACCTTTACCTTTTACCTTATAAGGAGATCCTAGTGTTAGAGCTGGAGGAAGAAAAGTAGGTAAGGGAAAAGGAAAATACAGTTTTAAAACATTCCAGAGGAGGATGCCTTCCATGAAGCTGAGAGGTCATTTTTTTACTCTTGTCAGAAGAACTCCCCAACTTGGCAAGGGTGGGGTGGAAGTGACTTCCAACAGGAAAGTGTCACCTATTTAATAAACTCGTCAGGATATGAGAAGGGGACAACAGCGAAGGGTATCAGATGCTAACATAATGTTGCTGTTCCCTCACCTGTGGGAAAAGGTAATTGATCTGATACAGATGAAACCTTTTTAGTGCGATGACAGTATTTGTGCCTCAGTGCTGCTATAGGAGGCAGCAAGGGATTAACATAGCTATTTGGTAGACCCATTGCTGGAAACCTGTTAGTGAGCTTAAAGCCTGGTGAAGTCCCTCAGGCACTCATTAATCTAGGCCAGGGGTAGGCAACCTCGGCTCTTTTATGACTCATGGACTTCAACTCCCAGAATTCCTGAGTCAGCTATGCTGACTCAGGAATTCTGGGAGTTGAAGTCCATGAGTCATAAAAGAGCCGAGGTTGCCTACCCCTGATCTAGGCTAACAAATATATTTCCATTTTATTTAAAACATTTATTTGAAGAATGTTTCATTGTTAAATGCTTCTAAACTAAAATGTTTTTTTCTTATAGTATGCCCTGAAAAAGCCCTTCGCTGTCCTATATAAAAAGTGAGTGATATATTGCTGGTATATTTTTCTCTGGTATTCAAATATGATACAGATCTATGTGGCATTTGGTGTGTGTGTGTGTGTGTGTGTGTGTGTGTGTGTGTGTGTGTGTGTGTGTATATATATATATATATATATATATATATATATACACACACACACACACATACACATACACATACATGTATGTATGTATATATATGTGTGTATGTATATGTGTATGTATACACACATATATGACACATATGCATGTCCATTCACACATTGTAATAGGATTATGCAAAGCAGCTGAAAAAGGTGTGGAGACAGTTTTTTTCTGTGGACTGGAGAATGCGTGGTTTTGGTGCTGCCTGCATCCCGTGGATGGGGTTTTGCTTATTTGTGCGGACCGGTTGCTGACATGCCGCGGCCCGGTACTGGCCCACAGACCTCTGATCTAATCCATCTGGAGAGTATGTGCATGAGCCTTCTGTCACAGCACAAATACATTTCCAAAGAATTGTATTAGTAATGAGTGGTAGCTTGGTATTGGAAACCGTGATAAAAAGAGAGCCCCTATGTTTGGAAGAGGTACATCAGAAGCAGGAGACAAAATTTTTGCTAATAAAGTGCCCAAGAACATTTAATTAGTTGCTGTATGAATTGGTGAGGTAGTCCTTATGACCAGCCTCAAAAACAAATGGCATCGCAGTTCTCGGGTAAGAAAAGCAACAGTATTTTACTTTAGATCAGTTTGCACATCATGCTAAACCATGCTTGTGTTCAGACAGCGCCCATTGGCTTCTGCTAGTGGGTGCTATCTGCTAATTAGAAAGCTATAGGAGGAGGCATCCATGATTTGCTTAGCATATAATATGAACCAAACAAGGGTTTTTTTTGGGGGGGAAGGTTCCTAGTTTTCAGGTAGGTTAAAGCAGGTACTTAACGAGTTTTAAAAAATCTATGTGTTTCAGAAAGAACATTACAAGGCCCTTTGAAGACCAGTCCTCTCTGGTGAGTATTAAGTTTAGGCTTACGTATGTGAGATAGCAAAATAGACCCGAACACTTTCTGGAATCATGTGAAATTTAATTTGGCTACAAAATATCCAGTCTGTATTGGCTATCCCCAACATTGTGCTGAACTAGCTCTCTCGTGTCTGATGTCACTAAGAGAGTTTAGAATAGAATAGAAGCTGGAAGGGACCTTGGAGGTCTTCTAGTCCAGCCCCCTGCTCAAGCAGGAGGACCTATACCATCTCAGACAAGTGACTGTCTAGCCCAGGGGTCAGCAACCTGAAACAGTGAAAGAGCCACTCGGAACCGGTTCCCTCACAAAAGGATAAACTGGGAGCCGCAAAAAATGTGTGTGCATGCACGTACATGCGCACATGTGCAGAACAGGGTTTGAAGAGTGGAGCCAAGGCGAGATATGCACCTACCCTGCATATTTGAATTGATTGGTTGAACTTTTTTAGTCCCTTTTTTTTGGGACTGCACATAGCAGCAGATTGGGAGCCCCGCAGGAGACGGCTGAAAGAGCTGCATGCGGCTCCGGAGCCGCGGGTTGCAGCCCGAGTGTGAACATTTGTTTTTGTTTTAAGTTATGATCAACTTGTCATCTGAATCCAAAGCAGTTCTAAATACTAAATGTAACTTGGTTCAAACATGCCAGGATTAATCGCAACCTGACAAATATTGGGTGAATTAAATTACTGTTTGTGTACTACTAAAACCCTTGTTCCCATAACTTTTATTTGGGCAAAATGGTGCACCACAGGGCAACAGTTTTTGAACCAATGTATTTCAGATGGGCTAACATAGACAGTTTGTTCAAAATCTGGGACCCGTGCCTCCCATTGAATTGAAATTGTAAAATTTTATAAAACCTGACATAAAAATTATCACCAAACAGTTTATAACATAATAAAATGTCACAAAACGTTTCCTGTGGTCAACTCCTGATGTTTGTGCTACACAGTTCAACATGGAATATTTTCAAAGCAGAAGCTCTTCCATTGTTTTGCTTACCTCTCTGTCTCTATTCAGTCCTGTGGGAAGCTGGCAGGAATTAATTGGAGATTTGGAGGAATCTTATGAGAAAATGCCTCTGGAATGATGAGCCAGTGGGTCACAAGATATCTAGCTTAAGCTGAAAATGATTTCTAGATTTCCCAAGCTGATGCTCTTGTAAGAGTTAGCTTGATATAGCTTCAATTGGGCCATGGAAACAAGTAAAATAAATGTTGCAGTAGTTATTGTCTGAGTTCTCTAGTAATACTTTTTTTTGCCTCTAGATGGATCTGTCACAGAAGAGATAACTAATCCTTCTGATAATTGTTATTATATTTTTATCCAGCTTTTTAAAATATTTATATTTTGGCCAACTCAAGAGAGCAAAAATACCCATATTTCTGCCTCCTGTTTTCCCCACAAAAACATTTTCTAAGGCTTAAGAACAGTTTCCAGGCCTTAGAGAAACACACCATAGCTTGAGAAAGCAGAATATGGTTTTGATTATAAGCTAAAAAATGAGAATATTGTTTTTGCATAATGTTTCTTCTGGGTTACATTATGGGCGTGGAACAGTTATGAAGAAAAAGGAACAATAGTCCTATTGCTTTGGTTTATAACTTACCCTGAGGTCATTGTATTCTTTTGTAAAGAAGTTGAGAGAAGTTTGTTCTCAGTTTGAAGCTGCCATTATGTTAACCCAGAAGGAACTGGAATTTGAAAGAGTTCTGTCAGTCTGTGGAAAAAATGCAGCATTCGGCGTTTTATGAACAATATATTGCAGGGGTGTCAAACTCAATTTCATTGAGGGCCACATCAGCATTGCGGTTGCCCTCAGGGGGCCGGGTGGGTATGGCCAGGGTGGGCGTGGCCTACTGGGTGGGCGTGGCTAGAGTGCGTATGGCCTACTGGGTGGGTGTGGCCAGCTCTACATCGTTCGCATCAAGGGTGCCTATGGGGGCCTGGGCAGGAGTGGGACAGATCTGAGGGTCTCTGGCAGAAGGAGGGTCTCTGGGCCAGGGCCAAGGCAGTGGGGGCCGTTCCCTCACTGTTTCCAGGATGGCTTCGCGGGCCACATGAAACCACTTCGCGGGCCGCATCCGGGCCCCGGGCCTTGTGTTTGACATGTCTGATATATTGTGATAACAATTTCTATTCAGTTACTCTCTGAATTTCTGACAAAGGATAACTGCAAAATCTTTGCTGATTTTGATCTAGAGTACTCCATAGATTATTGATAAAAGAGAATATTGGTAGCTCAGACTTGAACAGTGGGGGTCACTGGTGCTCACTGAGCTTGGTTATTTTCTTGCAGACATTTTCTTGCTGTACTAGGTAACATCACCAGTGTGCTTTATAGTCATTGTTCATTTAGTGTCTCGTTAGCAACCATTTGCAAATAAAACTGTAATAAACAGTAGTAAAAAAAAATCATTTTCCAACCAATGCATGCATTTATGACCAGCCTTTGCAGACCACACAACAGGAGCCTTCAGTGTGAAACTGATTTAGGGTCTGGTCAGTTTAGGCAGTAGATGATTCTTACCAACTAATTAAGGTCACAGAGCTCAGCATGTTAACTTGATGTTAAGGAAAGCAGCTCAGGAAAAGACAACTTGTTTAGGCGATCTCTCCACCCTGCAACAGAGCAAAAAAAAAAAAAAGGACAAGAAATAGGTCAGGGACAGAATACCGTATGAGAACTTTATCTGTATGAGACCGCAGCAACTGGTGTTCTTTGCCGTGTCCATCCAATGTTTGCTTAGCAACCATGTCACTCAATGACCGAGTGGTTGGATCAGAATGTGTTTGCTAAACAAGGAGAAGGTGGAATTGGGAGTTGTAAGCCAATGGAATCTTCTCTTTTGGCAAAATTTACAGTGGCATAATAGCTGCTCAGTCCAATTATGTCCTGAAAGCTGGTTTTGTGTTCTGCGAGGCATTTCGATATATTTAAACCTCTGTGCTCTTATTATTAGGAATTTTTTTCCAAGAAGTCTGATTGTTCTTTGTTCCTGTTTGGATCTCATAGTAAGAAGAGGCCTAATAATCTGATCGTAGGTAACGTGTCTGGGTTTTATTTATATAATTATTGTCGGTTGGAGAAAGTAGATCAAGAGCCTCTCAGTGTGAAAACAAGCCTGTTCTTGCCTTGAGCCAAATAGGTGGAATTTAAAGAAAAGATCAGTGGAGGAATTGTGGTCAAGGCCAGCTTATACAAACTCATCTCTTTCAGGGTTATTAATCAATGCAGATAGGTTTTGATACATCTGCTTGGCTAACTTTGTCTGAAATCAAAGTTTCTGAATCATGTAACAAAAGTCACAATGCTTCTTTGATTACTCAGTGCAAACTAGGCCAGTGTGGTTTGCTTGTAGTGTAACTCACTACGTTGTTGAGTGAGTTTGAGTAAAAGATAGCGCTGGACTTGTTATGTTGTCAGCCTTACTAATGGTTTCTAATGCTTTAAAGAAAAACATAGAAGCTATGTTAACACAGGTATCAGAAAGATGCGTGAAGAATTTGTGAGAAACTTACTATATGTGTAAACCATGTACCCTAAAAAAAGCATTTATTTCTAAAGTGGAAATGTATTGCATTGACAGAAGACAAATTTTAATTATCTTTCACTCTCTTTTGGTAGGTCGAATGTATGACTATCATATTCTGGATATGATTGAACTGGGCATTGAGAAGTTTGTTGCCCTCAGAGATATTAAGGTGACATATTCCAAAATATTACCAGTTCCCTTACTGACGTAATCTGTTGGGGGTGTATCTCTTTTCTCTCTGATTTCTGCTTCTGAATTGCTGTTTGATCAGTCTTTTAATGCATTAATAAAGGAGAATATTTGTAGCTCAGGGTTGACATGAGTGGTCCTTGGTGCTCTCCGAACTTGCTTGTTTTCTTGCAGAAGGTCCTTGATGATGCCTGCAAGAAAACAAGCTCAGAGAGCACCAAGGACCTCTTTTAATGTATTTTGATCATACTTATTTATCTGTGCCTTTGAGTCAGCATTGATAACTGCCTGGATTAGTCTCTACAGTTTTCTTGACAAGATTTTGGAAGTGGTTTGACATTGTCTCCTACCTAGAGCTGAGAGTACATGATTGGTCTAAAGTCACCCAGCTGACTTCATGCCTAAAGCGGAAATAGAACTCACCGTCTCCCAGTTTCTAACCTTAACCGCTGTACCAGATAGCTCTGTTTAATTTAATTTAATTTTGTACTAAACACTTGTTTGTGTTAACACTTTTTAAACTGATACAGGAAAACCAGGGATACTATTTGAAACTCAATTTGACTATAAATCTGTGAAAGAGTATATCTTTATCCAGGAAGCTTTTCCCATGGTTTGTTCTCATTGGTACTTCAGCAGAATCTGTTTTTGAAACTTGGTGATGGGTATCCATGGAGAAGCTGTAGTTTGCTACAGTCCAGGTGGCTTGAAATTGTGTAGTCAAGTCCATCCAGCTGTGACGGGTTACTGCTTTTGATTGACACCATCAGCTGCTCTACTTGTTCCAAGTATTCCTGGATATTTAAGCTGTTACTTTTGGCTGACATTTGCAGGGCAGTGTTTTACCAGTGGTGCTGTCAAATGATTTAAATAAAAACATAGAAGATCACATTTGTTTCAGCAGCCTATGTCTGCCTATATCGAAACATTTTTAACCATATAGGAGCACTTGCTTTTTTTTTGACAGTAAATGTACATGCCACAATGCAGTGTCTTAGAAGAAACATTTTTCTAATACGTTGCCTGTCATTTCAGTTTTTAAGAGCACATCAAACAATAGTTAACTTTTAAAGTACCCAATTTGTTGGGTTACTGGTTTAATTGCCTTTTTTTAATTTAACTATGTTGCCCACTAAATACTTTCCACAATTCTCAGTTAGTACAGACGACAGCTTGGGGTGTAATCCCAACGTATCCAAAAAAAAAAAAAAAGGAACATCAGAGCTGCCAGTTAACATTGGCAAGCTCTACCCAGCAGTCTGTTCCTCTTATGAGTGACCTGGTCTTAGGTCTTCTGGGACACTTTTTCTCCTTCTCTTGGTCCTCTGCCAACCCTTTTTGTTCTTTAATCTTTTAATTTTTATAATAGAACAGCAAGTGTCCAGAAGGAACAAAGCCCATGCTGATATTTGCAGGAGATGCTTTTGACCTCAATGAAGAACACAGAAGGTTAAAAAGCCTTCTGATTGGTAAGCCATTTGAGTTAACCTGATGGTGTCATACAGACCTGTTTCTTAAACTTTTTGCTTTCAGGATCCCACTTTTAAAAATGATGGAGGACCCCCCAAAAGATCTCTTTTTGTATATTTATTTATATTTACCATATGAAAATTTTTATTGAGTCACGTAAAAATAATAATATTAAATCTAGTAGATATTAACATAAAATATTTTTCATGGAAAAAACTTTTAAAATTAATAAAAGTTATAATGAGAAGAGTTACATTGTTAAATGTTTGCAAATATCTTTTAATATCTGGCAAATAATTTTGATTTTTGCAAACCCCAGAGAGGGCCTTAAGGGATCCCTGGCATCGTTGGACCACCTTTTAACAAATGGCTCTTGCTCTTTTTTGCCCTTTAGATTTTTTCAGAGGTCCTGTTGTACCCAGTATTCGTCTGGCCGGCTTAGAACATGTTCTGCACTTCACAGCAGTGGACGAAAAGATCTATATAAGAAGTTACAAGTAAGTCTGTATGGTGGTTGGATACGTGCCACTATGTGCAATCATACACTGACTAGGACTAGAAATGGGGTGCATCTGTAGAGCAGTGTAGGAGAGGCATTTTAGGTGGGAAAAAGTCTAATTTCATCCTTTCAGGCTGGCTTCCCATGGTATTATCCCACATATTATAAAATATTGCATTGTGCGCTACACCTGCTGTCTGTATGAAATGGCTAAAGACCACTAAAATCCTCATCTACTTAGAAGAAACATAATGTTACAGGTATATTAATTGAACTTACAGATTTTATTTTCAAGCTAAACATGGTAAAAACTATGGATTCTCAACACTAGCAAAGAGTATGTACATATGAAACACATATGCCCACAAGCAAATTCTTTCCCCAAAAATCATGATTTCCCCAGAAAATGCTCACAAAAGTACCCTCCTTTTAACCAGGAGGTACACTATTATTTCTACAATATTCCTTGAGGTTCAAGCTATCCAGTTGTGATTGCTTTTATTAGTATTGCTCTTCCACTGTTAATATTTATTAACCTTTACTGTGCTAACACAGAGCTTAATATCGCCTACTGTATTCTACTGTATTTTACGCTTGAAGGTTTTTCTAGATTTAATTACCTATTTTGGATTGTTATATAATAACTGTTAGCTTCGTATTGCTATCTTCAGCAATTCGGTGTCTGGGATAGAGTGATTGTTGAATACTGATATTCCTACTTTGCTGTTCTATTTCTGCAAAAAAAAAATAGACACAAGACCTATTTACAAACTGTTGATCTCAAATTTCCTCTGCTTTGCTATGATATCAGCTCAGGTTTATTATGACCCACAAAGATATGTCTTAGTTTCTTAATACGTTTTAAATATTAGGGCCACTTGTCTTCTGTGAATATAAAACACATTACTACATACTGTATGTACTGAGACAAATTCTCAGAATTTTTCATACAACATGGCCATATCTGGAGTATCCCAAACTTTGAGAATTCTTTTTGAATCCTGTATAGAATCCAATCATAAACATTAAGTTTCATGTGGTTATGCAACTGTCCAAAGTCTGAAGCATAAAGCTTTACACTCTCTCTTAAGATAATAGAAGGAGGTTGGAACATAAGATCAGAGTATATGTTTACCAATCTTTATTATCCCCCAATAATATCAGACCTATTATATCATGCTTGGTTGACTAAACATCTCAGTGGAGAGAATAATGAGAAAAGAACAAATCATACGTATCAGTCTGAAGATTTGGAAACTGCTGCCACTCGTAGGCTGCACGTTATGGGGAAATTCCAACTGTTGAAAATGTTCAAATGCTTTAATTAATTTGATGAATGTCCTCAAAATTAATTGTAGTTATCAATCTACTAAATGTTAATAAGCAGGAATATAATTCAGATGTAATAAGAACAGGGTTTCTGATAAGGTTATAAAAGGAATTTGTGATAAATACAGAGAATACATTGTTTACCTTGTATGAGCTGGTACATCTCTTTTCAAACTTAGTCATGTCTGATATTAATACAGCTTTGGTAGAATGTGGCACTAGATACATGTTTTAAACAACTGGTATGTGCAGGGGCACTTGGGACTGATGAACCAAGAAGTATATTAACAATATTAATTCATTTATGTTAAAGTATATTAATTGCAACTAGCTGCTGTTAGGCTGCAATTGATTGTTTTTTGTGTGTAATTTCAACAAGGGATGGAGAAGACGTTACTCAGATATCCTGCAATTAATCCATTTCTCTTACAAGCTGATTGGGCTACTATTTTGGAAACTAGATTGCACCAAGTCCTTAGTTTTGAAATTAAATATGGATCAAAAACAAACGGATGAACAGCTGGATGTCATACCTCTCTATTGCTGCGATAGTAGATGGGGAGAGTATGCTCAGAATAAAGGAGACAGAACTGAATGATACCAATGGTAAAATGGGTGTAGGATGGTGAGGACAGTATCCAGCTGTCTTCTAGACACAGCAGAATGATGTTGGAAGTTTTCTTTTTTCTATCCAGCCTTTAGATTTGGAGGCATGCAGAAGGAGAAGGAAGAATATCTTGTATGGGTTGCAGTGCCAATATAGTCTAGAAATCTGCCTCTCCGTCATTGGTTGTAATGTTGTTTTCCAAGTGTAGACTCTAAAATCCAATTACTCAGTCAGATGTTTCAACCAAAAACCCGGCAGTTCATCTTTATCCGATGTTGACCAATTTTTGATCTTCCTTGCCCTTTTCTCCATGATTTCTGCTGTTCTCCCCCCCTTTTTTTCTTTCTTTCTCTATCTTCTTTATCCAAGCTGCATTCTAGTTGTATTTCTGTTATTTTTTTTCCTGCAATATACAACCTCAATTTCTATTTTATAACCTCTTTGATAATATTTTTGTCACTATTTGATCTCATGAAATTGTTCCCTTTGAAAGTTACTCCTATAGCCAAAGACGGAAGGCATTATAAATTTTACTCTCAAAATACTTCTCTGCAAAATAAGCCAAAGTATGCTATCTCTATGGTAAATGAAGCAGTATTTTCTATCTCACAAAAGTATATGGTCATTATTCCTCATAACGTTTCTCCAGAAAGAATATATGGAGAAAGGACTGCTAATATACTTTTGGGAGGCAAACATTATGGATTATTGCTCCTTTCTGTTTAGTTCTAATCCCAGAATCTTTTATTCAGTACTTGATTTTAGTAAGTCCATTGATACTATTAATGTAGACTTGATATAGCTTTGCAAGTTGGCATGAGGTATTGATATGAACTGCATAGGAGTGGTTTGTTCTTTGTGCTGAACGGTCTAGAGCAGGGGTAGGCAACCTCTGCTCTTTTATGACTCATGGACTTCAACTCCCAGAATTCCTTAGTCAGCTATGCTGACTTAGGAATTCTGGGAGTTGAAGTCCATGAGTCATAAAAGAGCCGAGGTTGCCTACCCCTGCTCTAGAGAAAGATTGCTACAAGGATTCAGAATGTTAGATGAACTAATCAATAAATTTTTGTTTCCCTTGTCCCATTTTCAAGGGTGTTATTGAAAAAGTCTGGTTGTAAGATACCAAGGATTGAACTTGAAGATATGGGACCTTCATTAGATTTGGTGATAAGGAGAACACATTTGGCATCAGATGATCTTTATAAGCTGTCACTAAAGAAACCTAAAGCTCTCAAGGTATGTAGAAAAATCTTTATACATTTAGGCCAGGAAAATCTGCCCATGTGCAGAACTGAAAGTGATATATAATTGAAAAGATTTTTCTGTTTGTGGAACAGAGCAACTTAACTACCCATTTTTCCCCAAAAATAAGCTCGGGTCTTATATTTATTTTTGGTCCAAAAGACCCATTAGGGTTTATTTTTGGAGGGTGTCTTATTTTTTTCATCACAAGGCTCAGCCCGGCTGGCACCCCGCCCACCAGGCGACTCTGGTTTCCCTCCACGGGGGAAGAAGGCTTTGGAAACTGCCTTTTCATTTACATTCATCATCAATATTGTAATCCGTCCCTTTATTTTTCAAAAAAAAAATGATTTGTATTTACCACGACTAGCCTCCTTGATCACCAGTGGGAAGGTGCAGTGTGAATTCTGTGCATGAGCTGTGGAAATACAGAAACTTGCACCCTCAAGGCTCATGCTGCTTCCTCATTCAGGGTGTACCACTGCTTTACGTGAGCGTTCAACTTCATACAAATCATCTTTTTGAAAAACAAAGGGACGGATTACAATATTGATGACGAATGTAAATTAAAAGACAGTTTCCAAAGCCTTCCTCCCCCACCGAGGGAAACGTGGGTCGCCTCCCAGAGTGGGGCGTCTCGGGATGCCCAGCTTTCTTTCCTGCCCTTCCGCAGAGGAGGAGAAAGCCGGCAAAGCCTGCGGGGCAGTGCAGACCACCTCCGGGGGCTGCTTTAGGGTGAGGGTGAAGGAGAGAAGCTGCTGGTTGAGGCCCCGGCCAGCCCCCACCTCCACCTGCCTGCTGGATTCTCCAATCCAGGGCAGGGATAGAAAGGAGACAGTCTCTGCTTGCCTGGCTCTCTTAACGTTCAGGCCACCTCGCAGCGGTGGCACCGGCAGCAGGCAAGGCGGGGGACGGGGGGAGGCATGTGATCCAGCCTGCCAAAAAAACCTACGGTGGGATGGAGTGGGCGGGGTAGGGCTTATTTTTGGGGGGGGGGGTAGGGCTTATATTAGGCCCAACCGCAAAAAAAAAATCAAGCTAGATCTTATTTTCTGGGTAGCTTGTATTTTCGGAGAAACACGGCATAACTCTTTACAGTTATAGCTACTTAATTAAATCCACTAATATGTACTTAATGTACTTTGAGGATTAAATCTGCTAAATAATTACCGTATCCCAATATGGGACTTCGGGAATGATTGCTACTTGCTTATTTGTAATCACAATTTATTCTGTTGAGGGAGGGATAGCCTGGTATGTATGCCTTCAAGCCAGTCTTGATTCCTGGCAGCTGCCTGGACTAGTCCCTGCAGTTTTCTTGGTAAGATTTTGGAAGTCGTTTGCCACTTGCTGCCGCCTTAGACTGAAAGAGAATGACTTCGTGCCTAAAGCAGGAGTAGAACTCACGCTGTTCCAGTCTCTCGCCTGATGTCTTAACCACTACACACTAAACACTGTGGATGTGTTTAGGTCATATCATAAAGAGCTAACCTGATATGACAGGGTTAGTTTAATTTTGTAATCCTTAAATCATTGTTTTGGGAGTTTTTGCAAATTAAACTAGTTTTCTCTAACTTGAGTGCTTCCCTCATCTGTGGCTCAACCTACTTATGGCTCTTGATGAAAATTCTGGGAGTGGCTGGGACATTGGAAGTCAGTAGAGGTACGAAGCACTGAGTTGAACTTGATCCTCAAAAAGAGCCTTGGTGGAGCAGTGGGCTAATGCCTCCTTAAGTAACACCAGCTGCCTGCAATTAGTGCAGGTTCTTATCCCACCAGGCTCAAGGTTGACTCAGCCTTCCATCCTTCCGAGGTAGGTAAAATGAGGACCCAGATTGTTGGGGGCAATTAAGCTGACTTTGTAATAATACCGCTTGGGGTGTGTGTGAAAGCCCTAATAAGCAGGCATATACATAGAATGAAGGCTACTGCTAAGCTTGTAAGCCGCCCTGAGTCTTCGGAGAAGGGCGGGATATAAATGGAATTAAAATAAAAAAATAAAAAATAAAAAAATGAGGCTTCAGCATAACTCCCCAGGTGATATTTGTTGTGTTTCTCCTAATTAATTCAAAATAGATGAAATGGTGAATTAACTAATTAGATTTTAAGTTGTAATGGAAGGACATTTTCCGGCGGGTATTGGACAGGGATTGCATTTTGAAGAAGTGTCACTCTAGATCAGAAAATGGGCACTGTCTTGTATTTCTAGCCAAAGAAGAAGAAGAACGTCTCTCACGATGTCTTTGGGACAAAATATGGGCGGATTCACATGCAGACACAGGACCTGGGTAAACTGCAGACTAGAAAAATGAAAGGTTTAAAGAAGAGACCATCTGAAAAGAAAGCTGAAGACGGCGGGGATGCAAAGAAACTAAAGTTGGAATGAGAAGTTTAGACTGGAATGAGCATTTGAATTTGGGTCCTATCAGCGAAATGCCATATAAAGCTAAATCTTACTTCAAAGTAAATTTTACTATTTTGCCTTTTTTGAAGATGTTTTTAAACAGTGGAGGATCTTAATAAATTTTTTTTACTCTTTGGTATAACTATGTCTATAATGGCTTCTGGCCATTACCAGTACTTGCCATAATCTTTCCCAATCTTCATCATAAATTATTTAGAATATAAAAAAAACCCGCTTGTTTGCTTTTTCAGGCGTTTGGAGCTGATTTGCTCAAAAATACATAGAGCTAATGGCTTGTATAGAAATGAAGAATAATTTCCAGAATGTTCTGATCCTATATCTTTTCAAATTGTTGTTGGTTGATTGCTCTGAGTTAAGTCTGTATTCTTATTTTTTATTGTTGCTGTTTACCAAATAGGGTTGCTGTCTCTCCATATATGTCTGGATTTCAAGTGCCAGAATTCTGAGCAATAGCCGTGCTGGCTGGAAATTTTAAGAGTTAATCCAGAGTTTGGGGAAAACTGGTTTATGTAATATATTTGATTTGTAAATGATAAAATCCAAAGTCCTACGTTATATCAAGAACTCATTTCTTTTGACTTAAGAACAAAATGAAAAGGAATCACGTTAGAAGCAAGTTTTTAAAGAACTGCAAAATGTGAAGGCACATAAGAGTTATAAGGTTGGGAGCAGCAGGTGACTTCTCCCCCTCTAGGTTAATATTTTTGGATTATGGTATGTATTCTTCTTTTAGGGAAAAGCAACAAATCAGCTGCAGGCATTGCAAAATAAAAGCAAACAATGTACATGCCTATAAACAAACTTATCCATCATGCTATGAAATACCTATGCCTAATTAATATACAGCTAGAAAACCAAAACATCCTTGCTTGGTAAGTTTTATTTGAGCGGAGTCCCATTTGCTAGCAAGATAGCTCATCAGCTTCTGCATTCATTTACCTATTTTCTACATACGGTATCCAACCCACGCAATCTAGGGACTCTTCAGCCTACACGGAGTATAAAAAATACCAAGCAAAGCATCCACAGCTTACCAACTCTAAAGAGTAAAACAATACCACCCAAATAGAAAATGGCAAACAATGAAAATAGAAAATGAAGGTGCCATGACAAGATCGAGAGAAGGTTCTCCACAATAACTGTCCTTAAAAACCTCCAACATATCAGCAGGAAGGAGGCTGTTCCATAGTGCTAACCCAGACCCAGAAAAGCAGTACCTCCCAAAATTGTGGGATCGTTTATTTTTTTCCCTTTATTTGATCTAATTGGTCATAGGACATAGGGTGAAGCTTTGTTTCTTACTGAAGTCTTCTTTTCAAAGTGTTTTCAGATGAAACTGTTAGAAAAACAGTTCAATGTCCTGTGCATTTGCAACAGACTTTAATTTAGTAGCAGAGAAAATCCTATTTTATGACCTCCACAGCTACTTCTGATTAAAAATCAGTGGTATGATCTTCTGCTGTGTTGAGATGGAACATCTAACGTCTGTGTAAATTTGAGAGTGTTTAATCAGCTTTCCTGATTCCTTCTTCCCCAAGAGACAATTGCCCTCTTTGCATTGTAGCTTTTTTTTTAATCCCTCAAAGCTTTCAGTCACCAAAAGATGATCCACCTTTGCCTTAAATAGTTGCCCTCTCTTAGCAAGGTTGTTTTGGCATTGACTCAAGAAGCTGGAGTTACCCAATAAATAATTCCCAAAAGAGAGATTTGGACTTATTACAGGTAGTCCTCACTTAACAATAGTAATTGGGATCAGAATTTCGATGCTAAGCAAGTCGGTCATAATGTGCAAAGTCATACGATCATGCCAGCAAGAAGGTCCCAAATGACGGTCACATGAATGCAGGATGCTGTTTTATTGTAATTATGAGCCAGTTACCAAGCACCTGAAATGTGATCACATGACCTTGGAGCTGCTACATTGGCAATAAGTACAATAAGATAACAATTGGACTGGTTGTAAATATCACTCATTCAGTACTGCTGTAAATTCAAATGGTCATTGACAGCATGGACCAGTGGTAGATTTTTTTGAGGAGATTCTTTATAGAACTTCAAATGGCTGGTTTTTATCTCAAGGTAAAGGTAAAGGTTCCCCCGCACACACGTGCTAGTCGTTTCCGACTCTAGGGGCCGGTGCTCATCTCCGTTTCAAAGCCGAAGAGCCAGCGCTTGTCCGAGGACGTCTCCGTGGTCATGTGGCCAGCATGACTAGACGCCAAAGGCGCATGGAACGCTGTTACCTTCCCACCTTAGTGGTCCCTATTTTTCTACTTGCATTTTTACGTGCTTTCGAACTGCTAGGTTGGCAGAAGCTGGGACGAGTAACAGGCGCTCACTCTGCCGATCTACAAGCTCAGCGTCCTAATCCACTGAGCCACCGCGTCCCTTTTTATCTCAAACCTTAGCCTAAATGGTTCATTAATAATGTTCCACAATGGTATTAAAGCTGCCATAAGCTCTTAATTTGGTAGAATACTTGAGATGAAATGTCTTCATGAAAGTCTGAAACAGCCATGATTCATTTCAGTTTAGAGTTGCTAGAACATCAGACCTCATGTAAAGGGTGATTCTCACTTAACAAAATAAGGGCAAGGACTGTTTCTTTTTAATAAAGAAGAATTTATGCTGCAATCTAAATTGAGCATCCATCTCATTCTGCAAACTAAAAAGCAGCTTTTAGGTATGAACAAGGAGCTATAATTGATTGCTTGTCCTTTATAACATGATATATAAGAGTTCATTCATTTATACCTTATTCAGGTTTCAAGTGGAAAGTTGTTTGTTCAAAATCTTTCCCAAATCTATAATTCATTGCTAAAGATGGCTCTTTTCCCTCCATATTTACCTCTTTGAAAATTAGTGTGATTTAATCATTTGGCATACGTGTCATAAAAATGAGTGGGAGGTAGTGAGAAATGTCATTTTCTTTTAATCAGTTGCTGCTGGCAATGCTTTAATTATATATTTTTTTACTGTTCATGAGGCCCTGAATAACATAATGTTTGAAATTATTTTGGTTTCCACTTGACAGCACGCCATTGAACAAGCTGCTTTTTGTGATGTATGTTGGAGAGATTACTTTCGTCCATTTTTCAGTTTCTTAAAAAAATGTTTGATGCTCCGATAATCATAAAGAGGCCACATGTGGAGATAATAAGTTTTTTTGAGCAGCATTAGATGTGTTTGGTTAATGAAGTCAAATGGAAAAGATGTACTTGTGATGAAAAAGCTGAATTTAAATATATTATTATTATTATTTAAATACACAGATTTTCTACCTTGATTTAGACCAAGATGAGAAAAGGCAATTTTATTAAAACTGATTTGTCCATTTACAATTATACGTTATGTTTAAACAGTCAGTACATTTAACCTAGATACATTTTTATAAGGGAAGTAACTCTTTAAAAAGCTAACTAGTCGAAATACTAAAGTTTTTCCCACCCAATTTGCTGCTCCTTGTTGTTGATATACATTGTGGATGTACATTATGAATATCTTCTGATTCACATACTGTATAAATCCACAGAATAGCTTGTTTGGCTAAACACATTGCATGGATTTGTTCATTGTGTTTTGTCACAATTTATGGCTTAGCATTATATGATAAGTGTTGATGTGTGTATGAGACTGCAGTGGAGTAATTTTTAAAAGGATCTATGTTAAAGGAATTTTTATTATTTTCATACTAAATAGATTTCTGCCGTCTGTTGCTCCTGTGTTTAATATCTCTGAATTACACAGGGAGTATTTTTTTTATGGAGGGAGATTATCTTCTAACCTAAACGGTTGAAGTCAGAACAACAAATTGCAGTGAGATAATGATACAAATTCTTAGATTTTGGGTGGGACATGGAAATGAGCAGTGGATAGACAGCATTTATAAAAGAGATGCAACCTACTGGTGATTTAAATTTTCAGAAAATGCTGTGAAAATGGAAATACATTAGTGTTGTTCAGAACATAAGTGGAAGTCAGTCATATTTCAGAAGCAGATTTACTTGGTGACCATATTATTTAGCTTTTACCATATAGTCATTGTACATATGTTTTATACCTGTTTTGGTTCATTTATAAATATGTGTATATGTAAGAGAGAGAGAACATATTTTGTGTCAGGTATTTGTATGAAAGTAAAAATGAACCTGTATCAGAGATACATTCAAAGTAGGATGTAGAAGCAGAAGGACTTGTTCTGGAAGATTTCAGTTTATGCAGCATGTGTAAAAATATTAGAATGAAGACTTTTAAGAAGATTTAGCAATAATGATTTACAGAACAAGAGACCATTCTCAAAACGTGAAATCTGCAGGACACTTGAGTTTCCATGTGAACTGGATGATGCGATAGCACTTAGGTGGAAAAGTACTAGGACGTACGAGAAGAATAGCAAGCTGAAACTGGCCAAGCCTTGTCAAAAATTATAAAAATAGATGGGAACAGCATGTACTCTGTTTGGGGCCCTCATAGCTTAAAAGCACCTTTTTGCTTGTAGCTGCTGCTGCATAGTTTATAAAATCCATGGACCGTGCAATAGAAATAATATTGTGATGTAATAATTGTTCTTTTTTTCACTATGTTTTTGTTGTGGCAAGGTGTGTGTGTGTGTGTGTTTAAATTATATGGATCACCATCCAGTCTTCCCATCCTTTGTCCCATTGCAACCCAGTCACATTGGGATTAACAATTTGTGTTAATCTATTTTGACCTGAATAGGCTCATAGTACAAAGGAATAAGTAACATTGGAAAGACTCACTGGAGAAGAGCCTAATGCTGGGAAAGGTTGAGGGCAAGAGAAGAAGGGGACGTCAGAGAATGAGGTGGCTGGATGGAGTCACTGAAGCAGTAGGCTTGAGCTTAAATGGACTCCAGAAGATGGTAGAGGACAGGAAGGCCTGGAGGAACGTTGTCCATCGGGTCGCGATGAGTCAGACACGACTTCGCAACTAACAACAACAACATTGGCTTGGTCCATACATCGTGTTAAGTGGTGATTTGTTTGATATTGGCTTAGTGTGTTGTATAAACGCGCCCATTGTGTCGTGTGTGGCATCAGTTGTGATTTTGTACTATAGGTGATATCAAATTTGGGGTTCATCAACAAACAGTAATTAATCTGACCGTAATATATTACAATATGCCTTAAAAACATTGCACTAATTTCCTTCACACAGTCCAGGTTTTTTTTCCTATGTCGGTGCTTCCATAGCAAAAGGACTTGCCAGTGATATCTGCCCAGGGGATGCCCATTTGGGGTCTCCTTTCAAATCCCCGTGAAGTTGCCCACTAAAATAGTATCCATTAATCTACTCATGGTCGCCCACTTTCAAACTGCTGGGGCAGCAGGAGTGTGTGACAGGAGCTCACCCCTTCCTGCAGCAGCAATGGGTCTCGAACACGAGGCTGCTGATCGGTAGCCCAGCATTCTAACCTTATGAGCCACCATGCTTCTTTTATAATCTAGGTGTTCCTATAAGATTTTGGGTTTGAGAATATTTGTTCCAAACCATGTAATTCAGTTACAGGGAATGAGTCGCTTTTTTCCCTCTCATTTTCCCTTGTGACTGAATAGCACGGAGGATTTGTTTGTCCTGTTTACAACAGTTTTGTAGTTTACATATGAGCAATTCTAGACCCAGCTCCATGGCCAGTTTCCTAAAGCAAGAACTGAGTGGGATTTTAGAAAATGATGAGATCTGTAGATTAATTTATACCTGAAAATAGAAGTAGCCCCAAACCTCACAGTATGGGAAGAAAGAACTGTTTATTCAAAGAACTGTAATTGTGCAGCTGAAATACTTACCCTGTGATCTTTGCTAATAGCTATGGAAAGCACCTCTTTGATCCCAAATACTGTTTCGAATATAAACGGCAATGAAGCTGTTGCCAGCAGGATGGGACTTGTTCAACTTATGCCTCCACTTACTGTCGCTTTGCAGTACAAGGGGAAGTCTGAAAGGCCTCTTGGTAGCAACAGATCTGATGTGAATCAGTCATCAAAGAGAAATACCTATTGTTTTTTTTTTTTTTTTAGAAAAAAGATGCAATTTCATTCCACAACCTCACTTAAGTTTTGTATAAATATTTTTTGCACATACAAACCCAAATGATGTCTTGGAGCCCCTTCAAATTAAGAATGGTCATTCCTAACAAGGCAGAAGAGAGAAATTGGTATATATGTGAGGATTAACTGTACTAATTAGTTGTCATTTTCTTCTGTGTTGTCTTTATTTCTCTTGACCCTATCTATCTGTTACCTGCCTGCCATTGAAATTCCATGGCAGCCTTCTGACTACCCATCACACAAAAATTGTGCTTTGCAGATAGGAATCTCTGGAGAATTGTGGGTGGGTGGGGTAGAATGAGGAAAGTTTTTTCACTGTCTTCCTCTACTTATGCATCATTACTATATATTACTGTAGCTTTAAGTTGTAGACTTGGAAAAGATCCTGGGCAGAAATCAGAAGCAGAATTTTATCTCACTGATGCATTCATAGGACCTGGACTTAAACTCAAGGATAAAGTTGAGAAGCTGCATTCTCTTTATTATAATGTCTTGCCGTTGCAGAAGAATCAGGTCCTTCCGTACTGTTGAACTGAAAGTGGTTATAGAGCAGTGATGGTGAACCTTTTAGAGATCGAGTGCCTAAACTGCAACCCCAAACCCACTTATGTATCGTCAGGTGTTGGGTGAGTGTGGCTAATTGGGTGGGCGTGGCTGCGGTGGTAACAGCAGACTCGGGACTAAAAAGTTTGATCAATCAATTCCAACTTTGCGAGATCTTTTTTTTCCCTGCAAGAAGTTAAAATTGATTGATGGAACCTTTTTTTGCACATGGCGGCAGAGCCCTAAAGCGAAAAGGTTTTATAAAACCCAGCTGAAGGCCTAGGACTGGGTCGATGGCGCACGTGCCCACAGAGAGGGCTCTGCATGCCACAAGTGGCACACGTGCCATAGGTTCGCCACCACGGTTATAGAGCTTTCGTTAGAGTGAAAAGAAGCAAAAAAAAAAACCCCAACGTGTCACTTGTGTAGTTTTGAGACCTGACCTACTACAGGTTTATAGTCCAATACAATGTATTTTGTTACCCCAGGAAATCTACATATCTGCTCTTTGCTCTGTAGCATTTTTAGAAGTTAGTTTTAATTTTAGAAATTGTGTTTGACAGATGCTGTGTTACCTGACCGGGCTAGGGTTGTCCCTTTCCATTATAGCTCTTCACACAGCTTGTACCTCTGCCTTCCATTCTCATCTTCAATATCTATATGCCCATAAAATTATAAATTAATAGTACATTTTCACCCTCCATCAGACAGATGCAACTGCGCATAGCAGTCCCCAATTTGATGCCCATGCACACATTTGGATATACCCCTCTGAATCCATTATCTGGGGATTCAAAGTATTGTAATCCAGATATAAGGAAAATATCAGACTGGGGAAGGCAACAATATGAAACAATATTTTGAGAATTCTGAAGAAGACCAAACGCATCAATCTCTGGAATGAGTTTTTTTTGTTAAAGACTGGAAAGAGTTTAATTGGAACTGAAATACATTTGGTATAATATATGTAGAATATATTTCTAACTCATCTCTGCACTTGCTAGTGTCTGTGGTATGTTAAATAATCACAGAGGCATTATATGTACTGTGTATATCAAAAAGTGCTCTCAATATGTTGCAGCTGTAGATCAATAAAAATTATGCACAGCAAGATTATTAGGGTGAGGAGTTGTAATAATAATAAAGGAAAGGAAACCCAATGTTAAATGAAGTACGCTATATCTGCAGGAATGCTTTTCTTCTGCCGTAAACGTTTCTCTCTTTAGAAAACAAATATAATTGAGGCTGGTGAAAAAGGCACAGAAGTGTAGAAGAATGCAATTGTGTCTATACATGTCCAAAAATATATATTTTTAAAGCTAGAAAAAAGCAATCTTCTAAAATGTAGCAATAGCAGTAGCACTTACTCATATATCACTTCGCAGTGCTTTACAGCCTTCTAAGCGGTTTACAGAATCAAAATATTTTCCCCAATAATCTGGGTCCTCATTTTACCGACCCTGGAAGGATGAAAGGCTGAGTCAACCTTGAGCCCATCAGGATCAAACTGCTGGCAGTTGGCAGTCAGCAGAATTAGCCTGCAACACTGTAACTCAAAATATCACCGTCACCTTTTTTTTCATCATGGTTAAATGCTTCCTTGTAAAGTTTGTGTCAGGAAACTTTCCTGAGAGAATTTACAAGAAATAGCTTTAAATTATAAAATCAAGATACAGAAGACATAAAGAGAAAATGGAATTGTTCCAAATTGCACAACATGGTTAAGGCCTGAATTCCTGTGGCCAATGACACATTAACTTGTAATGTGGTTGGCCCTTCAGCAAAAAGTGAAAAAATATCCTGAATTCAGTAGTGACTCTAATATGATAAAGCTGACTAATCATGTTTTATATCCTCATTTTGAAACTTGTCATTTTATTTTGGACATTGACAAGCAAAACAAATCTTTTGAAAAAGTCCTATATAAGTTGCTGAATATCAGTTCAGTTTATATACAGGTAGTCCTCGAGTTACTAATGGAATGGAGCCTGCCCATTCCATTCATAATTCAAGGATTTCTAAGAGTGAATTGCATACCTTGAACATGATCACTCCCTGCTTTCACCCACACATTCACTAATCGAATGCGTGGTTCGTTAAGTGCACATAAGGTATCTCAGGGTGGGGAGGGCCATGGGGGGCCTAGGGATGGAACAGGAAACATGCTTAAGACCTTGCACGGCCTCCCCCGACCCACTGAGATACTTCATGCTCCCCAAAATTGCTTTCTTCCCCCCCCCCCCCGCCACACTGGGTCACCTTTCCAAAGATCTAGCCAGCTGTCTCCAGCCTCTGCCACACAAAATCATCGTGCCCAGAAGCCTCCAGTCTCCCTAACAAATATTTGCAAGTTGACAGGAGGCTTTGGGTCAGCAAAATGGCTGACTCAAAGCATCTGGCCAGCTTGCAAACACTTTGGGCGCCGAGACTGGAAGCTTCTGGGCACTGTGATCTTGTGGGACTTCAGTTTCCAGTCTCCATGCAAAATGTGCTTGAGGAAAGGCCTTGGCCACCAAGAACGGAGCCCTGGATTGAGTGCGTGTCGCTCCTGGCCTCCATTATCATTGGCAAAAGCCTTTGCTCAAGGGCTTTGCTGCCAAGAACGGAGGCCGGGAACAACGTGCACGTCAATCCGGGGCTCTGTTCTCAGCAGCAAAGGCTTTTTGCAAAGATGGCAAAAGGCTTTACAAATGGAGGGAAGGCTTCAGTGTTTCAGACCTGCCCTCCCTTTTGCAAAGCCTTTTGCTGCAGATCTCGTCCAGGCCTCTGTTTGCAGAGGCTTAAAGTACCGTGAGATCACGTGCTACTGATCTCACGTGATCTTGCAGTACTTTAGGCCTCCATTCTCTGCGAAGGCCTGAAGCAGCGAAACAGGCCAAGAAACGAAGGCGCTCTAGATCTTTGCAAGGTGAGTTTACACAGGCCTAATGCCTATGGAGATCAGGTGGAGAGGAGGAGGGAATAGCCAGGGTGAATGTTGCAGTGCTTCTGCGGTCATTTGTAGGGGTGAACGACTGCCACGGTGCTGCAACATTCATAATTTCAGGACTTGTTCATAAACACTAGGAGGTGCTTATTGTGTAAATTTAAGCGTTCACTAAGGGAACATTAGTAACTCGGGGATTATCTGTACATAGAAACTGACTAGAATAAAATAAGCTATACAATCATAAGGAAAATTGTAGGTTTAAAAATTGGGGGCTTAAAAAATCTGAGGAATGCAATTTTAATAAGGTAATTAAATGATTATTTAGAATAGTAGGATAGACCCCATTATAATGCTAAAATCCATGGGGAAAATGTGTAATGAGTGCCATAGAGAAAATGCAGTAACATAGCATATACTTTTCCATTATGTGAACCCTTTGGGATTACGTGGAGTTTTGCATGAATTGGCCATAAAATGCACTCTAAACGTCATGTAAGTCACAACAATAGAAAAACACAGTCTGCTTAAAATAATACTACACAAACAGCTGTTATCATGTTTTAATTGAACATAAGATGGAAACATTCACAGTGCAGGGTGGAAAAAGTATGTGAACCTTTGGACTTAATAACTGGTTGGCCCTCCTTTGGCAGCAATAACCTCAACCAAACGTTTCCTGTAGTTGCATATCAGACCTGGAGTAATTTTGGACCACTCCTCTTCACAAAACTGTTTCAGTGTAGCAATATTCTTGGGATGTCTGGTGTGAATCGCTCTCTTAAGGTCATGCCACAGCATTTCAATCGGGTTGAGGTCAGGACTCTGACTGGGCCACTCAAGAAGGTGTATTCTGTTCTGTTGAAGCCATTGTTTTGTTGAATTACTTGTATGCTTTGGGTCATTGTCCTGTTGCATCACCCATCCTCTGCGGAGCTTCAGTTGGCGGACAGATGGTCGTACGTTTTCCTGCAAAATGTCCTGATAAACTCTGGAATTCATTTTCCCATCAATGACAACAATCTGTCCAGGCCCTGAGGCAGCAAAGCAGCCCCAAACCATGATGCTCCCTCCGCCATGTTTTACAGTGGGGATGTTTGATGTTGGTGTGCTGTGCCTTTTTTTCTCCACTCATAGTGTTGTGTGTTTTTCCCAAACAACTCAATTTTGGTTTCATCTGTCAACAGTATATTTTGCCAGTAGTGCTGTGCAACATCCAGGTGCTCTTTTGCAAACTTCAAACATGCTGCAATATTTTTTTTGGACAGCAATGGCTTCCTCCGTGGTGTCCTCCCATGTACTCCATTCTTGTTTAATGTTTTCCTTATTGTAGATGTGTCAACAAAAATGTTAGCATGTGCCAGAGATTTCTGTAGGTCTTTAGCTGACACTCTAGGATTCTTCTTTACCTCATTAAGCATTATGCACTGTGCTCTTGCAGTCATTTTTACAGGACGACCACGCCTAGGAAGAGTAGCAACAGTGCTAAACTTTCTCCATTTGTAGACAGTCTGTCTTACCATGGACACATGAACATCAAGGCTTTTGGAGATACTTTTGTAACCCTTTCCAGCTTCATGCAAGTCAACAATTCTTGATCGTAGGTCTTCTGAGAGCTCTTTTCTGCAAGGCATGGTTCACATCAGACAGTGCTTCTTGAGACCAGTAAACCCAAAACAGGTGTGTGTTTTTAAAGGGCAGGACGGCTGTCAGCAACACATCCAATATCATCACACTGCTACAGCTTCCTCAAAGAGCGGCACCTCTGCCCGTTCGCGCGGAGGTACGCGCGCACCTCTCCAAAGGTTTGGGGAGGTGCGCACGCACCTCCGGTCGTTCGGAGAGGTGCGCGCGCACCTCTCAGAATGGGCAGGGGCGCTGCTCTTTGAGGAAGCTACCGCGGCCCATCTGCAAAGCTGCTGAAAGCGGCAGCTTTGCAGACGGGCCGTCGCCGTCGGGCAACCGGGAACCGGTTCCATCTCACTTTTTAAAAAAATGGCAACCGCGTGAGTCCGCGCATGCGCAAAAAATGTTTTGCGCATGCGCAAAACTTTTTTGCGCATGCATGTGCATGGACACATGCACGCGGCTCCCACTTTTTTTAATTTGTGATGGAACCGGTTCCCAGTGGCTCTTTTCCTTTTTTAGGTTGCCGACCCCTGGGCTAGGGGTTCACATACTTTTTCCACCCTGCACTGTGAATGTTTACATGTTATGTTCAATTAAAACATGACAACAGCTAATGTTTGTGTAGTATTATTTTAAGCAGACTGTGTTTTTCTATTGTGACTTACATGACGTTTAGAGCGCATTTTATGGCCAATTCATGCAAAACTCACGTAATCCCAAAGGGTTCACATACTTTTTCTTGCAACTGTAAATATTTGGATTTCTGAGCAATATCCTGATACATATTATGAAAACACATGACAAATAATTAGAGGGCCAGGATGTTTTCTGTTGTTCCCATTCAAATGTTTGCCCTGGCATTCCCTTGATTACACTCTCATTCCATATTATTCAAACTGGATCATAAAGTGCATCTCAATAATATTGCTAATCCTCTCTCCACCCTTCAACCTGACAGGGTTATCTTTGCAGATAATTCCAAATGTTTTTATTTCCCCAATAAATTACAACTGATTACTTATGATTGTGCTCTCCATTCATTTAGCTTTGGCTACTGGGAAATGTTTCAAATGCATTCCTTTGCTCATTCTTCACAAGAATTTGCTCTTCCTGTCACATGACCTCAGTGCTGCTACTCCCTTATCTCAGAATGTGTGTCAAGTCAATCAGCAGGCCTACGTTTTTTATTTGACCTACTTTTTAGCTCTAAATCTGTTTAGATTTTTATTTGGGTTCTCTACTGAAACGTAGTTATGTTCAAATGTTTATATCTGCCGTTGGGAGAAAGGTGCATCCTAATATGGTCATTTAAAAATATATTTATTCAGTGTATATAGCTGCCTATCTGAAATGATGGTAAGAAGTTAACAATAACAATAATAAATAGACAATTGGCTGCTGAGACAGCAACAACAATACGACCACTAATACAAAATTGGTCCTTGTTTCGTGACTCCAAATGATTCTGGTAAAATGGTCACTAAGTGAACTGTGTGACGGAGAAAGATTGCTGGTTGCTGTTGTCTCATTCAGGTAAAACCTTCTCCTACAGTGTCCTGTGCCTGATCCTTTTTATCCCCTCGCACGGCAGAGAGATTGGCTAAATAAGCTGTCTCTTCTGAATTGGTTTTTTCTACGCCTCAAAGTCTCTAAAATCTCTTAACAAGTGCTAACTTCAAGTAAACAAGCTCAATTTTGTGGCCTTAGTTAGATATTTGGAACCCTTTGTTGCCTGAAAATGACTGCACTGAAGGATTTTTTTCTTGTAAATATGTGCATTGATTGAAAAATGATTTTTTTACCATTTACTATCATTATCTTTGTGAATGGTCACTATCTGAGGCAGTAGTTAAACTAGGACTACATTTATTATACAAATATTTCAGTAAAACTAATTCACAGGCTCCAGCAAACACTTCATTCCCCCAAGCCTGGGAATACAGCTATGTTTTCAGAACCTTGCAAAAGGCCAAGAAGGTCAGGGACAACACGATTTCTGAAGAGGAATGTTGTTCCACAAAGAGGTGCTGCAACATAAAAGGCTTTCTTCCTGATTCCCACCAAGTGGCCTTCTTTCCTAGCCTGGACACATAATATTTCTGAACTGGCCTTCCACAGAGCCTGGGCTATCTTGAAAAAAAGTCACTGAATAACTGTGGATGCAATAAAGGGAAAGAAATAGCAATAGCACTTAGACTTATATACCACTTTATAGTGCTTTACAGCTCTTTCTAAGCAGTTTACAGTCAGCATATTGTCCCCGATAATCTGGGTCCTCATTTTACCGACCTTGGGAGGATGGAAAGCTGAGTCAACCTTGAGCTGGTCAGGATTGAACTCCTTGGCAGTGAGCAGAGTCAGCCTGCAATACTGCATTCTAACCACTGTGCCACCATAGATATTTCATTTCCCTTGTTACCATAAGATAGGTTGGAACTGTGGCTCTAGGAAATGTTTTGTTGGGCTTACTCCTTGTCCTCCAGTGGTATTCTAGGTATCTTTCAGCTGTTTCATCTCCATCAACTGAGGGAAAAGAATTGATATAATCCAATCCAAAGCCCTCACAGTCTTCTTGCTCCAGGCAGCAACCAATGTCTTGGTTAAAATGTAGATCAGATAAGACAATCCCAATCTCCTCTAGAACCCTACAGGGTCCATTGGTCCTCTAGATTGTACCAATCATATAGTTGCTGTGATTCAGTGTCAGCCTGTGCTCCCAGCAGCTGAGTCCGATGGGTCTGAGGAGGAGGAGGAGAGGTTTGGAGAGCCTTTGGTGTCGGAGGGAGGCTCTGATACACTGCAGGCCTCTCAGCCTGGCCCCTCCAGTCATGTTCCTCATGAGTCTCAGCTGTGTGAGTACGAGGTGTCGGACTCAGAAGAGTCACGGCTGAATCTGTTCAGAGAAGCTAGAAGAAGAAGGCAATCCAACAGAGCAGAGAAAATCAATGAGTCAACTCAGTAGAGGAGGAGAAGGCAGTGAGAAGCCACACCTTGGGACTGATAATAAAAGGGGAAGGTGTGGGCGGGGCTGGTTGCTGAAGGCAACTGGAGACATTCTAAGGGAATCCTGGTCTGTTCTTAATGCTTCTGTTTAACTCTTGTTTGTTGACTCTTGTTTGATATTTTGATTCATTTATTGAAGGAAATATTCTGTTGCTTTTTTGTTTGAACTGTAAATAAATTGTTAGTTCTATAAGGTGCTGTAGGGCTTCATAGAACCGGTCAATTTCATCCTCTTCAGCACTGGTGGTTGGGGCATAGACTTGGACTACTGTGATATTGAATGGTTTGCCCTGGATTTGAACTGAGATCATTCTGTCATTTTGGGGATTGTAACCCAGTATTGCTTTTCCTACTCTTTTATTGACTATGAAGGCTACTCCATTTCTTCTGAGGGATTCTTGCCTGCAGTAGTATACCTGATGGTCATCTGAATTAAATTCACCCATTCCTGTCCATTTTAGTTCACTGATTCCTAAGATGTCGATGTTCAGTCTTGTCATCTCTTGTTTGACCACGTCCAGCTTTCCTTGATTCATGGATCTTGCATTCCAGGTTCCTATGGAGAAAAAATCTTTACAGCATCGGACTTTCCTTTCACCACCAGACACATCCACAGCTGAGCGTCCTTTCGGCTTTGGCCCAGTCGCTTCATTCTTTCTGGTGCTACTAGTACTAGCCCTCTGCTCTTCCCCAGTAGCATATTGGACGCCTTCCGACCTGAGAGGCTCATCTTCCAGCGTCATATCTTTTTGCCTTTTGGTACTGTCCATAGGGTTTTCATGGCAAAGATACTGGAGTGGGTTGCCATTTCCTTCTCCAGTGGATCACATTTTGTCAGAACTCTCTGCTATGACCTTTCCGTCTTGGGTGGCCCTGCACGGCATAGCTCATAGCTTCATTGAATTACGCAAGCCCCTTCACCACGACAAGGCAGTAATCCATGAAGGGGCAAGAAGCAATGGATGGAAACTAATCAAGGAGAGAAGCAACCTAGAACTAAGGGAGAAACTTCCTGACAGTTAGAACAATTAACCAGTGGAACAACCTGCCTCCAGAAGCTGTGAATGCTCCAACACTGGAAGTTTTTAAGAGACTGGACAGCCATTTGTCTGAAATGGTATAGGGTTTCCTGCCTGAGCAGGGGATTCGACTAGATGACCTCCAAGGTCCCTTCCAACTTCTTCTTCTTCTTCTTCTTCTTCTTCTTCTTCTTCTTCTTCTTCTTCTTCTTCTTCTTCTTCTTCTTCTTATTATTATTATTATTATTATTATTATTATTATTATTATTATTATTATTATTATTATTATTATTATTATATATTCTGGTAAACAATCATGTGTTGCAAAAGAAATTTCATTATCAGAAGGCAGTATTGTTGCTTTCTCTCCAAATTCCTAAAATAAGGTTAATAAGTGTGGAAACAACAAATTGTCTATAAGGAATACTTTCTCTAATCCATGATGGAGAGTGCTTTCATTTTTCAAAAAATTGTTATAAAATTGTCAGACTATTAGGCCTTGACTTTATCCTGCCATTCTTTTTGCCTGATAGAATATATGGTCATTCTACTTTTCTGTCAACAATGGCCCTATCAACTGAGATACCTAGAGACTTTTTAAAAACAAGTTTCCTTAAAACAGCCAAGGAACCAGCATTTGTTTAAAGAATGCAAGATATAATTTATTGCAAGCATTCACTTGATATCCTGAGTCTATACACAATTCTTGTCTGTTTAGTTTGTAGCAACTGGACATTTTCGTATCACAAAGTTTGCCTCTGAGAAAAAAATGGCCATACAAATCTCCATTATGCAATATCCATTAAATAGAGAGTACAAATAATCAATGTTACAACGCACTAACTAGAACAGTTTAAAGAGGGGGAAAAAGAAAATAGGGAAGAGGTTAACAGGCATAAATACACAATCTCCTTTTGATTCAATGAGTTTTAGAAATATTAGGTTGACGCTAGAAGTATTTCCTGAGGTTGGGGGTGAGTACATAAAATATACAATGTTTATTTGAACATGGTGAACCTTGGTTCGTTTATCTTGTGCATGAAACACATCCAGTAGACCATGTTGGGCACAGCCCAGACAAAATATAATACTTCTAATTAAATGTTTGGTTTCAGTGATCAAGAGTTTAGCACCTGCCCCATTCCTGGATGAAATCAACAAGTTCTAAAACTACTTAAGCTGATCTGGCAGAGCCACAAGCATTGTTTGGAAATTCATCCTTGAAAATAAACATCAATACTACACAGATATTGAATTGAGCAAAATTTTCTGAATATTTTTTCTTACCACATCCTTGCTCAATAAATAGATCAGAGATTAAGACTGCAGTTTGCATGAAGATCCTCGGGCTGTCTTTGGAACAAAAACAAGCTGATGGCAGGAAAAAGTTGGGCTTGCATCATTCACTTGTGACTCATCTCCATAACAGTTTAAGCAAAGCAAAACAAGAGCATGAGCTGAAGAAAACCTCTTATTCTTTTTCTTGGAAGGAAGTCTGGCTTCCTTCATGCTGCATATGAACCCTAGTAACTTAGGACCTCTTTGAGAAAGTAGTTCAAATCCTTAATTGCTTTGTACCAAATTTAAATGCATTTTTTAAAAATAATTCATTTGACCTTTCACATGTGTCACAGGGGGAGAGAGAGAGAGAGAGAGAGAGAGAGAGAGAGGAGAGAGAAGAGAGAGAGAGAGAGGAGAGAGAGAGAGAGAGAGAGAGAGAGAGAGAGAGAGAGAGAGAGAGAGAGAGAGAGAGAGAGAGAGAGAGAGAGCGCAGCTATATACACATTTGTCTCCCACTAATTGTGATGTTTCAGAATGGAGTGGACAAAAGAGCCCACCACCATTAGAGAAAAATGTTGCCAGATAGTCCTTGAGTCTTCAGTCTGAGCCCTCCCAGCTTTGTCTGTTTCTAAGAGGTGACATCTGTATGCATGCCATGTAACCATACCTGAAGTATCCATCTGCCTCTGGATGAAGGGAGTCTGGCAAGAAGAAAGCAAATTGCAGCTCTTTCAATGTACCATTGTTGCTATTTTGTGATGTCAGTCTTTGTAGTTAGTCTGTGCAATCTTCTTGCAACAACTAACCCAGTGGTCCACTGTTTCTTCAACTTCTTGCACTTACTATCTGTTGCTATCTTCTCAATTCTGGCTTTGTATGCATTTGTTCTCAAGACTTGGTCTTATGCAGCCAGAATTAGCCCCTCTCTCTCTTTCTTCAACTTTCCTGCCCTTAGCCATTTCCAGGTTTTGTTGTTGTTGTTATTGTTGTTATTATTGCAAGATCAGCTGGATTTGTCTGTCACAATGAATCATGAAGTATGATTCCTAAACAGCAGTATCTGGAATCAATGAATATAGTAAGCCGAAATAAGGTAGATCAACCAATGGCTTAATGTGATGTGTGAATCCCATCTTTGACTCTTCAAATATCTACACGCCCAAGTCTCTTACAGAGAATGGGAGATTTCTGGAGTAGTTTGGAAGTGTGAGTCAGTGTGTGGTGGGGGGATTCAGTGTGTTATGGGATATAGGTTATCCACTGCAGACCATTTTTATTCTTTTTTAAACCTGTACAAAGGAGGAGGAGGATTCAAAAGTACTTGCAAAAAAGGAGACAAAAGAAAAAAAATCTTCGTAAATATCAGAAACAAGCAAAGACCTTTTAATAATCATATGGCATTTTTCATTTGAATTACCTGTATTTTTTATTCAGCTGGATAGTTAACTGGAATTAATTTATTTGGTTTAAAAATTTTATTTTAACAGCTTTTACCAAGTTGAGAAAGGGAAGTACGGAAATGTTTTCTATATGTTGATTTTACAGCCGCAGCTTGAGAAGTGAAACTTCAGATGTATTTCTTGCTCATGCAGCAATAAAGATTTTGCAAACAGTGTAGCCTGCAGTCCTGTTAATCATACACCAGACTGGATGAGATACTAACAGAGCTGAAAAAAATTAAATGCAAAGGAAGAAAGGTTATTATACTCAATACAGAGAGCAGGAAAAGTAGATGTATTGTCAGGTACAAATATTTGTATTGGCACTGACTGCATTGCCAACATTGTCTGATGGGATGAAGCAATCAGTTGATACATTTGTTCCACGCTGAATATAAATGTTATCATTCTGTTTATAGATTGAAAGCTTCCTATCTGTCATCACAAAATTTGCAGAAGGACCTAACTACAGAATTTTGGTTGGATGTAATATTTGTCATTACTGGGGTGGAGTCACTTCAACCCCTAAATGTTTAATAATGATCAAGTCCTTTTTCATTTGTTAATAGGACCATCAGTAAATCTGATCAATAACAATTTGGACTTCATGCTAACTCATTTTGTTAACCATAGTTTGTTGAATAAGCCATACATGTCTGGATTCTCACAACACAATACCCAGCAAACTATGTCATCCCTTCACTTTGTAAAAATACAGTTAGTGGTTGGTTGAGAGGTTTAATAGAATAACAGGGATAACAGAGTTGAAAGGGATCCTGGAGGTCTTCTAGTCTAACATCCTCCTCAAGCAGGAGACCCTATATCTTTTCTGGGAAACTGCTTCAATTACTTGAATTCTGCAATGGGAAAAAGGCACCATATGGAAATAATCAATAATAATGTGCTAGATCTTAGAATTGGTGAAATGCTGTTGCATTCGACATTAACCAGCTTCATATTGTTCCCAAAGTGATAGGCATGCACTTTCCTTCCAGATGTTGCTCTTGTAAGTTCCAAATTGACATTCAGCCTTAAAAGTTAGCCCCCTGTTCATTTACCCAACTATATATTTATATTTATACACTCACACGTACATACAAATACAATCCATGTTCTTATTCATTTATATTAAAATATTTGTTTTTAGCCAACTGCATTTCCTTTGCCTCCTCTAAGTGTCAAACAGCAGGAGCCCAACCATTGATTAATAGCAAAGTGGCTCTTACAGAGAGGCATAAATTAATTCTATTTTGGGAAATGCCATGTGACGTGGATTGTTGTATTCCTTGAATAATTGTTTGGGTATTGAATGTTATTTTTCACGTACGTTGAATTAGAGTGGAATATTACAGGCATTGTAGCAGTGACATTTAAAATCTGGAAATAAGGCTTTGAAGAGTACGAACAGTGAGTGTTTACTGTATACTACATATGTCCTAATTGAAGTGATCTAGGGCACTAATAAATTGCTTTACCATAAAGTCTTTAGATGAGAGATCCTAGCTTCCATAGACTAGCCTAAGTATGCTATATGCAAAGTATGAACTTTGGTTGTGCTTGTGGCATTCTGGCCAAAACATACCAGAACTGACTAGTACTATGCTTATCTTTAGCAGGAACAATGGCATGGACATAACTAAGTCTGGCTGGTAGTCCAATATTTGCTTGCTTTATGTAAAAAAATCATATATGAAAATCCTCATTGGCATGGCTTAGCCATGGCAGACAGTAGAGGTCAACATCAGTGGTGGGATTCAAATATGTGAACAACCGGTTCTCTGTGTGGATGCCGCTTCCGGAAGTCCATTCTGGGCTGGGCAACAAAAAATTAGCTACCAGTTCTGCCAAAGGGGTGCGAACCGGCTGAATGCTACCACTGGTCAACATTCATGGGCATGCATGATAGCCAAAACATCTGACTTCATAATTTGCACTGTACAAGTAGAAAAATGGTAAATAGTATGAGTTTAAAAATTAAAAGAAAAAGATGTGTCCCTGAAACTAAGATAAAGAATAAGAATATAATAGACTTGAATAAAGGTAGTCTAATCTTGTGAATACATAGAGGGAAGGTGTATGTTTCACTGTGAACATAAGGGCTAATGTAAATGTCAGAAAGGAATGAAATAATGTTATCTAAGCTGTAGTTGGTGTGGATGAAAATAACAGTCCATAGGTTGATGACATTTGCAAAAATAGTCACAAAGAGTTAAGTACAATTAAGATTAAAAGACGAAGAGAAAGTGATTTTGATGGAAATAAATATTGGTTTGAAACTGGGTAGAGATTAAAAAGAAGCTTCCATCAAAACAAGTGGAATTAAAAATAAAAGAGATGGAAGTGAATTGAAATTAAACTAAAGTGAGAGAATTTAAAATGTACATGAAACATATAATATGTTAAAAAAATTAAATGAATACTATAAATGATTATAGCTAAGAAAAAATGATGAAAAGAAAGTAATAAATTCTGTTAGAATGGTTAAAGAAAAAAAGGTAAGTCTATTGGATTAGTACATTATAATAGGTACGGTATATTATATTATAGTTTTTTTATATAATTATGTGAGTATATTAGATAATCCTACAAGGCTATAGGATTAGTATATTAGTGTAATTGTATAAATGGGAAAATATAGATATGGTTTGCTTGCCAAATGGTGTGCTAAAAACGTGGGTTTTTTTTGTTCCTGATGGAAGATGTTGTTAATAACTAATACAGGAGTTAACAAAAGTAAATAAAAAACTTACAAGGGATTAGCTTGTTAAGCACTCTTGGGAAGAGCTTGGAAAAATTCTACTTACCTACCTTCATCCTTTGGGGACACGAATATGCATATTCTTTAGTATGCAAATGAGGAAAACTTAAATGAATTACAGCATATGCTAGATGAATTATGTGATGTAATAGAAATTATAGATCACAATTGCAATACTTAATAAAGAAGATATAGTACATGAATACAAAAAAGAGTAATCAGTAGTTAAGGCATCAGATTAGAAAGCAAGAAATCATGAGTTCAAGTCCGGCCTAAGCCATGAAACCAGCTGGGTGACCTTGGGCCCGTCAGTCTCTCTCAGCCCACACCACCTCAGAGGGTTCTTGCTGTAGGGAAATTAGGAAGGTTGGATATGTTTGCCAGCTTGAGTTATTTGTGAAAATAATAATGGTGTAGATGGTGGTGGTGATGATGATGATGATGATGATAATGTTGGAAGGGACTTCGGAAGTCATCTAGTCCAACCCCCTGCTCAGCAGGAAACCCTGTACCATTTCAGACAAATGGCTGTCCAGTCTCTTCTTAATAACTTCCAGTATTGGAGCATTCACAGCTTCTGGAGGCAGGTTGTTCCACTGGTTAGATAGATAGATAGATAGATAGATAGATAGATAGATAGATAGATAGATAGATAGATAGATAGATAGATAGATAGATAGATAGATAGAGATAGATAGATGATAGATAGATAGATAGATAGATAATAGATAGATAGATGATAGATAGATAGATAGATAGATAGATAGATAGATAGATAGATGATAGATAGATAGATAGATAGATAGATAGATAGATAGATAGATAGATAGATGATAGATAGATAGATAGATAGATAGATAGATAGATAGATAGATGATAGATAGATAGAGTATGCTGAAGTAGTATGTAGCCAGCAAGATATAATAACCAAGGTGTTGAAGATGGACATGCAGATATTAGTCCACCATCCACAGAAGCTCACTGGGTGACTGTCAAGCCCCGTGGGCCCGACATTCAATAGGGGGGAGGCGGAGCCTCATGTCGGCTCCTTTCCCTTTCTGGACCCTGGACACGTCATAGGGTGTCACTGGGCCACTGACCGCACCCCCGCTTCCCTACCCGGAACTGCCAACGCTGCCGAGCTCCTGGCAGGCCCTGCTGACAGTCAGCTGAGTTTGGGGCATGCAATGTGTCTCGCTGATGCCGCTGGTCACCCTGGGCGTCCTGTAAGAAAAGGTGAGATAAACATCAAAGGAATTTTTAAATGGAGAAAAGAATGACAGTCCAATTACAAAACAAAGCCATCAAGGAAAAACAAATTACTCAGGAAGAAGTGGAAGACTTTTATTTGGATATTAAATGAAATGCTGCAAACGAGATAGATAAAAATTTTAAGGAACAAAAGTGAATGGTGTTGGTATAAACTAGATTTAGCTGTGTTTCCTCTTCTGTTTCTTATCTCATGCCTTTGTTTCCTTATTTGTTTTGTCGTTTTCTATATTTATTTACATTTATTGTATCTGCCCCACTTCAATGGACTCCAGATGGCATACAAAATCCATAAACACCTAAAGCAGACAGTCCAGATTAAAACAATCTAAAATGGCACAAATCACACAAAAGAAAATACCCTCCCCCCAAAAAAATATAACAATACCCAGGCCTCAAATCAAAAGCCAGGTTTGAAGAGCTTTCCAAACTTAAGAGCTTCTAGTACTTTGCATAATACAGTTTACCCCCAAGTGGAGTAGTGACACAATATGAAGGGGACATTTATTTAGAACAAACTTCTATATCGGTCGCCATCATTAGATGCAGAGAGACCTGGCCCACTGAATTGCCAAGAGTTGGACACAAGTGTATGGATAACAACATCGTCATCACCTATACTAATAATACTAAGACCTCACAGTTTGCTGGGGTGCTTGCTTTTCTTTATCATCTCCAATACATTTAATTTTACTCTTAGATTTATGCCCATTGGTGGTTAGCATTGTGTGCATTAAGGCAGGAAGAAGGCTTTTCTATGATCCTTAATGGGATGAATCATAGTCTTTAAAATAATGTTTACTGATCTTTCCAATTTCATCAGCAAATTATTTTACCCATTCAACTGGGGAAGACAACCAACAAGAAAACATGTGATACAGGGAAACCTAACAGTTGTGTTGTCAGGTTTCAGCTGTGCAATCTGTTCTGGCAGCCCACAGAAGGGGTACTCATCTTACATGGGTTGTCCACTTTTCTTTTAAATCAATTATTTGCTTGGTGTCTGGTTCTTATTACTATTAAAAGTAGAGCTCAAAGTCATCTCAGATTTTGGGAATAAGGATTTATGCACAAGGTAATGGAAACTTTAGGAGGAAAATGAATTTATGACTTTCTAGGAAGAGTTTCTAAATAGAAGCAATGTAACACTGTATAAACGTGTTAATTTATAAAGAGCATATTCAGGTTCAAACAAGTTTTTAAACAGATTTACACAATGCAGTGCTTGCTCTTTTATTCAAATTTATTCCTATATTTGCTTACAGGGATATGAGTTGCAATGGGTAACATATGGCTCAAAGATTTTGCGCACTCAATGATTTGATTGCATGGTGTCCTAGCAGCTGTGTTAGCTTTTAGAAAATATGAACTAGTCAGCATAAACGAAAATGCACTTTCTTATTACAGGGCAATCAGTATCAGACATGACCTTTGATAACTGGTAATTGTTCTATAACTTGTTAACTATCAATGTAATTAGCAATAACAAATGAATATACTGGCAGGTTTTTATATAAATCAACATTCAGAAAACAGGAGAAATGATGGTCAACTATGCATTTAATAAATTATACAGTAGAGAGTAGACTTTGGAAATCAATATATAAAGGAATCTGTACAAAAGAATCAGCTGCTCTTTGAAAGAGAACAGCATTAACCCCACAGAAGCAATCAATATTCCAGTCTGAAAGCTAATAGATTTAAGATGTGTCACCTTCCTTCCCAAGTCAAGACTGTTTAAAATCTGAGTTTTAGAGAGAGAGAAGTTTTAAAATTTGCTGCAGAGCTTCATATTGTTAACTCTTAAAGAAATATAGAAGATGAATAGATATAGATGATAGATAGATAGATAGATAGATAGATAGATAGATAGATAGATAGATAGATAGATAGATAGATAGGAGTGAGTGAGTCAGTCAGTCAGTCAGATAGATCTCAATCTACAAATACTCTGTAGAAAATTACTTTAGCTCTCTACCTCCCATCATGTTTTTAAAATCCTGCTTAAAGCTCCACTGTACTCATTGTGGAAACAGTTACTTTGGAGACAAGTCACACAAACCTAGTGGGCCAATTTAAGGCTTATTGGAAAGATCTCCTGGGGAAGCTAAACTGGGTCTCTAATCCCTGTCTAGAAATGTATGACTAGTACACACAGGAGTCATGCAATTCTTCTCTAGACATTCAGCCTAAGAGGAATGGTAAGAATGGGGTTATATTTGGAGGGGACCGAGCCATCAATCATTTTGATAGGAAGGAAGTCATTCCTGGCTTGATTTTCCTTCTTACATAAATAACATGTTCCTTCCTGCCCTAGCAATATTTAACAAACAAAACCAATAAGCTGTATCTTTGAAATTTATTATAGTTGGCAGCATAGGGAAACCTATAGCTACTTCAAAAAACTCTGTAATGACATTTTTATGAGTAAGTGAAAAAGCTACCTTCCACAAAGATCTTAATCACTGCAGTAAAACTGACCCAAGGAATATTGGATACGTACTCCAACAAAGCTGAGTGTTTACTGGAGCATGTATCCAATGTTCCTTGGCTCATTTCATATGACCATGGAGCTGTGTCTCACTGCAGTCCATGAAAATAGAACTTCAGAGCAGGTCATTTAAACACTGAGCCTTCAGGGTTTTCTTAAAGGTATGAAGTGATACAATTTGATGGGTCTCTATTGAACATGAACAAGAGTGGGGTCACTGCAAAGCAGCCCTTCCCCTTTCACTTACCAATCAAATTGCTTTCAGGCAAACCAAAAAAGGCCCCAGTGCAAATCTTAATGTGAATCCAGGTTGGTGTGGGATAAAGCTTTCCATTCTTCCTTTTCTATACAAATGTCAGTATTCAGAAGCATCTTTCAAAGTCAGCAAATACTCCGTTGGGAAAAGAGTAACCAAAATAAATTTATTTTTTCAAAATAAATAAATCTGAAAAACCTTTGGGCCAGTTGCTGCCCAACAGTGCAGGATTGTTGTTATGGAGAAAATAGGAGGAGGAAGTAGTGTTAACTACATTCATCACCTTGAATAATTTATAAAAATGACAAGCGCAGGATATAAATAAATAAATAAAGCCATACACACCCTCCATTAGGTTGACCCTGTCTCTCTGAGTCTGGCTGGGTCTGCACAATGTACCAAGACATTGAACAGTTAGTGTTGTTTTGTCTTACTATGGTGATGGAACCCCATTTGTTTGAATCATAAGCTATATGTTAATAAGAAGCACTCCAATTGTTATATGTAATAATGTTTTAATACTTATTAATACAGAATCTGGTTTAGGGATTCCTTTTTGTGGGGCAGCTTGAGGAATCAGGAGCTCCTCATGAAGGACTAATGTCATCCTGACAACCCAAATCTTCCCCGCTTATTTACATGTTGTTGTTTTTTGCATCTCTACCCTGAAAATTGAATCAGCCTGAGGTTGTCCCTAAGCATGCCCATTTAAAAGTACTGTAGTTTCTCCTTAAAGTGACATTATTCCACCACAGCTTTTAAGATAAATAAAATCTGCAACCCTTTATCTCCTGTTATCTTGGAGGTGAAGTCAGTTAACCTGTTTTGGGTGTACAGACTATAGAATAACAGACTTGGAAGGGACCTTAGAGGTCTTCTAGTCCAACCCCCTGCTCAAGCAGGAGACCCTATACCATTTCAGATAAATGTCTACCCAATCTCTTCTTAAAAACCTCCAGTGGTGTAGCACCTGCATCTTCTGGGAGCAAGCCATTCCACTGATTGATTATTCTGTCAGGAAATTTCTCCTTAGCTCTAGATTAGATCCCTCCTTAATAAGTTTTCACATTTTACTTCTTGTTCTGCCCTCAGGTGCTTTGGAGAATAGGCTGACCCCACTCTTCTCTTTGACAGCCCCTCAAATGTTGGAGGACTGCTATCATGTCACCCCTAGTCCTTCTCTTTGTTAGATTAGATAAACCTTGTTCCTGTGACTATTCATCATATGTTTTAGCCATCATCCCCTTAATCATCTTTGTTGCTCTTCTCTGCATTCTTTCTAGAGTCTCAACATCTTTTTTTCTATCATGGTAACCAAATTACTGGATGCAGTATTCCTAGTGTGGCCTTACCAAAGCAGTGTAAAGTGGTATTAACACTTCAAGTGACCTTGATACTATCTTCCTGTTGATGCAGCCTAGGACTGCAATAGCTTTTTTGGCAGCTGCAGCACACTGCTGCCTCATATCATATTAGAACATAGCCACAGCCATTTTTCTCCAATCTCTACAAGAGTTTTGTTTCCAGAATTACTTTTATAACAGTTATCTCCTTTCCCTGTTTCTGATCCCAACTTTAGTCCAGGCTTGTAACAACAGAAGAGGATAGCAGACTTCCCTTATTTTACTTGGGGGAAAAGAGACATATGGCATGCTTCTGTATTAACAATATTGTCAACTGACATCAGTTGCTTTAGATGCAACAGTCTGGAACTTCTTCCAGAAAATAATAAATGATGATGAACTGTATTTTGTTGCTTACTTGTCAGTTTGTTTTGCTGAACTAAGAGACCTGGTTGCCCAGTGATGGTTAGTTTTTGTTATTTACACAATCTATGTATTTGTACAATCAGATCATGGTCTGCCTACCACTTCTGCTCAGATACCCTACCATATGTTTCTCTTTTTTTAACCTTGGGTGATGCTCAAATGGCACGTGGAAGGACCATGGGATATATTATCCTAGAGAAACCCAGGCAAAATCTGGAAACAGCACCTCCCTATTCAGGCTGTAATGCCTTGATTGATGGATGTTTTCCCTACTGGCTAATGGGATGTTGTCAAAGGCAGTAGAGAAAAGCAAACACTTTAGTTATCAGGAGTAGCACATTCACAGATCAGACAATACCATTTGGTAGCTATTTGGAGCAGATATAATGGAGACAAAATAGGGATCAGGTGGCCGTAAGAGACACGGTCAAATAATATTAAACATTAAACCACAGAAGTAGGAGCATGGTGGCCTAGTGGTTAAGACACTGGTCTGTCAACTGTAAAGTTGGCAGTTCGAGACCCAAGCACCATGGGACAGGGTGAGCTTTGGTTCTTGTCTCAGATCTTGCCAATCTAGCAGCTTGAAAGCATGCAAATGCAAGTAGAGAAATAGGTAACACTTTGGTGGGAAACTAAGAGAGTTCTGTGCACCTTAGTATATAGTTATGCTGGCCACATGACCATGGAAATGTCTTTGGACAACGCTGATTCCCTCGGCTAGAAATGGAAATGAGCAGCACCCCCCTAGAATTAGACATGACTGGGGAGGGGAAACCATTACCTCTACCTATTATTATATTATTAGGGACACGGTGGCTCAGTGGGTTAGGACGCTGAGCTTGTCGATCAGAAGGTCGGCAGTTTGGCGGGTCGAATCCCGAGTGCCGCGTAGCAGAGTGAGCGCCTGTTACTCGTCCCAGCTTCTGCCAACCTAGCAGTTCGAAAGCACGTAAAAATGCAAGTAGAAAAATAGGGACCACTCCGGTGGGAAGGTAACAGCGTTCCGTGCGCCTTTGGTGTCTAGTCGTGCCGGCCACATGACCACGGAGATGTCCTCGGACAAGCGCTGGCTCTTCGGCTTTGAAACGGAGATGAGCACCGGCCCCTAGAGTCGGAAACGACTAGCACGCATGTGCGGGGGAACCTTTACCTTTACCTTTATTAAACCACAGAAGGAATAGTGTTGACTCATTTCATTACTTGTTTATCTCAGTGTCGGGATTGTGGTTGTAGGGTTTTTTCCTGGTAGGGATTTCCTAGCTTGTAAATACCAGATAAGATGCTACTTTTCACCCTGGGGTCAGGTCACACTTTTCAGAATCTATTTGATTTGATTTGTTAAGGCCACCTGATTCCACAGGTTGCTGGGTGCTTATTTATATATAATTAAAACACACTTAAAAACAACAAAACTTCATTGCCCAGACAACAACATTCAAAGAAACACAGAAGGTGGTCCACTGGCAGTTTAACCCCATACCTGAGAGCAGAAACAGATCTTAAGGCACACTTGGAACAGTCAGAAAGTGAAAATCAATAGTATCTCTGGGAGGATATTATTCCAGGGGGCAGAAAAATGGGTCTCTGCTAGATCCCTTGAGGCTTAGAGCATTGGAAGTTTGCTCTTATCTGGTTTGGTTAAATGTTACGTAAATTGCTAAGGTTACAAACCTGTCTCTGGTTATCAGCTACAAACACTCTCCTTTCACTTACTCATCAGCAGTAGCTTTAAGCAAACATTGGGAAGTTCTCTGCTTTTATGGCAGAGAATAATTATAGATAACACTGAACCAGAGACCTCTAAAAACAGTTCTGTCTTCACAGAACCTATTAAAGCAATTGCAAGGCAAAACATGGGTGCTTAGATTTTCTTCTTCTTTGTCCTAAAGGTAAAGTAAAGGTAAAGGTTCCCCCGCACATGCGTGCTAGTCGTTTCCACATTAGCAACATGTAGATCTCTACTGGGTAGCTATACTTTGCCTCTAAGGAATGGCTGAGCTAAAAAGTAAACAAAAAAAACAAAAAAAAAACAAAATCCCACAGATGTGTGGAGCAATGTCATGGCTGAATATGTGCCAAGAATTGCACTGGCTCTCATCCCAAAGGCCAGTTCTCTTCTTCAAGCAGCCGTCTTCATCCTTCATCATCAGACTTCTTCATCCTTGGCATTATCTTGTTCCAGGAATGGTTTCAAGAAGTTACGCAACCAACTGAACCTCCAAATAACAGTCTGTAACTTTTGTGTGTAGGGTTACAAGGACCCTCACACTATTTTCCTCTTTGGCATCCCCAATGGCTCCACTTTCCCAGATGTTTGCAGCTTTGGTCTTCAGCCATTTATCTAAGTTGCCAGATGCACTGCACTTACGTAACTCCAGTATCTTGGTCTACTGCACTAGCCTATCTGAAAAACAAGTACCTTTTAAATAGTAATGCATTACATAAAAATGCCACACAAATTAATCCATACTCGGTATAAAACATTAAATGTACCAGATTCCCAAAACAACTTATCAAATGGGGGAGCAAATGTTATGCCATCACTCACACTGCTTTGCCCCAATTCAAGAACAGTTAGAGAGTATTTTAACTCAGGAAGGAGACAGACATTTAAGCCTGAAATAAATGTGTTTTTTTTAAGGAACATTGTTTACATGGTTCCTCTCCTTTTGTTTTTTGTGCTAATATTTTTCAATTGATCGTGGCTTCTGTGACTTGTTCAATAAAACACGGCTGAAATAGAGCAAAAGTCAGCAAAATGTGTGAATCGCTGTCTACTGAAATTCCCTGGGACAGAAACCTGGTATGCCTATTCTTCGCACAGGAATGGTCCAATAGCTCATTTCACAGTGTGATGGTGATGACAGTGATGATGGTAATGACGATGGTGATGGCATAAATAAAAGTTTTTTCCTGTATCTTTGTTACTTTAGGACTAGACTAGACTAGACTAGACTAGACTAGACTGGAATGGAATAGAATAGAATAGAATAGAAACTGGATAGGTCCTTGAGGTCTTCTAGTCTAGCCCCCTGCTCAAGCAGGAGAACTTATATCATCTCAGACAAATGACCGTCTAGCCTCTTCTTAAAAATCTCCAGTGATGGAGCACCCACGATTTCTGGAGGCAAGCTGTTCCACTGTTAATTATCCTCACTGTCAGGAAGTTTCTCCTTAATTCCAGGTTGCTTCTCTCTTTGATCAGTTTCCAACCATTATTTCTCGTCCTTCCCTCTGGTGCTTTGGTGAACGTGACCCCCTCTTCTTTGAGGCAGCCCCTCAAATACTGGAATGCTGCTATCATGTCTCTCCCATTTCTTCTTTTCTTTAGATTAGCCAAGTCCCGCAGCTGTTCTAGGAACTATCATAAATCTTGGGCTTCAACCCTATTCTACTTGAAAAAGTCCTGCATGATCAAAGGATCCATTTCCCCTTCTTGTGTGGAAGGAAAACAGTAATATCAGATGCTCTTTTTATCAGCATCACGTTCCAAGCCAATCCACCTGTCAAAGAGGAAAGAATCAAATTATTGATTTTCTATACTGGTGATCACTGTTCTATACAAATGCTGCATGAACAAAAAAAAGAATGCTGTAATAAGATATATCTTATACCAATAATGCTAGGACTATCCTCTTACATTCCACACAATATTAGCACAAGGCTGGCACTATACATCTTCAATTTATGTCTTCTGTTATCTTGAATTGTACCTTGTCTTGAGGACCCTCATGGGCAAAGATAATCTGTACTTGAAATCAATATACAAATTAGAAATGGTAAAACTAGATCAGGGTTTTTACACTGCTAGTTTAAGATGAGTTCCTGTTTTGACTGATTGGGTGCTAACTATGCTTTTTTTAAATAAATAAATAAATACATAAATAAATAGAAGCATCAAATTGTTATTTCAATTAATTTGTTCTACACCAAAATCAGAACATAGACTATCAGAGTCAGAAGGGATCTTGGAGGTCTTCTAGTCCAAGCAGGAGACCCTATCTCATTCCAGACAAGGGGCTGTCCAGTCTCTTCTTAAAGGCCTCTAGTGATAGAGCACCTGAACTTCCGAAGGCTAGTTGTTCCATTGGTTGATTGTTCTGTCAGAAAAAAAAATATGCTTCACTTTTTCTCTTTATTATTGTGGGGTCATTTGAGAGTTATACTGACTGGATAGAAGGCCATTTTCCACCTGCTTATACTGGTTTTTTTTATTCTGGACAATCTCAATGCTACTTCAAGAACACAGGAATGCTTATGAATAAATAATATACATTCTAGAAATTAATACTATTTTGTAGCACATAATCTATTGACCTTATCAAAGAAAATACTGCCAAGTCAGCTATCAGGTATAAATATTTCATTAAAACAAATATAAAGAAGAAACATTAATAAAATTGCTAATTATGAGATTTTTAAAAATCCAGTCATATATAAAGTTGGAACAATAATTCAAAGTCGACAATCAACAAATAACATTGTAGAATATATGAAATATTTTTATTTATCATATTTAGGAACTACCCATCTCCTTACAGAATGATTTTGGGTGGTGTACAAATAACATGCTAAAAGCATAAAAACAATATATAAAGTACATGTAATATTTGCATACACGGATGCAACTGATATATAAGATTGGCCAAAGTTATACACATTGCTATCTCTCAGAGCTTAATTTTTTTTGTTTTTAATCTTCTCTAAATTTATAATTAAATTACATGATTTACATTATCTCATATACCAAATATTAATGATAAGACCAAAAAGATATTTAGCAATAACTGCAAAAACATAATACATGAATGTTTACCTTAGACATAACTTCTTAGGAAATCTTAATCTAATGTCCAGAATCTCGATTTCATTATCTCCATGAACAGGAACACACACACACACACACACACACACACACAGATACATCAACAATTTATTTAATTACAGTCACAATTCTAGGTGACTTACAAATAGGACTAAATTAGAACAACAAAAACAACAAGGAAATAATCACAAACAACAATTTCACATTCCATGTTATAGAACAGTGGTGGCAAACCTATGGCACGGGTGCCAGAGGCGGCACTCAGAGCCCTCCCTGTGGGCACCCGCGCTATGCCTCGGAGGTGGCAACTGTCCCTCTTCAACCAGCTGCCCCCCACAGGTGTCCCTCCCCACAGGTGACATTGAGGTGACAACACCCACCTTGGCCACACCCATCCAATCTTCCATGGCCACCACAGCCACACCCACCCAGTAGGCCATGCCCACCTGGCACCCAGCGATAAATAAGTGGGTTTTGGGTTGCACTTCGTCTCTAAAAGGTTCACTATCACTGTTATAGAAAATAACAACCATTTACAAAATAATACAGAACATTCTTTGGCTAGCCAGAAGCCAAACTACCCAGCCGCAGGGCCTACTAAAAAGCCAGGTCTTATAAGTCTTAAGGGATCTCCAAAAGATGATAGTGTCAGGGCCATATGGACTTCCAGAAGAATGATGTTCCATAGGACAAATCTGGGTATAGAAAGATCTGCCCAGGTCCTGCCAGATCTTATCAGAAAAGCAGAAAAATATTCCAGAGAGGGGTAGCCAGTAGGCAACCAGGAAGCCAGGAAGAGCCTTATGGGAGACAATTAGTAGCTTGGATTGCATCCAAAAGTCAACTGTCAACCAGCACAGCTTGTGAAAGTAGTGATGTTTTAAGAGTGAAATGACATACTCACTGGTGCATTCCTTGCCTGCATTCCAAGTGGAGTTTAAGGGCAGTCTCGTGTAGAGTTGTATTGGGGTGCAGCTGATCTTTTAAATCAAAAGCCAGACTTATGTGCTTGATCACATTCTCACTACCAAACCAACTGGAACCAGAGAGAACTGGTTTGGAACTACTAAACCAGAGAAGAGAATGACTGCTATAGAATAATGTTCTCTATCCCCAACCCCAAAAGTGGTCCAGAAGGATATGATCAATTTATATTGAAAGTTGTAAAGAGATCAAGCAATACCAGCCAAGTCACATCAGCCCTGCCCTGTCCCACCAGAAGTCTTCCATAAGTGTGATTGGTGTCATCTTAGACATTCTAATCTAAAGTCTGACCAGAAAAGAGTTCAGACAATCTATTTCTTGGAGGGTCTTCTAGAGTTGCAGCCCTATCGCCTTCCCCAAAGCAGGGAGTCTGGAAACAGGTTGAAAAATCATCTAATGCTGCTGGGTCCTAAGATGGCTTTTTGAAGAAAATATACCTTTTCCTTAATACCACCTTTTCAAGAAAGCAGTTACACCTCCTAACTTAAAGATGAATTTACCACAACCTGAACACAACCAATGGCAATCATTTGGGCAGCCTTAACCAGCTAGAAGGGACAAACATCCAACAGCCATCTGGCAGCACTTATACCCCCCCAAAAGATCTGGTCCTTTGTCCCCAGGTACCAGGTACCAAAGCAAAACCCAGCTTCAATTAGCTCTATAGCAACTGACCGACCGAAGCCAAATGGATCTGAGTGATTTTATTCATCACATGCCTAGAGTATTCCTACAATGGCTCAGTAATTCCTTATCAGGAACACAGGTAGACTTCTTTAGTAACTGCCTCATTCAGTGATTATTCACATTTACCACAGTGATGAAAAAATAACTTTGTGACCAATCCTCACTTCTATGATCACCACAGGGAAGATCGTAAAGCAAAGGAAAGCTGAAGTAAGATCATAAGCACAGTTTCACTTAGTTTCGCTTAATGATGGAGTTGCTGGTCCCAAATGTGGTCACTAAACAAAGACATGTTCTTCATGCCCCTCTCTCCCTAAAAGGGCCAGTGTTAAAGGAACTACTGCTCAGCATTTTGCAAGCTGCGATAAGCTTCCCGCCTCCCCTGCTAAAATATTTCTTACACTTCTAGAAGCCTTGGGTTGCTCAACAACCACTATGTGAAAGGCTACTGAGGGTCACACATGCAAAATCTGTGCTGGACAGAAAGCATCAAGACTAAAAATAATTCCCTTTTTATTAAAAAAAAGAGTTAATAAGATTACCTCCAGTGCATTTAAAATTGCTTTATAGTGGAGAAAATAAATCCAAGAAATGAGACGGAGGCTGCACCCTTCCCCCCCTCCTTCCCCTCACCGGTTTTTTGGACATAGCCAGAATCAAACCCAGCTCCCCTCTTTGCATAATCCTATCAGCCCACTATTGACTATCCCCACCTCCCCAGACAATCCCATCAAAACTACATTGTAACAATCTGAGGAACCCCAACCTCCCGTCCTCAACCAGCCTGTTGACTTCAACATTCCCCAACTCTGCTGCTCTTCCAGAAGGCCAATTTTGTCTAGCCACAGGATTCCCACCTTGTAGTGCTTTGATAAGTTAAAAAAGAACTTGAAAAGAACTACAAGGTGGGAATCCTGTGTCTAGACAAAACGGGCCCTTTTATAAAAATCTGGCTTCCCAATTTTCAGGCCCCTCTTTCTTGGAAACCATGCGCCTAAAGATCAACAAAGCTTGATTCTTTTCAGTGTCGTGAGCTTTCAGACCGAAACCACAATACTTTCTGTATACTAAAGATTACAATTGGAGGCTTTCTGGTTTGTGGGTGGGACACCCAAGGCCTTGACATTTGTGCCGCCATGTCTTATAGCTACCAGATATCTCTCTTGAAAGAACACCTGCTGCTGTTTTTCTTACTTTAGTGATAACGCTCACCCTGAACATTGGACGTATTTGCAGTGATGTTGATAACCCTTTGACGATTAAGCCTGGGCTCCAGTCCAGAATGCTTTGTATTAGAATTAAATATACGATACTTAAAAAGCGTCTTTATAACAAACCCGATATACGGATCCTCTTCTGCTTTGATCACTTCGATGGCTGCTTTGTTAAAGAAGAACCATCTACCTGTCTCAACCTTGGTCAGATTATGCGGTGTGCACCTACTAAGTTAGCAATACTTCGTTGTTTCTTTTTCTGCTCGTCCCTACCTCTGACTCCTGCCCTTTTGCCCTGTACCTTGGCAAAAGGTTTGTTTCCCTACCGCCCTGCCCAACAAATCGTCACTAACTTTGGGGAGGTGGCTGACATCAGAGACACGCACGCAACAAAACCCTGCCTCTGAGACCGTCGTCGTGTGTACGACGGGGGTTGGGGTGGGGAAAGATCTCCTTTCTCACGCGACCCCGTCGCAGAACGCGGGTCGAGCAGACCCTCTCTCTCGCCTGCGGGCTTCAACTTTGCTCCTGCAGCAGAGAAGTAGCGGCGGCAGCTGCAGCGGCAGCGGCAACGGCAACGGCAACGGCAACGGCAGCGGCAGCAGCAGCAGCAGCAGCAATCGCCGTTGTCACCACCCCACCCACCAACCCCGTCCAATCGCCTCCCTCGGGTGGTCGCCTTCTCTTTGACTGACGGGCTGGATAAAAACCTCAAACCGCCCCCCCCCCATCCCCGCGCGCGCTTTCTCCCGCTCTGGTCTTTCCTTTACCCACGCGCGCGCTCTCCGCGCTTTGTCCCGGTTGGCCCACTTCGTTGGCCTGAGGGAGAGGGGCGGGGAACCTCCGCGCCCCCTTTATCCAATGAAGACGTTCGGAGCCTTGGAGGGGCCGCCGAAGAAGGTGGGGGGGGGGGCGCAGAGCCCATCTCTGCTGGAAGGCCACGCCTCCTCGTGGGCTGCTCCTTCAAAAGCACCTGGAAGAGGCTTCCCGGGAATGGAACCGCCTTAAGGGCTGGCTGGCTGGCTGGCTCGCGCGACAGGCAAGATGAAAAGGCAATCTATGTAAATTGAGCTCCGAGGGCTCGGAGTGGTGTCACAAGAGCGCGGGCAGAACGTTCTCTTGGCGCCCGCCCGCCCGCCCGCCCGCCCGGGCGGTCAAGTTCTGGATCGCGCTCCTCTTTTGCTTGACGCGGGGCATGGTCGCCCTGCCTCGGCATTGCTGAAGGAGCCAGGCAAGCGGCAAAGGCGTGCAAGCCCCAGGCCGCCTGGGCGCTTGGCTTGGCGGTTATGTCTCCCGTCAGCCAGGAGGTGGGAGAGGGGAACGCCGTGCCCGCCGCCTCCCCTCCGGAAGCAAGTGAGGCGGTGGGCGAGGAGGAGGCGGCGAGAAAGGAGAACGGAGAATGGTGCCCGCGGGAAGCCACGCTCGCCTCCGGGAGCGCGGAGCTTCCCCTGGTGCCTCCTGGGCTCGGGGAGACGCCGAGTCCTCCCGAGAAGGCGGCGGAGCCAAGGGAGCCGCCGCCAGGGCACCGGGAGACGGCCGAGCCGCCCGAGGGAGGCTGGGGCTGGTTTGTCATGCTGGCCTCCATGTGGTGCAACGGGACGGTCTTCGGGATCCAGAACTCGTGCGGGATCCTCTTCAACTCCCTGCTGTCGGAATTCGGGGACCCCAAAGACAAGCAGCTGATGTTCAGGACAGGTGAGAGGGAAGAGCCGACGCCCGGGGCTTCCCTTCCCAGCTGCCTTTAAAGCAGCCAGGCGATGGGTCCCCGGGATCCCCCAAAGACGTGGTGGTGGTGGGGAATGTCCTGTTAAATGGGCGTTCTTTTTTTATTGAAAAGTTTTACATTTTATCTTTAGCAAAACAAAACCCCTCCCAACCCCCTCCCCTCCCACCCTCTTCCCACTCCCCAACCCTTCCCTCCCTTTCCCCTCCCCCCCCCCCCCCGACTTCCCAGAGCTGAGTACAGGGTATAAAAATACAAACCATCATAATCTAACTGATGCAAACAATCCTAAACTATTTAAACTATCGCACTTTAACTCATATAGATAAACTCCAAACGTGTGTATATATATATATATATATATATATATATATATATATATATATCGTATCAGTAATTATTCAAATGCAAAATAATACTTTTTAGTCCCATATTTGCTCCGTGGTATCTCTCTGTTACAAATAGTCTTTCAGGTGCACTGAGATCTTTACCATATCCTCGAAATTAAAAACTTTACAGTCCATTCTTCTGTAATCAGTAATTCTACCTTTTTACTAGAAATCTTACTGCCATAGTTAAATTCAATGGGCGTTCTTGAGCACAGCGGAAAGGCGGCGAGAAGAAGGGACCGAGCAACTTCGGGGAATGAGGCTTGGAGTCCACAACATCCAGAAAGCCCCAAGTTGGAGAAGCCCATGGTGGGCTGCATGGCAGCTGGATACCCGCCTCCCAAGTGGGAGTGCTGCATGTCCGGCCAGCAGTGTGCTGCCAAACAACGACCCCCCCTGCTCCCCAATCTGTGCTCTGGGTAGTATGTGTGTGTTTGCACAACATGCAAAAACTGCTTTGAAATTTAGGACAGAACATTTCTTTAGATTGTGACATACCGTTTTTTAATGGTTTGCAAGGAAACTGTACCTCTGCCCTCCTGTAGTTCTCAGAATCAGCCTGCCTCAAAGATAAGGACATCTTTTATTTTGTAATTTTTTTTTTAGTAACGTAAAACTCTGTATCTCTCATATCTATACAGTCATATGGTCTGGGGGCCCAATTGTGAACGTTAGTGGTTTTGTTTGGCATCCTGCCTAAAACATTTTCTCTCTGGTATTGTCACCTTGAACTGCCCCCCCTCTCTCTTTTTTTTCTCTTTTTTCTTTTAGTTTTTTGTATAATGTAGTTGCAGGGAGGGATGCCAGTTGTGATCTGACAGTGGCATGGGGAAATTCCTTTGTAAAAAAAAATAGTTGATCTCTCTTGTTTTTGTGTCATGGGTGGCATCAGCGCTTTTTTTGTAAAAGAAAAAGGTGCCGGAACTCACACATGTCATACAACCCGCCTTGCCTACCCTACAAGGTTCCCTCCAAAAAAAGGTGCCGGAACTCCGTTCTGAGCGTTCTATGAGAAAAAAAGCCCTGGGTGGCATAAAGCATCAGCTTTGTGACCTGCAGCTCCCCCTCCCCTATCTAAAAGAATGGAGAAATTGCTCTTTTCACTTGTGTAAGGAAAGAAGAACATTATCCTGGAGGCAAGGATATCCTGGCAAATGCCACCTTGTGTTCTCTAAGGTTACCTGAATTCTACGTGGCTACTCTTAATTGTTAGTTGAGTAAAGCAAGAAGTGTAACAGCTCATGAAGCACATACTAGCCACGCAGTAGATCATTCTAGGTTGATTAGGGTTTAGCCTAGTGTGTTGTGCAAACCCAGAAATTTGAGCTAAGTAAACCACTTAATCATATATTAGTGAGCCTGTAAATATCACCAGTACAACTCAATAATCAAGGTGAAGTAATACTTGCTGGGCAAACTTGTGAAATACAAATTTAAAACAACTGCATAGTACTTAAAATCATGCAATTCTCATAGAAGTAACACTACAAGAGGGGGGAACTGAAGGCATGTGAACTTAAAATATATTTAAATTTAAAAATACAGATCTTTTTATTACACCTTTATTTTAGTCTTTATTTTGTGGAAATAAAAAACTGATAGAAATTACTAGAATGTAATTTAATTAGAAAAATGTGTTTATAATTCTTTTTGTAAATGACAGTGTTCCCCATCCAATTAATTTGAACTTAAAAATGATTTTAATTTGTTTAAAAATGCAACATTCCAGATCTAGATATGCATAGTTATATGAATTTTTAAGGAAAGTTTAATAGCTAGTATTTATGACAATGTGTTTTTCCCTTCAGTAAAAAAGCTGAAATTATGTTGACCATCTGTTGATTTCGGTGTAGACTACAATTCTCTGTCTGCTTGTGTAAGAGTTCCCATTGAACTCAACAGGGTATAGCAACAGCACTTAGACTTATATACCGCTTCACAGTGCTTTACAGCCCTCTCTAAGCAGTTTATAGAGTCAGCATTTTGCCCCCAGCAATCTGGGTCCTCGTTTTGCTGACCTCAGAAGGATGGAATCTTGAGCCAGTGAGAATCGAACTGCTGGCAGTCAGCAATACTGCAGTTTAACCACTGTGCTACCACAGCGTCTATTTATACTGCTCAACAAAATAAAGGGAACACAAGATAAGACATCCTACTATTACAGAACATTGTGTTGTTTAAGTGTTCCCTTTATTTTGTTGAGCAGTATATTTCCAGATATGTGTAGGATTACATTGTTGGTAACTCACTGCACAGTACATTTTTGGAGGTTGCTACTTCATTGTACAATGCAAATCTAAGCATTATACCGATTCTTTACCCAATTGCCATTTTCTGATTTGGGTTAATATTTCTGTACCTAAAACAAAATTAACTAATGCATTTATTTTAATTCCTGATAGCACCTTTATCAGATTATTTTGAAAATCAGTTATTAGGGGAAACTGTTGTTGACACACTGTGCATGAGTTTGGTCAGACTCAAGGAGACAGTGGAGGATGGTGTGTGTGTGTGTGTGTGTGTGTGTGTGGTTCAATGGCCCATGAGGTTGAGAAGAGTCAGACATGACATTGTGACTGAACAACAAGGTTGCATTTTTCCTAGTATGATTTCAATGACTGCAAATGTCTAGTTGAAACTGAGCATGAACTTCATGCAAAATACAGGGTACATGATCCCCATTATTTTTGCCCACTGGCGAGTAATGGTAAACTTTAAATAATTGCTTTGACTTGGGCTCAAGGAATTTTTCATTATTATAAAAGTATCTAAGTTAGAAAAGTATCCACTGCTTAAGTAATTTGAAAAGTCTAATATGGCTGCTTAGCTTGACATTGAATGTAGTGGAAATATGACATCATTACATCGTCGTTTCTTGTTGGAATATATTAATCTTTATTTTCAGAAGCAAGTCTTTCTGATATTTTATGATATGTGTACCTTGTGTAAATATCTATTTATATTAATATAATATGTCATCTTCTAGCTAGAATAAGGACTGATACAAGCTGAATGAATATAGACAGCACCAAGCATGGGCTGAACATTTTCAAATCTCTTGAAAGGAGATCGAAAACTATCTTGTTACTCCATACAGGAATAAGGGAAGAGAATGTAGTTTAGTATGCAGGGACTAGTCTAGGTAGTTATTAGGAGTCAACAGTGATTCAAAGGCACAGATTAAAAAAAAATAGGGGAGGAGGGGAAACAGATGGTTTGTCAGGAACAATGTCAAAGGATGTACGGAGCAGAAGAGAGATGCCACTAAGCTTCCTTCATTTAAATATATTTATTGCTAAGTTTTTGAAGCTGTTTTTATTATTATTCAATTTAAGAGGCTGCTTCAAATGCAGGACTAAGGCAAAAATAGATTAGATAGAATCTATTTCCTTTATACTAGGACAACTTGACACGGCCACCTTGCTACAGCCAACTCATCACAGCCAATGTGCTGCAGCCAAGTTGTGGCCAACCTTCCACGGGACAACTCGCCATGGCTAACTTGCCACAGGACAACTTGCTGCTGGACAAGAGTTACACAAATATCAAAGAAATTGTAGAATAGAATCATTAAAGAAAGGATGCTAAAAGAGGGATAACATGAAATGTGAATGACAAAAATTAAAATATTTTTAAAATTATTTTAAATAATTAAATTAAATTATTGAACTGTCCCGTACTGAGTTTTCTCATGGTGAGTTGGCCGTGGTGAACCGGCCGCAGTGAGTTGGCAGTGGCAAGTTGTCCCATTCCCTGGCAGAGCTGTTTAAACTCATCTGAATCTAACAAGTCTCTCTTTGCGTTCACAGCAGTGGTGGAGGATGGGTGTAAAGTTGTATCTTTCTTATAATCAGAAAACATTCATACCCAGTATCTTTAGAACTATGCAGAAGAAAAGCTTAGAATAGTAAAAGCCGTTTGGAAAGAAGTGAAATCAGTGCTTTTTTTGTAAAAGAAAAAGGTGCCGGAACTCACACATGTCATACAACCTGCCTTGCCTACCCTACAAGTTTCCATCCAAAAAAGGTGCCGGAACTCCGTTCTGAGCGTTCTATGAGAAAAAAAGCCCTGGGTGAAATAATTAGAATACTGTATATAGGATTAATTCCAGTGCTGGGTGTGAGGGACTGTTACAAACATGTCGCAAACAAAAGGAGCAACTATGTTTTCTTCAGACTTGTTTAAAATATGCATTCATTCAGCTTCAGATCCTCCTTGTGGCTCTCATCAAACAATTGCTTCTTTGTTAATTCTCTACCCCAAACCATTCATTTTCATATGTTTTCCAGAGTAAGTTGCAGTAAGCTATATGAAGTGTATTTGAGGGTCAGGTCTTTAGAGGACAGAGAAACACTGGAATGCTGAAATGACCATCTGATGTAAACAAAAAGAAATTTACAGAATAAAATCTGCTTTAGACTACTTGAAGATGCTATTAGCTTGTGGATAAAAGAGATGAATATAATAAAAATATTTGTTTTATTAGTGAATATTGAAGTGATTGTTGCTTTCAAAAATGCATTGCCAAAGTGCCTTGTTTAGTGACTGCTTTGTTTAGTGACCATTTGCAGTTACTATGGTGATGGAAAATCAACTCTGCTGGTTACTTGTTTTGAAACAGAAATTTTGGTGCATAAGACTGCACAAACTTTGTGGTTTAAGGTTTTGTTATGGTGATCACTTTTTTGTTTCTAATTCCATAAATTACTTTTTTGTTTGCAGAGTTAAATGAATCTGTAAGATTTTTTTTCAGAGTCTACTTTTAAGTGCATGATGCTCTAGAGTCTTCAAAATTAAAGATAAATCATTTGTTTTTTTAATCCTTTCAGGTAATTTGATAAATTTTTAATATTCATAAAGACTTTCAATTCAACTGTCAAGAGCAAAATTTAATGTGCCTCTTAGTGTGCTTTTTCATTCTTTTTTATTCTTATATAAATTACAAATCAGTATAATGCAATATGAGTCAGTTTGCTGTATTAATTAAGGCATCAGACTAAAAACCCGGAGCCCATGAATTCTAGTCCCATCCTAGGTACAAAGCCAGCTAGGCGACCTTAAACCAGTCACTGGCAAAACACTTCTGGAAAACCTTGCCAAAAAAAAACCCCTGCAAGGACTTGTCCAGGAAGTTTCAGAACCGGATATGATTGAGTGGAAGAAAAAAAAATGCATTATGTAACCCAAGCTAACACAACTCTCAGAGGAGAAAGAGCCAGAATCCTACATGAAAAATTGGCTACAAAAGATGACCTGACGTGCCAGTCAGCTTTCTGGCAGCTAGTGGTACAGTGGCAGCAATGGAGCTGATGGTATCCATAAGATCTGGACTGAAGCCTCGCAGCCACTCAGTACTGTGCCTTTCAGGCTGGTGGTGACTGTGAAAAACTAGGTAGAATATCCTTTGTGGAGGAGGCAACGTTTAGTGACCATGGATTTCAGAAAAGACCAATGGGCTGCCCAAGGCTGGTGGGCCACACTGCAGACCTTATGTCAGACTTATGGGCGTGATGGAATCAATGAACCTTGTTAGGGAAACTGATCCAAATAAGATTTATTGACAGCAATCTGAAATGTTTGTTATGCTAAACCAAGCGTTGTCAAAAAAAAAATTTAAATTAGTTTTACAAATGAATTTCTGCTATAGCATGCAAGGGGTTAGTGCCAAGCAACATGAAGTTTATCATTTTCTAATAATATGGCTATGGTGCAAAACTTGCATTTTTATCCATTTAACAATAGTCATAGCCAGCCTACTTAATGAGATTGTTAGGCTCACTAACAGAAGAAGAAGGTATGTAGATTCCTAATAGTGCATTATTTTTCTTAAAGTTTATAGACCAGCCCTTTAATACATTTGTTTTTGAACTGTTTAGATATCAGTCTAACTATTCTGGGATCATCTGGAATCATTTTTCTCCTATTTTTGAAGATTAAACCCTTTAGTCAGGCACTCTGAAGAATTACAGCTAGCTATAGTACTTGCTGATTAACGTATTTATTAATACATTTTATGACATGAATTATTCAAAATCTGTTACATAAAATTTCAGCTTTTAAAAATTAGATTTAGCTATTAAAGGTGCTGAAAGAAATATTAAAGATTTTGCTACTTTATTTTTCTAAGAACAAATTAAAAGAACATAAAAATAAGCCTTAATCAATGCTAATTATTATAAACAAAATATAAAGTTATCTTCTATCAGACTTTACCAGATGTTACAGAACTGTTCAGCTTTTAATGAAGTATCACTAGTTCATATTTTTTTGACATTTAGGTCTTATTTTGGTAACTGCTCAGCTTTTTTTTTAGCTGCAAAGTTGAAAATAAACTCTTTGATTTACAAATAACATCCATGAAATATTGCCAAAAATTATATAAAGAAACAATTTTACCGTATTTTCCAGTGTATAAGATGACTTTTTAACCCATGAAAATCTTCTCAAAAGTTGGGGTCGTCTTATACGCTGGAAAAATAGTACATAAATCAATCAAGCGCCCCCGTTCTTGCAAAGCAACTTCAAGTCTCCTTAGTCCAGTCCCCCCTCCAACATGACTCTCCCTTCCCACCCCCAAGAGCCTCTAAGCCCCTTCCCCTCCCCCTTGAAAATGCCAGACCCCGGGAGTGGCAGGAAGCCCCTCCCCCTCACCGAAGCAGCATCTGAGCATAAGCAGAGCGTGCCCTGCTACCCGCTATCTCTCCCGGCAGTCTGGACAGCGGTACTTGGTGGCCTGGTGCCCCTCTCGCCCACAGACCACGGCGTGGCCCTCGCCAGCCGGCCTCGGCATGGCCGCCCCAAGCCCGGCTCTCCAGCGCATCTTCCGGGCCCGCCTGGCTGACCGCCTCCTGGGTGGGGCTTGGCTCCAGATGCAGCGGCTGCTCCGTCTGCAAATGTGCTCTCAAAGCCGGATTGCGCTCAGCCATGCAGGCTGCCGAAAGTCGGGGACTCGGAGTTCCCGCAGTGGTTGCGGCTTCTGGCGTGCCATTTGCAGAGTCTGGCCTGGAAGAGCACGTTGTGTGAACGCAGCTCTTGCGTTTATTCCAAAGGGTGGGTGGAAGGAAAAGCCCCTTTGGGCTTCAAAAGGGAGGCTTTGCACCATCTGCATCAGATGAGGCTGAATCGGGCTTGTGTTGGACACTTGGCAACTGGCATGAAAGTATTTTCCGGCATATAAGATGAAAAATCTCGAAAATCTTCTCAAAAGTCGGGGGTCGTCTTATACGCCCAGTCGTCTTATACACGGGAAAATACGGTATATACAACATCTACAGCTATTCTATATAAGTGTAGAATAGTGAAATCAAATTATACAAAAACCCTAAGAATGCTTAGTACGGTAAATGTTTTTAAAAATTAACTCAGGAAATATATTTCAGAAACTTTGCAATGAATATATTAACATTTGTATTTGTTCCACCTTGAAAAAACCAATGGATTAATATTAAATTGTGTGCTGTCTAGGTATAAGTATACAGCAATAGCTAAACAGATAGGATCCATGCATTTTATGTATTTCATAAAGGAAGTTTGGATCTTTTAGCGTTTCAAGGCTGATTTTGTTGGATAAATCAGTTATCATCCATTCCTGTACTCCCAAGAGGTCAGAAATGCAGTGGAAGAAGTCAAAGGGCAATCTCTGTGAGGTTGTTTACATTTCCTCTGTGACTTGCTTGACACAATGAACTATTTACTTTACAAAAATCTGTTCCTAATACTCATTTATGTGCAACATAATGTTACTTCCCCCTGCTTTTTAAAAAATAGATAATAGCTGTGTTGTGTAGCAGAAAGCTAAATTAGATATTTTGGAGACAACTATATCGCTAAAAGACAGAGTTGACAGGATTTTGTCTGTATCTAGCTAGCTGGAGCTCTCTTATTATCTGACCTCTACTTTTATAGGCTGATCACACTTCGTAATATTCTTCACGTCAGTTTAAATAAAATCAAGGCAGTATAGTAGTGGTAGACTATGCCAGAGGAAATTGTTTCATTTTCACTTGATAGTAGAGCTCATGAGGGGTTTGGGTCTTTCCAGTTGCGTGGACTTTAGTAGTTTAGCAATGACCATACTAAAGAATTTTGTGAAAAGTCCTCAGATTGAAAGAGATTTTATAATGGAAGAGAATATTTGTAGCTCAGGGTTAAACTGGCTGTAGTTTTCTGATTGTCTGAGTTGGTAGTTCCTTGATTGGGGTATTATTCACTGCTTGATTGTTATTCTGGTATTAATCCTGGTGTTAATCCCTGCTTATCTGGGTATTGATTGCTGGCAAGGAGGTGTTTTGGTCTTTTTGTTTCCTTTTCGATAGTTAAATGTGGTTTATCTCTGTGTGTCTGTTGATGGCAGACTTCCAGGAATTTCGACCAAAGATGCCTCTCTTTTTTTTCCCATGAGGCAACTGGACTTTCTTGTTTTTCTTTGAAGATGTTTCACCTCTCATCCAAGAAGCTTCTCAGCTCTCACTGGATGGTGCTGGATAGACTATCCAGTCAGAGCTGAAGAAGCTTCTTGGATGAGAAGTGAAACATCTTCAAAGAAAAACAAGAAAAGTCAGTTGTCTCATGAGAAAAAAAGCATCTTTGGGACATTATTACCTGGATTACTGAGAATCTCCATAGATATTTAGCATTTTTGGACTTAACTTGATCTAGGATGCTCACAGTTTCCCAGCTGAAACTTTGCCACGTGGGTTGTACAATTAAGGAATTTTCATCATGTCTTCTGACTGCTAGTTCATGGATGTCTTCTGCCTGTCTGTGCTACATAGTGGCTGTTACAATCCTTATATTGTATGTTGCAGCTGACTCCTGTAGGTGACATCTTGTACTATTGGGTCTTTCAGCTTATTTAAGATGTTTTGGAGGGTTATAGTCTTATATGCTACAGTAATGCCATGCAGTTGTAATGGCTATTTCTCAGATTTTTTGATGTATGGCAGTGTTATCTTTTTCATAGCTTGTGTTGGTTGTGCTGTGTAGTAGGTTGAGTATCAGACACTTTTTCTGATGAAGTTTCATGGGTATCCATTTTGAGGGAAGATGTTGTACAGGTGTTCAGTTTCCTTTTCCTTGATGTTCAGGCAGCGTATTTGTGCTCATCTAAATAGAGTTCTTACACAGCCTCTCTTGTGGGAGATTAGATTGTTGTTTTGATAGTGGAGCACTTGGTTGCTGTGAGTGGTTTTACAATACACTTGTGTTTCTAATTTGTCGCCATTTCTTCTGCGGTTGAAGAATGTGCTACAAATTGCCAATCATTTTTCCTGTAGGAGTAGATAGCCCCAACTTCTCTTCTTTGCATTGTCCTGATCCAGAGTTTTCACATCCAGCATCTCCACTGGCCATCCGTATGACCTGGGTTCCCTCCATAAGCAGGATCTTCTTTTTTCCTTTTCTTCCATGCCCTTCGTTCGTTCTCCCTCATGTTTAATTTGCTCTTCAGCATTGGAACGAAAAGCTCCATAGTAACTAAACTCTGGACAAAAGTCCCCAGTGGTGCAACTGTGTATATTCTTGCCACCCCCCCTATGCTTCTCTTAGCTGAATGCAATCAATTCATTTTCATTAGAACTTTACTTCTATGAGCCAATCAGCTCAGTTCATCACATCTTCTTAGGGAACAGGATGCTCAGGCAGGGTATGAACAAATTAGCAAAATCTGCTGCTTTTATGGCAGATAACTAGGAAATTAGCATGGCCACTAAGACACAACTGTTGCTGAAGAATTGGTACACAGCCTCTAAATCAAGATCTGTCCTCTTATTGGAATCCTTCAAAGGTACTAAGCTATTCAGAGTCCCTATTTTAGGGTTTTAAAGTGTGTAGCTTTGTTAAACAAAAGTCCTTGACCAAGAGGAGTGGGGCTTCTGAATGTCAGTTTACAAGCTCTGTACTTTCTGCTGTTTCTTAGTGATAAAGGAGGGTAGGGGACTTCTCCATAAGGGGTTAAGCCTTCAACCCAGCAGAAACACTCACTTCCACTATAAAGGGGGAACAGAAACAACACCATCACAGCTTCTCCGTGGGTGTAAGGTTAATTATTTTGTCAGTCTCACTCCATAAAATATTAGATTTGTGGTTTCCTGCAGTTGCAGAGTAAAATTCACCCTTCCCTCCCTCCCTCAGAATTATTTCATCCCATCTGTGAGATGACTAAGCACGGTTTGGGCCACCAGGGCCCACTTGAAGTAATAGCAGATTATGGCTGGTTTGTCATCCGAATGGGAGGAGAAACAGAAGATTGGACCCCTTTCATTTTGTGTGATTTGTTTTGCAGACACATTTGTTTAATTTTCATGTTGATGCTTAAACTCATTGGAATACTGTATATTAAAACAATAAAAAAGAAAATGACTCCTGAGGTTCAGCTGTATGGACATGTCCAAGTTGTTTTCTTGACAATAGTATAGAAACTATTTGCTATTGCCATTTTCTGGGATAGGTTGATGATGATAATGAGGAGGAGGAGGAGGAGGAGGAGGAGGAGGAGGAGGATGGTGAAGATGATTATCATTTCCAAGCATAGCACACAGCCCTGGAATTTTCTATTAGTCTATCCAAGGTTCCATCAGAGCCAAACTTATTTAGCTTTTTGAACAGTGTTGCTTAATTTCTGCCACCTTGTAGTGACCATAGGAATACTGAAATTTGTGAACATTGCCATCCTTTCTCCATATAGAGCTTGCGATCATATTGTATTAGTTCTTTTTATACTGTACTAGGCTTCTATTAGATTCCTACCTTTTCGTACCAGCATTCATTGAAATCCTTAAGAATGCAGGTAGAACATTTGTTCTCACAGTAATCAATGCAATAGTAGTCTTCTGCTTACATTCCCTAGCAAGTGATATTTAAAAGATTATGCCGGCATTGTACCTGTAATTTGTTTGTCTGGCTAACAAATTGCAGAAATGGATCTGGTGGCAAGATATTTTTAGACACCAAAGTGTGGGCTTTCATAAAGAGAGCCAGTCTGATGTAGTGGTTGAGGTACCAAAGCTAGAAACCAAGAGACTGTGAGTTTTAGTCCAACTGGGCTAGTTATTCTTTCTTAGCCTTAGGAAGCAGGCAATGGGAATCCACCTCTGGGGAAAAAATACCAAGGAAATCTTAGGAACTGGTTTAGATCAGTGTGACAAACTGCCAGCCTGTGGGCCGGATGCATCACCAGGAAACCGCGCCCACCCCATTGCCGGCAATGGAGAAAAAGCTCTTGTTATGTATGGGGTTTAAGCAACAGCTCGGCAAATACCACCAGGTGTCGCTGTACCGTTACCGTATTGGCTGGTTAGCTTTCGGCGGGAGATTCAGATGAACGGATTGGCCGAAAGCGTACCTGGCAAGGTATATAAGGGGTACAGGTAACCCCCTTTGTTCAGGACAGTCCTACCCACAATAAAGAGCTGATGCTGTACTCATCTGCCTGCTGTCTTTCCATGCGGTCCAGAACCCACTACACAATACCGTATTTTCCGGCGTATAAGATGACTTTTTAACCCATGAAAATCTTCTCAAAAGTCGGGGGTCGTCTTATACGCCCAGTTGTCTTATACGCCGGAAAATACGGTAGCTCTGATACATCGTGTGACATCACGTGACATCACAAGTTTGACATGTCTGGCCTAGATGGTCCTTGTAACTATACTGTATTGCAAACTGTTGCTTTTAATTTGCTTGCTGAATTTTCTGATGCTTCAGGGTTTTAAAGATGGGAGAAATTGCACTGGTTTTTTTATTTTGGGTTTTGTTTTTTTCTTGTCTTTAAAATCAGCAGGAAAAGATGAATGCAACCAGCGTGAAACAATGAATGCGACCAGCTTGTCACATGGTAATCTGGGAAATTTGCCCATTTCTTAAATGGATGCCTTATAGAAATGAGAATGTCTCTGGCTGGTTCTGAACTACTCTATCTCTCTACCTATCTCTCTGCATATCCACCTATCTCTCCCTGGATTCTTAAAGTGCATCATTATAGCTCCCTGACTTTTTGTATTGAAGATGGCCTAACATTCTGTTTTAAATGAAAAAGATTGCATTACGTTCAAGACAATTGAGCACTTCCTTTTAAAAATTCATTTATTTATACATCCATTCAGTTTCAAGCCCACCCAACTCCACAGAAGCTTTGCATGGCTTACAATTAAAAATTGAAAATATTTTTTATGAAAAATTGATCAGTTGATCAGAAAGCAGAACCAAAAAAACAAAAGAAATCCAAGGGGAATTCAATCACCATCCTAGCCCAAAGCCTGGGAGAACAACCAAATCTTTAATAATTTGCAGAAAGTTAGAAGGGTGGGAGGAGAAAGGATTTTCTAAAAGAGGGAAATCACCTCAGGAGGCAGGTGTTATTACCAAAAAGGCACACTGGTCCAAATTTTCTTTGAAGACTTCCAGTAATGGAGAATCCATGACTTTCAGAGGCAAGTTGCTCTTATAGTCAACTAATTCTCATTTTGAGTTTGAATCTCTCTCTGTCTAGAATAAACATACCCAGTACCATTGACTGATAGAAACTATTAGAAGTATTACTAGAGAATTAATCAAGAAAAAAATAAATTTATTTTTTATTTGAATGGAAATTACTTTTGAAAATTAGCCAAACTTTTGTAGAAATGCACCTGATCCATTAAATTTATGTGTCACTGAAATCCAGAGGATCTGATTTATTTTTTGGTCCTGTTGGATTCACAAAATTGTTTGGTCAATCATAATTTATTATGTGCTACAGAAAATGTATTGCTTAGTTTCTTTTCTTTTTCTCATGCAGCATATCAAAATATGCTAGAACTTTAAAATTTCTACTAAAAAAGACAATAATTGTAGCAGCACTGGGCATTTGTCGGAAACATAAATAAGACAAATATTATTTTTAGATTTTTAAAATAATTTTTTTAAATTAATTTTATTATATGTGTTCATCATTAGATCATGCTCAGTGCATTTTGTGTGTGTGTGTGTGTGTGTGTGTGTGTGTGTGTGTGTGTGTGTAAGTAGCCTACATTGGATATTTTACTGTTTCTTACCATATGGCTGTAATAAACTGATTTGATTTAGTAAGCATTTTCTGAAAAAATATTTATAAATGACTTTATGATGTTGTGATACCTAGCATTAAAATGGTTGATAGCTATTTTCCAGACATAGAATCAGTGTTTCTCACGCTTAGGAGGTGGAGAATTTATTTCATTTTTACCATCTTTTCAGCTATATTTGCCATTCTGCTATTCAACATAGTGACTAAAAACATTATTTTAAATAAAGTGGGTATATAGCAATATAAATCAAACTAAAAAAAATAGCAACCATTTAGTTTGGTTTAAATTTTAGTTCCTTTTAAATCTCAGTATTGATGTTAATTTTCTCATTTTCTCTTTAAACGTTAATCATTTTTGTAACAACTTTAAGTCTATATAAAGTAATCTAAATTAAGAAAATAATAGCCAATATTACTATTTCAGCAAACCTCAAATGGTGCTTAAATACATTTCTGGCTCGCAAAGGCTTAAACTTTAAGTCTTCTCTCTCTCTCTCTCTCTCTCTCTCTCTCTCTCTCTCTCTCTCTCTCTCTCTCTCTCTCTCTCTCTCTCTCTCTCTCTCTCTTTCTCTCTCTCTCTCTCTCTCTATCTGTGTGTGTGTGTGTGTGTGTGTGTGCATGCGCACGCATGCACACGTGCTTTTAAGACTACAGTATTCCTTTATAAAATTATCTTGGATTAACCACTGCTGGCCAGAAACAAATGCTTAGCAGATATGTATCAGATTTACCTGGTAAACTGGTTTAGAAATCATGAGCAAAATGATAACCAGTTAAATTGTAGCAAAATAGGCTGATTATGACTTCCTCTGCCAGTTCAACCTTCTTTCAAGATCAATTCATGACACAAATGTTACAATAAATCCTGAAAGTTACAGAAGCAAGAATCCATGTATCAGTTTCTGGAAAATAATTTGTCTACATTGCATCAAAAATGATATCCCTTCCCCCAAGTCCAATCTGCCTAAGTAAGTTTTCAAAAATGGCTCTGTTTTCAAATTCATTGAATAAATTCTTGGTGACTATTTTCTATACAATTTGTAAACAATATGGAAATAGTTTGCCATTACCTTCATCTGGGATCTTCTCACGTAGCCAAACCAAATACTCATTGGATCTGAGACTGCTTTGTTTTGGGGAAGATCAAGATTGTTGCAATGTGACCTTTCTTCAACTCTTTTTCATACATTAATAATAATAATAATAAGTTGGAAGGGACCTTGGAGGTCATCCAGACCAACCCCCTGCTCAGGCAGGAAACCCTATACCATTTCAGGCAAATGGCTGTCCAGTCTCTTCTTAAAGACTTCCAGTGTTGGAGCATTCACCACTTCTGGAGGCAGGTTGTTCCACTGGTTAATTGTTCTAACTGTCAGGAAGTTTCTCCTTAGTTCTAGGTTGCTTCTCAAGCGAGCTAGATCATTGCTCTGTGTGTCCATTGTATGATAATGATAATTTGAGCCTAATAATTTGTGCTTTGAGTAAGCACTTGATTGGTTTTATGATCCATTTATAATAATAATAATAATAATAATAATAATAATAATAATAATAATAATAATAATAATAATAATAATATAAAGTTGGAAGGGACCTTGGAGGTCATCTAGTCCAACCCCCTGCTCAGGCAGGAAACCCTATACCATTTCAGGCAAATGGCTGTCCAGTCTCTTCTTAAAAGCCTCCAGTGTTGGAGCATTCACCACTTCTGGAGGCAGGTTGTTCCACTGGTTAATTGTTCTAAGTGTCAGGAAGTTTCTCCTTAGTTCTAGGTTGCTTCTCTCCTTGACTAGTTTCTATCCGTTGCTTCTTGTCCTGCTTTCAGGTGCTTTCCCTCTCTGTACTAGAGATACACTTTCTTCCTGCCATTATCCTTCCAAAGAGTAAAATAAATTTAGTCTTATTTGGATTTGGATTCAGTCTATTCATACACTATTCATCTGCCTCATTATAGCTATCAAACACTGTTTTCAAATTAAAGATAGTTTCTTTGTAGACACATACAACACAGACGTGCTGATGGCAATCAGTTCTTAAGCTATCTGGAATAAAAATGGAGCAGAGGTGAAACTAAAACTGAGGCTCCTGTATCCAACTCCGAGGAAAGCGATAAAGCCAAGACTTGTTGAGAAATAGGATAAAGTCTGGCTGCTTTTTAAAAGAAGGTACTGGTCTATTATATCAAAGGCTAAAGCTGCTGGAAGAATCAGAATTTGGGGCTCTAAAAAGTAGTTTTTGACTTTTTTTCAAAACTGTAGAGGAATCACGTGTCATCCAGGAATATCTGAAGTTTTTATGCTGCCATGTGGTCAATCACTTTGAGACAAAGAAGCTAAAAGTGGATCTAAGCATTAGCAGATTTTCCTTATCAAAGTATTGTTTTTCTGAAAACAAATAAATTAATGCTATCTTAAAATTTTGTGAAAACATATTCTTTCAGGGGCACAGTGATACTTTTAGTCAAAAAGTGCACAAAGTCAGCTTTTATATAGTATTCATTATTAGATGCCCTACCTCTCTTACATTTCCAAAGAAAGCTGAATTCAAGTGTATCAACATAAGTATAGTGTGAATAATAAGCTGTTTGAAAGTTGTGGCTTTTCCGGTAAGTTCTATGCAGAATCACATTTTATGCTAAAAAATACAAGCAAATCCTACTACAGGTAGTCATCGACTTAGAAGTGTTCGTTTAGTGACCATTCAAAGTTACAATGGCACTGAAAAAGTGACTTATGACCATTTTTCACACTTACAACCATTACAGCATCGCCGTGGTCACATGATCAAAATTCAGATGCTTGGCAACTAACTCATATATATGACAGCTGCAGTATCCCGGGATCATGTGATCTCCTTTTGTGATCTTCTGACAAGCAAAGTCAATGGGAAAGCCAGATTCACTTGACAACCATGTAGTTAACAACTGCAGTGCTTTGCTTAACAACAATTTTGCACCATGTATGGGGCAAAATTCACTTAACAACTGTCTCCCTTAGCAACAGAAATATTGGGCTCAATTGTGATCGTAAGTTGAGGACTGCCATGCAAAATGTTCTAAAAATTGCAACTAGTGGATGGTATTATCAAATACAGTATTGCAGGGGTGTCAAACTCAATTTCATTGAGGGCCGCATCAGCATTGCGGTTGCCCTCGGGGCTGGGTGGGTATGGTCTGGGTGGGCGTGGCCTACTGGGTGGGCATGGCTAGAGTGCGTATGGCCTACTGGGTGGGCGTGGCCAGCTCTACATCGTTCGCATCAAGGGTGCCTATGGGGGCCTGGGCAGGAGTGGGACAGATCTGAGGGTCTCTGGCAGGAGGAGGGTCTCTGGGCCAGGGCCAAGGCAGTGGGGGCCGTTCCCTCACTGTTTCCAGGATGGCTTCGTGGGCCGCATGAAACCACGTTGCGGGCCGGATCCGGCCCCTGGGCCTTGTGTTTGACATGTCTGCAGTATTGTATACAAGTACACCAGCTGCAGAGACTAACTTGGACCTTTCATTTCTGTCATTCTGAACTGATTTCCCAGGACAATGTTTCTTCCAGGTGTGAAAGACCAGGTCTACAGCTGAAGTTGCAGTTTAACTGAGTTATTGCTAAAAGCTTATGCACAGGAATCTTTGCAACTAACGGTCAGCACTTGGTTATATAGTTTGATAACAACAACAGCAATCAAGGAGGGACTGGACTTAGTTTGAAACGATTCTAGGCTGATGCTTCTTTTTCCCTCTCTCCCTGGCTCTACAGTTCCAAACATGGTCAATTTGGAGGGTTGGTGTTGGTTTGTTGGTTTGTTTTCTTTTGGGATCCTTCAGCACTGTGTTCCTCTGTTTTGCTGTGTTCTTTTCAGCTACTTAGTTTATTGTGTTTATTATACTAGGGATATAAGAAGGATAATATAGAGCTTGAACAAATACAAAAAAAGGACAACCAAAATGATAAGGTCGCTAGAATGGCTTCTACACAAAAAATGATTATTGGAGAAGGTAACGGGGAGGGCCGAGTCAAAATATAGAAAATCATATGAAGATATTGCCTGCTTGTTTGTTTGCTTAGAGACATTTCATTCATCATCATTGTGAGTAGGAGGTTTGCTGTTTGCATATATAAAGGTGGCTTGCCCTCCCAGGTTAAATGGGGTATGGTTTCTTCCTTAATGGGTCTTGATTATTCTATTGTTTTCTTCCTGACTGGTGTCTAAAACACCATGTATGGCACACGTAACATTGATATAGATTTTTTTCCCTCCCTCTCTAAAAAGGAGAAATTGTACAGCCTGATTAAAATGGAATCCAAGCGTTTGGTATATTCCCTGCCTGCAGCAAGAAACACGATCTTTTGGAAAAGAACTTGGCAAACTTGTATAATATAAGCAGAATGTTAAGAATGTAGTTGAACAGTTCTGTCTCAATTTGGACACCTACATTACAGAAGGGCTACTTGATGTAACTGCTTAACATTTTAAGGAAAAGAAGAGTTTGTACTTTAACACCTTAATTCCCTCGACAACCATTATGATATTAATTCGGAAATAAAGATAATGTTAAAGGCTGGGGTTAAAAACCACTGCTTGGTTAACTGACTGACTAACTGATTGATTGACTGATTGAATTATAGTCTACCTTTTCTCCTGTGAGCTCAAAGCGTTTTAAGGGAATAGGGCGTGAGTGGTTTCCCTTACTTTAGATCCAAAATAGCCCTGTGAGATAAATTCACAGTGACCATATTTTCTTGGAAAAAATAAATATCGTGAACAGTGTACAGTAATAACCGTTAATTCTTGTGCAGAAGGCAATGGAATTTACTTATTAATTCTTGTTCAGAATTTAGCTATACCAGTGGGCATAGTGTTGCTATGCCCTTTATGATAGCTTTTCCAGACTTCACAGCCAGCATAATCAAAATTATGGGAGGGCTACTTTCTGGTATACAGGCTCTATTGAAAAAGCAGACTACTCAATCTGTTTCAGAAATTTTTTTGAATAGGTAGCATAATAAGATACTATGCTTTTTTTTAGTAGACGAAGGTCCCACCCGTAAATGCTCAATTCCATTTTGCCTTTAGGCTTAAAAAGTGTGAAACAGGTAGCTCTCCTTAATGATGGTAATTGGGACCAGACTTTCCATCGGTAAGTGACTTAGTCGTAAAGTACAATGTTAGGTGACTGTGCTACTTAGTAATGATAGTTCTGACAGTCCATGGTTGCCACTGTTAAGTGAATTACCATGGTTTGTTAAGCAAGGACTTCAAGTGACTGTGATTTCTGACTTCCTGCCGACTTCTTCATCAACTTTGTGGAAAGTTGACAGGGATAGTTGCAAATTGCAATTATGTGACTGCAAAATGCTGCAGAAGTTGGAAATATAGTTCGGTTGCTGAGCACTCAAATCATGATAACATGACTGCAGGAGCTCTATGTTAGCCAGAACTTGGGGGAGTGTTTGTAAGTACTACTTGCTCAAAGCTGTGATAAGTTTGAATAACTGCTAACTGAAGACCACCAGTATAATTATGAAAAACCTCATATTGTTGTGATTCCAAGGTATTATGTCGTGGGCTCTGATGAGCAGGAACGAGAACACACAGAGGAGTACAGACAACACATACTTTATTTAAGCAGAAACTGTACTGAGAGATTGGAGTCACCCTGCCACAATATATAGCCAGGCCCTATGGTATTAACCAATCAGATTGAAGCTATACTTGCCGCCCAAAGTAGACCAATAGCAGGACTGGCGACATCCTGTCTGAGTTGCTGGAGAACCGTTAGTTCTCCAGCAAAGCACGTGGTGATATTCCAAAAGCCCAGTACATAACACAAGGTGCCAAATATTTACCTCTTTTACACTGTTCATTTTCTCTAAATTACTTTTTACATTTGAGTCTAATGAGGTGTAGAATCTTAATGGTTTAAAAGCGTACCCTTAGAATGCAGTCTATTAATTGAGTTTTCTGTAGTTCATGGGGATTGATTGTTAAAATTTATAAACAGCATCATTCCAGAGTTTCAGCTCATTAGCATACAGCTGGATGTGAGGGACAGAGCCCTGCTTCCCTTCTATTGATAGCTGTAGTAGATGAATAGTAATCTGGAAGAGAGCAGTTGGGAGGCAAAGGCAACTGGTGCCTTTTGCTGCCTCCTAAAATGTAGCAGCAAAACTTTTGAGTTGTAGGGGTTTGTTTTTCATTAACCCTTTTTAAGTTCCCAAAGCATAGTTATTTTTCATTTAATATCCATTGTCCCCACAAAACGTTTTTTAAAAAATTAAGAGTGCTTGGCTCTACCCACAGTGACTTCATTGTATAACCCAGGGGTGGGCAACCTCGGCTCTTTTATGACCCATGGACTTCAACTCCCAGAATTCCTGAGTCAGCTATGCTGACTCAGGAATTCTGGGAGTTGAAGTCCATGGGTCATAAAAGAGCCGAGGTTGCCTACCCCTGGTATAACCCCTTGGAGCTGAAACTATTTGCAATGAGTTATTCAGCCCTGGCTTTAAAAAAAAACCTGTCCATCTGTCCCCAACCTTTTGGGCACCAGGGACCGGTTCCATGGAGCGAGGTTTTTCTGTGGACCAAAGGGGGCGTGGTCTTGTATGCTGCCTGCATCCCATGGATGGGGCTTTGCTTGTTTGTGCAGACTGGTGGCTGACATGCCGTGGCTCAGTACTGGTACATGGACCGGGGTTTTGGGACCCCTGCTCTAAAACATCCAAATCTTAATACTACTGCAGACCATTGATAAGGATGACAGACCAGCTGTTCCAAAGGGGAAGATCTACCATAGATAAGATTTGCTCGGTGGTCTTTGAAGATGATCCGATGGGCAGATTCCATTTGGAGCAGGCAAGTCTTGCAGATATGCCTGTTGAAAGCCATAAAAGGTTTTAAAATTCATTACCATGCTCTTGAACTACAGTTAATTCAGTAACTATAATCAATATTAGTTGGTAAAGATTATCTCTAAAGTTTTACTAAGTATTTTATCTTTCAAAAAAGCTATGAAGTATTCTGTTTGGTTTGTAAATAATTACTTCATCCATCCATAGTTTTAACCTAATTTTGCAATGTGAGTTCAGGTGTAATATATTGGAATGGATTGCGAATTTCAGCTCAGCTCACCCAGTCCTTTTTATAAACTACAAGTAGTCCTTGCTTATTGACAATTTGTTCAGCAACCATTCAAAGGTACATTTGCACTGATAAAGAAATGTATGACTAGTCCTTGAATTTACAGCTGTCGCAGTGTACCCGTGGTCAAGGATCACCATTTGTGATCTTCACAGCTTGCTTCCAACAAGCAAAAGTCAATGGGAAACCTAACAGGAAGTCTCAAGTTGTGGTCACATTACTTCATGATTTGCTTAATGGCAGCAGCTGGAACTAACATCATAAGCTGGGTATCACATGATATTTTATATTATGACTACATTGCTTAGTGACAGAATTACTGTAGGAGATTAGCAGACTGAGCCTGAGAGCAGGGTCAAAGGTGCCGTCAATTTGGAGTCGTCATATTCTCACAAGAGACCAATGACCTGTGAATTCCATTGACCCTTATCTAGTGCCAATTGGTTTGACAATTAGTAGATCAGATTCTTGTGTGTCGGTAGCATGTAATGAACTTTTAATGCTTTGGACTCAACTCCTATTCCAGATTACTTGCACCTAACAATTACTGGTCCCAACTGCAATCAGTAAGTGAAAATTACTTGTATATCTAATCTATAAAATGAAAAACTATATGATTTCTAATCAACTTCTAGTAAAATCACATTAAATCTTTTTTCATGTAAGTTAACATTTCCTATGGTCATTCAATTTGCACAATCAGGAAATAAGTTCTGTATGTCAGTCTTGGAGTGAGTGTGTGTGTATTGTGTATGAAACATTATTGTGTGTAAAGGAAAAATATGAAAAGCATTTATCTCTTACAGATTAATTAAACAAGAAGCATCTTGTTAAGATATTTTAAAATCAAGTTATAGTTTAAAAACTTATATAAATAGTTCTGCTAAACATGCAGTCTCAGTTCCTAAATTATCCTCCAGAAGAGTCTCTGAGAAGTACAGTGCCTATTAATATATGGGCAGAAAAGATATTCAGATTGTTGTAATTGATTAAGGATCTTTCTAATCTCTGCAGTATCAGTCTTTATGCAAGTAGGAAAACCATACAATATCCATTTTTATTCTCAAGAAATTATTTCTGTCTTGTCAAAATCTCATTAAAAAATAGATATGGAAAACAAATGCTTTCAAATGGTGGTTTATCTGTATAATTATTTATGCACGTACAATAATTTATATATCTCCCACTTCCAACACTCCAAGTGCTTTTCAATACATTTTTATAATATAGCTTTATAAGTATTCGCAAATTTATAAAAAACATGTCTATACCAGTTCCTATCTTTTAAAAGTTAAACTTCAAGTCCGCTTGAGGTTTTCCCAAATGCAAATTATTATTCGCCTGCCAGATTTTGTTCCATGCTACCTGAAAACCGGAATAAACATTACACTGCATATTCTCAAACCTGCCAAGCTAAATATATTCTAATTTTTAATCTTTTCTACAGCATTGGTGAATTCTTTGTCGATGGGGATGATTTTCTTCTGTTCTCCCATTGTCAGTGTATTTACCAACATGTTTGGTTGTCGAAAAGTAGCTGTAGTAGGAGCAGCTGTGGCTTTCGTTGGGCTCCTTTCAAGCTCCTTTGTACGGTAAGAATAGTAATTTTCACTGACTTTTCGAAATGCAACTGGCCTCTAGCAGTATATTTGGGGTGCCCACTTGAGAACTCTAATATTTCTTCTACTGCACCTCCCACGTTCCTATCATTAGATCATGATCTTAAGGGTGCTGTTGGATTCTAAAGTGTTAGGATAATACTTTAAATGTGACATTTTGACTAAAATTGTGTGCTGCCTATTTGTCAATGCTTTGAAGGCAAACAGATTCCACACAGATCACAAGAACTCTGCTTTATGGATGTAGTATATAGGAGCAGAATCTTGAAAGCGTGACAGTTTCTCTCTTTCTCCCCGGAACCTTATACTTAAGCAAATCAAAGCCAGACAGTCTTGAGTTTCTTTGTCACACTTTCTTCTCTTTTAGGACTAAGTTGATGCTTATGTAATCGCCCTAGCCTTCCTTCTTCAAGGTTACCTCCATATGTCTCTACATCATTCATTCAAGACAAAATCATTCAGATCTTCCTTTTCAGATTTGAAAAGATTGTTCAGAGTAATTTGTAAAATGGCATGGGATTGCAAAATTGTGTACAGCATTGGGAATAATCTATTTTGCATCCCTGCAACATTAATGGTGCATCTAGTAGCACTTTATATCCCGTCTGAATGCTTAGTAGAGTTATTTTCTCGTATCTATTTAGTTAATCACTTCTGGAAATGCAGTGATTGTGTGGCTTTGCTTTCAGCTTCATTTACCAGTTCCAGTAGCTGGAAATGGTTTCTATTCATGAGTTCCAATCATGCTGTGAAGCTTCCCTTGACACTTCCAGTAAACTAATGAAATTTTCAGAAGACGCCTTTTTTATATGGCCACAGAAGAGATAAACAGTGCATTTATCAAATTTACAAATGATACGTATCGGTTTCAAAAATGGGATATGCATAAGATAATCCACTGAAGTGCAAGAAAGAATAGAATGTCTATATTTATCTCATCCTTTTAAAATATATATTTTGGGTGTATGTTTTATAATGTGCATAATATATTGCAATATTACTCCATGGATGTAATTTATAAATAAATAATATAGTGAGGATGCTCATTTTTTTTTAACTTATAAATGTATGCAATCAAAAGTTTGGAGACTGCGAACTTGAAAGATAAAAACAAAATTCAGTTTGATTTAATCTCCATAAATTAGAAAAATTGGATGAAAATAACAAAATAAAATATAGCATACACCTTGTTAGTGTTCTTCTCTTAGGAAATAGGAGCCAAATGATCAAGTATATGATGGGAATAGAAGCTGAATATGAATCAACAGTGTGATATGACTGCAGAAAAGGTCAAATGTACTTTTAAGCTGTAACAGAATTATAGTTTCCATATCACAAGAAATATTTTTCTTCATTATGCAAACCATGTGGAAAACATAGTCAGAAAATATATTTAATGCATAATTAATGTTGGTTTGAACTATGCAAAGTTATATTTTGGGGATAAAAATGTAAACATTATGGAAATATAGCCTTGTAGATATGACTTATAAACAATATTTTAGAGTACAGCCAGCATCATGAGTACTAAATTATCTTTGATTTTCTAACAATATCCAAAACTCAATATAAAACAACAATGAAAAATAAAAATAAAAAAAAGGAAAATACGCAGAAGACCACATTTAACCCTGTTCTCTGTTTGTTGTAGTTCACTTGGACCCCTGTATTTCACCTATGGAATCTTGTTTGGCTGCGGCTGTTCATTTACCTATCAGCCATCCCTGGTCATTTTGGGACATTATTTCAAGAAGCGTCTGGGACTGGTGAATGGCATTGTTACGGCCGGGAGTAGTTTGTTCACTATAACACTGCCTTTTCTTTTAGATGAACTGGTCAGATCTGTTGGCCTCTCTGGGACATTTCAAATCCTATGCATTTTTGTGTTTATTCTCTTCCTGGCTGGCTTTACGTACAAACCCCTCATGCCTAGGACCAAACAAAGTGATAAAGGGAAGAAGTTCAAATTGCCTCCAGCAAAAGCAGTGTGCAATTTTTCCATTTTCAAAATTTTGAGTTATAGAATCTGGGCTCTGGGGATTCCGGCTGCTTTATTTGGATATTTCATACCTTATGTTCATCTAGTAAGTATCCATACTTTTTTTTTGTTTTCATAATTTATTGCTTACATGAGTGAATATAATCAACTTTATGTTTAAAATATTTAGATTTTTTTAAAGACCTAAGCCCAAAATACCATCTTTGGGGATTACTGTTAAACTAGGAAACCTTCAATCAGCCAGTATTTCTTTTTTTTTATCTGTTAGGTTTCGTAGTTTGAAGTCTATTTAAGATACTAATTTATGCTACAGCTAATATTTATTTTTTGAGTGAATAAAAATCTGATTAATTAATTCATTATGTTTGTGTGCTATGAAAAGAAGAGCAAAGGAACTGGGGGAAAACATCTTGGTCTGTTTAATTGAGATACAGTCATGTGAATTTATTTATTAGATTTACATGCGATTCATCTCGTCTAAGATAGAATTAGGATATTATATAAGAAATGATAAACTTAACAAATCTTTAGGACAACTCTAACATGTGGACTGCAAGAATGGATTTGTTCTCTATGTCTGAACCTAGGATGAAATTTACTAAGGCAAAGAAAACTTATAGTTGGGTGATAAAATGATACAAGTTCATGTTTATTACTTAAAATGTTAATTCACATTTCATTTTAAAATAACCTTTCTTACATCCTTAGAACTTGTACAGTTTTTCTGAAACTGATTCAAATTAATGAATTTACAGTTCTGAAACGATTACTTTTTTTTTTAAGAAAAACTATTGTACCCTTTTCGTTTCTGCTTTATATTAGGAAAATATTTTTGGTGATCACTTTCAAAATTTCTAGTTTTCTGGCTATATGTTACGTGAGAAGGGAAATTTACATCGGTGCCTGTCCTATGTAGAACGATAGAACTGGAAATGTATAGTTATAATTGCAACTACACATATTTTAATATTTGGGCAGTTCTTCTTTGTTGCTCTCTTGTTTTCTATTACACTTCTTGCTCCATATCTTTTTATTGTACTGTATTCAGTTTTTATTTGCTGTGTTAGCTTCCCCTTTTTCCCCATCCACATCACCTTGGGTAAGTTAGAGGAAGGAAAAGGAATCCATTAGGGCCCATCTCTTTTGTTGTATTCTGTAGACAATGAATACTGATGAAAACAAAGATACAGAGCAGGACATCTGACCCCTTCTCAGTTTAGGATGTTTTCATGCTTGACAGAAAAATGTGGAAACCTTGAGATTATAATCGATACTTTTAATGCCTGGGAAATGTGATAACTGTAGTCCAACCTTGCTGACATTACAGTATTCCTCAATTCAGAACCGTTCATTTGGTGAGCGTTCAAAATTACAAGACTGAAAAACGTGTCTTATGACCATTTTTCACACGACCATTGCAGCATCCCCGTGGTCATGTGATCAAAATTTGGATGCTTGGCAACTGGTTCATATTTATGACAGTTGCAGTGTTCCGGGGCATGTGATCACCTTTTGTGAACTTCTCACAAGCAAACCCCATTGGGAAACCAGATTCACTTAAGAACTGTGCTACTAACTTAACTGCAGTAATTCACTTAACAATTGTGGCAAGAAAGGCCATAAAATGGGGCAAAACTCACCTAACAACATTTTTGCTTAGTAATAGAAATTTTTATCTCAGATGTGGTCTCAAGTCAAGGACAACCTGTACTTCTTCAGAGAACTTGTTTGGTGATTTATGAAGCCAAGAAATTTGACGTAGAGAAACTTGATGCTGAATAATTAGCTATTAGAATAGCTTGAACAATATAAGTTTGCATCTGGTCACAAAAAGGGAGTTTCTTGATTTCAGAGTCCTTGCCTTTGAATATTTTTTCCATCTGTTTTCTTGTTCTGTGCAGGCAATAAGTGAGTTTTTTTCTTCATGTACAACCATGCTTTTTTTTTTAAGATTACACTGACCTAGTTGACGGAAGAAGTGAATTTGGGAATAATTGTTCTAAGTGCATCTCCTTGGATCCCCTTGAAGCAACTTTGTTTAGGGTACAGCCAGGGGAATAATTCTGAGCTGAGGGCAGGGATATGGATGTCTCTCGGACATTTTGTGAACATGACATGAAATCTCTATGTTGGAAAAAAAATGGTGCAACAACATATAGAACAGTAGGCACTGGAACCAGGCACAAATTCAGAATAAGGGTAGCTCATATTTTTTTAAATTTGACTCTGAAGAGGCCAAGTCAAGACTGACAAGATTGGTTGGGCAAATTAAAGTTTTAATAAGTTAATTTTGAAACTGATTTCAATTTTCAATGGCTGCCACAGAGGAGGCTTGCTAACTCAAAAAAACAGCAACCAGAAATTCAACTACAAAATCTGAGAGTCAGTATGGTATAGTAATAAAGCTGTTGTGCTAGGATTGTGGAGGCCAGGTTCATCCACTCTCAGCCGTGGAAGGATATGGGATGACTTTGTGACAGTCTCTCTAAACTCAGTTTACCTCATAGGGATGTGGGGATAAAATGAAGGTAGATCCCCTGTAATTGTCTTGAGTAATAGCACCTGAAAGATACAACTTGAATTAAGGTGGTCTGATTTTATAAATGGAGCAGATGAATTCATGCAGCAAAGAAAAGGTGTAATTATAACTAAAAGGGTTAAATTTTATGTCAGATGTATGACATACAAATTATAGGTAGGTGTGAAAGTGGGAAACAACAAACTGATGCATGTTACATTCCAGTGAATGGAAGAAAAAGTGATGAGTTTGGGGAAACATTCTGAATAGATGCAATCTAGCAAAAATTAGCAATTTTTTAAAGCAAAATTAGCAAAAATTAGTGAAAAATTATTCTGTAGATTACATGAATGGGTGGAAATGAGACAGGAGAGTATAGAAAAGGCGACTGGGCCATTCAGAAGAGAAATATAAACACTGATATAATGTAATGGGAATAGAAATACTTAAGTGTTTATAATAAAATGTAGAGATAGGGTTGAGAATGAATGAATATTGCATGAATATGAATTAAATGCAAAAATAAATGGCAAGTATAAAAGTACATTGGTGGTTTGGTCATAAGAGAACCAATGAATCAGGATTAAATTGTAAATGCAATGTAAGGGAAAAATGTATGTATGAAGAAGAGAAAGACCAAATCAGCTCCTCAAAAACAAACAAAGAAAACAAAAACAGGGAAGGAAGGAAGGAAGTTTAAAGAACAAAAGGCAACATATAATTCAGTCTGTGATGTGGTGGAAATAAGGATGGTTGTGAAGATAGACAGTGTATAGTAAATGATATTGGTATAAAGGGGATTTAGTTGCATTTTTTCTTATATCTCATGATTAATTCGTTTAAATTATCTTAACCTGTGCTCTGTATAACATTGCATACCCAAAGAGAAATAATGTAATATGTGGATAGATTTTCTGCATTGGGCTGCAGCTTTCAATTTATTTATTAGGGGTTAGAGAGAGAGAGCTTTTGATAAAATGTGATATAATGTATAATGTGATACTAACATACCAGTGCCTATTTAATTCTTTACAGTAAAAATGTCATTTCATATAATTGCACTAAGGCTCATTCAGATTGGAAAATACAACTAAAATAGCCAAATTCTAGTTGATTTTTGGGAGGAATGTATTTTTGTAAAGCAGACTTTTGCCCACTTATTTTCTTTCTTCTATTTTTTAAAATATAATTTTATTGAAAATTGTAAACACAAGAATAAAACTAATACAAACTCTAATAGAGCAAACAAGAATCATCTTCTTTCTTCTAGATGTCCCAATGAAAATAGCAGTTCAGAGCTATCATTTTTGGATGGAATAAGGTCGGAAAAGCCTGGTATAGTCTCATCTTAATCTCTACAGATTGGAGTTTCAGTTTCTTCTTGATAGATAATAATGAACATTTTTTCTTAATAATGAATCTAAACTTCTACTGTTCATCACTAGGTTATCATAAAAACTAGTTAAAATATCTAATTAGAGGGACACTTGACGTGATATGTATTTCAAGTGAACGATAGTTCCTGACTCTTGTGCTTCAAATACACTGTATGTCAATAATGTGCACAGCAATTGACAGGCAACCTGACAAGACATTTTGGTCACCTCATGAACACAGCCCCTGTTCTGGCTTCCCTAAAAGCCCAGAAAAGACCAACTATAGTTTTCAGTAGACAAGCAGTGACCCATTGGGCCATTGTTTCAGAGATACCTCTTATTTGAACAGAGATACAAGAATGATTATGCGTGGGCAAAAAAAAATCAGTGTGAGTAGTGTCAATTACCCTACTGATTTCCCTTAGACCAGGGGTGTCAAACTCACAACGTCACATGACGTGTCGCGACGTATCGTGACTTTTTTCCCATTGCTGGCAATGGGGTGGGCGTGGTTTTGTCATGACGCATCCGGCCCACGGGCCAGCGGTTTGACACCCCTGCCTTAGGGGAAGCTGACAGTGACCTCATAAATCTACCTTCCTTCCTGTTCCTTCCTTGATCACTTCCTTCCTCTCTCTCCTCCCTTGCCCTCCCCTTTTCAACAGGCAGTGGCTGTTGCTAGGTTGGGGAGGAAGCAAGGCTAGGTGGGCTAGAGGTCAATGGAGTGCAAGTGCAGAGGACAGGTGGAGGATGGCTCATTTCTTCATTGATTTTCTCCTTGCAAGCTTCCCACAGGCAAGGACTTTGCTAGTGGGAAGATGGCATCTAGTGTTGGCAGTCACATTAGTTCCTTCTGGGTTTTCAATCAACTTGTGGGATGTTGTCAGGGAACATTGAAAATGAGGATCATGTGACTATAGCTGATAATCACAGCAGAACAATAGTACTGAATAGCAACAGCACAGTAGCATTCAAGCAGCAAAAAAAACAACAACAACCAAGTTTCATTCCCTCAGGAAGAATGGGTCCCAGCATTCTGAAGGTTAACCCATTTGAAAAACTTCAGTTGACAAAGTTTTACCGTATTATGCAGCATTTCACCCAATTAAAGGTTACAAAATATCAAATAGACACAAGAGTTTTAGTACCATATAGATCAGGCATGTCAAACTGCCGGCCCGCAGGCCGGATGCCTCATACCGAAACCGCACCCACTCCATTGCTGGCAATGAGGAAAAAGTCGCGATACATCGCACAACGTCACATGATGTCGTGAGTTTGACATGGCTGATATAGATGGACGGTTCTGTGTCACATCAGGTAATGTAGAGCCATCCTAGGATAAGGAGAATCTGGATTGTTCCCTGGCAGGTTCTCTCTCAAGGCTGTTTGCTAGCCAAGAGGTGTAGACTGTAGGCCTTAAGAAGCATAGGAATCTAGTTGTCAAGAGTTTTGATTTCAGCTGCACCCTGCTTATAGTTGATAAAAGGCAATGATTACTTTGGTAGTTGGTAAATCATTGTAAATGAAGAGTAATGGTAGTTGTGGGAGAATGTCCCCAAAATCAGATGTTGGAAAAAGAGGTATATTAACAGGCCAAAAATCACTTGTGATCGAGTAACCCTGGTTTAGGGTAAACCTAAGTCAGGATACGTGACACACTTCATAATTCTATGGAAAGACATCTTGGCATTTGGACCAGTTCAGAGGTAGGCAACCTCAGCTCTTCTATGACTTGTGGACTTCAACTCCCAGAATTCCTGAGCCAGCCAAGGTTGCCTGCCTCTGAACTAGTTCATTAATAGTTAAATATGCTATGGGAGCTGCAGATCGAGGTGAGAATTGCAGAACCTTTCTCCTTTCACATTAACAGGGATGCCTCCAACTGTCGTTATCAGCTTCAAATAGGTGTCATCTTTATCAGTACTTTTTCTGTATACTTTTCTTAATAATTTGAATACATCAAAATTGAAAAAAAAACAAATATATAGGGATTGAATGGCATCACTGCAAATTTCTCTAGGTTTTTTTCCCATATAAACTGCCTCAAGGGCAAAACCCAGTTGTAGCTGTTTTTTATGCTTCTTTATATCAGCTTACTTAGGCAAATATTCCCATTTACTTATAATTGAATTCAGTCTTATATTATTTAACTGTTTCTGAGCCATTTTTGTTTGCCTATTTGCCTTGATAGCAACTAACTGCTTCAAAGACATTATTTTGTGTTTTTCAATTATATATGAACCAAACAGTACTATTTTCAGGATTATTCTCTATGAATATTAGCCATAATTAATCATCCCATCATCTCTCTCCTGTCTTTTTCCTGTGCTCTTTGTCTCTGTGTCGTGTTTCTTTTTCATTAACTTTCTCTATCCGGATTTAATATGCTACTTGTGCATTAAAGTGTGACCTTGATTTTTAGATTAATATTTGTAAGGCCCCAAACTTCCATGACTCTTATGTGCTTTACTTGCTTTTCTAATCTTTACATTTATTTTCCTTCAGATTTCAACTTCTGCTGCAATTTGACAGTGCAGGTTAGTGCTTCCCCCCCCTCGCCCCCCTTTAACAGCACCGTATTTGCTATATCTTTACACTTAGGAGTTTTTGCTTGGCGGTATTTATGTTTGCTTTACTTAATTCTTTTTAATTGTGATTCACTCCTGCCTCTCTGTCGCTCTCTCTCTCTCTCTCTCTCTCTCCACAATGAAAGTGGAAGGAAATGTCTGTTTCCATATTATACTACAGTCTTTACAGGTACAGCAGGCAAAAGTGGTGATCAAATATTATAATTATTAGTGACCATTTACTTTCTTGTACATATTTTCTTAGAAGAGAGGCTTTCTAAGAATTTCCATGATAAAATTAGAGACGGGAAAGATTAGATTTTTTTTTAAAAAAAGATAAGGAATGAGAGTTAAATAAATTTAATCATTGGTCCATACAAGAACACATGACTGGTGTTAGTTCACTGTATTATATTAAAAATAATTGATATGCAGTGAATTTTTTTTATATGGATATCTTAGGAGGAATTTAATGTCTATTATCCTGTGCATGCCTATGTGGAAGTAACCTTATTTTAGGCAATGGAAGTCACTCCACTGAATATAAATTCTGTATTTATAATGCAAATATTGATAATCTTTTGAGAGAAGTTGGAACTTGTTCTGGGTGTATACATAGAAACCATGCAAGGAAATATCTGAGCCCCTTTCCAGCAAAACACAGAAGCAGTTTTCATGTCACTTTTTCAAACCATTTCCAAAAATGGTCTTATGCAGCTGTGGAAGGGAGCAGTGTTTGAGAAATAAAAAGCAAATTATATCATTCATATAACATTATTTGCCAACTTAGCATTTATAAACAGAGCTCTGGTAGGAGGAATGGTCCAAAAGTATATGATATATTATATGCAATATGCATCAGTATGGTATGGTTCTGCATTTAAAAGTGGGAACAATAATAATAAATAAAAGCAGGCAATTTATTTTACATGTATTTGTTTTAAATAATTGCAAATAAAAGCCATCAACAGTTTGGATTTAAAAGAAATAAAAGGAAATTTACTACAATATAGTAAAACAATAAAAAACAGATAAAAATAGTAAAGTTGAAATAAAACCAAACTAAATAATATTACAAATAATGGTGAAAATGCAATGAAGTTAAAAGATCTGAGAGAATAAAAAGGCTTTTGCCCAGTGCCTAGAAAAAAGAACAAAGAAAGCACTAGGCAGAACTTTGGAGGAAAATATTCCATAATTGTGAATCTAGTATTGAAAAAGACTGAAATAATAATAATAATAATAATAATAATAATAATAATAATAATAATAATAATAATAATAATAAAAACTGGATCACCACTTGAACACCATTGGCATTGACAAATTCACCATTAGTCAATTGCAAAAGGCAGCCTTACTAGGAACTGCTTCCATCCTGCGACGATATCTATAATACCATCAAACATCCACATCTGCCTATCCCAGCTCCTTGGTAAGGACTCGATAGGTAGACAAAAATGCCAAATCCCAGTCTGAACTTCTGGCTGACTGCGCAATGAATAATAATAATAATAATAATAATAATAATAATAATAATAATAATAATAATAATAATAATAATAATGTAAAAAATACAACTTGCCTGTGTCCAAAAAGTCATAGGAACATAGGGTGGAAAAAGTTGTTGAGAATGAGAGGGTGAAGATCTTGTGGGAATTTTGAATACAGACAGATCGCCATTTGGAACACAACATGCCAGATATCGCAGTCCTAGGGAACCGAAGCGTACAGCTGATTGATATCACTGAGTCAAAGAAAAAGAGCTGGAAGAAATTACAAAATACCACGACCTGTCCATCAAAACTGCACGATTATGGATGAAATGTGTAACAGTGATACCCATTGTCATTGGGGCACTGGTAACTATGTCCAAAAACTTTGCAAAATACATCAAGAAACTGCAGCTTCCTGCAATAACTCCAGCAATGCTACAAAAACGGCACTACTTGGAACATCTTACATTTTAAGGAGGTACCTGGTAAATACCTAGGATGCTGGCAGCAACCCGTGTGAACCATTAGTGCCAGTCAGTTTGAATGTTCAGTTGACTGAGGTTCATGTTTAATGAATAAAAGATTAATAATAATACTAATAATACTAATACTAATATAATAATAATAATAATAATAATAATAATAATAATAATAATAATAATAATAATAAATAATAATAATATGGTATTGTTACTTTAGCCAGGAGACTACAATGCTAATGCAGAGTAGTAGTTTGGCTGCCTATTTACTATTGTGGGTACACGTTCACAAGGTGCATCACAGGAGTGCAGACTAGCTTCACACCAGAAAGAAAGATGAGCATCTCTTTCTGCAGCATCAGCCAAGGCCCCCTCCCTCCACCAGAGGCATCTTGCAAATGAGCATCACAACCAGCAAGGTTCAAAACCAGTAGGAAACTGACCACCTGCACAGAGCACTAGCTCATCTCCCCACTGAAGTGGTACCTATTTAATCTTCTAGAATACAACACACTTTAGAACTGCTAGGTGGGCAGAAGCTGAGGCAAGTGTTGGGTATTCACTCTGCCATGCAGCGCTAGGGCTCAAACCGCTGGATCAAAGACCGTCTCCAGCATCATTATAACCCACTGAGCCACCAAGTCCCCTGTTCCAAAATAGCTGTCCAACATTTCTCAGTCTGCATAGATGCTTGGAGCAGGGCCTTCATGAAAAGCTTTGGTAGAAACATATGGGAAGAAGCATTGTTTTGTGTTCACTATTTCTCTACAAGGTGATTTCTTTGCTCTCAATGTATGTATTTCAATGTATATATTTCATTCAATCCCTTCTTTTTTCTCCCAAGAATGAATTGTACCCTCATCTATTATGTAATCATGTTATTCAGTATCAGGCCTGTCAAGATGAACCATTTAAATGAAAGCCCTTGTTTCATGTATTTACCACTTGTCAGCACCAGAATTTTTTTCTCCTTAATTGTGGCATTAAAATATATAACAGTTCAGATACTTTAAAAAGGAAAAGTGAGTAGACTTATAGCTTCTGCATATCTTACCTGAGATGAAAAAAGGGAAGAACCACTTAGAGACACATTCTTTTTAAAGAAGGAAAAGAAGGAGAAACCTTTGGTAGGAACCTGTGTCTCTTGTGAATAATGAAACCTTTATTCTTCTGTAGCGTCATGCAAAATGTGTTAAGCTCAAAGCCTTCAAGGTGTTCCAAGCTCAAAGGAGACGTGTGAGTTCCGTGTTCTTTCGGAACAAAATCTGACCGTTTCAAATACTGACATTTTGAGAACTGAGTCATAGGAAACAGCTTTCAAGCAAGTTGCTTTTAAGTTCAAAACAAAACATGCTTGTTCAGATAGTTTTGTTTCAGGATTGAAACAACAAAAATAGTTACATTTTGAGCTTTATTGAGGTGAAATGTACCCAGCTTGACTGATTTTGAATAGGACTATTTTGCTCTGAGGATAAAACCAAACAAGATTCCTTCTTCCAAGTCAGCAGAAGAGAAACATTTGATTCTCTCCTGTATCAAATGCAATCTTCATGTGATAAAAATTAAAACTATATTATATTTTTAATAGCTTTTGCTGGGTAAACAATTGATAAAAGTAAACTGCTGGTAGTGTGTGACTGTTTTTTTTTTAAAAAAGTGCAGGGATACAACTCCAACACTTTTTCCAGAGCAGGAGTGTAATGTTATTGATTCAAGCATCAGGGTACCAACAACTCTGGTGAATTAATGAGATAATAAAAGGCCGTTCAGGTCTTGCTGCTGAGATCACACATGCCAGAGAGGTTACATAGAGGCAGTCAGATAAAGAGAAAATAAAAGATGGGGCACTCTTTCTTATTTCACAAAACTTCTTTTAACTTCTTTAGAAGATAGTTTGCATTCTGTGAGGTAGCTGCATTTCAAATGGTTGAAAGCCTTTTATTGAAGTTCATGCACATTAACAGCCATGTCGCATAAGATGGTATAAATTTTCTCACTCTTTTTTTTGGGGGGGGATGTTTGTTTTATCTGCTTTATATATAAATAAGAAAACATATTTATTCATATTTGTGTATAGAATATATGTCTATCAATTTTAAATTTATTGTGGATTATGAACATCTGCATTTCAAAGATATACTTGCAAAGATATATGAGGCAGGCAGGATAATTAACAGAACACTATGCCCAACTTTTTTCCCCCTGAACTTGCTATTTAAGTTCCTGTGAAGTTTTCAGAGAGTCACAATAACAGAGATGGAATGGACAGACAGACAGACAGATAGCCAAAAGTCAGATCCCATAGATCAATGTTTTAGCAATCTTTTTCAATGAAAATGCTACTGTACGTAGGAATTTTTAAAGGCCATGAGTCAAATCACTAGGATATGTTCAGGAGAAAATATTTGAGTATTTAATAGAATTTATATAATAAATTGTCTATGGGGCCTTTTTTGGTACACTAGACTAGACAGATAGATGAATAGAAAGAGACAGATAGAATTTTCTCCAAGTGCAGGTCTTTTGTGTTGCTTTCCTTTGACACTTAAAAATGCATTTTTAGAGCATACTGAGTCTAACTAATCTAAATAGATCTTTAGAATTTGTTTTGTTAATGTTTTCTCAAAATGATTCTGGGAGGTGTGATCCCATTTTACCTTGACAACAGTTACATGAAGTAGTCTAGAATGTGAAAGCATCGTCTGGTGCAAGATAATCCAGTGATTTTTGACAATGGTTTATTTATTTATTAGTTGGCTTTGCAGGTCATTTAATTGTCATCTAACTCTGCAGAGAATATATAATCAGTGAGAAACATAATGAAACATTAACACACGCACATAATAGATAATCAACTGAAGGAATGCAAAATTGTAAGAGCCCATAGCATACCACAGGATTCACAAATAATCTGGGGCTAGGTTTGGTTGGAAGAGCCAGATCATTAAAATCTTCCTGAAGGACATTAGAATAGCTTATAGTTGAAGTCACAAATACTCAGTTTTGACATGGTATTCCTGAGAACATTTATTTGGAAAACATTCTCTGAAATACATTTGATATGCTTTCAGGTCCAAGTGTTTGTTCTTAGTATGTCTAAGAACAAGGAACACAGAAGTATATGTTAAGATAGTTAGAGTCCTCTTGCTTTTAAGCTTTATGGCTTTCAGATTTTGCTCAGGTTTGTCAGAATATTGAATTGGTGTTCCTAAATTGCAATTATGAGTTTCTCTCTCCATGTGCACCTTACTATATCTTGGCAATATCTTTTTTTCTGCTGCATTCTAATGAGATTGCTTTCATCCTGGCGCAGCTCATTAAGTGAGAGAGGCTTAAGTCATCCTGAGTTATGAAGTAATGTTGCCTCCTGTATTGTATTCTGATACACTCCACAATGATATCTGGAAAGTCGGTAAAATCTAGCAAGATTTTTGTCACTCATCCTTTGCAGGGAGCTCATACAATTTATTTGGGAAAGAAGAAACTGAAGCAAGAGAAGCATTAGCAGCTGGGTAGCCAATTTTATGCCAATTCATCTTTCTGCAGACTTAAAGTTGAGTAAAGAGCTTCTCAACTAAGTAGTGGAAAAGATCTTATGTAGGTAACCCTATGGCTTGCACCAGATGGTTCATTTATGAAAAAAAATATTGTTATTTGGTATTATAGATCACTTCTTCCTGTAAATATTAAGAACATTATAATGTTTAATTTCTCCTGTAGTAGCAAGGGATTAAATGAATTTCTTATGGTTTTAAAAAAGCATAAATCCTGTCTATAGAAAGAGTTCTGTGTTTACATACTAACAGTTCTACTTTTCAACAGTATTACTGTGTTTTGTAAAGCTGATACAATCTAAAACTTTCAAAATAGTATGAATAAAATGAACATTTAAAAGATAATTTTTAACAGTGGGGTTTATTGATTAGTCTCTTTAACCTTTCAGTTAAATGGGTTTGTGAGACAAATGAGAATTCTGGTTATGTTGTTTATATAGCTTTAAAGGCCTTCTTGCTTGGAGTGTCCAATAATTTGTGATATGTGCAGTATAATTCTTTTCTACTTCTAATTTTGATCCTTTAAATTTAAATAGTTCTTAAACTCATACAATATTTAAGAATAATTTCATATCTTCTTGACTCTTTTGATACTCTAAGTTTAATATTTAGATACTTTTCTTTTATAAAGTGTTTATACCTACACATAGCTTTGTCCTTGTTTATTTTTCTGAACATATTCCTTTCTTTATTGAACAAAAACAATTTGATTCTCATGAATTAACGGGTTATCAGGTTTGAACAATGAGATCCACATGTGAAGAGTTCAATTAACTACTTTATTGCTCATGCCTATTTCACAGGAATCTTCCCAGACTGGCAGCCTGCAGTTAGAAAAGAGTAGATAAGGTTCAGGGGCATTCAGGTGTGTGTGTGTGTGGGGGGGGTTCAGACCTTGCCCTTTTGTGCCTACATAAGGATTCCAGACTAATTCCCTGCTAGAATCCTCACCCTGGCTTAGCCAGTCTCTCTCTGACACAGGTGCTGGATAAGAACCCTTCATTCATTTTTCTTTTAACACATTTGCCCAGTAAAAAGTTGGTTAGGACCATAATTATGCTGAATAACACAGAGTGGAATATTCACTGACTTACATGTGTTTTTCCAGCTTACAAATGATGCTGTTAGAATTATCATTGGTTAGATGTTGGTTCATGGAAGACATTCTGCAAATATGGCAGCAGTTCATAGCTGCTTTTCTTATTACTTGAGCTTTTGATTATAAAGATTACAAAGTGTAGCTGTAAGACTTGTTTTTAACCCTTTTAAGAAAGCCATGGGTTTTCCAGTTCTTATATTTTTCCACGTCCAAGTCTGGTAGTTATATGATTGAAACCAACCAACTTTCTAATTACAATAAGAAAACTGAAGGCAATATGACCTAGTTACATTTGTATATGCAGATATTGTATCTTGTGAGTTGGTTCTATGATTTTTATAAATGAGAACAGCTTAGCTACATCCTTTCAACCTTATCTTGGTCTAATAAGTTGAGATATAAACAAGTATTTTATCAATGAGTGCTGTTTATTTGTCCGTTTATATGGGCTGTTATTAAACTAAGAAATCTCTAATTAGTCAGGATAGGATATTATGACTGGCTACAGTACAAAGCTAAGTCATAATTTGAAGCTGGTTCTGCATTCCATTGATTACATCACAAATAGAAGAACAAAAGTGGAACATTACTGAACAAATTTATAAAGCTGAGATATGATTGTTTAAACAATGTGCACAAATGTAATACTGTAAAATTTTAAAATATGGCTGATTTTAAACTAAAGTATTACTTCTTAGATTTTTTGTTATATTAAAATCCTGTTTTTCCTCCTTCCAAATAGCTAAAACATGTGAAAGAACGTATTGGTGACCATGTTCCAGATGTGACACTTCTGCTTTGTCTTGGCATTACTTCAGGAATTGGTCGATTGATCTTTGGCAAAATTGCAGATTATATCCCTGGTGCAAAAAAGGTTTATCTACAGGTACTGCTAGATAAATGATAGAAAATGCATTAATAATATATTTCTACACATTTCAGACCAATAATATGAATCTTTTGGTGGATTTTTTTTCTATATTTGCTGTCCTTAATATTATCAGATGTGCATAACTTTTGCAGAGTTATGTCTGGCATCTAAAGACAATTGAACTGCTAATACGTATTTAGTGGCACAAGAACAGTCCAGGAGATCTGAGATAGTTTTGTGTAGGCATAGTTTTCACCAATTATATCCATGAAGTAATGCTTCTGAAAATAGCATGTTACATCAATAGCATGTTTTAAATAATTAAATCTATAGATAAGCAATACTGAATACTGAAAATTGGCAGAGATATTGTCAGATGCCACGTATTTTCAATTGAACATCATTTTTGATGTATATAATTACTATACTACATTTCTTTAGGCAAGAACGAGACCTAAAGTTTGGAATAGGAATATTTCTTTGTGTGAATTCAAGTTTTTTTTAAAGGATTGAGTGGTTACTCGTGTTTCTTTGTATAGTTGCTCACTGCTTATCTACATAAGGAATTTCTTAAAAGGTCACAAAATAGTAATGTCAGGTAAAAAGTTGGTATTTGGCACTAGTGATGCTGCAGACTTCAGCCAATATGCCCTAATCAATTCAGATGACAGAAACCTTGGCAAAATATTCCCTTTTCTAGAGACAAAGTATTGATTTTTTTAAAAGTAACTTCTTAAAGAAGCACTTCTTTAAAAAAGTTGTTCAGAATGAACATTGAAATAACTAAATATATATAGCTTAGCCTACCTCAGAGAGTAAATATAGTGTACTTCATAGCTGCAGTAGTCTTCTATAGTTTCACATATACTGTGACATTTAAGATTAGTTAATGGATTGCAAATGATAAGCTTTAATTCTGAACATTTATGACATCAGACTTCTGCCCTTTCTTTCTTATCATATTCTGCATTAGACCTGTTCTTGTCATGATTCCAACTAAATTCATCATCATGGCAAGAACACTTTCAACCATCATACCTACCAAACTGGGATAAGAAATAAATGGCATAGAAGCCTCCCAATTATTATTGCTTCCATGACCAACATTTATAAATATTGTTCAGGGTTGCCAGAACAATGAGAAATACATTGTACCAAGCATGTACCAAAGTATCTTTCCTACATATTCTAGAAAATAACTGAAAATGTTTGTCTTAATGTCTAAGTTTTCATTCAATTCATGTTAATAACTTCACTATCCCATTTCTGGAAAGAGCAAGAGAACTAAAAAAGGAGAAAGACTCAAGATTTCAGGCTGCAGAGAGACCATTATACCTATCTTATAGGAATTTACCTAAGTTTACAGACAATGCTAGTTTAGTTTAAAACAATACTGAGAAATCAAGTGAATGCCCTCCATGTCTTTGTGGATACAGGAATTGGAGGAAATGTCAGTTGGGAATTTCTGCAGTCCAGGGTCAGGTGAGATTCATTGTGGTTCTGGTCATGTTGAGGTCTGCCTTTGCAAAACAAATATGATGGAGCAACGAAAGGCAGCAGTGGTTTCTGTTGGAAGTCTGTTTCCCATAGAAAGGGTAATAGAAATATAAAGACTTACTTTTATATTTATGCCTCAGCAAGATCACTTGTAAGACAGGGCATTGATCCTTTTTATTCCCCTTTTCAAAGCTGAGTAAAAATTTCCTCAGATAAATGATTAAGAAGACACAGATGGTTGGTTCACTGGAGTTTCACCTAAGAGGAACAAGGCATTCACTGTTTTTCATTTGAGGTTTTTTATTTGTCTCATTGCTAGGATATAAGGAAAAAAGGATTAGATCAACAATGAAGGACTCTTTGCCTAGCAGAAATCTTGAAACCCAATATCTTAATATTAGCACAGCATATGTTTTATACAGTATGTAACGTATAAAGTGTTTTCTTAAAAGATACAAGTCAAACGTAGGCATGCTTACTTTATCCGAAAGATATGAAACTTACAAGAAACAACATGGGACAATGGACAGGATACTGGACTTGGGCTGGCACACACTCCTTGGGCAGCATGTTACGTTTGGATGAGTTGAGCAGAAAATTACTCTCATTCTTTTAATGCTGTTGTGGTCACACCGGGTGGCATCATTTAGCTGACTGTAACTAATCTTGAGAAAACTAAACAAGATCATATCTGCTTAGAACTTAAATGGAAACTGGCAGGATATATCCAATTGTTAGGCCAGACTAGGATATTGTGCTAAACAACCCAAGATAAGGTGAGAGCAAATCATGACTGGATGTGACCATGCATTTAACAGGAAATGAGAAATTACAGGAAAGTAGAAATTACTGTTATATTAATTATCCTTATCATTGTGACAGCCATTACTTCTTTTCAGGATTTTTTTTTTAATCCCATTTATATCTCGCCCTTCTCCGAAGACTCAGGGTGGCTTACAATCTAAAGCACAAATCAATGTTTAATACTCTCATAGAGTCCAAACATCTAACATACATGAACAAATAATGTAATAGCATCTTATTATTAAACAAAAGAAAATGAACATTCTTAAAATATTTAAAGAATTGAGACCTTGTAATAATAATAATAATAATAATAATAATAATAATAATAATAATAATAATAATAATAATAATAATAATAATAATAATAATAATAATAATAATAAAGATGGAAGGGACCTTTCAGGTCATCTAGTCCAACCCCCTGCTCAGGCAGGAAACCCTATACCATTTCAGGCAAATGGCTGTCCAGTCTCTTCTTAAAAACTTCCAGTTTTTAAATAAAAGACAGCCTGAAATTTTAAGAAGACATCTCTTAATGATGGGCTGTTCTGTGTTTGATTGACACAGTGGAGTATGCCTGAATGCATTAGGCAGATCTTCATACTATCTGTGAAGGCTGAAAGCAGGTTTTTAAATTGGGCCTGGAGACAACCTTCAGCTAATGCAGTTTCTACAGATTAAGTGTAACCTGTTGCATTTGCCAATTTCCCACAAGCAACCTTCTACATTCTCTACCTAAACACTCTAAAATATCTTTTAAGGCAGTCTCGCAAAGAACATATTTCAGCAATCCAGTCTTAAAAGGAAAAAGAACACAAGCCAGTAACACAGCATAAATCACTAAGGCAAGGCCTGGTTCTTTTCTTGGGAAAATCCAGTTACCAAATCAGCTAACAATGGGGAAAAAATTCCCTGGCCTTGTGGCCATTGCCATTTCAATTTTAAGTAAAACTGTGTAGCGTAAGAGCATTTCCAAACTTCTTCTTCCTTGCTTTTTTAGAGGGAATGTAACTTATTCAAAGGAAATTGCACATCCTTCTTAAAATTGATTATTTTCCAACTTTGAATCTCATCTATTACAAAATTTCCTGTAGATGTTTTGGTGTTCCTACTGCTGAGGGGAGGACAATTTGTCCTGATAACCTTCCAAGTGGGCAGAACGTCACCTTCCATAGTTCTCACCCAGCGGAACCAGTGGAAACAAAGGAAAGGGCTGGATGTCCTGCACTTGAATGATGTTGCAGACCACACATCTGGATGAATTCTCAGAGTTGTTCCATGTGATTCTCTCTCTCTCTCTCTCTCTCTCTCACACACACACACACACACACACACACACACACACACACACAGAGAGAGCCCTTCACTTATAACCATAATTGACCCTGGAATTACAGTCATAAGATGTGTTGGTTGTTAAGCAGACCACCACATAACCACACCCAATTTTACAGTCTTTTCTGCGGTGGTCATTAAGCAAATGTCACAGTTGTTAAGTGAAGCCACATTAATTTTTCTGCTGGAAACGAAGAAAAACCAGAAACCAGCAAAAAGTGTAAAAATTGTGACTGAAGGATACTGCAGTCACAGCTTTAAATGTGAGCCAGTTGCCAAGCACTCTAAGTGTAGTCATCTGACTGCAGGGGCAGGAGAGAGTGTGTGTGGCCTTCAGAACTCTGGAACCTGGTCATAAGTAGCTCTGGGGAGGTTCATCGAAACTTTGAACGGTTGTTAAGAGACCAGTCATAAAGCAAGGATCACTGATATCCCACATTTATTTTTATAAATAATTCAAGACAGCAGATATACATTATACTCCTTCCCCCTTTGTTTTCCTCACAAGAACAATTCCGTGAGGTGAGTTAGCTGAGAGAGCGAGTGACTGGCCCAGTCACCCAGCCGGCTTTCATGCTTAAGAAGAGACTAGACCTCAAAAACATCATAGAGTTACGCCATGCCTTTGTAACAGTAGTGTTGCAAATAATAATGTGGACACTTTACAATAAATAATTAACCACAATATGTTTTTAATGATGTCCCTCAACTCATAGGAGGCCCTTTGCTCCAGTACTGGCTTCCATATGAAAAAAAGAGAGTAAATGCTAATTAATTTCTCTTTCTCTGGCAATGCACATGCAATCTTCCAAAGATGCCGTGAGGTGTCCGAAGAACACATTGAAAGTTGTTAGAGGGCTTTGCAGAGAAAAAAGGAATGTGAAAATCATCTACCTTTTTCATAGATACCTTCATCTGTCGATGGAAGAACTTTCTATCAGCAAGTGGATACAATTAAATAAATGGAGGACACTTTCCTAAGTCAAATAGAGTTCTGATTACTACATAGACACATCAATTTAGTTTTCTTGATAACAATAAAAAGTAGTTTGCTATTACTTTCTTTATAGTAGTAATTATAATTTTCTTACTCCCTAGTTTACTACTTTGGAATCTCCTTGTATTGGGGAACATAAGGAATTTAAGTATAACTATGTCAGATCCTGCTTAGATTTGTTTATGAACTACCAAGCTTGACCTAGGTAGTGCTACCAGTAATTTTTATGGAAAAAATCACTTGTAATGGATATAATAATAGAATTCCTTCCCTGTTTTTTATGGTTTCTTTTCCTCTTGTACAGGTGATATCCTTTTTGTTAATTGGCCTGATGTCTATGATGATCCCATTATGCAACTCCTTTGAAGCTCTTATTGTTGTCTGCCTTATTATGGGCCTTTTTGATGGATGTTTCATTAGTATCATGGCACCGATTGCTTTTGAGTTAGTTGGCGCACATCATGTTTCTGAAGCAATTGGATTCCTTTTGGGCTTGATGTCTATACCAATGACAGTTGGCCCACCTATTGCAGGTAGGCAGAAATGTTTAATCAATATGTAAAAAGCATATCAAGTAGTAATTCTGCTGTTATGTTTTTCATTTTAACTGTGTATTTTAATACATTGTAAGTTGCCCAGAGTTCTTTAGATTAGGTGGCCACAATACATTTAATATCATCATCACCTTCCAACATCTGCTTATCTTAAATCCTAGGAAAGGATTTGATAGGTTGATAAAAATGCCAAATCCAGATCAACCATAATAATAATAATGAGAAAGTGAAGGTAGTACCAATAGTAACAGATGCCTTGGGAGCAATTCCAAAACAACTGGAACACTTGAACATCATATCATCGGCATTGACAAAATCACCATCAGTGAAGAAGCAGGATTTAGTAAAGGCTTCTTGCTGGAGAAAACAGAACTCTTATTCTGTTAATGACTGTGATTTGCTTAACAATAAGAACTCCTTATTCTTTCTTTTGGAATGGCATAAAAATATTTACTACAAGGGGGATTGGAGAAAGTCACCTCCAATATCAATTCCCTGAGCCCAATTTGTATATGATCCAATAGTAGTTTCCCCCTTTCTGAGACTACTTTTGAAGAAAGGAAATGTTTTATTAAGCTACAGGATATAGACTTCGGTTGGATGATTATTGTAGGCATAGTGAATGTAGGATTATTGACATATTTTAAAAACCTGCTGAAAAATCTAGCTATCTCGCTTGTTTGAATGTTAATATTAGTGTTTTGGTTTTTTTCCTTTTTCCAGGAAAATTACGGGATCATTTCGGCACATACGATGTGGCATTCTACCTAGCAGGAGTTCCACCTATTATTGGAGGAACTATATTATGTGCTATCCCATGGGTGCATGCAAAGAGGAAACACAAAGAACAAGCTACACCTGTGAATGGAGAAACCACAGAAAAAATGCTGGAAATCAAAAGCCCCCCTGTGTCGGACTCATTTGAGAAACCTAGCAAAGAATCAGAATCCGTTATTTAATATTGCTATTTTTTCTACCAGATTGAATTTATTTTTATAAAATTAGGTAGCTTTCCGTTTATAAACTGAGTGCACCATGATCATGCTTTTTGGCAAAGCTATGGTTGAGCAGTGTGGAAATAATATCAAGAAATCTTTTCAGCTGTTTTTGGTTGCATTTACAAACTTTCCGACTTTTGGTATGACCAAATACATGCAGGTGAATGTGTAGGTAGGGAAACATATGAATGCGTATTTGGGAGTCAAGATCTGTCCTGTCTTATGCGTTGATTTTCTCCCAATTCCTTCACTTTTGTAATGATTCAGATGGAATTTTTAGTAGCATCTAATGGTTTTCAAACTATTACTGCTAATTTTTAAAAGTTCTGGGGAGGCAGATTCAGAATTTTTTAAATTGTGGTAACTTTTTGCAAAATGACATCTGCTCTCTAGCATGCTCCCAAGTTGAATAATTTACAAATGCCTCATTGTGTGGTTTGCTTCTTGGTGAAGGTTTGGCCTTGTTTGATTCAGTCCGCGGCATATTGCTTCTAAAAGGAATACGAGATCCAGCTTAATCCAAATGTATACCAATACTTAACATAACCTACAATTGGAGCATTTATTTTTACAATATTGATATGTGCAGGATAAAACAGAATTTTATAATGCAATAGTGATACTTATTAGTTTTCTGTAAATTTTCTGTTGCTTAAAGCTTTTAACAGTTCTGGTCTGTATTGCTTCAAGTCTCAATATAGATAGTACTATAGTAAAGTTAAGGCTATCTCATACTGAATAATTCAATTAAAGGCTGATTTTTGTTCATGTGTATATGGGAAAGTAGGTGTTGAAACACATGAATGTCATGTCATTTAGTGCCTAGGAATTATAGTTCAATCAATTTCTTGTTAATAAGATTTTAAAATTACAGGTAGTCCTCACCTTATGACCATAATTAGGATTGCAACTTTTGTTGCTAAGTGAGGCAGTTATTAAGTGAGTCATGCCCAATTTTATGACCTTTTTTGCCATGATTGTTAAGCAAATCACAGTCACAGGCCTCCCCCACTGACTTTGCTTGTTAGAAGCCCCCTATGTAAATGATCATATGAATCAGTTCACTATAGCTGTTGTGAATACATGCCAGTTGCCAAGCACCCAAATTTTAATCACATGACTGTGGGGATTCTATGATGGTCATAAATGTAAGGACCAGTTGTAATTCATTTTTTCCAGTGCCTTTGTAACTTCAACTGGTCGCTAAACAAATGTTTGTAAGTCAACCACTATACATATGTTAAGTACATTGACGTGATTTTTTTAGTTTTATTTGCATGTTTTTATTATTGAGTTTATTATTTTCAGCAATTTTACATGTAAATTTGCTTTTTTTGTAGTTTTATTTCAAATCAAAAGACATATTTAAGATAGCATTAATTATTTGAGTTTCAGTACTGTCATGCATTTCTCTGGTCCTTCCTGTGCATAGCACAGTTATTAAAAATAGTAATCCAGATTCTGATAGTAAGGCCAGATTCTGATTCTAACCTGCTCAGGTCCTGTGTTCTGCACCAACAGCAGAAACCAGCAAGATGAATACTGAGAATGACATGGCAACACCCACATGGGTTACCTTTCAGTATTTTGAATTTAAAGCTGCATTTGGCTGAATATGCCTTTCCAGGTATTCTATCCTTTTTCCCAACAGACACATTCTGCAGCATCCAGTTCATCTTGGTAGCTATTTAGGCCTCCACTGAAGGATGAAAACTGTCCATCCATTACGTACTATGTATGTACATACTCATCATACATTTTTTTACCTGCGTAAGAAACGTTATGCAGTGTGTAAAATAAGAAATAAGTGAGCTCTCCCAAATTAACACCTCAAGAAAACATGTGATTAGATCTGATTTAGTTTCATGCTAAAGCATTTCAACACTTCAAATTATTTCACTCTATTTCTCCACCTAAATCTCCAAAGCACCTGAAGGCAGGAACAAGAAGCAACGGATGGAAACTAATCAAGGAGAGAAGCGACCTAGAACTAAGGATAAATTTCCTGACAGAACAATTAATCAGGGGAATGACTTGTCTCCAGAAGTTGTGAGTGCTCTAACTGGAGTTTTTAAAGAAGAGATTGGACAACCATTTGTCTGAAATTGTATAGGGTTTCCTACCTGAGCAGGGGGCTGGATTAGAAGACTTCCAAGGTCCCTTTCAACTCTGTTATTTTGTTATTCTATTTGAGGGTCCGTATTTGGCCATTTTCACCCACTTCTAAAGTAATCTTTTTAGTTCCATCAAACTTTTCCTCTCCTCTTTCATTCTTGAATGCTCCTTGCTCTCTGACTGCATTTTTTCAATTATATTTCTTTTTTCACATTATGAAGTCTATCAACTACATTTTTATGCTACCTATTAGCATTACATCACATTACTTCTGCAGAACTTGGTGATTACTTATGTGCCATCAAGTGAGTGTCAACCCTTTATCAGCCAGACACATTTTCTCCATGACGGTCTGCCCCTAGCCTGATCCTTCAGCATTAGTGTTTTCATTCTGTTCCAGTGTCTAGATAACCTTCACCTTATCATTCATATTTTTCATGGAGGACTTATTATCCTACTGTGGTCATTCTAGTTTCAGTCATATTTTGTTTTAAGGTTTTCCCCATTAAGTTCTCTTTTCCCCTCAAATCCATTCTTCACACTATTCAAAAATGGTGGTAGTTTCATAAACACAATGTCTCTACATCCTTGCATTCTTTACTAATTCTCTTGACCTTTCATCATAATCATTTTTTTCTATGTTTTTACATGAATAAACTTATATTTAAACCACATATTTGAAACAGATTTTTCTAAGCACACACTCACTAGTCACCATTCTCATTTGTTCTTAGGTCTATAAATTGCTAATTTGTTTTTGTGTTTTCTCACCTTGTTCAAACCCATCCATTGATGTTATCCAACAAAAACATTTTTTCTCATTCAGAACATTGCACGATTTTACTAAAACTCATCGCTGGCATGTACATCATTCGTTAGAATGTAACCTACAGCTATTGTCAACTTATTGAATTTTAATTGGATAAGTATGTATAACATTTTTTTACAGCAATTCACCCTTTCTGACATAGATTTTAGCTTTCATTTGTTATTATATCTCCTATGCATGTATTCATCAACTCCAGAATATTAGATTATCTTCATTCACTTCTTGATTTTTGTTTGGTTTAAGAAAATCCTGTCAGAATGAGACATTTGTCAATCTGCTGGTGTTGAGTCCTAACAAACTACCACATCCTTCCCTTGGCAATAATCTTGCTGCAGTGCTATCTCCCATTTTTCCTGTTCTAGGAAAGTAGATTCCAATTCCTTTTTCTGGGTAGGTCTTACTAGACATACTGTATATGATAGATAGAAGACAGATAAGATGAGCAGAATGGATAAATACAAAGTTAAAGCATCAAAATGCCTATATAGACACAACAACCAGATTTAAAATAAATTCTTACTATTCCTTTGGTCTCCAACATCCTTTAGAGTGAATTTTAGCAAGAATGCTTTAATAGAAGTTTCATCATTTTTACAGTCATGAAGTAGAAAGCACCCCTTTGGACCTGAGGGTTAAATCCGACTACCCTAAGTGACTGGAAAAATGAAAAATGTTGCAGCTTTACAACATTTTAAAACTCACAGGGAAATATAAATGACTCAGGGAAATAAAACAGTAATTAAAAAAAAAATCTACCAAGTTCCAAACCAGCAACCTTCTACAACATTTGTTAACAGTGTTATAAACATTGTAATATTGTAGGATTCCTGGTGAAGGTTGTTCTGGAACACACAGTAGAGTAACCACTGATTCAGCTGTGAGGGCCACTCTTAATCTTTAAGATGTAGCCAGTGAGCTGCTGGGATTCGTATTAAAGGACACCAGCCAAAGCAGACAGAAGAGCCTAGTAACGGCACCTCGGCAGTGTAGATAAGCCCTTAGTTTTACAGACATGTAACATACTATATTTGCTTCTTTCATTTAATCAATTACTCCATGCTCTTCAGCATTTACTCTTATATCCCAAGTCACAATCTAACATATGTTGTCACTAGATGAGGCTATAACAACCCACCTCTACCACTCTACTGGTCTTTCTAAATATATATATATATATATAACCAAAGCCATTTTACACCAAATGCATACATGCTATGTGATGCAGGCTAAGTTATCTAAAGTCTAAGAGACTAGCTTGCATGCCAAAATACTGCTGCTTGCATCCCACTAAATGGAAGATATACAATGTACACACAAGTATACGCATTTGGCAAAATCCTAGCAAGACCAAGTTACTGTGGCTTCCAGTTCTGGTGACCTTCCATTTAGGGGTAGTCTTGGACTTGAGAAGTCATCTTGTGCACCAATTACACTGAAAAACTGTCTGTTCCTCTGGGGCCAAGGTATTTAATTATTTTTCAATGATTTATAATTTTGGTTTGGCTTCATTTTCTTCTGTTTTCTGTTGTTTTATCTGGTTCTTGTTTCTTCTGTTTTACTTCTGTGTAAGCCACCCAAAGTCACAATCTGTCAGTTGGGCTGCCATATCCAATAAATTGATTATCTAAATAAATGTGATCATTACAGCATCTTTTTCTTTCTAGTTCTTTAGCTCCAGGGCTCTTGTGGGGCACAGAAATGTAGCAAATGAATTTAAATGCCTTCTTCAAAGGAGATTCAAAAGTGCCAATTAGGCAAAGCTTTTGTCTATATTTACCAATAAAAGATACCCATGGAATGGTTTCTATTCTCATTCAAGATTTTGGCTTGTTTATTAGAAATAGCAAGGTGGTACTTCAACCAATTTTATGTTATGTATGGAAGAGGAACATATTCAATAAAGAATTTCATTTCTGGGAGGTATGTGTGTCTGTATGTCTGTGTTTGTGTACAACTACAGCATTAAACAGACAGAAAATATTGTCCACAGGCTGTTGAGATGCCTGCACATATGAAATTGTTTTATATTTTTGTTCATTTCTCACAGAGATCTACAGAGCATCATCATAATCAAATTAGACATTTTCTGTTTTTCTTAGATTGTAGCAAACATTTTTTCTAAGAAAGATAATTTTGTAATGTTTTGTTGAGAAAACAAACCAATCATAGACAGCAAATTTTAGTTATTACTTTTATGAGAGAATTTATCGTTGCCTTTTGTTGGATCAGCTTTTTTATTTCTGTATTGTTGAACTGTTTTTTTTTCTTTTTTACAAGTCCCAAAAGGAGCTGGACTAAAGTTCTTAAAGAAGCATGTGAACACATATGAAATCATTAGTCAAATGATGAAGAAACCATCTGCTTGTTTGGCTGGATATTTATTTTACAGGTTTTATAGGCTGCTATAGTTAAACCAATTCAAAGAGATAACTCAACTCCCCCTTTTGTAATATGGACTAAAACTAAAATACAAAGGATGACATAAATACATTTAAAACATCACACTGATAAGATCCTTGGAGTAAAACACAGTGAACCTTAAAAAAGGGTAAAGGTAAAGGTTCCCCCGCACATGCGTGCTAGTCGTTTCCGACTCTAGGGGCCGGTGCTCATCTCCGTTTCAAAGCCGAAGAGCCAGCGCTTGTCCGAGGACGTCTCCGTGGTCATGTGGCCGGCATGACTAGATGCCAAAGGCGCACGGAACGCTGTTACCTTCCCACCGTAGTGGTCCCTATTTTTCTACTTGCATTTTTACGTGCTTTCGACCTGCTAGGTTGGCAGAAGCTGGGATGAGTAACAGGCGCTCACTCTGTTACGTGGCACTCGGGATTCGACCCGCCAAACTGCCGGCCTTCAGATCGACAAGCTCAGCGTCCTAACCCACTGAGCCCTCACAGTGAACCTTACTAGTGTTCAAAACAATTTCCACCACCAGGGGCACAAAAGTATCCCCCCCAAATCTGTATCAATATCTGGTCCATTCTAGGCTTTCTAGATGCCAGATAGGAGGCGGGCAATGAAGAAAAAGCGCATTTCCATGGCTGCTGCAAGCGGCCATTTCTGAGCAAAGCGACATGGAAGGAGCCTCTTTTACTTACTGGATTTCCTGCAGATATCCTGGCCTTAAACCACGGATGGTTTTGAAGGAGAAAATCCTGCCTATTAAATTGTCTGCATTAGTCATATTAGTAGATGAGATCTTAACAATTCAATGTATAGGCATGGAATAATTATCACTAATAGCACAGAAAACAAATTGTATTTCCATGCAGATTATCCTCTGTATCCTGTGTAGTAAACAAGAAAATTCCCTTTTCTATGCCTTCAGAAGCTGAAGAAAATTGTGAAAAACAAGCTGACATCACTCCAGGTAGTGAATAAACTGAGAAAATTGCTGACCAGATAGGCATTCACCGAAAGCATTTTTTTTTGCCTTTGTCTCTCTATCTCAGGGTACTGAGAACACCTCTCTTCCATGGCTGATAGAAATCTAGAAATGAAAAGAAGCCTTAACGATCTTGATTGGAAGTCAGGAAATTAGATCACTGATTTCCCAGCCAGCTTTTAACAAGTAAATACTGATTATACATCAAGTCATTGTGAAATCTTAAGTGACTGCACAGATGGCCCATCTCTGGGACATCTGCCCTTACCCTGGTCATTCAGATCTCCTGATGCAGCCATCACTGCTCTAATAAAATACTTTCATCTTGTTACTGGTTATCTTTCTGTTTCCTTCGATCTTTTCTGGCACTATGGACTTCTCAAGCGAGCTAGATCCTTGCACTGTGTGTCCATTGTATGATAATGATAATTTGAGCCTAATAATTTGTGCTTTGAGTAAGCACTTGATTGGTTTTATGATCCATTTGTTAGTTTTCTCTGCAATCTATAGCATTCTCAGGAGTTATTTTCAAAGTGTCAGTACTCTTTTTTATTCAGCTTCTTGAAATTTCTTGCACGATTCTGTGTCTGCGTGATAATATGGCATCTGAATATATTTTCTAGGGTCTTCATTGCTATGCAATATAGTGCTAGTTTATAGCATATTTGCTAATTCCTTTGTTGGTAGTTCATTCTAAAAAGCAAAAACTATTGTTATTAACTTCATGGTCAGTTCTAAGGATGGTTGCCAACATGTTGTAGCCAGTTGGAAAACATTCCTTGTTTTTTTGTGTGTGTCTCTCTAGTTTTGATTGATGTCCTTAAATATTTTGCATTAACATTTTTTTGTCTCGTCTAACAGCTTTGAGAAATTCTTTCCTAAGTGCCTTTCCAAGAGCTTTATTTTTCTTGAAATTTGCTTCTCTTCTTGGCAATTTCCACCATTTGTTCTGACATGTAACTTGATTTCTTCTATTCCTTGGTCTTTTGACAGTTTCTTTTAATCCTTAACAACTTCCTTGATTTTGTTTCAGTTTCTGATCCTCCCCTTGAAAATGGTGAGCTTACACTCAAGGTGGTATGGTGGAGACTGGATGGCTTTGTTCTTCCACTTTAGCTTGACTTGGAAGATGCACATTAGCAGTTTGTGATCTGTTCCAGTTAAGTCTCTGGCCATAGCTTTCCTATTACACTATGATTGAATTCTTCCATCTTCTTGCACCAATAATGCAGTGTGATTTTTGTGAACTCCATTTGGATACAATCATGTACATTGGCATCATTTTGGCTGCCGGAAGACGGCAATGAAGAAATAATTGGATTGGATAGCTTATTATTCTAATCTAAGATGTTTTTCTGCTTCATGTCAGCTTATAGGCCACTTATCCAATCCATTTTTCCAATCCACTTTTCCTCCTTAATGTTTCTCACTTGGAAGCAGCTCATGTTGCTTGGATTTTTTTTATTTTTTTATTTGATTCCACCTTTATTATTTTTACAAATAAGGCAGTGAACATATCCAACACACCTTCCTTTTTCTATTTTCTCCACAACAACCCTGTGAAGTGACTTGGGCTGAGAGCGACTGGCTCTTGATCACCCAGCTGGCTGTCATGGTTGGCATCAGTTGAACTCATGGTCTTCTGCTTTCTAATTTGGTGCCTTAACCGCTCAACCAAACTGGCTTGGCTGTTTTCAGTTTTAGATTGAAAGTGACCATAAAACCTACTACCTTCTGCATTGGTAGTTGGAGAGTAAGACTGGACAACTGTTATTAAAATGGTATCTTTACAATTTCATTGTGATTTACCATTGCCTTCTCCCATGGAGTATGAAATTCTGTTTTTTCTGTTGTGATCAAAGTGATAATTCACCTCCAGCATCTTCTTAAATAGTTGCTGCCCAGTATATTACCTGTTTGCTTTAGCTCAAGGGTGTTAAACTGCTGGACTGTAGGCCGGTTGCATCATGTGGAGGCCGTGTCCACCCCAGCTCCAGCAATGCAAAAAAAGTTGCGATATGTTGCGACACGTCATGTGATATGGCGAGTTTGACACCTGTGCTTTAGCTGAGCAGCTGGGATGACTTTTACATTTCTGTGACACTGCTGAGAGTACATATTTTTGGTGTATACTCCCAGAATACTTTAACAAACTCAGAGAGAACCTATGAAAGATCCCATGGATGAAAATCCTAAGGGGAAAACAACCCAAGAATCTTCAATATCTTCATAAATGACTTAGATGAGGGAACTCATCAAATTTGCAGATGACACCAAACTGACAGGAGTAGCCAACACCCCAGAAAACAAAGGATCCAAAAGGATCTTGACAAACCTGAACAATGGGCCCAAACCAACAAAATGAGTTTCAATGTGGAGAATAGCACAGTTTTAGATTTAGGCAGGAAAAATCAAATGTAGCTGGGTCTTAAAGAGCGGGAAAGGAAAGACAAGCTATAAAAACGTCTGTAAGAGAAGATAACTAGCAAAAGAGGAAAGAACCTATTTTTTCTAAAAGGTCACAAAAAGGGGGCCAGAACCCAGGCAACTGAGCATGTGCAATTAGTTGATTAATATTAACTGACACACCTTGCATAAATTATCTCTTAATTTTAATGTACACGGGATGTATGATTTGGTATGTAGCAGGAAATATGTAGGAGGCGGTCGGAAAGAATGTAACCTCATAGTACCTCAGCCAATGGGGAAAGAGGAGGGATGTGCGGCCAGGGCCAGGGATCTATAAAAATGGGAATATTTTGGGTTGAAACTTTGGAGAGAATCAAGTTTTGATAGCTTCTCTCCCCGCTTATTGCAATAAATGAAACAAAAGGCCTTCACTGCATCTTGGCTGGTTATTGGTCAGGCGAGCTTGTCTCTGGTCGTGAAGGAAAGTAGCCAGGAGCACATAACAGATGTAAGATGAGCTAGCTAGCCAACAAACAGGATGGTCAAGCGACTTCCATCAGCCCCTGTAGAGCACGCTGCTTTTGAAAAATATTCTTTTGTTATAACTTAGAACTTACCAACAGCAGCCTTATAGCCCAATTCTACGCATATAAATGGCTTCATTTTCCATAGGCAGATAAAGTTACCCACGTTTGTAATCACAAGGATATCCCACCCATCAATTACCAATGTCCACAGAGGGCAAACCATTTTGTGAATATGAGATTTTAATACAAGAGCCAAATTCTACTTTTTCTTTCAAAACTAACCATATTTCTCTGTGCCAGTTCGAGCAAAATTCTCAAATTATGGATCAGACGCCATGGTATGTTCACCTCTGCTTGCTTCAGCCACTTAGAACAGGGGTAGGCAACCTCGGCTCTTTTATGACTCGTGGACTTCAACTCCCAGAATTCCTGAGCCAGCCATGCTGGCTCAGGAATTCTGGGAGCTGAAGTCCACGAGTCATAAAAGACACAAGGTTGCCTACCCCTGACTTAGGAGAATGGACTAAGCTTGTTCCAGGTGCCCAAGGCAAGGTAGGGAAATAACGCCTGCAATTCAGCTGCACCTGCCAAGAGTCAAAATAAAAAAACAAATCTTGTTTTCGGAACATTTCTTTATTTGAAGTCTCGGTTGAATTGCCAGCACTCTTTACTAACACGCGGCCATTAGCCTCCATTCTCCCTTTCTCCAAAGTCTGCCCGACCTTGGTCCCGCGAACCGCTCTGGAAATCAGCGGCCGCACTATCCGGTTCTCGCTTCGGACGGCCCTCTTCCTTCTCGTACACGTGGCAGACCTCGACTCGCGCGTAAAAAAAATCCTACACTCCGGGAAATGAGAGTTGCTTGCAACGGCGACTCTTGACAATCTCGGGATGCGTGTAGCCAATTAGTCAATCAACCCAATCAATTTTGGCCGACTGTTAAGAGCGGCGGACTTTCCTGCAAACAACTAATTCAAATCCCTCCCTCGCGTCCAGTTGGGGTTTGCGAGCCATGCTTGTTTGTTTCCTTACAGTCAGACCCGAGACTGACTTATTCACTCGTCCTTTCGTCTGCGATTTTTAATATTTCTGAACGGGCATGGTTTTGTATAGGCCAGGGGTAGGCAACCTCGGCTCTTTTATGACTCGTGGACTTCAACTCCCAGAATTCCTGAGCCAGCTATGCTGGCTCAGGAATTCTGGGAGTTGAAGTCCACGAGTCATAAAAGAGCCAAGGTTGCCTACCCCTGGTATAGGCAATCAATCCTATACGTTTTATACATTTTTTCCGTCGATTCGTAATGAAACGCAGGGACAGCAGCAGCTTCTCTACGGTGAAGAAACGAAAAGGCGATTAACCAAAGGGATCAATCTCCTTTGCTGCGCTATACTCTTTCCTCGGCGCTCCGCTTCTCTTCGCGGATTTGGCTAACTAACGTTAACTTTTAACTCTCCAGCAAGAGGGCGGGAGGAATCACATCCGGGCACACGCCCCTCTTCCCTTCAGTGGGCGTAGGTCACGTCAATAACCGGAGATGCGAATTAATTCGCCCGAAGTTAGCCAATGGGAGCCATGAGACAAGCTTGGCGTGAAAACAAGAGGGAACGTGACTTTTGCGGCGACACCGCAAAAAACAAAACAAAAAAAAACCACCACTTTTGCGGTGGTTTCTGGGAGTTGTGGTTTTCAAGGAGAGGCACTTCTCGGCCTGCCAAGATGCCGCCGGCTCCGGGATTAGTCGGTTCCGTGTCGCCTGCCCGGCTCTGCCTCGGCGGCCCTCGGCTGTAGACATGGCGGGGGGTGTGAAGAAGCAGGTCCGCTTTGCCCGGCTGGAAGAAGAGGGAGCGCCAGAAGCGGGAGCCCTCGGGGACGCCGCTGCGGAGAGAGCGGCCGCCGGAGAGTCGCCTTGGAAGGAACCACCCGGAAGCTCGGCGCGGCTTGCCCTTCAGCCGCCTGTAAAGGTGGCAGATGGCAGCGGTCGAAGAAGCCGGGCAGGAGGTGGCCTCGGCGCGGGAAAGCAGCAGGCGGCGGCGGCGGCTTCCCGGCGAGCCTCGAAGTGGTGCATTTCGGCTGCTCTTTGCGCCGCTTTCCTGGGCCTGGTAAGGAGGCGAGGAAGTAAGTCAGGCGGGCGAGCCAGCCGGGCATGGCGCAGGGTGGCAGCCGGCTTCGTCTTTCGACCACCCGCTGCCCCGCGGGCTCCCTGCCCTTCTGGCCGGGCCCGCAGCTTCCCGGGAGGGAAAGAAGTCCGGGGTGGGCGCTGCCCTCTCGCGCCCTTGGAAGAGCGGCAGTCGGCAGACACGCCAGCCCAGACCGAGTGGTTCTGCCCGGGGCTCTCTGTCTTCCCTAAGGAGAAAACATGGTCCTGCTGCGCTATGAACAAATGCAGACCCTCGGCCTTGGTCTTCAAGCCTAACATACAGGGAGTCCTCGAGGTACGACCGCACTTGAGCCCAAAATCTATGTTGCTAAGGGAGAAATTTGTTAAGGGAGCTTTGCTTTGCCATTTTATTTTATTTTTATTTTATTTTATTGAATTTATATACTGCCCTTTCCCGAAGGACTCAGGGCGGTTTACAGGGTATAATTTTTAAAACATTAATACAAAAATTAAGACCAATTTAAAAAAGATTAAACTAAGTCCCTGCAACATGTAAAACCCCAGTTAAAACCCTAATAATAATAATAATAATAATAATAATAATAATAATAATAATAATAATAATAATAATAATAATAATAATAATAATAATTTAATTTCTATACCGCCCTTCTCCCGAAGGAGTCAGGGCGGTGTACAGGGCAATACAATAAAATACAACATACAAAAAATTAAAAAATATTAAATATTACAGCCCAATTCAATACAATTAATACAATAACATTAAAATACCCCTAAACCCATCAGACCAGGCCGGCTTGTTCAAATAAATATGTTTTTAGGTCACGTCGGAAGAGGAGCGAAGGTCGGGAGCCATCTGGAGCTCCACCGGTAAACGGTTCCACAGGTCTGCTGCGCCCACAGAGAACGCCCTCCCCCTGGGGGCCGCCAGTCGACACACATTTTATGACTTTTCTTGCCACATTTGTTAAAGAGAATCACTGCATTGTTAAGTTAGTAACACAGTTGTCAAGTGAATCTGGCTTCCTCGTTGACTTTGCTTGTCAGAAGGTCACAAAAGGCGATAGGCGTGACCCCGGGACACTGCAACCGTCATAAATAGGAGCCAGTTGCCAAGCATCTGAATTTTGATCACATGAACATGGGGAATGCTGCAACGGACATAAGTGTGAAAAATGGTCATAAGTCATTTTTTCAGCGATGTAACTTTGAATGGTCACTAAATGAACTCTGGTAAGTTGAGGACTACCTGTACAATACACTCAGTATAATGCTGATGATCACAACCACTACATGACGCTGAATGTTTACATCCCACTCTTGTTTTGGAAATTTAAAATGGCCTGCCTGGCAGGTTTTCTGGTTTCATTTTTGCAACAATCATCTAGGTTGGGATGAGAGACAGTATCTGGCTCAAAAGCACTTTGTAAACGCTGTGGTCATCTTGAAGCTGGGTAACCCTGACTTCGAACCAGCATTTTAGTTTCCCTGCTGAAGAATAAATAAAATACTTCCTTTTGTTAATGAGTAGGTCATGTTCTTCATGATACCACTAGATGAGATTAACAAAAAGGCTTGGACTCAGATACTGTAGATGGAGGAATGTTATTTGGCTCCTTTTTTATTAGTGAGATATAAAAAATGTAACAAACATGAATTTACATATCAATAGAAGACAAAATAAAAGTCAATTAACTGAAGCTTAGCTTAGGTAGACGAAGTTTCTGATAGCAGAACTTTTTGGAGTGTGGTGCTGGTGAATGACCATAATAAAATTTGATTAGTAATGGTAAATTTATTTTGGATAGGGCTTCATTGCCCTTGGATGTTACAGGAATAATTCCTTATGGAGATGTTAGAGATGTTAGATATAGATGGATATTAGATGATATAGACAAATTGGCCAGAGATCTCTGGAGTGCCTGGGTATTTGTATTTTCATATTGACACATCTGTTTTCAAAAGATGTCCTTGAGGCCTATTGTGTAGAACCCCTCCTGATACAATTTGATAGTTGATGATTTGAGAAAGAAACCTCTTAGAGCAGGTCTAAGAATTTCTGAGAAAGAAATTTCTCCCATGAATGAAGGCAGATATATGTGTCCAGGATCCTGCAGAATTTTCTCTATTCTGGGAAATCTTCATGGGAGATTTCACCTGGTATGGTGCAGAATTTGAGTGTGTGAGCGACCTGATGCATAAGCACACAAACTCCACTCCAATACAACTATTCTTGTAAGCATAGATGCTTCTTCTAATAAGATGTCAGCAGTTGCAACTTTGGCCTTATCCAGGTGGTTTGCGTGATGAGTTCTTGGAACTTTTTCTGTGACACCTAAATAGGGTTATTATGGTCTCTAGTCGAGATAGCGAGGCAAAGGCCCCAGGATTGGCTCTACCGCCTCATCCTCCGGAAGAGAAATGAGGAGGGGGGCAGAGACAGGAGAGGCTATAAAAAGAGGCAGTTTGGGCAGGAGAGGGAGAGCCTTGGGAAGAGGAGTCAGCTGGAGCTGCACCAACGGGAAAAGGAGAAGGGGAGAGAGAGGAGAGGAAATCAAATAGGTCGGCCGGGAGCTGATCTACAACTTCTTTGGCAGCCATCTATGCTGGGCGCGCACACAGGTGGCAGCGACAAACAGGCAAGAAATGCAGTGGGGGAGGGGGTTGCCCTCCACGAGGAATGAAGAAAGGCAGCATCGGCTAGAGGAGAGGCATGTAGGGAGGGAGGGAGGACATGGCAATGAGAAAGAGGGAGGCAGAGAGCAGGAGGGAAATGGAAAGGAAGAGTTGGAAGAAAAAGCCGGGGGCTTGCTTTCCAGCAGGGAGGCTACACCTTTAAGAGAAAAGAAAAAAAACCCTGAAGCACAGCTGTTTGAAATAGGCGAGAGGTAGCGAGAGGAGAGGGGACGCGGTGGCTTAGTGGGTTAGGACGCTGAGCCTGTCGATCAGAAAGTCGGCAGTTTGGCGGGTCGAATCCTGAGTGCCACGTAGCAGAGTGAGCGCCTGTTACGCATCCCAGCTCCTGCCAACCTAGCAGTTCGAAAGCACGTAAAAATGCAAGTAGAAAAATAGGGACCACTATGGTGGAAAGGTAACAGCGTTCTGTGCGCCTTTGACGTCTAGTCATGCTGGCCACATGACCACGGAGACATCCTTGGACAAGCGCTGGCTTTTCGGCTTTGAAACGGAGATGAGCACTGGCCCCTAGAGTCGGAAACGACTATCACACATGTGCAGGGGAACCTTTACCTTTTACCTTAAGGTGAGAGGAGATGTTTATTGGCAGAAGCAAAGTTCCCATTTCAGCACTTTGGTTCTGGATCAGCTGAACAACAAACTGGGAGGGTGGAAGGATACTTAGGTGGTTTTGTGACTTTGAAGTTCTAGGATTTGTGCAATGTGGGCTTTGTGTTCTTAAGGGAGCGTTTGGCAATTTCTATTGTGTCTGATGGCTGATGTCCCATGTTGGATTTTGGGTTCTAATTCTATTGCTCTTCTATTGTTAGCTGTAAGTTTTGCTGCAAGGGATTTTGAAGTATTTTTTGTCCTGAATGGATTTTGCCTGTAGCATTCATTTACTTATGAATGGAGCTATTTGGGGAGGCTGCCTTAGCCTGCAGCCGGCTCCTTAACTTTCCTTTCTAGACAATAGCTAATTCTTAAAGGGGAATGTGCCTTTTTAAGCTAGTTCCCTCAGCAGCTTGTCTTTTCTGTCTCTGGAAGCTTTTCCTTGTTTGATAAAAATATGGAAGAGGGAAAATATGTTTTTTTTCCCAAATTCTTCCTTCAGAAGAAAGGAGATGGAAATAAGAGGGAGGCAGAGAAGGAGTGAGGGAGGGAAACAGGAAGGAACAGAGGAGGGAGGGAGATTGGAATGAAAGGGAGGGAGGGTCTGAAGGAAGTCCCGCCTTAGCACTTGTCCACCAGCAGCCCTGCCATTGACTTTGCTTGTCAAAAGGTTGCAAAAGGGGATCACCTGACCCTGGGACACTGTGAGTATCATAATATGAATCAAGTGCCAAGCATCCAAATATAAATCTTGTGACCCTGAGGATACTGCAACAGTCATAAGTGTGAAAAATGGTCATAAGTCACTTCAGGGCCATTGTAACTTTAAACAAGTCACTAAGCAAATTGTTGTTAGTCGAGGACTACCTGTACTTGATCACTTTTTTCCTTTTTTTGGGGGGGTCTTCCAAGTTTTTGACACCTTGCTAGGTGGTACTCAAATATTGCCATATCCTAAAAGTGATACAATCTGTAAAAAGGTTGAAAAGCCCTGCTCTAAAAGAACAATGGGACAAGCTGTTTGGTGAAGTGATTAAGGCATCAGGCTAGAAACCAGGTGACTGTGAATTCTATTTCCATTTGAGGCATAAAGTCAGTTGCGAGATCTTGAGCCAGTCACCCTCTCTCAGCCCTAGGTAGGAGACAATGGCAAACAGCGGCAAACCACTTCTGAAAAACCTTGCCAAGGATACTGCAGAGAGTTGTTTAGGCAGTTCCCAGGAGTCAAGATTGACTTAAAGACACCAAAAAAGAAAAGAAACCCTAAGCAATATAAGTTGGAGGGAGCAACAAATGGAACTAGTTCTGCTGCCAGGCCTTGTTTTGTAGGCTTCATAGAAACACCCTGTTGGTAATTGTGTTATTCTATGGTATCTGCACAGAACAGGGAGGGTAGATGTAGTCCATTAACTTCAGTCAGCCTTATTTCCAAATAAGCATGTTGAGGATTCTAAAGGTTGTAAATTAACTATTGAATTATTTGAACAATTTTGCAAAGCTTTATTAAGAACAGCTATTTTTTATTTCCTATTGATTTTATTTCTTTCTAGGGGATGGCTATTGCTATTCTAGGACCTACATTTCAAGACTTGGCTGCAAATGTGAACAAAAATGTCAGTCAAATTTCATATATCTTCGTAGGCCGTTCAATGGGATACTTTGGTGGTTCTCTAATTGGTGGAATACTTTTTGACTGCATGAACTCCAAGTTTCTTTTGGGTAAGTGGAAAAAAAGTGAATATGAATAATATAGATTGTTGTCCTTTTAGTAGAAGAGATGTTGCATATCTATCCCTAAGAGAGTAATACTTGTGTTTGCGGATATACTACTGTATTATACAATAATGAGAATTAGATAAAAAGCAATATACAAAGTTGAAAATCCTTCTACTTAGTGGATCAGAAATGGGACAGTAATTGCATCAGCTCTTTTCTTTTAACCTCTTCCTGAAGTTTTCTAACTTCATCTACATGTGTGTCCATTACAGGGATGAACAAAAATATTAGAGGGGACCTTGGAATCATGTAGTTCAGCTATCTGGAGCAAACTCCAGAAGAGTAGATTCTATCACCTCTTAAATTTCTCCTTACAAGCTCTTGGTTTTCTTCTGATTGTGCCCTAGTTGGTGCTCTTCCTGAAATGTAATGCTCAGAACTTAATATTCTGATTGCTGTCTTACTAAGCAATAAATCAGACTATTTTTACTCTGGCTTTTAGCTGTATTTAATCAAATGTCTCTACTGCATCCAACTTTCTGCAGTGGAAACCCTCAACAAAAACAGGATGAGTGCATCATTTGTAATATGCTGTATTCTTTGGAAAAGTATCAGGACTGGATTCTTATAGTCTTAGGCCAGAGGTCCACAACCTTTTGGGCACCAGGGACCGGTTCCGTGAAGAGAGGTTTTTCCGCGGACCGGAGGGTGTGTGGTTTTGCGTGTTGCCTGCATCTCGCAGATGGGGCTTTGGTTGTTTGTGCAGCCCGGTTGCTGGCATGCCACAGCCCGGTCACTGGTCCATGGACCGGGGGTTGGGGACCCCTGTCTTAGGCCAATGACTTTAGGATGTCATTCAAAAGCAATTTATATCAAAATAAGGAGCATAGAGAACTGAAATATATTGATACTTTCTGTTCAGCAATGCCGTCTACTAAAAAAGGTGAGTCATTCCCTCTTTAACATGGTCAAGGAAGTGCATTTTTATAGATTGCTTCCTTATTTGCATTAGTTATTTAGAACATTGTTTCAAGTTCTTTTTTTCTCATTTACTCAAGTGTTCTCAATCCTTTTGCCTTGGTTTCAGAGTCACAATTCTTTATTAACAAAGGACTTTTAAATATATAAAGATGTATCACATAGAGATACCACTGAACTGTTGTGCAAGTTTACTGGCATTGCTATATGAGACTGCCTTCCTATTTTTTATGTAAGATTTCCTTTTGCAGTCTACAGACTTTCAGTTGTATTTGGAACTGGCTTTTTCAGAGCTCCATTTTGTGCACCATTCCTGAGTCAGGGAGCCTTGCTTACCTCCTATTTCAATTACTGTAGCAGACTGTACATGGGACTGCCCTTGAAAAGCATTTGGAAGTGACAGCTAGCCTAAAACATGACAGGCTGGTCAAGGATGAGTATTTTCCATTATACATGGGTGACCCCATTGCTTTGGATGTTCCATTGGTTGCCAACTGGCTTCTGAATGCCATTGAAGGCGCTTATTGTCACCTTTAAAGTCTTATGGCTCCAGACTCAGTTATCTGAGGGACCACCTTCTCCATGTTCATCTGCCCATCCAGTCAGATGAAATAAAGTAATTTCTGGCCAGGTCTCATCTGTTCAAGAATGACACCTGAAGGCTCCTAGGAAACGGGCATTTGCAGTTGATGTTTTTATGCCTTGGATATAGTGAGCCCCTTCTCTCCTGGGTTTTAGAGAGCAGAGAAAACTCGGCTTTTCCATGTAGCCCAGAATGTTATGAATTTGGATGTAGTGGTGGTCATGTGACTTCATATGCTTTCCTTCATCTCTTTTTTTAAATTCATTTGGGGTGGATTTATTTGTGTAATTGTTGGAGGTGTTGTTGTATGAAGTTTGTGATTGTTAGTCACTTGACGCTTCAGGAATGGACAGCATACAAATAAACTCTTCAGAATTCTGCAAAAGTCAAGGTTTGGGGAAGGATGATAAGCAATTTTAAATTGATTGAAGCAAATTGTTTTCTATGCTGCATTATTTCTAAACTATTGAAGCAATATTTTCTAACCTTTGAGCAACCTTCTTGAACCTAAATCCAAAATATACTATTAGGAAGAAAGCCCCATAAAGATCAGTAGCATTATTCCAAATTATAAATGCTGATGACCGCAGCCTAAAACATGACTTCATTTGATATAAGACTGCTGCATTAATAAGCTACATTTCTCCATGATTTAGTAATAATTGTAAATACAAATCAAAATTATACTGGCTTTGAATTTAGTGGATTTAAAATAAAACACGAGCAATTTTAATTCTTAAAATGTTCTATTTGAATTTTTTTAATTATTTATGTTTATAGGCTTATCTATGCTGGGTACAACAGTAGGTCTGTATGCTATTCCATGGTGTAAGAAAGCCATCTTGTTAACAACCGCGATGTCCGTCATTGGTTTTGCAATGGGAATTCTGGATACAGGTAAAAAAAAAACTTACTACACATATGGTCTTTTTTCCCCTTCCATCATGTTGAGATCGTTCAGTAGAACTATGCTACATTCCTTTATAATAAATTATATGTTCCTAATACATTGCTAAGTGTGTATCGTGTGCATACAACATTTGAACCTGCAAATTTCCTTACTTGACTAAAGGCCAAACTAAATTTCACCACTTGGTTATATTTGCCTTTTCCCATTTGCATGCTATTTTTTGGGGGTGGTGTTGGTAAAAATTCAGAGACTGAGAACTGTATGTACTTTAGTCCTAAGATAGAGCTGAAGAGTCCTAAGACAGAGCTGAAGAAGCTTCTTGGATGAGAACCAAAACGTCTTCAAAAACCCCCCAGGAAAGTCCAGTTGCCTTGTGAAAAAAAGCATCTTTGGGATAGTCCTAAGAAAGTTGATTTGTATGTGGAAAAATTTCTTCACATAGGTGCTTTAACTACTTCAGTAATGTTCTGGCAATGGTTACAGGAGATCGTTGTTTTTGCTGAGGGGATCAAGAGAAATACTATAAAGACATGGAAAAGTGACTCAGAGTAGGACTGAGTGAGAGAGCAAGGGAGAAAACCAAAAGATTGTTTAAAAGAGTAAGACTAATAGATACGGTTCATGCGGTTTTCTTAACAATAGCATGGAGTTGGCTTGCCAAATAATATGCAGCCCTATAATTCTCTGGTAGTCTTAAGTTGGTCTGATCCTGCTAAGCCTCTAAGTGGGTATTGAACAGAAGTATAGCTTAGAAATCATAGAAAGTAATAGTTCCGCTTTAATCATACAACCTTTAGTTTGTGTATTGTGTTCAATTCTGAACACCATATTTAAAGTTTTAGAGAAACAAATACATTTAGGGATAGTTTGAAGAAATTAAGAATGTTTATCCTTCAGAAGACTGAAGGAGAATATGATAATACTTTTCAAATACTGGAAGAGTAAAATAATTGGAAGATCAAGGTCTGCTTTCTAGCGTTCCAGAGTGCAGGATATAGAATACTGTATTAAAGTTACAACAAGGAAAATTCCAACTGAAAGTTGGAAATAATTTCTTGAACTGTAAGAGCAGTTCAAATGGCTACTTCCTAAGTTGGGCTTCATTGAAATATAACATATAGGAAAGTGTAGCCATAAGAAAACGTAATTTAAAGAAATCAAAAGATGAAGAGAGCATATAGAAGAGATGGCCCTTCTGTAAGAATAGAGTATCAGATGAATGGCAGTATTCTTGGAACTTATTTTATTACTTTTGGTTAGATTTATATTCTGCTTTTCTTCTAGCAGCTTCCTCCTTCAGTTTTTCTCCACAGCAGTCCTGGAAACTAGGCTGGACTATGAAAGAATAACTAGTCCCAATTCAGCCACTGAACTTCCATGTCTGAGGATAGAGTTGAGTTTGGACCTCCCTAGTCTGGTACTAATAATAGGCAGCCTTGGCCTCTAGAGCAGGGGTCCTCAACCTTGGCAACTTTAAGGCTTATGGAATTCAACTCCCACAATTCCTCAGCCAGTTAGAGATTCCAGTTCATATTACTCCTGTCCACATTAATTTGGCCTGTTGGGAAAGGAGTCCAGCAACATCTGGAGGATCACAGGACTCCCTCTCCTCTGCTGACTTTGTGGTCATTTCACAAAGTTGAAAACGGGAATGACCTGTAATGATAAAGAAACAAGACAGCGAGGCAGAAGATTGCTTTGGTGAAGACAAAATTGCAAAAGTGTAGTACCTACCTTGAAAAGATGCAAGTTGGAATAGGAAGGGAACGGCATGTGTTAGGTGAAGATGTCACGTAACTCTATGAAACTTTTTCATGTGAAAATTTGACCCTGAATCTTTATCTTTCAGGTGGGAATGTTCTGGCTTTGGACACGTGGCAAGCAGAAGCTGGTCCACACTTACAGGCCTTGCATTTCAGTTTTGCCCTTGGCGCTTTTGTAGCTCCCATCCTGGCGAAGATGGCACTGGGTGGTTCTGCTCTTGAATTGCAGATACATCTGGGTAGCAGTATTGATAACCAGTCAGCTATGAATTCTCCTGGTGCTACGTTGTTGCCAAAGCTTCATTGGAACTGGAATTTTGTGTGGTCTTATGCTGTGATTGGCACTTACCTCTTACTTGTTGCATTGTTTTTCTTTGCTTTATATTTGAGGAGCAGTCCTGCTCGTGGTAGAACAAAACTTTCTGTGCAGAAATACCAAATAGCAAAATATCACCACGCTCTTGTACTACTTCTTTCTGTGTTTTTTTTTTGGTATGTTGGAGCAGAGGTCACCTACGGCTCCTACATCTTTACTTATGCAAAAACCTATGCCCATATGAAAGAAACAGAAGCAGCAGGGTTGAACGCTGTCTTTTGGGGAACCTTTGCAGCTTGCAGAGGATTGGCAATCTGCTTTGCTACCTGCTCTTATCCTGGATCTATGATCCTGATAAGTATCGTGGGCTCTACTGTGTCGTCACTCTTCCTGGTCCTCTTCAGTGTACACTCAGTTGCTCTGTGGGTTGGTTCCGCAGTCTATGGTGCCTCAATGGCTACTATCTTTCCCAGTGGCATTTCTTGGCTAGAGCAGTACACCACTGTTCAAGGGAAATCTGCAGCAATGTTTGTAATGGGTGCAGCTCTAGGAGAAATGTGTATTCCTGGGGCGGTTGGCTTCCTTCAAGGATATTTTCCCACTCTCCCAGTGCTCATGTACACTTCGTTGGGAGCCGCTGTCATGACAGCAGTACTGTTCCCTGTGATGTATAAATTAGCGACATCTCCCGATGATGCTAAATTGAAAGATGCTGGAGACAGGGAAGTTCAAGAAGCTTTATTGTCCAACACTTATCCTGAAGACGATGATGAGGATAATGAAATCAGAGAATGGAATGAAGTAGACTTTGAAATAATTGAGATGAATGACACACTAAAGAACTCTGTCATAGAGACCTCTAAGAAGATTCAAGGAGAATTTACTACCGCCATCTCCAGCCAGACTCCTTCAGAGAATTTGTCATTTAATTCTTCTCCTGTACTTGTCATCAGATCCCAAAAACAGAAGAGTTCAAATAAGAATGATTAAGCTGTCTTACTTTAGTGGAAAAAAAATTGAGATCAGAATTTCAACCCTAAGGTCATATATTATTTCAATATTGGTGGGAGGTTTGCTGAATTCTAAGCAAGTCCTTTTTATTTTAAAGTATGAGGGAAGTGGTAACTTCTAAAGAGGAATGGAACCCCTTTATTTAACCATGAGAGTGACTGAAAGACAAAGTATGTTTCCTAAATTTAATATTTTTTCAGGAAAGTGAAAGCTGTAATTTGAATAAACAAAATTTATGTGTTCTCCAGCAGTTCCCCCAACCTTTCCAGCTTGGCGCACCAGTGGGGGTGTCAGGTGGAGAGAGGGGAGGGTTTCGTGTGTGTGTGTGTGTGTGTGTGTGTGTGTGTGCCACTTCCACAAATGCAGCTTTGTGCATGCATGTGCACACTCACTCACTGCTTGTGTGGCCTGGTTACCAATGGGCCACGACCTAGGCCAAGGTCGGGGACTGGGGGTTGGGGAGTCCTACTCATCATTGGCTTATAAAATGATGTTTATAAACTATGTACTGTACCTGAAGGGGCTGAAGATTTAAGAATCTTCAATTCATTGATGTCATCTCTGGAAACAAGATAAATCTGGAAAATCAATCCTTGAAGACCTCTGCGTTTCTAACTCAACAGTTCCATGCGTTTAGATTGAATCCTAAATATATTCTATCCTAGTTAACGAATGATTTTTTTAAAAAAAAAATAAGTACATGACCACAGTCATGGTTAAATTAGCAAATGCATATTTTAAAATTTTGCTCAGAAGCACTTTGTATAACGGAAATACTTGCTGAAAAGTATTTGAGTTTATACTGATATAATAGTTATAGTAACCCTGTGGATTGAATAAACTGGAGGTTAAGATTGCTCATCGAGTTTAGCAGTGATGAACTATAATCTCAGGTTATGCTTTAAAAGCAGAGAACAGTCACCTGCAATTCCAACAGGAATCCCATGGCATTTTGGGTTTTCTAAAATATATGTTGTAGTCCATTGAAGACTTTAAGGGGTAAGGAAGGTGAATCTGTGCCTCAGAAATTTGATCAATTTCAAAATGCAAAGAGGGTTGTTTTTCTCTACCTGCATTTTCAAGTACGGATTATCCTTTAAAATAAAATGGTGTGTTTGTTCTCATCCCAGCTGCACTATAAAGTGACCTTATGTTTAAATAGCATGATACTATGGTACTTGATACATTCATGTAACTTCTTGGATAATTCAATTTTAAAATTAAAAACTAAGAAACTGCCCCTCAGAGATGTTCTATTATAAATGTTCTAGTATAAATTGGCAAAATCGGATGGTATCTTTAAAAAATTAACTTTCAGCAAATTGTTCAGATATAGTGGACACAACTATATTTGAAAATTCTAAATCTGTCAAGAGTTGGTGATGTGCACTGAAGACACCTTTCCCAATTTGTGCCTTCTGGATGTGTTTGAATGCAGCATTCATAATTCCTAGTCAGCAGGATCTTTGTGTTGGACAAAGATTATAGGAATTTAGAACCATAACATTTAGACATAATCAAGCTGGGGAGGTTAACTGAAAAAGTGACTTTCTTAATTATTAAATATTATCTGTGTGAAAAGAAAAATCAACGCTAGTTATTTTTACAGTACCAGTACGAGAAAGCCTTATTGTGGCTAGCATTGGACAAATAATGTTGAAATTTTGATCATTTGTTAAAAACTCTTGATGAAAATATATTCACTGATAATAATTTAACTGCCAGGATTAGATGCTTGTAAGTGTAAAATGAACACCAGGTATGATTAAAATTCATTGTTAGTATTTCTATACTACTGTAAATAGAGACTGAGTTGTGATGATGAGGATCATTTTAATGATTCTTATTCTTACTAGATAATTTAACTACAACTACTGCAGAAGCTTTCGTAGTGGGCTGACTGAAGTTACTGAATAGTAATTTACATGTGGAGTAGACAATTTTGAGTGTTTGGGATCTGCCTTCTCTCTGTGCACCAATAAACACGAAGTTATTCTGACGGCACTTTGGGTGCAGATGTAAATGTGGGGAAAGGAGACCAAGAAAACCTGAGGGCGATGAGTGGGCATTTTCTTACGTATTGTTGAATGTAACCCTTACTATCACTGGGGGAGATCATGGCTCCTGACAGTGTATGTATATTACATCTTTTTGGATGTGTGCATGTTGAAGTTAACAGTACAAAAAACTATGAAATTACTTTGACTTGTACCTTTTGATACTTTGTTCTGTTCTACAGTATGTTTTCCTTAAGTATTGCAATTATTGCTTGAATATGTTTTTTTTCTTGTGTGTTCCCAATGTTACAATAATTTTGTAATAAAAATGAAATAGGGAGTGTATTTACTGGGGAATTGGAAAATGTGATTTTTCTTGAATAATAGACTTGTTTATTAGGGAATCAAGTACAAATATTCGATTTTTTGTTAGAAAGTGAAAAAGGATCCAGTTGTCTTTCAAAATAAGCTATCATAGCCAGGGAAAACCAGAAGATGAAAGCCTTGGGCAACATCAAAGATGTAATACTCAGTATAGACTTTAAATAATTATTAGGAAAGGCTAACTATTTTGTGAAAAACAGCAACAAACAGGCAAGCTTTTATAAAACAAGAAAGAATTGGTATTAAAAGGACAAGAGAAATAAAATACATTAAAATGGGATTACTCGTGAGTAACCATGGAGATTATAGAGGCAAATGAGAGTGATAAGTAATAGAAAAATTATAGTGGTGTTCTTTACAAATGTGATTCTAAAATGATAAATATTTGTAGAGGGAAAAGACATACAAGAACTAATTGCAATAGATCAGACATGTCAAACACAAGGCCTGGGTGCCGGATCTGGCCCGCAAAGTATGTGGCCCACGAAGTCATCCTGGAAACAGTGAGGGAACAGCCCCTGCTTCCTTGGCCCTGGCCCAGGCCGGCCGGGAACCAATGTACACTTTCATGGTGGCCATCTATGCTGAAACGCATTCAGTCTTAGCTCCACAAGGCCGTCTGGAAACAGTGAGGGAAACAGTCCCTGCTGTGTCGGCCCTGGGGGCGCGCTGGGGAGGTATCACCCTTTGTGAGGAATGAAGAAATGCACCATCGCCTGGAAGTGGCCAGCACATGGCCCTGCCTACTTTGGGCAGGCTAGGGGCTGGGCAGCATTGTGCTTCTCTTCAGATTCATGCCACCCTGCTCAGCCTCTTGGCACTGTGAGGAGAGCGGCCCGCTGCCTGCCAAAACCGGGCAGGCTGGGGGCTGAGCAGCATTACGCAGGTAACATCGACTCTCATGCTGCTCATGGCATCCCCTCCACCAAGCCGTATATGTGAAGTATGTGAGGGCCATGTGCTGGCCACTTCCTGGCAATGGTGCATTTCTTCATTCCTCACGAAGGATGACACTTCCCCAGCTGCGTTTCTTGCCTGTTTTTCTCCCTCCCTCATCTCAAATATTTTCCCACCACTTGAAGGAAGGAAGGAGAGGGAGGGTGTGAGGGAAGTACTGCCTTAATCCTTCCCTGCTGCCCTTTCACCATCCCCTTGCCCCCTCCTCCTGGCCTATCCTGGGGGATCTCCCATCCTATTGCTAAGGAAGCTTTGGATACAAAGCCAGGTATCCTCACATGGAGAGGGAGTGGGGCTCTTTGCCCTCGTATTCATCATGAGCAACCTGTCTAAGGAGAGCAAGCACAGCAGCAGCAGACTTGAGGAGGTAAGTGCAGCTGGGCGCCTCCTTGGGGAAGTGGGGCTGGGCTTAGTGCCCCGGGTGCTTGAGGCCTGGGCTAGGCATTTGACCTTCGTGCCACCATCCAGCCCTCCCCCGCATGGCCTGTGAGGAACAGCAAGGCTCCTCCAGTGGACCATGCCTTGGCACTTGCCCTGGTCCCATCTCCTTCTGCCAGAGACCCTCAGATCTGTCCCACTCCTGCCCAGGCCCCCATAGGCACCCTTGACACGAATGACGTAAAACTGGCCTTGTCCGCCCACTAGGCCACACGCACTCCAGCCATGCCCACCCAGTAGGCCGTGCCCATCCTGGCCACACCCACCTGCCCCCCCCAGGGTAACCGCAATGCTGATGCGGCCCTCAATAAAATTGAGTTTTGACACCCCTGCAATAGACGGTGATCTACAAGAAGCAAGCTGCCAAACAGGAAATTACTCATGTAATACTTATGGAGCTGTTTAATTTTATAGTGTTCCAAAGTTTTAATATACTAACTACTCTATATTGATATGACACTGATATAGAGATTAGAATGCAGTGATGTAAAATGCATATGCTGTGATGAGCCTGCACTCCATCATAATACAATAAATAGAAATATTAAAAAAGAATTAAATTATGTCGAAGTCCCACTAAAACCAATAAAAACATTTAAAATCATAATTAAAACCCCATTATCATCAGTCCAGGTCGGTCTGTTGGGAAAGATAGGTCTTAAGGTCATGACGAAAGGACCGAAGGTCTGGGGCCATCCGGAGCTCCCGGGGGAGCTGATTCCACAAAGTAGGTGCCCCAACAGAGAAGGCCCTCCCCCTGGGGGTCGCCAGCCGACATTGTCTTGTTGCATACTTATAAATACCAGACAAAAACTTTGTAGTTACTTTGTTGATAGGGATAGATTCTCACAGGAGTCATAGAAGGTGGAGTGGCAGGTGGGCTGGAGTCAATATAAGCATGAGATGTGGAGCTTTTAAATGCTACTTGAAAGGATTTGGGGGCAAAAAGGTTGGAGAGAAGCTGCAAGTGAAGCTGGTGGCCTGCAGCTTAAATGCCATAATTGATTTTGCCCATCTAGTCTAAACATAGTAAGAGAAGAATCCCTTCTCCACAGTACATTTTCTGTCATGGCACATAGGGACAAGGCATAGGTAACACCATGTTTCCTTGTGTTCCTATGGTTAAAAATATTTTAGCATGCTATTGGCCTTAGGTGGAATGTCTGGTCTACAAATATTGTCAATATATACAATTTTTTTAAATTTTTCAGAAGACAACTATTTTTTTTATTGACTCTAGAAAGTTTTTCGATTGTGTAGTTCATGGGTCAGGAAGAGCAATAGAGAGTCAGATCCTGCCCCTCTGCCTCTGTGGGCATGGCTGAAAGGTCTGCAGGCCGGAAAGCATGGCAACCATTGAATGGCACTGTTATCAACAAGGAAGCCACCAATAGGCCTGGGCCACCTGCCCATCATTCTTGGCTCATGAGCTGCACAAATACAGACAGCGGCCTATATATATGTGGAATTTATTAAAACTATTGGATGTGTCATATTTGAGCATGTTTCTGAGAACCTTTACAGTAAACAAGCTACTGTAGGAACAGAATTTGGGAAAAAAATAGGATATTGAAAGATTGTTGGAGTTGTTTCTATTCCAAGATTGTACTAAATAGAAGAATTGCTTTAATAACCACTTTTTAGTAGAATATTAGGAGAACTAATATTAATGGAAGTGAAAATACAAAATGTAATCTCAGGGCTAAATTTTAAGATAATGTATTATTTATATAAAATAAACAAGCTGTACATTTTATAGACCTAAAACTGATGGTGAAGAATAATGTTTTTCAGCTGCAGCCACATGTGGACTTCAACAGTTCTGTAGCAAGTAAGGCTGTAGAAGTTTTTTATTTATTTAGGTTTAAAAATGGATATGTGTTCGAGACAAATAGATGATTAATTCTGGGGAGGGGAGGCAATAACAAAATTCAGATTATTTCATGACAGATGAGAATATTTCTGTGACATTAACAGATATTTTTCTTCCAATAGTCCTTTACAACAGTGAAAGCTGAATATAAAGACAGAACAGAGGGAAAAAGATTTGATGGTTATTAAGTATACCATAAACTGCCAGAAGCAGCAAGCAATAAGTCCCTGACCAATAAGCCTTGAGGCAACTCAATAAGCCCTGAGGTGATTAGGGTAGGAAAAAAGATCTATTTGATAAAATTGGAGGAAATAGGGAGAAATAACAGATAAGGTAAACAGACATTTTCAGAGAGATAACATACATGAAGAACCTATAGATAATCACTACAGCCAAGATAAGGTGGCAGTGTTTCTTCTTAATAGCTGCTGAAGCATTTGGCTTGACTTGATGGCATTGAACAATGACTGAAACAAAGGTAAATGATAAATGATAAAAGATAAATTTAGTATTAAGCTAAATACGGACAACTGATTGATTTAGGGAAATTGGCTTAGGAACCTAAAATGTAATCTAATTAAAAAGTAAATTTGGACATTTTCATTTAATATATTTATGAATTGTAAAATTAAAAGAATGGTTTACATTGGATCAAATTAGAAAAATTCTAGATCAGGTGTGTCAAACGTGAGCTGCGGTTTTGGTGCGAAGCATCTGGCCCGTGGGCCGGCAGTTTGACATGCCTGTTCTAGATTGAATAGTTTTGTAGGAAGAGAGTATTTTTTTAAATAGATGATGTATAAAGATGTATAAAGATATGTATTTATTTATTTATTTTATTAGATTTATATACCGCCCTTTCCCGAAGGACTCAGGGCGGTTTATATATAAAACATTGAGTTTGGGGAGGAAATGCAAATGTTACATAAATTGACCTTATGTGAAAGAATAACCATAGACTGATAGCCAAGATCCAGAAGCTATAGCTACACAATTCCATGTGTTTTGTCTGGTTGTAGCCAACTAGAAGGCCTTCAGATCCACTGGATATTTTTGCTGGAGGAAAACACTATTTTTTTCCTGGTTTTCTGTTCAGTCCTTTTCATCTTTGTCTTGCAGAATTTGATAGATTTTGATAAATGAACATAAAAAATGGCTTTGGTTGCTATGATCCATGACCTTTGTGGGAACCAAGATGAAGGGAATGTATTCTCATAAGTCCTATTACAATCTCTCTGAATATTTGATACCACTGTTTTTTGTTGTTGTTTTGGAACTGCTTGCAAGTATTAGAGAATGAAAGCACTAATTAGCAATAGCTCTGCTTGTACCGAAGTTGGATAGTTTCATTTGGCGTTGTTGAATAATATGGAAATAAACAATTTTTGTCACCATTTATATTGTGTTTTGCTTCTTCACAATGATATTAGGAAATCTCTGAGAAAGACTACAAGTAATAATTGAGCAGTTGTGCACTATGAACAGAGGAAAAAGCTTAGAAACTAATTTCTATACTGATAGTAACAAATATTTGTGGTTTGCTTGAAGCCTGGAGAAGTTTTAGTTGGTACAGTATAAATATGATACTGAATGTTTGACTATTGACCGTAGACCCCAAAAGGGAAAGCAATGTGTGCTTGTCTCCCATTAGGAATTTCTTTCTAATAACATTCTATGCTACACTTATGAACTAAGCATGGATTGACTCCCGCAACGGGAATGAATGTTGTATCTGGGATTGCTTCATAGGACTCAGCTTTCTTCCCTGTTAAAATTTAAACGAAGCTGTTAATTGGGGCAAGGCACAACTGTTAGACTAAAGATACCATTAGGTGGAGATCATGACCAGTTTTCATTGGTGTATCATTTCAAGCCTTTTTCTACAGGAGGCCTTGACAAAAGTGACATTCCTCACACCAGATATAACACATTTTACACGCGACAGCTTTTGGAACAATCTTAAAGTTGTAATTAATCCATAATATGAAACTTGTCTGCCTACTGGTAGGTCTGACAACTGTGCTACATTTGCTGTACTGGCTGCTGGTTTGGTTCTAAATCCAATTCAACATACTGGTCATTACCTTTAAAATTGTACAGTCACTCCAGGATACTTATTGGATTATCTTTCCTGACCAATTGCATACAATAAGCACCAAGTTCTAATATTATGAACTGGGGACCCTCATATCCCATTTCCTAAAAGCTAGATATTGTTTATCTATGGCTGCCCCCATAACTGAAATACATTGCTTCCTGGGGTATAGGGTGTCTCAATCCTCTTGGCTTTGAACACTTAAAAGCTACTGATTTAATAAGACACTTAGACTGTTTAGTTTGGGATGAACACTTTTTTAAAAAACATTTCTATAGTTAAAGAGCAAAAAATATTCAGTTTTCAACAAGTTGAAAATAAATGTGATGCTACTACTTTTCACCATCATATAAACACAAGTATTGACAGAATTTTATGGTGCAGCTCATGAGTTTTTATATTCGCTGTAGTTGCTTGAATAATCTAGCTATTTCTGCACCCATTTTTCTCCTCCAAAGATCGGTAGGCTATAGCGTTTGCCAGCTCATATATTTTTAAGGGCCACATTCTTTCAGGAAATTCTTCAGTAAAATTCAGAAGATCAAAATACTCTTTATTTTACATATTTGTTATAGACTTTTTGAATAGCAACACTGAACAATTTCTACTCATTAAAGAGATTCATGTCACTTTAGTAAGATTGTTTAAAAAATTCCAGTTCAACTACAATGAGATTTAAAAATGCACATTTATTTGATTTTATTAAATTTACTATGGTTGCAATAATTTTTAAAAACAAAATGATTTCCAATTAAAAAATGTATTGTGACCACATAATTTCTCATTTTATACAGTTGTACAAATATTCTAAATACACATTTTCTTATGATGGCAAATAAATTTTAACTGTACAGTACATAATGAAATATTTAAGCATATTTAGAAGCAATAGAAACGTCTATACAAAAGCAAAAATGGATTTTTTTATTTAAAGTATTGCAACAGTCCCACAGTTTTTTAACAAAAATGTCTTTGCACAGTTCCTCACAATGCCCCCATTAATAGCCAAAGCAAGACAGTGATTTTAGAAAAATGTTTCAAAAATGCTACACTTACTACTGTTTGCAGTTTCATCAAAACAACAAATCTACTTGGAATCAAGCAAAATGAAGAAATATCCCAATCAACTTTAAAACTGTATAAAATCCATTGCACATTATTTTAGTCAGTTATTTGAAAAGTAAAAAAGTGTATTTACAAAATATTTTGCAGTCAAAATTTAAAGTTGATGAGATACCAGTAACACACATCCTGATAGTTCAATAAAACACAATAGCACTTTCCCAAAGATTTTCAGTATTACTACAGAAATCCACAGGGAAATTTTTTTTAAAAAATTCTGAAATGGGTCTACAAGATGTTAACACAGTTATTTCAACATTTGTATTATAAAACAATGTTAAAAAGGCAAAAGAATGGCATCGTTAAGAATGAATTATTAACAGATTACCGAATGTATTTTTTAATTTACTCAGAACAAACATTCATTATTTTTAGAACAAGTCAACAATGTATGAAAATCCTGGACAAGATGAAATTGAAGGACCATGCATGACGGTTTTAGAATGGTAAACACTGAAAACAAAAATAGCACCTGGAATCCTGTGACATATGCAATCTAAAACTGATCAAGTAGTTGGCGAAGATATGGTGCCTTAGATAGTTCTCGGCTCACTCTGGAGACTTTGAAAAGCACCGGACAGTTCAATGAAACACAGGGTATCTGTCGATCAAAGCAACTTGTACAATTCTTGCATATCTAGGGGAATATATAATCAATTAATGCAAAGTACACTTAAATGGAAAAAAAAAACCATAATTAGCATTCAAACTAATTATGCACAAGACCAGACAGAAAAGAAGATATTTTAAATTTTCTCAGCCTCTTAGAAAATAAATAAATTAAAAAATAATAATAAAATAAATAAAAGGAGGCTGGGAAAACTAAGATTGGCTCAGGAACATCTCAAATGCAGGTCAAACAGTAATGTGGCCATCAAAAAAAGAAAGAAAACATGTTAAAAATGTTGATAATTCATGAAATTGTAGAATTTTTCAAGATTCTAGTTCTTGATTTTGGAAAAAGCTTTTAAGTATTGTATGCCCTGGAATATGGGCGACTACACTGCCTACTACTGCTCTAAGGATTGACACAAGGTGATTCTGATTTCATGCATGAAAACACATGATTTCCACCAAATCCTTACCAACTCATTTCAAATCTATGGTCTTCCACAGACCCTGAAGATCTGTGGGCCCTGAAAATCAGAATGAAATATGGTGTTGAAGACCGTTATGGATGCATAATGGTAAATGGCACACATGGTCCATTGGATGAATGCCATTACTTTAAATATTAAAACAAAATTTATACTGGACTCAACCATTTGTTAAGTCTTTAATTTCTAAAATACTGACATAAGTTTCTTTACTGAAAAATACTGTATGCCTCAAATGCTTGTCAGTATCTAGAGGACTATGAAGTGATCCAACCTTACTGGAGAACTGAAACCTTTTTATATGCTAAAAGATAAAAAGTTTCCCTGGGTCAAATTGTAATGGTTACATTAATGTATTACAGGTAGTCCTTGTCTTAGACCACAACTGATTCCAACATTTCCATAGCTAAGCAAGGCAATTGTTAAGTGAGTTTTGCTCCATTTTATGATCTTTTTGCCATAGCTGTTAAGCGAATCACTGCAGTTAAGTGAATCGTGTGGTCATTGAGTGAATCTGGCCTCCTCCATTGACTGTCAAAAAGCTGGCTGGGAAGGTTACAAATGGTGATCACATGACCCTGAGACAGTGCAACCACCATAAGTATATGCCAGTTGCCGAGTGCCCCAGTGTCATGTGACTGGGGTTGCTGCAATGGTTGTAAATATGAAAAACAGTCATAAATCACTTTTTTTCATTGCTGTTGTAATTTTGAACAGGCACTAAACAAATGGTTGTAAGTTGAAGACTACCTGTAATGTTTTCTTGGCAACAGTCGTCTGGGATTTTTTTTAAATCCAGTCTAACTTTCAGCCTTGGAGCCTCTAGGCAACTGCACAGAATGTTGCAATAAGAGAGGGATTTGGGAAATATGGAATGGAAAAAAATCTGCCACTGTTTTCCTTTGGAGTGACATGTTATAATCTACCACTCTGGATCTAATTACAGCATAACCAGGAGCAATGTACAGACATCCACTAGGGTACATGCTGCATACTCTCATATTTGTACAGAACAATAGAGATGGAAAAGATATATGCAAAACACATGTTTCTAAAAAATGCAATTTTAAAAAAGTATTCAGTATGGTGTAAGTTGGATATTTTGAAGTTTGTATTAAATGAAAAATGCACAGAAAGGTTATGGATTTCCTTCCAGGTTTTATTTTAAATCATGGGAAACTAGCTTTTTGTTAAAATTCTTCTAAGCCTCCCCATCTTAGAGCAAAAAAAACAAAAATCTGACGGAATGGAGTAAGGAATGCATACAACGTTGATATAGACCACATTTAGACTGATCAGCACATCACAGCTTCTGACTGAATGTAAAATGCCTCTTGCTTGTTGAAATGCTCTCTGGATAGAAATTAAGAGCAAATAAAAAAAAAGCAGTCTAATAAAAGTATAATAAAGTGCCACGAAGAGCACAATTCTCATAATCTTATACAATCAGTGTCCTCGGGCGGGGGGGGGGGGGTTGACATTGTCACAAAAATGCCATGCTTTTCATATCCATCAGACATTGAAACACAATTACATAATATTATTATTTGAGTGACAACATAATTTTACATGTTGATCCTTGGTCGTTATCACTGTTTACTGCAGAGATTACAGTACAAGTCAGAAAAATGTGAAAAGTTAAAAAAATATCCCCCAAGTTCTGAGTAAAGCCACTAAACAAAGCTCCCAGTCCTTCCACATAAAAAGTATGCAAAAAGTTATTTTTTTCTTCTTACTCTGTTAGAAAGCATTTAAACTGTTTTTAAGAGTTCCAGCCTCCGTACTACATGCATTAAGAAAACTGTATCTAATAATTATAATTAACATGTAACAGTTTATCTGCTCTATCTTTCAGAACTCCACTTGTAAAAATTCATAAATTGTTTCAAATAATGTGTCCCAGTTACTAAAAGCTAAACAAACTATTGTTCTCTACCAGTTTTATTCCCACCTTGGTTATTTGTTCATGTTTACGTTCCAACTCTCTGATTTCCTGATTTAGCATTACGATAACACGCTGCGGTTGGCTCCTACATTTATTGCAGATTCCATGCTGAGTCAATTCATCACATACAGGGCAATGTAGAGTGGTAAAATATTGGGAAATTGTCCCTTTTCGACATTCTTGCTCAGTGCGAGACATTGTGGACACTTTCTGGATCTATATGGCACAGCAAACAAAGCAAAATATATTTAGTAGGTTACATATGTTTTCCACACACACACACACACACACACACACACACACACACACACACACACACACACACACACATATATATATATATATATATATATATATATATATATATATATATATATATATATATATATATATAGCAAAGCTCAACCAAATTTATTTTATCTTTGAGAGCCTGAGTTTCAGTTTTGAAGGTATGGTTTGATTTAAAGGAGAGCCAATGGAATCTCCAAGGTGTTAAATTAAATCAAGTACCTCCAAATTGCTTCAGAAAGACTGAAGGGCGATATAGAGATTCATTGGATTTTCTGGCTTTGTATAGTTTCAAGTATTGTTGTAACTTTTCCCCCTAGAAAGTTCTCTAAACATCAATTTAAGAAGCTGGCCAGTTAAGTTTATCACTCTGCAACTTAATGCATTAGAATAGTGGGAGAATGCTGTTCAGTTTGTGGTTTTGCTCTTCTGCTAGAATTTGTTTTAAGGCTTGTTTGGAACCAGGGAGGAGGCTTAAAACGGTAAGTACTTTGTGGACCTGTCTCAGACAGTACTGTTAGGTTTGTTCTGATACTTTTTAACTACATGATTTATTTGTACTTTAGTATATTATTATATTTTTTATTTATTTTATTTTAATTCCATTTATATCCCGCCCTTCTCCGAAGACTCAGGGCGGCTTACAAGCTTAGCAGTAGCCTTCATTCTATGTATATGCCTGCTTATTAGGGCTTTCACACACACCCCAAGCGGCATTATTACAAAGTCAGCTTAATTGCCCCCAACAATCTGGGTCCTCATTTTACCTACCTCGGAAGGATGGAAGGCTGAGTCAACCTTGAGCCTGGTGGGATGCGAACCTGCACTAATTGCAGGCAGCTGGTGTTACTTAAGGAGGCATTAGCCCACTGCTCCACCAAGGCTCATTATATACTCAGTAGTTGTAACATACAAATACATAATGCTCTTTCGTGGACTAAAAATGAAGTGCACAAGCAGTGCTTAAAAGTTGCTTTTTAAAAGTTGGCAGTTGTACATTGCAGTAGCTTGTTGAACAACCTGGTGCAGTTCTGGTTTCATAGTCCCTGTTATCTGTGTCTTCAAAGAGCCAGAGAAATAATATTTAAAAAATGTATTGTGGTGGAAACTATGAGGATGGCGATGTTCTCTAAAAAGTCCATCATTTCTGCCATTAACAAGCTGCTGGAAATTTCATGCTTCTTTAATACAGCTAGCGTTGAATAATTCAACGCTAGCTGTATTGAAAAAAATCTTTTAAAAAATTGTCTGTTGACATCTGAAGTGGTAAGAGAGGAAGTAAAGAAGTTGAATAATTCAGCTCAAATCTTGCCACTCTTAAATACTGAATTCAGTCTGAAACCCAGGTAACTTGATACATTTTAAAATTGGTATATTGTAAATATCCCTATTGTTTTCACTTCCACTGTTACAATCATGCATTATATTTACTACTTCACTTACCCTTGGTAATTCATTATACCAACTGAAAACATCTATGCCAATGAGAGAAAAGATCCTAGCCAGGGGAGGAAGAATCTGCTTGGTTATATAGTAGGTTGCATTCAGTCTCAGATTTGGGTCTTGCAAAACATCTATGGGCCGTCTAACCAACTGTATGAGAGGCAATCCTGGCATGCCATAAACAATAACATATGGAACTCTTTCACCAACACGTGGTTCAGACCGTCGGTCATAAGCAAGCATCTTTCTGTGGGGAGATACAACATTAGATTTCAAAATCTATTTGCTGCATGTGGAAGTGACAAAAACCCAAAAATTCAAAGAAACTTTAATACACTAATTTTATATTTTTATATTTATTTTTAAATGTATTTCTTGCAGTTCCTTTACATAGGTTCTGCCAATTATTACTATGCAAAATATACAAATGAAAGAACCATAAATTAAAACAAAGATAAGAAAACTAAGCTGCAAGAGCCACTCTGATTTAGGAGTTAATGCTCAGGAGACTCTGAGTTCTAGTCCAACCGTAGGCATAAAAGATGGCTGAGTGACTTTAGACCAGTCATTTTCTCTCAGCCCAACCCACATTAAAGGGTGGTGCTTGTGCGAAAAATAGGAGGCTGAAGGAGTATTTGGTATGTTCGCCATTTTGAATTATTTATAAAAATACAGCTACTCCTCGACTTACGACCACAATTGAGGCCAAAATTTCTGTTGCTAAGTGAGATATCTGTTAAGGGAGCTTTGCCCCATTTTACTACCTTTCTTGCCACAGTTGTAAAATGAATCACTGCAGTTGTTAAGTTAGTAACACAGTTGTTGAGTGAATCTGACTTCAGAAGTTTGCAAACATAATCCTGGGACATGGCAACTGTCATAGAGGCCAATTGCCAAACGTTTGAATTTTGATTAAATGACCATGGAGATGTTGCAATGGTTAAGTGTGAAAAATTGTCTGAAGTCACTTTTTTCATGGCAACTCTGAATGGTCACTAAACGAACTGTTCTAAGTTGAGGACTACCCGTATTGAAGGTCATAAATAACTAAAATACATACATATACACATAGAATTTAGACCCGGCTGATGCTAAAAATGTGAATCTACAAACACCCATCCCCACATTTTATACCTTAACAAAATGAAACCTTTCAATATTCCTTGAAGATATCCTAGTATTTCTTCCTACTCACCCTTATATGATTTAATATCAAATGAAATATTAACATCCTATTACTTATTGTCACTACCTTGTGATCTCTAGAGCTGGAACACAAGCACCAGGTCTGTATGCCGAACTTCCTCGGTACTCCTTTGCAAAGATGAAGTCTTGCATGCTAGCCTTCCCTTCTAATAATTTCATGCATTGATTTTGCACGTATTGCTTGATATGACTTATATCACGTGTTTCAAATAGTAGCTTAATGGAACGCTCAAGTATCTGGAAAAGAAAAAGAAAGCATGTTTTCAGTTGTCCTTTCGAAACTCATTTAAAGATAATTGAAATGATGGTGGCATTTTGCAACATTACACTTGTATAACATCTGACAATTAAAATGCTCTGGACAATTTACAAGGAAGTCATCCCTCCTTTCACAATTGGTACTTAGTCAACCAAAGAATGAACCCTCTTAACAAAAATGCATACTTCATGTCTATTTTACCTTGGAAACAGCAGGACAAGCATCTCTTCTGACAGTTTCTATGCCTTTTGCATCAAATACTGGATCTTTCTGATCCAACGTTTCATACATATAGCCAACATATCTCTTTTTGGTTTGCAATATACATGGCAAATAAACCTATAATAGGGAAACAAATGTTAATTTGTATCAAAACTGCAAATGTTTTTAAAACTATACATCTTTCATAAAAATCCTTAGATGTAATCTTCCGACAAAGCATTTAATTTAGACTCTTGAGTGATAATGTCCATATGTGACAGGCTTAGAATTCCATTTGCAAAATTAGTTGCTGTAGTACCTGGAAGACTGCCCTCTGTGCCATGCTATTGGGCTCGGCCAGGCCTGGCTTCGCATTGTCCGAAGGAGCTTCCCGGTGTCTGTCATAGCTCTGAAGCTATGAAAAGCACCAGAGTTATGCTGCACCAGAAAGTCCCTTTGCGCAGTGCGAAACCCAACCCCAACCCCAGCCTCAGTTGCTCGTGCCACCCTGTCCTCCAAGACTTTTGTCTTCCAGCACTGCTGCAGCAGCTGCTCCTTGCCATCTATTTGCTTCCACAAGACATGTCCATCCTGGCCCTTCACGGGGCTATCTTCCTCAGGTCTCTTGAAGAAACTGCCACGTGCGATCTCGAAAAGAAAGTTTCATCAGGCTGGCAGCTGCCTTATGAAAAGTGAGGCTGACCATGTTCGGCCACAGTGGGAGCAAGAGGGCAAAAGTCAGTATAGAAGGGGAGATAGGCTGGTGGGGGGAGTTCAAGCATCCTTGCAGCCGTAAGTGAGGATAGGCTATCAAGTGCCTGAATATTGATCACATGGCTGTGGGGACACTTCAATGGCCATAACTACAGGCAACAATTTAAGGCCCTTCAATATGATCGCTGACCGAATGGTTGTAAGTCAAAGTCTACCTGTAGAAGTCAATTTGGGCTAATAAGTGTGATGAAATACCTTTCACATGATTTGAACATGTGAAAGACTCCTAATTTAGTCTAATAAATATAAGCACAATGAAATTATTATAAAATTAAAGTGCTTTGAAATATTGCATGAGAAAATTAATAGTAAAACTATCTTGAGTGCAAAAATACCTTTTCAAACTTGTCTTACCTTTTCAAACTTCAATTTTACTGGTTTGGGATTGGTAGCTGTTACTGCTTCAGCAATTTCTTGACCAATTTTAAATGATTGTTCCTTAGTAGCTCCTTTCAGTAGTACAAACATGCTAAAACAAGAGAATTGGCTATTTAATTTTCCCTCAGAATTGTTTAAGCAGCACAGTAAGAGTTTATAACATGGCAAACGGCATACAGGCACACTTGCACAAATTAGCATCCAGGATATCCAGACTGTTTCTGCTTACTTTAATACTTTATTTCGATTTCTGCCTTTTCCTGGAGAAGAAATTCTGCCAACTTCCTATTCTACTGTTTAAACTATATTCTTATACAGATTCAAAAGTTCTTATATAAACCTGTCTGACATGATTAAGAGAACAAAAAACAAGTAAACACAATACTGGCTGGCAAGCCTCTTCATAAAAAGCCAGTCTTAATTACCTGTCTGTGTCCCCATATACAACCCGTGCTCCCCATTTCTTTGTATCATTCACTAATTTTATTGCACGTTCCAAGGTCTCTCTGGCTTTGTGGACAATACTATCAGCAATCTGGAGATTAAAAAGACATATTGCAAAAATCTTAGAATACAGTATTTTCTTTCACCTAATCATGCATTTTTCATTCATTTACAATACTCTTACTACTGTTTATAAAATTATATGATTTGTTCCATACATCCTGTAAAATCTTTATAGCAGAGTAAAAATAAAGATGGATGATTAAACAAATCTGCTAAGATACATTCAAATTAGCCTTCTGATCATTACATTCAAAAGACATTAGCAAAATATATGTACTTATTTCTTGGAGCCAGAAACTACACAGATAAGAGACCCCTTCCCTTACTTCCATCAATTGACACTCCTTGGATCCATGTGTTTAACAGTGCTACCCAAGCAGTTTTAACTGCTCTTTTGAGGAAAAAGTGAAAAATCCTCTCCCATGTGGCAAATACCCAAAGGGTGACAATGACATTTTCGTAACACCTCTGCTGCAGATCTCAATGGCTGGAAAGGTTTATAACAGGAGTTTAGATGTCTCTTAACAATTTCTAATTTAAAGAATAACAGAATAACAGAGTTAGAAGGGATCTTAAAGGTCTACTAATCCAAAGTCCTGCTCAAGCAGGAGATCCTATACTCTTCCAGACAAATGGCTGTATAATTTCTTCTTAAAACTATGCAGTATGGGAGCGCCCACAAGTTTTGAAGGCAAGTCATTCCACTGGTTAATTGTTCTAACTGCCAGGAAATTTCTCCTTAGTTCTAGGCTGTTTCTCTCCTTGATTGGTTTCCATCCGTTCTTTCTTGTACTTCCTTCAGGTGCTTTGGAAAATAGGCTAACCCCCCCCCCCTGTCTTCTTTGCGGCAGCCCTTAGATATTGGAACACTGCTATCATGTCACCCCTAATTGTTCTTTTTATTAAACTAGACATAAGAGATTCCTGCAACCATTCTTGTTTTACCTTCCAGTCGCCTGATCATTTTTGTTGCTCTTCTCTGCACTCTTTCTAGAGTCTCAGCATCTTTTTTATATCATGGCGACCAAAACTAGGTGCAATATTCCAAGTGTGGTCTTACCAAGGCTTGTGGTACTAGCACTTCACGTGATGTTGATTCTATCCCTCTGTTAATGCAACCTAGGATTGAATTGGCTTTTTTGGCAGCTGCAGCACACTGCTGGCTCATATTTAAATGATTGCACACTAGGACTACAAAATCCCTCTCACAATTACTACTATTGAGCCAGGTACCACCTATTCTATACGTGTGCATTTGGTTTTGCACAGTTTGTGCAGAAAAGAGCAACAAAGATGATAAGAGGTCTAGAGACTAACTTATATGATGAACACTTGTGGGAACTAGGGTTGTCTAATCTAATGAAGAGAAGCACTGGGATGACATGACAGCAGTTTTCCAATATTTGAGGGGCTGTCAGAGAGAAGAGTGTCAACCTATTCTACAACCTAGAATTAAGGAAAGATTTTCTGACATTTAGAACAATTAATCGGTAGAACAGCTTGCCTCCAGAAGCTATGGGTGTTCCAGCACTGGAGGTTTTTAAAAAGAGATTGGATAGCCATTTGAGGACCCAGATTGTTGGGGGCAATAAGCTGACTTTGTAATAATGCCGCTTGGGGGGGGGGCGAAAGCCCTAATAAGCAGGCATATTCATAGAATGAAGGCTATTGCTAAGCACATTGGTTTGTGCTTAAAATTGTAAGCTGCCCTGAGTCTTCGGAGAAGGGCGGGATATAAATGGGATTAAAAAATTTGTTCGAACGGTAAAGGGTACAGGGACTACATGAGCAAAGGGTTGGTCTAGAAGACCTCCAACCCACTTCCAGCCCTGTTATTCTATGTTCTATGTATTCTTCAGAATTATCTGAACTAAATCAGCATTCCTGTGCTACAGTTGGTAAACCAAACCATTTTTCTTCTAATGTGTTAGGCTAAATTTTGTGTGTCTTTCGATCCAGTTTTTGGCTCTTCATGCTGCCTGGACAAGTCCCTGGAGTTTGCTTAGCAGGGTTTTTTGGAAGTCTTTGCCTCTTCCTAGGATTACAGATCCTGACTATTCCTAGGGCTGATGGTGATTGGCTCAAGGTCACCTTCTGGCTTCATGCAGAAGTAGAACTGATAGGTTTCCAGTACCTTTAGCACTATATCAATATGAGCCTCCGTTATTGTTAATAAGTTAACATTTTGTTTTCAATTACTTACTTCACTACATGGCATCCTTCCAGAAAAATTAGCAGCAGTGTAACCGAAAGTGACGTTTGCTATAAGTTTAAGGCCAAGCTGACGGGCTTCAAGCATTCGAGTGATAGTTTTGTCAAGTTTGTAAGCTTTCATTGATTGCTTCACCATTATCCTAGTCTTCAAAATTTCTTCCAGCATTCTTGGCAGTACACCCTTTCTTACAGAAGGCTATCGCAAAACAAAAACAATAATTGAAAGGTTGATAGTAATAGCACTATTAATCCTCACGTAAATACTTAGTGATATGTTGAGGCAAACTGAAGTAAATCCTGACTGATATTAGCAGCAGTGTGGCCATGTTTTGCCCACTAATCATGTAGTGATCTTTTCACACAGAGTACCATGTGAAGAGGGTTATTGGCTGGAGGATAAGTAAACTGGTGTAGAATTGTTATTCAGGTGAATGATTGTCTTTTTACTCTGCTACATAAATCTAGGAATAACTTTAGAAAGTAGCATGATTGATAAGATTGGGCAGTGACAAGAAGGGAAAAAGGTAATTCAGAGCATGTCTAGGGATACATATAGCACCAGTCAGCACCTCTTTAAATCAAATTTCTTAAAGCTTCTTTAAAAAGTTGCTAGTAAATAATCCAAAAGTGCTCCCATGCGCTCTGAATCACAATTTTAACCTATTTATTTGCACTTAAGAACTTTTTTAATATCCAAGATAGGACAATTCATCTTATTACATAAACATATTATCAATCTGATGTTTAAAAACACACTGGATCACTAATATGTGTCCCAAAATGTCTCTAATACTTCGACAGCCTTTATGGTTTCCACTCAAGTTTTCTGACTCATTTATTTATACATACACTGGACCACAGCTTCTCTCCATCTTCTTTCTTTAAGATGGCTTAGGACTCCCTTTGAGTAGGGCAGCTGTGGAAGTGCTGTGTTATTTTTAGTCCTTTCTTTGGGGTAGGGATGTGTTACTTGCAATTCTGCATCAATATGGGTGAATAAGCTAATATCTGAGTATTAAATTTTTCCTTGTTGTGAAATGAGTACTTTTTTGTGCCTTTGGGATCGAATTTTGTAGTTGGCATTTGGAAGCTCAAATACAATGTCCACTTTCTACTCAATTTCCTATCTGGTCAACTTGCCCTTTGAGAATACGATAGCCTCATATGACAGCCTTAAACAGTCCTTTCATTTCATTAAAGCTCTCCCCTGTTAATACTCCTGCCTGTTAATTCTTACTTTACTACTTAGGGGAAGGAGAAGATTAACGTGGTTAAAAATAGGATAGGGATCCCACAAAGTCAAAGCAGGAGAATTTTGTCTTATTTCAATTCTCTATCCAATTTCTGGTTAAAACTGAGTTTCTTACTTTAAATTTTAAAAAATTCTATGAATGAGGTGAGAATCAGAATCAGAGGGAACCTTCTCCCTTGTTTTTCTTCCTAAGGAATGAATCTCTTATTTGGGTGTCACATCATTCTGAAGCCGAGCAAACCTGGGCGCCTTCAGAGACAATGCTGCTCATCACACTTTTTTACCACTGGTTGCTAAAAGGACTATTTCTTTAGTTAATGTCAATACTATTTATCAATACCTATTATTTCCCCTAAAATTCTATAATTTTTCCTATATCTATTAGAGTATGAAACTGAATTTATTTACAAAGACAGAATATAAACAAAAAGTAACTTTTATAAACACGTTATTGTGCTAAAAAAAAAAGTACCTTAACAAAAGCTATTCCAAGGGGTGAGATTGTGATATCATGTCGAAGCTGGTACAGCAGATCAGGAGATACTTTCAGAGATGTGCATCCAAATTTAAATTCATCATTTCTAAAATATAAGGAAAAATGAATTGTTCTAAACTGTCCATTTTTTTCAGTCTCTCTCATGATACAGTTTTTCACTCACTTTTTTGCTATTATTTTCTCCTTATGTAAAATCTTTTTTTAATCTGTTACAGTTAAATATGAATGCGTTTTTGCTCCTCTTTTCAATTGAGCAAAAATACCAAACTTCTTACAGCAGACTAAAACTGACATGTCAAACACAAGGCCCACAGGCTCGATTCAGCCCACGATGGGCCCAGGTCTGGCCCATAGGGCTGCCCTGGAGAGCCTAGCCGGGTGCCCCCCAGTATGCTCACAGAAGGTGTCTGTCAGCAACCGCAGCCCACCAACCCCTTGGCTGGCACACTCTGCAGGTGTGCAGCTTAGGTGGGTCTGAGCACTGCGACCGCCGGGCTGGCCTTCCAACAGCAAGCGGAGGCAGAGGCGTGGGGGGAGGCATGCAATCTAGCCTGCTGGACATGCTGGGTGGCTGCCTGCCCCGTCTCAGCCATAGTGGCCATGGACAAACAAAGAGATGGTGGGGCTGTGGCAAGGCAGTCCAGCTGGTCAGCCCCATCATCCAACCTTGTCCTCCAGTGAGCCTGCCACCCGTCCCCATTCCCCGATGGCCCCAGCAAATAGGTGGAGAAACCCCATCCCTAAGAGGCAGTCGGGACTCCCCTCCCCACTCTGAGGCTCCTCTGGTTGATCATGCCCCGGCGCCCCTCTGGTTCCGCCCCCCCCACCGCCAAAGACCCTAGGACCCCCTCCAGTTCCACCCGGGCCCCAGACATCAAACTGACCAAGTTCACCTAGTCAGCAGTGACCAACCAGCCATGCCCCCACGAGGGCAGCCACAATGCTGATGTGGGTTTGACACCCCTGGACTAAAACAATATCCACAACAATACCACTACAAAAAAAGCCAACAGATCATAAAAACTGGGTTATTAACTATACGTTTGGGAAATAGGATGTTTTTAATCCATCAGCAACAGAACAAAGAGTTGCACTTATAAATTTCTTTTGAGAAAAATACCAGTTTCTATTCTGTTGCTGAAATCTCACTTGTTTCACTTATTTCTCTCAATAAATTTAATTATTAATCTTTTTAGATCAAAAGAAAAATACTTTGTAATCTTCATTTTTTATGTCATGAAATAATTATAATTTATTGTTAGGAGTTATGTTGGGTATCTTCTCAGCCTATTTATATAAATCATGTCATAAATTAATACAATTAACAAAATATGATAGATTTGAATCTGCACAATCACCCTAGTGTTTTCTTTTTGTGTAAGCAAATGCTCTCTCCAGATTGCCAATTTAAAATTTGCAAATATACAGATTGTCACTGATTTACAATCACAATTGGGACCGGAATCTCAGTCATTCAGCAAAGCAGTCATTAACTGAGATGTCCATGTGAGTGACACAATCCCAGCACTCCCAGTTGTTAAGGAGACAGATCAAGAGAGCTGCCTGCTTGGAGGACATCTTAACTCCACATGGAGCTGAGATTTCCTCCCCACTCTGATCAGCAGCTTTTTGAGAGCTGTTAGGCAAGAGCTGAGATTCCCTCCCAGCAGGCAGCTCTTCAACAGTGACTCACTCTATGTGCGTGTGCGTGTGTGTGTGTGTGCGTGTGTGTGTGTGTGTGTGTGTGAGAGAGAGAGAGAGAGAGAGAGAGAGAGAGAGAGAGAGAGAGAGAGATTGATTTTGTCACTGGTCTTAACTGCTTTGCAGACCATAAAGCACCCTTTCTCAGTCCACTGTGATTTTGAGCCCTTGTTATGCAACTACTTGTTAAGTGAGGACTGCCTGTATTGTCTCTCTACAGGGAAGAGTTTTTTTAAAAGAGAAATTTTAAGTACCCTAGAATTCTATAGCCACTTATGTAATCTGAGAAAGAGTGCTATACATTTATTCTATTATAGTGCAAACATGCACAGAGATTTAAATGATTAATACTTACTTCCCCAAGTTTTCAATATGTCCCAAGCATGTGGAAAAGCAATAATTATATGCTATCACTATGGATGGGTATAAAGACTGAAAATCTAGCACAAGGACAGCATTGCTGTAGAAACGGGATTCTGGCTCCATTACTAAAGGAATACACTGAGGAGCCCTCATTTGAGCTCGCTGTTGAACGCTGGGTGTCACAGCAATGTAATTCATTGGTTTGGCAATACGTAGCATCATTGATTCCACACGATACTAAATAAAACAAAAACTCAGTAATTAGCAATCCAACCTAGAAATTTACTGCATGTCTATCAACATTACGCTGAACAAAAATCTAAGAACTCAAGAGCAATTTATTCATGAATATTAATAATTAAAGCTATAATGTGGAGGTCCCAGCATCATTGGTTGGTATAGGACAATCAGGAAACAAAAGCTGTATCCCATGTTTATTTTTCAAATCACAGAAAAATAGACAAATTTTGTTCGGAATGCCAATCTACTCAAGAACACAATTCTGAGACCAACAGCAAGTGCCAAAGTTAAGAAAACAGAAAATATAATTTATCCTAGAACTAATTCAGGAACCAAAAGTATTTGTGTCTACTTCTACCAAGGAAAATGTTAACTCTCTTCTCAAAGGGGAAGGATAGATATAAATGATTGGCTAAAGCAATCTACCACTTGTCTGTAACATAAAGTGATTGTTTATGTTTACAATAATTCTCTATGAATTAAAAAGGATATGTTCATTTTTAAACAATTAAATCAAAGCAATTAACGGTTACCTGTGATCCTCTTGTCAATACATGCAAGAACTGAATTCCAAACAGCCTTGCCATTTCACTTGTTCTGCCAATCAAGTCCACTTGTTCTAATAGCTGTATATTCCCACGAACACGACTAATATAATAATCAACAATTTTCCACCTTTAAAATAAAAGCATTAATATGTAAAACCTTCAAAACTAAATTACAAAAAAGTATTTTGAAAAAAGCCCAAGAATTTGCTATAAATTTTTAAAATGGAAAGCAATATAGTATTATTCTAGAAAACTGGTATATGATGGCTCTGCTGGAATACAAACACTTATGTATTTCAGATCTATCTGGCTTTCTCTACAATCAGATTAAGGGACGCGGTGGCTCAGTGGGTTAGGACGCAGAGCTTGTCGATCAGAAGATCGGTAGTTTGGTGGGTCAAATCCCGAGTGCCACGTAGCAGAGTGAGCACCTGTAACTCGTCCCAGCTTCTGCCAACCTAGCAGTTCGAAAGCACGTAAAAATGCAAGTAGAAAAATAGGGACCCCTACGGTGGGAAGGTAACAGCGTTCCGTGCGCCTTTGGTGTCTAGTCATGCCAACCACATGACCATGGAGACGTCCTTGGATAAGCGCTGGCTCTTCAGCTTTGAAACGGAAATTAGCACTGGCCCCTAGAGTCGTAAACGACTAGCACGCATGTACGGGGGAACCTTTACCTTTACAATCAGATTCTTCATGCACAAAGGTGCAAATTTCATATTTAGATGTGTCAATCCTAAGGCAGACAGCTATATTCTTCTCCAGGGCTAATGTGCACATAGAACTTAACTTCTTTTCTCTCTCATATATAGTACTATGACAGGGGAGGGGAGCTAATACATCATAGCTCCTTTTGCTTGTACTCTACCCAGTATACTATAATGTGTTTGAATCTTGAGATGAAGGGGGAAAAGTAACCCCTATTTGATAAGCGTTGCAGGGAAGATTGTAGCTGCCAATTTCCTTGGTGTCCTTTGATTTGGATAAACTGATATTAATATGGTAAAAACTTAGTTGAAATCTGGTTTGTGGCTTCAGTTATTTATGGAAATAAATCCATGTTCATTTTTATGAGGTACTGTTAGACCTCAGAAAGGAGGTAGTTTACTGGGATCAGCTAGTGGTATCTAAGTGACCTAACGTACCTCTCTGTGGAAAGTTAAAAAAAAAGTTGTGAGGAACATGGGGAACACCAAATGCTGCCACTTTTTCTGTGGCAAATTTCCATAAAGCGGCAGAAGCTGCACTGTGAATCTTTACACAATTAAAAAGTCTTTGTTATTGATTACCACCTATTACCTCAGAATACAAATTGTCTTGTGAAGATTTGAGAAAATATGAAATAATTGCAAGTTAAATAGATTAAATAATTCTATTTGCTTACAATAACATTGACCTGATAATTCATAACATGTAAGTTTTCATGCATTTCAGCCAATTCCATGGGAATTGTATTTTAAATGTAAAAGTAGAATGGTTTACTAAGCTTACTGTATTCATAATTAACTGTATAGCCAATTTACTTTTAGATAGCACAACACCTTTCTATTCAATGAACAGATAATAGAGCTAAAACACTATGAAAACAAGCAGCAGCAAGCCTCATACTTGCAACAAGCTGAAACGGTCCACTTCATTTTTTTAAAAAAACCTGAGGCTTGTTCTGAATTGAATCTGATAAATTGAAGAGTTGTTTGATAATATAGGACACTATTACTCCACTAGTCATGCAATGCCTTTCCTAAAAAAACCACAATTAAATATAGTTCAAAGTCCAGAATGACATTCTAAGCAATTAATCGAGAATGCAAGTATAACCTTCTTTTTCACACTTCCAACAGAAGAGAAAAAGATCAGGGGGAGACTGGAAGCAATTTGATCAATCTCAAAATGTGCCTGATGACATCAGGAAGATCAATATGGAGGTCTGATCTATAATGCTGACCTGCTGATTTACAACTTCAGTTTGGAACTACAATTATAATTTCACATCACATTTGGTACTGGGCAATTAATTTTAAAATGATCATTACAGACAATTACCGATAGGTGTCTGCCTTGTTGTCAAACCAATCAGACAGAACACGAGAAGTGAAGAGTGGGAAACGCTGATGAAGTATATGAAAGCTCACATTTTCAAATGTATAGTTGGTCAAAGCCACCTAAAAAATAGAAAATTTAGACGATTGTATTTTTCTATAGTTTATATCCAGAACACGGAATGGAATTCAATAGAACAATTACCCAGAGAATAGGTTGAAAATTGCCACAACTTTTAATAGTTTCATTTTACAAAGAGTTTGGTACAGAACAGGGCAAGGATTCAGATTTCAAACAGCCTAAATACTGATCAAAATCTCAAAACACATGCTGGGGGTATGTTGAAGGAAGCAAGATCAAACCCTTTATGCCACAGAGACACCTTGTGCTCTCTCACAGTGACCTTGAATTATGACAGGCTTTGCATCACTAAGCTAATCAGAAATGCAGTTAAAAATATTTCCCATCCCTATCAACCAATAACTAATATGTTATTGCTGCATTCCAATGAGCACTGCAAGAAAAGCTAGATGGGAGAAAAATCAGCAATGAACGTGCTTCAATTCTATTTTTATATCTGTCTCGGCCAGTCAGATATTAAGGCCACATTAAAACAATTGAAAAAATAACCCTGATTCAGTATCTCTCATCCAACTAGCATAATTGCCCCTCCTCCACTCAAGAAGCAAAGACCATTTGCTTTCCCCCTAAGAATATGGAAAAACCACATTTTATGTGAGTGATAGTTATTACTTCATCATTACAAAATTCTAAATAACACACTAAAGGAAAAACAAATTAGCCAATAAAATTAATTACAGCACAACTAAAGAAACAAGAGTTGATTTTAAAAATCAAAATATTTAGAAACTGATGATTACCCATAGGACGCTGCTGGGAAATTCTGTTGAGTTTATATTCAATGGAAGAGAATACCTATAGTTCAGGATTGAACTGATGGGAGTTCTTGCTGCTCTCTGAACTTGGATGCTTGCTTGCAGACGTTTTATTATCCAACTAGGTAACATCATCAATGCAAATGACTGTGGCGTTTGCTGCCTGTTTATATGTAGTACTTGCTCTGCCTCTTTGGTGGGGAAGTGGTTTTCTCATTGGCAATTCTGCACGATTGTGGGGTCCTTTGTGCTTTCTGAGCTTGGTGCTTTTCTGCATGATTGTTCCTGCTTACCCTCATGTGGGCTGCTGGAGGGGATGTATAGTGTTTTTGTTTCCTTCCTAGGTTTTTTATTGTCTCTTTTGTATAATGTAATTTATCTGTATACATCTATTTAGCACGAATTCATCCTTCAACAACATCTTTGAAGGAATGATTATACGCAAACAATACTCAACGCATCAGACACATGAGGTTGGAGAAGAATGACTTACAATAGAAGAGAATGACTTAGACTGATACTACACAGACAAGTTTAATTAATATATTTCAAGTGAAATAATGCTAGGTTAGTAAGCAGCTGGTCTTTAAGCAGAATACTGCCAAAAGATTAACCAGGATATGCTACTGAATTACCCAGCAGTAGGTATCTAGGTATTTTGCTCTACTTAACCTTTGCCTTTCCCTCCACAATTCAAACCAAATTTGATTCTCTCTGTGGTATTCTGAAGTCAGCAAAAGTACAGTCAAAGAAATTGTTCTCTGTGTGCTTTGGATAGAACTTTACAACAGTGAAGTGTATTTCTTTTTTTTATTACTTTATTACTTAGAAGCAAGTAAGCTGCCCAGATAAAGAAAAGTCCATTAAACATATTTCTATCATTCTGAAAATGAGTAGTTTATTTCAGAATAAGCTCTTTAGAAATGTTATTTTATAATAATTTGAATTTATATACACCTAATAATCCTATTGCCCTTTCCCAAGTTTATAATTTTGCCATATGTTACCTCATGTCTCATAATTCTCCAGATATTTAATATAACTCTTCCAACAATGTTTATTTCACTCATTGTATCTGCTCCATATTCATCTAGATCTGAAGCAAATCTGTTCTCTTTCTTATCATCTAAAATACAAAAATAAATAAATTTAATGATAAATACTAAAGATGCATTTATCAGAACAAAGCATTCATGCTTAAATCTAAGTTTACTATAATGGTAATAAATCATCCTGGCAAGTTGTACGCTACACTTCAACTTAAGGATACAAATGCAATTCTCATTTTTTCCCCTTGCATTACTGAGACAGGAGAAGAAACATAACACTTTAAGAAACAGACCTGCAGGTCTGAATTTATGTCATAACAATGCATACCTTTGGCTTGTGTTCACAGGTAATAAAAATCTAATTGCCTATTCCTCTGTGGCAATGATACTTCATATCTGCTGCCAAACATCAGGTTGATTAACTAAGTATGGAATAACAAGGTGACCTTAATTTATTCACATTAGATTCATATGCTGCTTATTTTGGTAGCTGCATCTCCTATTTCTGTCCCTTGTCAGAAATAAGGGTTAGAAATAAAATATGGGTACAGCTATCTAACGTCACAAATTTAGTAAGTCAAATTTCTCTGTTAAACTGATAAATTCTTACTATAGGGGCAGAATACAAGGAATGCACCCAACTAATGGTCATTTCAAAAAATGGACAGAAGACTCATAATTAACACATGGTTCACAAACACACCTGGAACACGAGAGATCATCTGACATAAATCAACATCCAGAGCAGCAGCTCTCTGTAAGAGGTATCCCCAAGAATGCATTTGGACTTCATAGCCTAACAAAATATCTGGATCATACCTAAAAACAGAAAGATATGTCTTTATATAACCAATTATTTAATTTAAATTTATTCATTAAAGCTGCAAATGTCACTAAATTAAATACATATTGTTATTTGGTGAAGAAGTTTAATTCCCTATGTTGTACTGTGTGGTAAGATGTATACAAATTTGATCTTAAGTACTGTGTACCGGTAGTCCTCCACAATTGTGACCACAATTGAGGCCAAAATGCCTGCTAAGTGAGACAGCTGTTAAGTGAATTTTGCTCCATTTTACGATCTTTCCTACTACAGTTGTTGAATGAATCACTGCAGTTGATAAGTTAGTAACACAGTTAAGTGAATCTGGCTCTCCCTTGATTTTGCTTGTTAGTATGTTGCAAAAGGTGATTGAATGAGGGTCACTGCAACCATCATAAATATTTTATTTATTTATTTTAATCCCATTTATATCCCGCCCTAGTCAGTTGCCTAAGAATCTAAATTTTGATCATGTGACCATGGGTATACTGCAACAATTGTGTAAAACATGGTCGTCACTTTTTTTAGTGCCATTATAACTTTGAATGGTCACTAAATGAACTGTTATAAATTGAGGACCACCTGTATTGTCATTATTTGTCAAATAATTGAACTGAAATTCAAGTGAAGATGACAAATTATTTTGGAACCTGGAGTTTTTTTTTTTTTTTTGAATTCTAAGAAAAGCTCAGTCCTCCTGACTAAAGGCATCATGGAGTTGGAGAACATTGGTTCTTTTTTAAAAAAAAACAAAATAAATGGATTGAATTTACAGTTAAAAGGAAAAAAGTACACAGCGTTATCACTGAACTCATTAGTTTCATAGTAGATTTCGATATATGAATGTATAACTTAGTCTAAAAAAGGATTACTCTTTTATTACTCTTAAGGCAGCATTTTTTCAAAATTTTAAAAAACTGAGTTTCTAATTCAGAGAAACCATTTTTATAGATCAGAAATGTTAAATGTCTATTGTAGGTTATGCTATAAAATATGTAAAAACAAGAGTAATTTTTATGGCTATTACACTTCATTTTTAAGGTGTGAGTATTCTACAAATTAGTTTCCAGAGAAACTGAGTAAAGTAGTCCAATGTAAAAAAATTACTTCCTTTTCACAATTGGAAAGGAGAAGCTGGCGGCTATTTGCAGTGATTAATTTTCTAAAAAAAAGTTCAGCAAATATTTGACTTGCTTTTATTTACAATGATAGATCCCTGTATCGCCTTAAACTTATTTTGCATCTCTTTCACCTAAAAATAAAAAAGGCCAAATAGCCTTGTGTTAGTAGATTGTTAGCCGTGCCAAACTAGATGTAAAACATTTTGGTTTCCAATTAATAAATTCTCTGCTTTGATTTAAAAAGACAGTCTGAAAGCTTTAATTCTCATAATGTATTCAGATGAATGCTGGAAAGATTCCTAACGGTGTTACTTCAAATAAGATGAACATTTCTATCAATTCTGAGCAAGCTTTGCATGACTAGAAATTTGTAATTTTCCATTCAGATAAAATTTTGATCCACGATAGATGACTGTTCTAATGCTAATTAATTACCCAGTAAAAATAATCAAGAATCCTTTTAACAGAAACATTAGCTGAAAAAATATATACATGTACAAAACTATTTTGCTTACCCTTGTGCAGAAAATGAATATTTATATTGAGAATAATTTCATTCTTATCAAGACATTAATTCTGTGCCTGAATTGTAGCATATCAAAGCTTCAGCTGGTGGATTCACACATGAATGAATGCTTCTTATAAAATATTTTCTCTACATGGAAAACTAGACCTAAAGATATTGACTAGCTCAGTGGTAATACGCTATGTGCACTAGGTAACTTAAAGCAGAGTGTAAAGGAATTTTTTAGTGCAACATGTTTTTGAAGTTTTTTTTTAACACAAAAACCAAGTCAAACTAAGCCAGAAGGGCATTTTTGTAGAAAAAAAATATCCTTGGATGCTTAAAATTGTAACAGCCTTTATACAATATTTTTCTGTGTGTCTTTAGTTTCATCTCTTTTGGGGTGGGGGATCTTTCTGATAGGCAGAAATGGAGCTCTTAACTCTAACTGAATCTTTTTTGGGGTATTCTCAGGATGACCCGTCTCATTCAAACAGTAATACAACTCTCTTGTTCAGAAATCTACCTAGCTGATACTCTGAAATAATAGTAGTTTGAATAAATAGCAACAATTGGGTGCACATGCTTTGTAGTCTCTTAAACATTTCAGTTACTTTAATTCTAACTGTTTTGTAACCACGGAGTTATGTATGTATGGATGTGTGTGTGTGTGTGTGTGTGTGTGTGTGTGTGTGTGTATTCGAATCTTAGAAGGGTATGGCTGACTGATGAAAACAAATAAGTTTGAAATGCATATCAGTCTCCCTTTAATTCTTTGTTAGCAATCTAAAATTTACACAAATATGAGCTGTCACTGTTGTGACTACTGCCTGTGGATGGCCTTCGGTTAGGCCGAAACAGGAAATAAAGATTTGTCCCATGTTTGGGGCCTAGCAAGGTAATCTAAATAGTTAACAAGCATTTAACACATATCTCCCTTGCTTCTCAGCTAACAAAGTGATAGAGCTTGTGGCCTAGAGGTTAAAACAACTGCCTAATGTGCAATCAGCCCAGGTTCGAATCTCAGAAGGGTATGGCTGACTGATGAAAACAAATAAGTTTGAAATGCATATCAGTCTCCCTTTAATTCTTTGTTAGCAATCTAAAATTTACATATATATATATGTATAAAACAATATGAACTCTTTATTATCAGCTTTTCTTCAATGGAGTCATAAAAATTGATGATGATGTCTTCCACAGTTAAAAGTAGGGCATCTATTATTGCCCTAATGTTTATGATGGATATTACTAACTTGACAGATAGCATTTCTGTGCACGTTACCAAATTCAAATCCAGTATTTTCAATTAAATAATATTTAGAGCATGCATTGTTTTTCCAGGAGTTCAAAGCAGACTACATAAATTACTTCTTACAATTTTTCCCACTGATCTCAAATCATCCAATGAGCTTTCACGGCTTAGAGTGGAATTGAACCTGGGATTCCTTGTGCCAATCAACCCCTCGACCATTATATTAGTCTGGTTCTCCAATTATGTTGTAGCAAATCATATCAAAGACTCCTAACTGACATGTTGGAGAGTCTTAAGTCTATAACAGTAGACAGGACTCAGATATATAAGTAAATAGACTGATACGTAAAATAGTTCTACTTGTTTTGTTTGCAAATTTTGCCAAAACTTCACTAAGTAAGCCATAGATCAGAAGAAGTTTATTTATTTGAAATCTAAATTATGTCATACTGTTTTGTCCAACTTTAATACCCGAAAATCTTATCTGTATTAATGTGATGGATTCACTGAATAATTTCAACATCCTGATAAGACAAGCAAAGTATTTATTAAATTTTAATGGAATTTAAAATTAAGATATGTAACTTGACTACAGAAATGCTACATATTTATTGCTAGTGTTATTTCACATTAAAAAGATCACTGCTGATGTAATGTGAGTAGCTACAGCTATTAGGTTTCTTTTTATTCCATTTTCAGTTCTAATTGTTGGTATAGAATTTGTAGGAACTCAGTTTATAAACTAAAAACCTTCATGGAGAAAGCCACTGCAGTTTAACTAAATAACTTCTGTGAGTGAAAATATATTAATATATCTATAACCAGGAAAGTTTCTTCGATAGGCACATATATGTGTGCCTCAGATTTAGTCCATAAAGACGTTTTTTGCACTGGTCACTTCAGAAACCATTTGGCTATTTCTGCACATTTTGTTTTGTATTCCTCAGTTATTACTGATAACCAAACAATAAAAATTATAGTCAAGTACACTGAATATATACTAGGAAATCACCATTTATTCAGCTGTTCTGCTAATTTTTATTTTTCTACCACATGAAGTTCATAAACATCAAAGATTATTAAACTCTATAATTATACGGTTGTAGTGAAAGCTTGACCATTTCTTCTCTCTGCTGTTCTAGTAAAGCTATGAAATTTTCATTTCAACTAACAACAATTTAATGTGTCATCCAAATTAAAAAAAATCATTTTAGCAATAATAGGAAGGAACAAGAAAGGTTTGTAAAGTATAAGTTAAAATAGCTTGTTTCTACTAATCAAAATTAAAATGAACTATAGTTCTTAGGTTGAGCAACATAAGCCACACTTAATAGGTCAGTCATTAAGTTGTTTCAAAGGAGAGACAATATACACATTCAAAAATTACCTAGCTTTCAATTGGCAAGACAAACTACATAAAGTTTAAATCTAAACCATATTTTAAACCATTCTCATATTTATTTTATCTGCAAAACAATACAGCATGATCTTTATATGAAGCTGACTGGAACTAGGAAATGAAAATTAACATATCCTAATTCGTGTCTTTGTCTCATTCAAGAGTTATCCAATTTCTACTAAATCCAACAAAACTTATAACTTTTGCAGTAATAATTCATAACATTAGCAACCAAACCTATTCTGAACACTGTTTTGTCCAATATAATATTTAATTAAATTAATGTCATAGCCAAAAATAATAGGTTGGGAAAGAAAAGTAATAAAAATTTCAAATATACTCAATTCCAGGAAGTAATTTATTTGAAATATAGTTCCATACATATCAACATAGAATTATTATTTTGCTAAATGAAACCACTGACTGAAAGTCTTGCATCAACTTGATTTTAGAGGGGGTGTAATTTTTATCCCTTAAACAGTAAAAATATTGAATAAAAAATATCTGAAAATACACATCATACTTCAATCATTGGCCAGTCCTAGCTGACATACAGCATTTCAAGAAGTGTTTACCAGGTAACAACCCAGATGTTTGGTTTGCCTTTTTCATGATAGAGAAATCAGTGTGCTTTCTTCATTCAGTGAAGCCTTCAGCTGTCAAGTCTTCGTTTTTTGATCTTCAGAGATAAATAAAAATTGTAATGTTCTGTTGTTTGGAATGATTTTTTTTATGTAGACAAGTGATATTTTTCCTATACTTCCAAAATGGTGGAAGATTTTAAAAAATTAAAAGAATAGAATTGGTTTGCAATTTCCAAGTTGTTTTGTAAGTCAGACGGAGCAGCGGATTCCCAAAAAAGAGAAAGATAAAATTAATTTCCTTACCTGTAATTTTGTCTTCTCTGAACAGGAATCCGCTGCTTCGTCAGGACCCACCCTTTGCTGGTTGCTTTCAGCAACTCTAGTATTCTGGTTTCCTGGATTTGGTCAATGCCATTCTCATCAGAAGTTTTCTAGTTGGAGAGAGAGAGAATTGCAAATGTACTCTGCCTAGTACACATTTTCCTTGAGAATGTATTCCAGCCAGAAGTTTCAAAGTTTAGCTTTCTGGATAAAATAAGACTTCAAAGCTTTGGCAGTTGACCCGAAGAAAGACACATCTGAACTTCTATAAGTGCATGACCAGAGGATGCTATAAGAGCATGTAAGAAACTTGAAAATGATACACCAAACCAAATTTGGAAAAGGAGAAGTTTCCCTTTGGAGAAGACATATGTAAAAAAAAAATTATGCCTACCTATTTATTTTTTGCCTGCATCACTAGGAGCAATGAATTTTCCTATGAAGTTGTCAGAAAAATCACCTCTTTCCTGCCTACTGGTAGATTTTTTTAAAGTTGTATTTTAAGACAGTAAGACGTTTTCTAGATTTCACATGCATCTTAAGGATATTATAAGTTCAGTAGCACTGATGTGAATTCTGGTTTAAGAGATCTGAATAAATATACCTTAAAAGATAAACATATTGTTATGAAGACCCAAAGCAAACATTTAATAAAAGTGTTAAAATATGGGGACACAAGAAAGAGAAGAGAGACCAAAACCTGAACAAACTTAATCAGGAATTTATAAGCTGGAAAACAAAACAAAGCAAAACAAAAAAAGAATACTACCTTTTAATAATATTCACTACCTCCTGGAAAAGTGCTCTCTCATCAGTAGCATATGAGACTTCCAGCCCTGAGATACCAGATCTTGCAAGCAAAGGGGCGTGTTCTCTATTACCTGAAAAGCAAATTGGAATGCATTTATTTCTTGAGGAAAAACGTGATCATTTCAGTTTTGACAGTGAGCAGTACAAATAGTATTCCAGTACCCTTCCTCCACCTGCTGCAGACAAAGCATGAACAAGTTCATGGCAATTTTGCATTTAATTCTATCATACTGAAAAGCATATACACGTTTTTGAATGCTACACCACTGGTTTTTCTAAGGTTCATATGTTGTAACTTTTCACAAACATATATCACAATAAATGATCATAAACACAATTTTATTAATCTATACTAGAAAAAAAATCACTGCTGCGTTATTTACTATAATGATACTAAAACCTTTCTTTAGATTTGAATTCCTGCTACCAATCTTTGTTATTCTACAATATGAATATGCCTGATTCAGAGGAAGAAAACCATGCTACATTAATCTCTATCAATATGCACCAGGTTAATGTTGCTGGTCTAGCACATGGCAAAGAGGGAGATTATTAATTAATATAGATGCCATTAACAAAACTGCCTTGGTATCCGAGCACTGAACTCTCTGTGCAAAGAGCACCTCGCTTTCTCTTATATGAAAGATCATGGACTATTTTTTACCAGGTATTCTTCATATAGGCAGGAAATAAGCTGATAGGAAGGATTCTAGACAGAAGTAGCTACTGAACATTTCAGTGTAAGATAGGGTAAAGACTATGATAATCAGCTGAGACTAGGAATGATCAATGAACATTATGAAACATGGCTTTTCAGCAACTACTATGTAACCTAAGGCCTAGGGCGTGTAGAAAAAATATTCAATAGTTAGAAATTAATTGATATCCACATCAAAACAATTAAAAACACATTTATTACTTCTAGTTCCAAGTAAATTATTTTTTTAAACAGCCACAAAACACATACATGGCCAAAATCAAGTTGAGACTGAAACACTTTCGTAGATGTTTCTATTTCAATTTGATTGTGATTTTTGTTATAATGGTCCAACATTAGTTAATGTGTTTTTAGAATTTAAAAAGTTCATGGTAGAATAATCAAAATGAGATTTTACTTTGTCAGCCAACAGTATCTTAAATAAATCAAATATTCAGTACTAATAACTCTGCAACATTAAGTACAATCTCTGTTTTTTTAAAGAAAATATGCTAAATCTAATATGGTTGAATTCAGTCTATACATTTTCTTTCCAGTTTCTGAAGGCAGCCTCTAGAAAGACATAATTTAATAAAAACAATGTATTGCTTTAAAATTAAATATTTTAAAGAAAAATGCTATCAAAGGATGCTAAAGGTAAGAATAGGAATTACTTAATATCCAGAAATAAAAGTGGACGAAAAGATATCTTTTGTTATCATGTTACATTATGTTATTCAGAACTTTAATAACAGCATAAAGTTATTGAATATAAATCTAAGAGTTTGCTACTTTATTCTTGTAATTAAGTTTAAGGTTTTTTCACTAGCCTAAACCAGTGGTACTCAACCTTTAACAGCTGGAGAGCCACTTCACCATTAACTGTTGCAGAGCATAACATCAAACGTGAACATTGCAATCTTTTCTTCATGGTGCTACCTAATTTTTGGTGGTGTTCATCACCACATGCAACATTTACTGAACCATGTCATGGCATATCATTTTTTTCTCTCCACTGCTGTTATCCTTGTTCCTTATTGGTTGCTGGGGAAAAAAGGGGAAGATTCCCATTCTTTCCCATGGCTGCTGGGCTGGAGTGATTTCTATTCTTACCTGGCAGGGGGATCCCAGCAGCTCCTTCGCTTTCCTCCTATGGGAGGAGGTACTTCAGTGACTCCCACACTGCCGGTCCTTTGGTCAGTGCTCCCCGCGCTGCCTGATAAGAGTGGAGCGCCGATCAGATGCCTACACTGCGAGAGCCGCCTGTAGGGCCTCAAGAGCATCCAGCTCTAGAGCCACAGGTTGAGTATCACTGGTCTAAACAAAGCCAAAAAGGTACAATACAATAAGGGCCCTCTTTAGACCCTACAAAGATCAGAAAACCACACAACAACCCTTATGCAACATTTAACATACTCCATGTTCTATCTTTATTCAAACCAATTAAGACAGATTACCAAAACTGAATTTTTTGAACAGTCCCAGGAAATTAAAAAGGACTAGTTCAGCACAAGAGTTTTGAGGCCTGCCACCTAGGGTATGCTTTCCTCTTTATATCTTCAGGACTTCTGCAGGAGCATGCTACAAAGATATTAAACGTTGTTTAATATACACCTAGGCAGATGTTAAACATTATAGCCCTTGCAAATGTTCATAAAAAGATATAAGGTGGAAACCACCTACTGTAAGTCCATGATTCTACAATGAGATGACACGAATTTAAGCACTAGCAAACCTCCTTCAAAACCACATTTTTATTTACTATGTTTATTAATACCTACATACAACAAATTCAAAATATTGACATTAATTTTAAAGAAAACAAAATGAAATAAGGACCTTGACTTGAGATAGTTCTTGCTCTGTCTTTATCGATCACTACAGCACCAGAGATTTCCATTTTCTCAGTATCTGGCAATGGTGTGTCAGATGAGATGCAGTAGAATAAAGCACAGATAGGATCAAATTCAGGATCCGCCTCCAAATCTCTTCTTGTTCGAGCATGCAATTCTATACTTAGCAGTGTAAGATACTGTACCTACACAGAAAAGTTTATATTATTAGCTTTGTTAAGTACTTTGACAAGTACTTTCATTTTGAAAACTTCAAAAATGATGTGAGGAACATATATTGGGCATGTAAAGCATTTTCAATAAAAAAATGAGTTACCTCATGTAAAGCCTTTGCTTCTTGAAGGTTTTGTACACTTATTTTAAAACCGTAAGAATTGTTCAAAGATGGTCCTTCAATCTGAGAAGTTTCTTTCTTTTGAGTAGTTATAGTAGTGAACTGATTCTGTTAAATAAAACAAGAAGCTTCTAACAATTAAGACTATTTTTTTTATAATTTAAATAATTTAACTCTCACAATCTTGTTCATCTCCATTCAACTGGTGGGTATAATTAAATACTCAGATCATATTCCAGGCAGAAAAGCACTGCCATATTGTTATAATTTCTAATGCTTTTTTCACAACTACAATGGGAGCTTCTTTCGGTTAATACAAGACTTACACCAGGAACGTGTCTCTAAAATAACCACATGGAACCATTCTCCTCTTCAATATGATGCACTCAATTATAGCTGATTACAAAAGACTGGGAATAGCTGCACAGCTAATACTGACTGCATCAGTAATACTGCGGTTTTAGCATTTACAGGTATGTTACAGACACATAAATTGCAACTTATACCACAGAAATTGTTTCCTAGGTTGTTGCTAATGTTTATTAACATATCCTTCAATCAAAAATATCAAACTCAAGATGTCATATGTGTTCTTCAAACATGGTAAGTTCAGGTTCCAAAAAAAGCATTAAATATTCTTTACCATCAGTGTAATCTTTAAATGCATTTTCAATAGGAGATGCATACTTTTGTTAACAGTTAGCAACAAGTTTTTGTATTAAGTCAGGAGAAATAAATCTAAAAGTGATTTCTGATATCGTGTATCATACAGTCATTTTACAAATAATTCCTAAGCAATTTTTAGTAGGTATTTATTTTACTCTTCCAAGCTAATTTCAGCCTGCCCTTTCGTATAAATTTCCACAAAGCAGTAAACTAGAATGCAACAAAGCTGGATGATCTTAAAACAAAACGTAAAAGACAAAAATCAAAACCCAAGTTAGTATAGTTTCATTCCTTCTTCTTACCTTAATTTGTGTTGTTAAAAGTACTTTACGAAGTGCATCAACATTTCGTCCTCGTCTAGAACTAAACTTCTGAATATCTCGTCCTATGGCTGAAAAAAGAATATTACTTTCTATTATAAAAAAATCTATGCATTTCAGTTACACAGCTCTACGAAGCTTAAAATATAATGAGCATACACACTAACAAAACAAGTAAACTTTAAGATCAAATTACATAAATACAACTCTGAATTATCTTCAATTCATCGTACAACTGGACAGTTTCTTGTCAGGAATATTACAATGACCTCCAAAGGTCCCTTCTCTCTCTGGTATTCTGTACAATGGACTAAATTATGTACAAAAACTTTAAAGGTTTATTTTAATTCAAAAGTTGCAGAGCACATGCTTTGCATTCAGAAAGCTACTGGTTCAATCATTGGCAACTTCAAATAGTGAATAAAAATAAAGTATTTTCCAGTTAGAATACCTGTTGTACATGAAACAAGCAAATATTAACCCCAATACTAAATCAGGGAATGACATTGGATCACGTTATTTTGATCTTATATAAATTAGATAAAAATGTTGCAAATTCATTAATGGTTTATTTACCTGGCTATAATTAAGATGCCAATGTCTTTATATATTCAAATATTATGGCTATTTTAAATGAGTAAATATTAAATGACTATCCATTATGTTTTAAAGCCAGATTTAATGTTATATGGGCTTTTTGAAGGATAGGCAGTCACTCTAGTCTTGCAGGATATGGTGGTATCATCACTAAACCTCTCCATTCTGGACAATTAACATCTAGTTTGCAATCCAATCCTCTCTTCGTGAGGAAGACTGTGGAGAAAGTATTCAGGTGGCAGCTACAAATCTTGGAGAAATGGTTTATCTTTCTCTGTTTCAGACAGGGATATAGTAGAGGTAAGGATAGCTGTGCTTGTCAGTGATTTTTGTGGAGCTGGGAAGGAAATGGTGCTCCATCCTTGCGCTCCTTGATCTCAGCAGCTTCTGATACCACTGTATCCTTCTTAACCAGCTAGAGCTGGGAGTGAAAGACACTTTGTCGCAGCAGCTCACCTACTTTCTCAGTGATTTGTTTTCAGTTGGCATTGATGGGAGGTGGGAGATCATGTTCACAGCCTCTCACTTGTAGAGTACTGTAAAGGTATGTGGAATAACCATGAGAGATAGGAAGAAAAGTTGTGCTATGGGTTGAGGCAAATTTTGTCCCAGTTGTGTTAGTTGTATCATGGTGTTCCATAAACTGCTTACTATCTATTTGCTGTTGGTTTTGCAGCAATCCTGCAGCTCAGGAGAACAGAAGTGGCCCTTGGGGATTGGAGGCTATTTCTAAAACTCTAAGATCTTCTGCTTCTCTTAGAAACTTGCAAGATTGATGTCAGCCCTTTGAAGTAGTCTAAAGAAGACACACCAGCCATGAGTACTAACAATATTTTTACTGTAAGGCTACAGTAACAAAATATTTCAAGTCTGAAAGCATTTCTCGCCTTCTATACTTTTACTTTCCAGAAAACTGGGAAGGTCCCTTTTAAGACTGCTTCTGTGGTCTGAGATACCTGTTGCATGATGGTTGTCTAGGTTCTTCTTCCTTTCTCCCAAATTTATTCCCACATCCTATTACAATTACCTCGGGTTCAAAACTCTGCCCCTTCCTCTGTAACATCACTGTTGGATGTGATTATCCATCAGTTCAGGTTTTAGTATCATGAATACTCAATACCCAATTCTGCATCTCAACTCTAGGCTGCACAGCTGAAATGATTAGTTACTAAATCAGTGTCTGGAGGCCATTTAGGTCTGAATGGAGAGAAACAGACTTTGCACTCAAGCCTGACAAGAGTGAGTGGCTGCAGTTTTGGGTTTCCTTGTGTTGGGTATGTTTTCACTGTTGGTCTTGGATGGATTTGAGATTAGTAAACAACTCTCTGGTCTTTCTGGACTAACAGCTACTGCTTGATGAGCAGGTGGCACTTGAGGCACAAATTCATCTTGTGTGCCAGTTGTCTCCTTTCCTCAACCTGGAGGTCCTACAGATAGTTACTCACGCCCTGGTCATCTAATGACTGAAATATGAAATGTGTTCTACATGGGGCTGCCCTTGAAGACAATCTGAAAGGTACAGCTATTTCAAAATGCAACGGCCTGAGTATCTAGTTATGCCCCCGTGTCATTACTGCTACACAAACTGCAGTGGCTGCCAGTTGACTTCAGGATGCAAAACAAAATATTGGTTGTTACCTATAAAGTTCTTTAGGACATAGGGGCTCATTTTCTCAGGGACCACCTATCTTTTAATACTTTCTACCTATCTGGTACATTCAGGCAAGAATAGATACGCCCCAGATCCCCTCAATTAAGAACTGTCATCTTGGGGAACTGAAGAAGTGTGCCTTCTCTGACTCTGCCCTCTGGAACAGCACTCTCAAAATAAGTAAGGTGTTAACTTTCCTTGGGACTCCAGGCTCTAAAGATCAAGTCTGAGGTTAGTGTCTCTGTGGAACTCATCAGATTTTTATTGGTTTGGTTGTTTTTAATTTGGGGGTGCTACTTTTTGTTTCATGCTTTTAACTTTTTAAATTGTGTATCTGGATACTGTAAGTCACTCAAGTGTTTTGGGGTAGGCAGCCATAATAAACTTAATATAACAAGTAAATAATACAGTAGCTGACTGAATTTATTTTTTAATTGCTGCATTTCTTTGGTCATAAGCTTACCTGATAATGGAGTATATCCAAGTGCTTCTGGTATTCCTTGAGATATATGCTCCCTGATAGGTGTACTATGAAAGCAAATATCAGAATTGCCATCCAGTTCTTTGCTCAATGGGGAGACACAGGATGGTATTTTGCTTTCCTTTTTGACAGATTTCTGTTCTTTCTCAGGTACAGATTTATTTTCTTCTAGAGAAGACAATACACCCTCTGAGTCTTCTAAATTAGATTGCTTAGATTCGGTGGATACAACTTGTTGCCAGGGAGGAAATACTGGTGAATCAGGAGAACTATAATTGGTATAATCTTCCTCTTTTTTGTCCTTATCTATTGCTGCAGCAACAAGTGGCATTGTCTTTTCTTTAACGACAGTCTTACTCATTTCAGAGATATTTACACCAAACTTTTCCATAGCTTGAGGTGATATGGGATTTGAAAATGAAAAGCACAGATCTTCTGATTGTACAGCAGGTTTGCTTGGTATATCAGAACTCACAGCAACCTTGACTATCTGATGGGATACATTCTTAGGCAAAGACATATTGGTCAAACTCTCATCAATCTTTTCCATTTCAATTGATTTGATGACAGCTCTTTTTTTAAAATATTCATAATCTTCTTTGGCTTGAAGCCATGACTGAACTTGCTGGTAGCTTGGTGCACATTTGCAAGGCATGATCACTATCTTTTTGTCATTAATTTTACGGATGTTCCTTTGTTTTTTATCAGTAGAGAATTGGCTATTTCGAAGGGGAGAGCCTGGCCTAGGACTCTGTGCCATTGCCAAAAATGCAGTCTTCCAGAGTTGTAGTCCCTCCAAAGAGAAATCTCCTTCAAATTCAAGTAGACCATTTGGAAGTCTAGATTCTACTGTAAGTACTCTTCCTCCAATCTCTCTGTAAAATAATTACTTTAATTATTTTTCTCATAAACATAATTTATTTTACTAGTAAAATAAATATTTGTCCTTACTGTTTTCCTCTATCTAATACCATGCAAGTATAAATTTATGGTATAATGGAAACTTTCCTATCCTCTACTGAAGCCCTCAAATCTATTCTAGAAGGACTTCGGCCTCCATCTCAGATTTGGAAAGTATGGAGGGGTAAAGAACACAGAATCTGATTTACCAGGAAAAAAGCATTATCTTCAGCACAAAATTACTATATACAATAAAATATACAAGTAAAATATGCAAATATACAATAAAAAATAAAATGTGGTTAAATTATCTAAGCAAAAGAATAAACTTAAGTCAAAATCCTTTAGGTTCTAAGATATTACATCCAAGTTAGTAAATTTAAGATAATAATCGATTATGAATAACTTTGTTGTTACCCAAGAATATTTTTCTAAAATGGTAATTTATCCAGTTTCATTTAAATACTTCTGAGTAATACCCAATCATTCTTACATGTCATGTTCATAATGGTTAACTACAAAAATAAACTGGAGTGTCTTACTTTTATAGATGAAATGTAATTGTGATTTTATGTAGCTCTAGCCTTCACCTTGTAGCCCTTATTGGTCCAGAAAGGAAGGCTACATTAAATTGTATCCAACTTTTTAATTCTTATGTAAAGATGTAAATATTTCTAATGATATAAAAAAGAGAGATATAACTACAGAAAGTCCTATTGACTATCTATATAACCACATTACCTTGGCTTTTCAGGTACATCAGAAGGATTGCTGCAAAAAGGTTCTTGATAAATTGTTTCTGCCAGGTCATGATCTAATAAAGTTGACATGATTTCTTCACGACTGGGCGGTGACATTAGAGGTTTAAGGATGTGAGCAGCGCGAGCTGTAGAACTCCCATTCTTTGACTGTGATGGAGAGCTTGTAGATCTAGGTGAACTGTCAGGGGTTGGTGTTAATCCCTCATTGTTTCTTGAAATATACAACTCTAAATCTTCAGAAGCAGCATCCATAAGTTCACCATCGGGGGAAGATAAAATAGAAGAAAAAGAAATACTAACTGAGTCAAGTGACTGTCCAGGTTCAGAAATGACTTCCTTTCTAAAGGGATTTTGACTCCAATCACCATTTGGAGATGAAAGATTAAGAAAAATTGCTTTCTTCATAATATTTCTATCCAATTGAAGTTGTTCTTTATGACACATTTCAGCCTGCTGACCATCTGCTGGTGAGCCAGGTTCAGACGTAGATGGAAGAATGTTTTTCCATTGATTGTGGAGATGATTTTCATTGTTTTCCAAACATCTTTTATCAAAAAGCTGAGGGCTTTGTTGGCCAGATCTTAACCAAGATTGAGGATCTGAATTATGCATATTTTCTTCTTTAGATATTCTATGATTTAAAGAATCAGTTTCTGCTGTTTGACCTGGATAATGGTCCTGGGCTACATCACTCAGAAATTTCTGTGGTAAATTTTGATCTGCTGGGACAAATTGACTTGCAGAATACAAACTACAAAATCCAGTCTGACCTATAGCATTAATATCAAAATTGTAATTATGATCAGGTGACAGACTATCTTCAAGTGAGTAACAGCTTTCAAAACCCGCATCTGAATAAAGAATGGAACTATCAGCAGGTGTAACATGGCCAGTTTTATTACTTAGTTGTTTTGCTGAATCTTTTAAAAGCTTGACCGCCTTTTCTTTAGATTTTTTATCCCTGGGAATACGAGGCTTTCTTGGAGATGTAACAGAACAAAGTTTTTTAGATGCTTTATTTGAATCGAGAGGGATGGAAGCATCTATGTTCAACTGAGATTTAACTGATGCTTGTTCATGGATGTTGTTCATATGCATTTTCTGTTGTCTCTTTTGGAGTAATTCTTTCAGAACTGCTAAGCCAGAATGCCCTTCATTGAATGCGGAAGGAGTTAGCAGACCCTTGCTTTTACACTGAGAATCTGTTTGGGCTTGAGAGACTGTTTCTGATACAACCTTTTGTTTTGTATTTTTTTCAGGGTTAAAATGTGACACATCCAAAATAAACCCCCTCTGTTTGTGTTCCCATTCTAATTTTTTCACTGGACTTCTTAAAGAAGCTACAAAGCATTTTTTTGGTAACTGATAAGATCCATGGCTTTCCTCAGACGTTTTTAAAAAAGAAATATGATCAGCATGCTTTGCTGCTTCTGACAAATAAACTATTTGCTGCTGATTATCTTTACAACACAAGAAGTTACTAGGATGAATCTGATCAGTATTGATCACCTCAGAAGAAATACAGTTTTCATTTACTTTTCCCACCGAGGATAAAAGTTTGTTTTGTGAATTAGTAACTTCTTCTGTCTTTTTAAGTGCATCCTTAGAGTTATATGCATTCAGTGCTACCTGAGATACACAGTTACACTGGTCATATATGTTATTTTGAATTGAGGATTCTTCCATTCTAAATATACTACTCTGACTGTTAGATCTTTGGAAATTTATTTTGGCTTTTTCCCTTCCAGATATCAGAGAAGCTATGTCTGGATGAAGATCCTCTGTCAAACTGGAACCTTGATGCCCAATAGGCTTTTCATTTTCCAACAATGATTGGAAATAAATCAATGGATTTACTTGGGCATTAGTTGTTAATGAAAGCTGTGCTGAAGATGGATGTCCTGTAGAACAGCCAATTGGATGTGAATTTCCCAGGTTGTGAACATTGTCAGGTAACTCCCAGGGGTTTGGTGTAAGTTTAAGTTCTGCTACAGGAGGAATACTATTTTGACTATCTGCAATTGTCACCAGTGTGGACACTTTTTTAAATTTTTGTTTCTGTTTTGATCTTGGCTTTCTCTTTAAATTATTTCTAGGTTTATTAGACTGATTGCTTTTTTTGTTGCTTCTTATAGTAGCATTAGCAAATTGCTTTCTACACTTTTTAACCTGAGTTTTTGACTGAAAGTGTTTTCCCACATTGGGATTAACAGTTTTACTGCTGAACGTATTAGTATTTTTAAACACTAATGTTTCTTTTTCTAGATTACATGCAATTTCTTCGGCATTTGGCTCAGTGGGAGACCAGCAACGGGGTGGGGATACACTAACTGGACTTGCACTTCTTTCCGGCAGAAAACCTAATTTAGACATAACATCACTATAATTCAAGTCACAGTCTTCAGTTTCAGCACTGTATGATGGCAGAGGAGGGGAAAGAAAGGCATGAGTCCTCTTTCTGAAATATAGGGTTCTTCTAATAGTTTTACTTTTTATATTTTGTGGTTTCCCACCCGGCCTTTTCTTGGCAGACTTACATTTTGCTTTTCTTTTGTTACTTTTCTTTGGTGTTAATGGATAAATAGGATATTTGGTTGCAGGTGAATCAGGAACTTTTGGCCAGAAGTCCTTCAAAGGTGCAAGCTTCTTATATAGATTCATTTTCTCTTCGGTAAGAAAGACTTGTTCCTCACTAGAATCTATTTTTCCCAGCTTAACAAGCATATTTTTCCGCCCCCTGAACCTATTAATAATAATATATTTTATAATAACAGGTGGCAATTTTCTAGAAAGTCGCCTTCGTTTTCTACATTTTTTAGAACCATCCACATTTTCATCATTTTCTGCAGAATGAGGTAGTGTGATTTTTGAATTATGTATGCCCAAACCAGATTCACTGTCTTCAGTTTCATAATTTATTTTACGTTTAGCTCTGAGTGTATATTTATTACCACATAGTCCAAACGTTTCCTCAGATTCTTGAGCAAAATCTTCAAAATGACAATCAGTATAGTTCCTGGTGTCTGTGGACATTTTGTTTTCAAAAACCATATGATGAACTTGAGTATCATTCCGTAACAAAATGTCTCTATCGGGAATATTGCTACTTGCATTATCTTGTACATAGCAGCTTTCTTTAGCGGATAAAGCATCCATGGCATTTGCAGACTGCTGATTGCTAAGAACCGTTTTCTTTTTATTTCGTTTTAGCTTAGACTGTTTTTTTCCTTGTTGCAGTTTGTATGTCACAGGGCCCAACTTCTGCGGCTGATTGAGACAATTAGAAAGAACTACACTAGGAAAGAACATATAGTGTGCTGCCTGTTGATTTACATTTGTTTTTTCATTCTTGTGTTCCTCAAATTCTTCATATCTAAGCTTAAAGTTATTAAGGCTATCTCCATCAGTGCTTTTTTCAGAAGAAAGAATAAGAGTCTGATTACTCTCTGAGCAAGACGTGGTTTCACAGTTTTCTGGTGCTGGGAAAAGGCTATTTAAATCGGTAGTGTTTGCTTTTATATTTATTTCAGAAGGTGTTTTATTTTTGGAATAAACTAAATCTATAAAATTGGACTTATTTGTTAGAATATTTTCACTAATTTGGTGGTTCATATGCTGAGATACATCCTTTGCAACCTTTCTAATTCCAGTATACTTTCTGCTAGGCAAGTGTCTGCTTACAGAGGAGATGTCTTCACACAAAACAGAGCCTTTTTCACTTTTATTATTTTCCTGATGTGGCTTTTCAGAATGGAGGATGTTGTTGAAGGATGCTGGGTATTTCATGTTGTAAATACTTTCGTTTGAAAGAGAATGGATGGATAAGTCAGGTCTTATATCAGTCATGCTTGGCTGAGTAAGGCCTTCTAAGTCACCAGTATTCAAAACATGAGAAGAAAGGGCACTTGTGTGTTTACACTGAAAAGTTATTTTAGCAGGTGATGGGGGTTCCAGAGTAGCAGCATCTTTATGAAAAATTGTAGTCTTTACAGTTTTGCTTGTTGCAATTGCAGAGGTGTGGGTCCGTGAACCTTCATTGTTCAAAGGATTGTCTAGAACAGAACAGATGATTTTTTTTTACTATTTTCTCCCTGAGGTTATATTCTTTAAAATATCAGCAAGTATAAAGATGTTGTTTAGCCAAATAATAATTACTGATGATAAAAGAATATAATTAAAGAAATTCTAAGGGCATCAAGAAGTACAAGATCATTATGAGACTAATAACATGGTATGAGGGACACTTTAGATAACATTCACAGAATTCTACAATATTTATAACATAACAAGATTATGGAAAGCTCCTAAGATTTGACAACTATGTTTAATTCTGGCCAATTAAGTTTTTGCTGATGAACCACTAGAAAATATTGCCTCTATGCTATTATTGGGGAGGTTGAAAACAAATTCAACAGCTTCACCTAAACTTAACTTTGCAATATACGTGGGGCAAGATTCCTATCCAACGTTTCTACAAAGCACCTAACCCAGGGGTCAGCAACCTGAAACAGTGAACGAGCCATTCGGAACCGGTTCCCTCACAAAAGGAAAAACTGGGAGCCGCAAAAAATGTGTGCACATGTACGTACATGCGCGCATGCGCAGGACAGGGTTTGAAGAGTGGAGCCAAGGCGAGATATGGCAGAGGACTGGGAGCCGCAGGAGACGGCTGAAAGAGCCGCATGCGGCTCCGGAGCTGTGGGTTGCAGACCTGTGGGCTAGACAGTCACTTGTCTGAGATGGCATAGTTTCTCCTGCTTGGGCAGGGGGCTGTACTACCATACAAGACCTCCAAGGTCCCTTCCAGCTCTATTCTATTCTAAATCAGACTGGTACTAAGTTATGGCTGGCATATATGACAGCCAGAGATAAAGCTGGAGTTGTCTGGCTGTTCCAATGTCTATCTGTTCCCAATCTCTAACTCAAGATTATTACAATATGCAAATTAAACCCCAACTGATATTTTCAGTACTAGTCTCATACTTAAGGAAATTCAAGCCTAAGTGGATAATAAGCCCTGTGATATAGTTGAAAAGCTTCCAGAAACGAAATACAATTCTGCTTTCAATTGTCCATCAGGACGCTGAGCTTGTCGATCAGAAGGTCGGCAGTTTGGCGGGTCAAATCCCAAGTACCGCATAACAGAGTGAGCGCCTGTTACTTGTCCCAGCTTCTGCCAACGTAGCAGTTCGAAAGCACATAAAAATGCAAGTAGAAAAATAGGGACCACTACGGTGGGAAGGTAACAGCATTCCGTGCGCCGCGGGTTGCAGACCTGTGACCTAACCCATATATGTGACACAGAGATCACAATGAAGAATTATTGTTTCTGAGAAAAATGCAAAACCCTTTTAAGTATACTTACCACTGTTTTCATCTGCAGTTCCATCTAACTGAGGTATAGAAAGGCTTGCTAGAAGCATGTTATCATTCCAGTCCATATCATCTTCAGAAGAACTATCATCTTCACCTGAACTTTGATTTCTACTTCTGCCCATTGACCTACAAGAAATACAACCTATTTTACACAACTAAAAACTTCTGACCATAATCGGGTAGTTCAATAGTTATGACACATTGAATCTTGGACAGTAAAGACAAATAAATCTATACAATTCACTTTCCAGGAGGATGACAGCCTGATGAAGTATTATTGTTGTGATCAGATCACTTCCTGCTCAGAACTAAGACTGTAGCAACTTTTTCTCTTCAATGGGAGAGAACTATTAGATTACTTTGATCCTAGATGCTAATAAATCAGAGGGCTCTGATTATTTCCTTGGGTCAGTCTATGGAATACAGATAGTTGAAAATCTCCTCCTACACTTTTTCAATCTAGCTAAGAAAAATCAACCTAACTGGGATACCGTTAGAATGCAAATGGCAGAAAACTAGTTTAACACCAGTAAAAAATGCATAATTGAGCTCACTTTGTGGGAGTGATGATGAAGCAGGATTATTCGCTTTTTTCATTATTTTGTCTCAATGAAGATGTGTATAATTTGTCAACCCACTTATCACTTTGCTCAACTCTAGCTAGTTTATTATATCTAGTAGGAAACTTCATAACAAAGAGACCATTCCTAATAAAATAAAGAAATTGGATAATCAGAGTAATTATAAGTGTGGTTAATATCTCCCTCCTGGGCAAAGCTACTGAGCTGAAATAGCTGTTCAGACTGGATGAAACTAAATTTCTACATACATTTCAACTAGGGTTTAAGTCTGGTTTGAATAACAACTCTTTTGTCCATCCTATTAGATGGCTTTTGCTGAGACGTAGATAGGCAGAGTTGCTTCTCCTCTATGATTCTTGATACAATTTACCATGGCATGCTATGGAGATGCTTTAAATTTAATCGTACCTGTTTTAATGAGTTGCAAATAGATGCTACACGTGTCTTCTAATGCACCTCTTTCAAATGAAGCACTCCATAGGCTTATTTCTTCCCTCCACCAACAAGCCTAATCTCTCCTCTCCTTTATCAAAATCCTTTCCATTCTTACTATGGTTTTCAAAAATACGACAATTAGGGCTAAATAATATTTAGAGAAAACCAGTATGACTATGCTTTAATTAGGGCTTCTAGATTACCTTGGTTCAAGTTGTACCTATTGCATATTAAACTGAGTTTACATTTATTCCTATACCTTATCCTACATATATTTTCTTGATATTATATTAGATCATGGATAATATATAAATTATATAGATTTTCTTCAATAATATGGAAGGTTCAATACAGGCTGATCAGTACTTTTATCAGATATGCAACTGTACAAAAAAAAAAGAATATACCTTCGCTTTGCATCAACTTCATTTGAGATGCTATCCCATTGTTGGGACATTAACAAACTGAGCTCCATTTCTTCTTTTTCAATCTGTGGCTCATTTTCTTCATCATCACTGTTCTGAAGATTTCTATAGTGTCCAGAAGATGATGCATTTTGTTGTACAATCTCATATCCATCATCTTCCAACCCAGCTAAAAGATGTATCATGGCTTGATCAGCACTGTTATTCACTATAGGAAAAATAGAATGTATTTTTGTATTTGTTTTTTTAAATCTCTGCATTTTTTTAATAAAACCTAATAACCTCACAATCTCAATGCCATAGATGAACAAAAATACACAAGATTTTTTGTTTTTATTATCATTTCTCTCATGTATCCTGACGTGTTTACTGAACAGTGAGATATGAGCAATATTATGTTGACTTGCATGTTCCATGTTGAGCGCAAATGAATAGTTTATTTATTTACCATATGGCAATGGTATATTAGCTAGGAGACTACAGGGTTAGTACAGAGTAGTTGTTTGGCTGCCTAAAGCTGCTAGTCCATTCAGTTCACACTTGCATGCTATCTAAGATGCACCACAGAGGTTAAATTGCTCCGTACTCAGAATGGTTAACAGTATTCTGCAGTGTCATCTGGGGCTTTTCCCTCTGATGTCGCCTCGCATTTGGGGGTCACATTAGGGTAAGTCCTGCACCACTTGAGATCATACTTCTGTACAAAGCACCTTTATTTTTCCCACTGAAGTGGTACCTATTTATCTAATTGAATGTAACATGCTTTTGAACTGCTGGGTTGACAGAAGCTGAGGCAAGTAATGTGAGCTCCCTCTGTCATGTGATGCTAGGACTTGAACTGGTAGAAAAAAGACCATCTACCGGTTTTTAAGCCACTGAGCCACTGCGCCTTTTTACAAATTAATGGTGATAATGGAATAAACAGCTATGAGTTGGGGGGGAACTGTGCAACCTTCTGAATGACTGGAACCTAGAAGAAAAAGTTATATTAAGTGGTATGAATAGACGAATGGGAACCAAACAAGAAAATGCAGAAAAGTAATTTAATAAGTATTTTTCAGAAAAAGGTTCATTTGTTTCAAATATTTGGCTTCAGCATATTTATACATACACCTAGCCAAGGAAGGAATCTAAAGCATTATTGATTATAAAAGATTGAATTAGTGAAGAATACCAGAAAGAAGAATTATTTAAAGTGGGACAGCCACATCCAAATGTGCTAAAAATGGATTTCGGGGGTGCTGGTGGTGATAGATATGGAAACGAAGGAAAATAATGTGAAAGAATGACTGAATAAGAGTGTAAGTTTTGTATGATAAATACAAGATAAATTCCAAAGGAGTACAAGAAAAACTGTGGAAAGTACTTGAATCAGTGTTTAAAAAATGGCTTTAAAGAATGCTATAAAAGAGAACAAAGGTCAGAGTAAGAAAAATATGATATTGAAAGAAATAAAAACTATATTAGAAGTGGGTGAAAAGGGTTTAAACAAAGTCTTCAGAAGAGTGTACGGAAATGACATTGAAATAAATACTAAAAAATGTCAGTGTCCAGGAAATATGTGTATGAAAATTCACTGAGAATGTTGAAAAATGGTAAGGCTACAAGATCGGGAAAAGTACCCAGGCATGTGCGAGAGACGCTGTGTCGATTTGATAGGGCACATAGGGGCACTGATGGTCAAAAGAGTGCATGGAAGTTATAGGGGATGCTAAGAAGTGCCATGGGGATCAAGTAGGGTCTAGAGGAGGATAGCAAGGGTCAAGAAGGGTGCATGAGAGTGTCATGATGGTCACGGATGGCATGTAAGGAGGTGATGTGAGTTGGATCAGGGAAGGTACATGTGAGTGGTATGGGTTCGGGTGGGTGTATAAGAATATACAAGAGGTGCTACATAGGCTGGGGAAGGCATGTGGGAAGAGCAGATGGAAGGTGTATGGGGCCAGCACAGGTCTGGGGAAATACACAGGGAGGTGACATGGAAACAGAAAATAAAAGAGGATCAAATCATACATGCACAAACCAAATTTATAAATATCAATAAAGAATGAAAAGGAAAGAGAAAATCAAGAATCATGTTTGGAGAGAACTGATGAGAAGTTTAAAGAATAATCAGGAGTGTGTTAATAAGTTTAAGGGGATGGATAGAATCAATGATCATTTGCAAGAGCAGAGAAGAATAGAGAGGCATAGCATTGTAAAAATAGATTTCCTTTTTCTCCTATCTTTTGCCTTTAGTTTCTTTTGCTTAATAATTCTTACTTTTTCCACATTTTAGGTATGTGTATAATGTGACGGGTATGTAAAAAATAAACCAAATGCATGGATATACTGTAAATAATAAAAATGGAACACACTAATAGTTATTATAGTACTTTTTAATTATCTGATTTCCTGGCCTTTTAAACAAGCAAGACAAACAGGGTGATTAATATAATAAAGCTACACAAATTAATTATAACCAAAGTAATTAAAACAACTTAATATCTATATCTAAATATACTTAATCCTTACTTAGAAAAGCCTTTGTGAATTATACTTACTAAACACAGGAGTATTATTAAATCTCTGAGATACTGGTTGGAAATATTGACTAGTTTCCATTATATTCAAAATGGCTTCTTCATTTATAAGTGCATCCTCTTTATATTTGCTTTCGGACTCTTCTAAAAAATGAACAAGGATTCTAGGTAAGCTGTCAATATTTTTTAACAAATGTCATAAGACTATCAATCAACTTATTAAAATGTGCATTTACAGATTCTGAAAATATAATATATTGAGAACATGCTTGTTGTTCAAGAGAATTAAGATATATTCATACTCCATTTTAATAAAGTGATCCATAAAGAAGCTTTCTTTTTCTTAGCTATTTGTTCTTTTTGTATATACATTCGTTTTCTCTTGCTCAACTGTGCCCAACTCTTGGAGACTGCCCAGACAAGTCCCAGCAGTTTTCCTGGCAAGGTTTAGCATTGCCTCTTTTCCAGGATAGAGAAAAAGTGGCTTGTCAAAGTCACCCTGCTGGCTTTGTGCCTACGGTAAGGCTCTAACTGACAATATCCTGGTTTCTAGACTGATATCTTAACCACTACACCAAACTGGCTTTCATATTATATATTATTTATACATACTACATATACATATGTAATACATATTACACACACTCAAATGTATGTACTAAATTTCCTTTATCTCCAAATACTAAGTAGCAATAAATATGAATTTGTTCCTTTCTTCAGCAGAATGGAATTAATCAATATATCTTATATATAAATCTTATCAGAATCTGTTGAAAATTTAAGAGTTAAAATGTTCCATCTTAATTACCTTCATATTACCAATATTCCTAATAACACATGTAGTTATAGCATGTTATGTATATAGTTTTAAAAGTTCATCGTAAGCCAAAGTTAAATAGTTAAGATATTTACCAATAATAAAAGGCATGTTAACATTAAATAGGATTATAGACACTGATGAATAATCACACAAAGTATATCAACAAATTGTTAATAAAGGACAAAATAAAATACAGATGAAAACGAAGGTCAGTCTCTTTAGTGGAAGAGTTCAGTCCTTGTGTTCATTTCAGTATCTTCTTCCATTCTGAATAAACCAGTTCTATTAGGACAAGTCATGTAACGGAGGAAAAAAACTGCTGTATAAATAATACTAACCTCTGTGCAGCTCCTTATCACCGTGTACTTCTATCATATTTGCTGGTGAGCATGAAATAACTTTAGGTACCTCAGAATGTAATGTCAATTCAGCAGAGAATTCTTGTGATTCATTATTGCTGTCCATTGAGCCAGATGTCCTAATTAATAATAAAAAAATATTTAACGTGATTGTTGAATCCAGAGGTAATGACATAAAGATTAACATATAAATTAATACTTACACAGAAAAATCACTTTGTTTGAGTATTTCTTTAAGTCTCTTCTGAAAGATTCTTTCACTTTCTGTGATGGCCACAAATCCACGATCTTTTTTTCATGAAAAAATGTAGGAATTTAGAATCACTATATTAATATTCTCTCTCCTTAAGAATTGTTACTCAACATTTTTAACTATAGATAAAGCAATATACCATCTGTAAATTGCCATGCCCATTTAAAAAAAAAGAATCTGAATCAACAGAAAAAAATTGAATTTCTCTGACATATCCACAAAACATGAATGGTAGTCCTCAACTTATAACTATTACAAATATTTATATATTATTTTAATATATAATGATATATATATTATGAAAGGTTTAATGACCTAAATCACAACAGTGCTGAAAAAAATGGACATGACTCATGTGCAAAATTATGACTGTTGCAGCATTTCCACAGACATGTGATCAAAATTCAGATGTTGGCCACCCACCTGCATTTATGGCCACTGAATGCTTCAGCTCCTCCCAACTCCCTCCCATCTATGCCTTTTGGCTGTTCTGCACCTGTCTTGCAGGGGTAAACAGTGGTTTGCCATTGCCTTCTTTCTAGGGCTGAATGACTGGCCCAAGGTCACCCAGTTGGCTTTGTGGAACTAGTCTCCTTATTCTAACTTGAGGCCTTAACCTTTACACTAAACTGGTTGTTAGGAGCAATAATACAGACACAAAATGGTGCAAGATCTTGAATTATTTGAGGAAGGTAACAAAATGAAGAAGTGAAAGCAAAATATACTCAAATTAGGCAATGAATTTTAGCCATGCACTTCAGAGTAATTTTTGACAACGTAACCTGTAAGACATAGGTGGGCAACTAAGGCTACATGACAAACTGGGACTGTTGGAGAGGGCTAGACCTACAGGCCTGTGAAAGTACAGAGGAATGCATGGACGCACGTAGGTAAGTTGACAAAAAAATAGCAGCCACCTTCAAAATAAAAGCAATGCAATTGTATTGCATGCATGTGTCAAAACACATTCTTCAAAGAATGCAAGCAGGAGTCTCCAAACAGGAACATGTGACAAACAAAAGAGGCTTTATTCAGCTCAAAAGAACAAAAGCAAAGTCAGCGTTGGGAGTTAATTGCTCCCAATACTTACATAGCCAGTCAGAGACAGGGCCCTGCCCCCAAACCACAAACTAGCATCTGCCCACAACCCATCATAATCCCTCCTTCCCCTTGCAACCCCCTTTGCTGCTCTATTCTACTCACCACCCTCCACGCGTCCATCAGTCTCTTCCCCCCACATCCAACAGTCTGCTGGAAACCAGGTAAGCAGTCCATGCAAACCCCACCCTTAATCCCAGATGTTCAACCCCGCCGTATTCGGCTCCACAAGCGGTGGTGCTGCTCAAACCGCCCCCAAGCCTCTGCTGAGGCAATTCAAGCCCTGGAAGCTTGCTACGGCAATGGCAGCCCTCCTGAGCGTTATGCTGCCAGCTGGAAAGCGGTGGGGCCGGCAGAGTCCGACGCAGCCAGCTGCGGCTGTGGCAGTGTGCAGGGAGGCGGCAGCACTACCGGTGGCTCAGTGGCACCCACCGACGTTCCCTGGGCCAGCTGGCAGACGGTGGAACAAGCAGGAGGCTCATGGCGGCCAGTGGCATCAGCGACACCCACCAAAGACTCCAAAGTCAGCTGACGGTCGGTGGGGTCTGCGCGGAGCTCGGTGGCATTGGCGGTGCTGGGCAGGGAGGCAGCAACGCGGTCAGCGGCCCAGCAATGCCCTCCGACGCATCCAGGACCCCAGAAGGCAAAGGAGCTGATGCGAGGCTCTTCCTCCCCCCTCGCTGAATGTCGGGCCCACAGGGCTCAACAGCATGGCATACACTTATTTGCATTTGATTTCTAGTTTCCGATTGAGCTCACACGGGCTGGACAGGGACAGCCAAAGGACCAGATGTGAGGACCATAAAATGCCCAGGTCTGCTGTAAGATACCATATTTTTCCGTGTATAAGATGCTATTTTTTTCTTGCAAACACCCTGTTCAAAAATCAGATGCATCTTATACAAGTGCAGTGTCTTGTACACGAAAAAATAATGGTAACCTCCACAGCCCAGGGCAAGCCTGTGTGGGTTCTTTACATGCCCCTGCCATGCCCCCTGTGGGCTTGCCACTAACAGGAGGGGGGAGGGGGCAAGATCGTCAGATGGCGGTGTCCGGAGGGAGTGGATGGGACCAGTAGCATGGATGGCAGTGACAGTCCTTTCCTTCCCTCATACCTGTAATGCTGGCAGGGGACCCTGTGGAATGCAGCTGCGAGGCCATCCTGCTCGATAATAGCGGTCAGCCGAACTTCCGGATTTGCCGGCTCAGCTGTTCAGCGCTCTGCTGAACAGCTGATTGGCCCAGAGAAATGGCGGGGATTTTAAAACCTGCCTTTGCTTCCCTTGCCTTGCTGTCATGCCGGTGCTCACACCGGTTTACCAGGGTCGGATGGCTGCTGCTGTGAACTGATTATGCATGCTGGTTGGGGTGGTGGTGGTGGTAGCGGCGGTGGCTGGAAGGCGTCTATTTAGAGCGTTGGGAAGCGGTTGCTCCCAGCACTGACTTTGTTTGCTGCATGGAACTCGCATGTCAGAGCATCTTATACAAGGGTGCGTCTTATACACAAAAAAATACGCTATTAAACTAATGCATTCTTGAATTTTTAGCATCTTCCAGATGCTAAAAAACATGCAATTTACTTATAGATCAGTTCTTAGATACACTTTAAAAAAGAATGCTTTCTAACTTTAAGAACGCTCTTTCTTCACTCTTTCTGTTTTTTTTGGATCTAAGACTATACTGGTAATAGAAAAAAAAGAGTTTAAAATAAAATGAAATATAATCCAATGAGAACATATAAAAGCAACAAGCAAAGAGGGAAGAAATTCAGAAAATGATGTTATGATGCTATATTACATGATACATTACAATATTTTTATATCCTGCCTTTCTTTTAGGAGTTCCCAATAGCAGCATCCAATCAAAATTAGACACTTTTGTCCAATTCTACCTTGTGAGTTAGGAGGAGTAATCTGTGATGATTCTTTGTTCTTTCTACGCCGCTGTTTCTCATCCTCCCATATTGCTTGTAACCCTGGATTCTGACCAATCTGGTCTGGAACAGTAAAGATGCAGCAGAATCAATGGCAGTGTCAAGCTTATTAAGATACAGATTTACAAGAGGTTTTCTTGAATAGCAATACTGACAAATATCTGCCCTCAATCATGGTAATCACGTTAAGTTTATATTTCATCTTTTGCCCAGAAGCTCGAGAGATAACAACTGACTAAAGTCACTAACTATGACTTTATAAATTTTAATGGTTGAGGGTGGACTTGACTGGGTGCAGTTTAGCACCTTCTCTGCTGGCTATCAAACAAGTTATTTAACTTTTTGTAATAAAATATATTATTGCTTAATCGATCTCAAATATTTTAAGTGAAGGAATTATACACTGACCTTCAGAAATAACAAACCTGCAAATATACCATGTGATCACACAAAGAAAAATACTTTACCTTCAATATCCAATCTATTTAAAATATCAGCAGCTACTGCATCCACTTCCAATTCACAGGTACTCTGTGGCTCTATATCTTCCAATATCAAAGAGCTGCATTTAAATTAAAGTTAAAGAGTATATTAATATGCTGCATTTTTAAAAAAATGTATTATATTTAAATGTAAAAATTATATATAAAATTTTATATCAAAATACAGAAATAATCACAGATTTACAATGGTTTTAACCTTAGTTCAATTAAAGAATGAGAAGCATTAGATATGTAGAAATGATAATTTATTTCCTATTCCACTAGTGATAAAAGTGAGCATCTCCCAAGCTTGCATAACAACACGAAAGTAGGGGCTAAAGGTATTTGTAAGCCCTGGGGAGCAAGATATATAAGAAAAAAACCAGACCGACATCATGTCACAATCAGGTCAATGGAATTCAAGAACAAGATTAGAGAAGGGATTGTTGAATATGAAAATCTGATTCTTTATTTACAATGCAGGTACTCTTCAAATGTTAAGGGTCACACTTCACACAATTCCTCCTAACATAGCTAAAAGCCAAGGAGTGAAGAAGTTGCAATTTCAAACATTTGGAGACTATTAGAAGTGTGTATGCATGCATGTGGATGTAGGCTGACTATAAGTATTAGAACAAATGTTTACTTCAGTTACATTGCTGGAAAAATGAGTCAGCAGTATAAAATAGAGAAAATTGGGTCAAATGTCATAACATTTCAAAATAGTATCAATTATTTAAGAGATCTTCAAGTCCAGGACAATTCTGCCATTAACACATTCTAAGTAAATAAGAATACATAGGTGCTAGCATGTTCTCAGAAGGCTAACTCTATCCTAGTATATAAAACAAAATAAATTAAAAATTAAAAAAGAACTTTGATTATAGCCCACTGATTTAGATTTATGGCCCTACTACAACTTTAATTTGATTAAACTACTTAAACCTGCAGCTATATTTAGTACTAATACATGTATGTAGATATCCCATGGGTTAGGATACTTGCTAAAGCAAATATGTATCCAGATATGCCAACCTAGAAATCTCATTATCTTCCCACTGATGGGGTCTTGTAGCAGATCTTGTCCAATTATCTCCACAACTTCCAATTTCTTCAAATGCATCACCTATATATAAAACATAGCCAATATGTAGTATTAGAAAACATGCCAGTTTATATATTAAAAATTTGAAATACTGCTTGTTTTAACAAAAAGTTAAGATCATAGATCATTTATTGGCAAAACCCTGTAATAAAATAAGCATGGAATTAAATAGAGTTTAAGTTAATCCCCATCTGCATTTTGTTTGCTAAATGCAATTTTATCTAAAAGTCTTTTACATTGAGAGAACATTGAAAGTGCAAAAGTAGATCTAGAAAATTATCTTTTTCAGAGAAAATTACGAATTCTTAACTTTCAGGGTTTGAGATGCAAGGTAGTAGCTACCTTTCAGTTCTTCCGTTACTTAACAAAAGAAGTCTGCAACAGAGTATATGTGACAACATAGCAGCTCAGCATAGATGCCATCATACAAGACTATTGGAATATGTATTCATGATGATGCCTACTATCTTCTATAAAGAAGCAGCAATCGACAGCCAAATAAAAGCAACCCCCCCACCCCCCATCTTCCTTACGTTACAGAAGATCCCAAAGGGAATAACTGGAATTATGGCAAGAGTGTAAGAAACATGAGAATGATTTACAAAAATGCAACTTATTCCTACAATCAATGCTTAGCATATTTTATGCAAATGTACTATGACAGGCAGTCCTCGCCTAACAACTGTCTTGTTTAGTAACCATTTGAAGTTAGTATGGCACTGAAAAGGTTAACTTTACAACTTGCCCTTGCATTTATGACCATCGCAGCATCCCCATGTTCACGTGATCGAAATTCAGGCATTTTGCAATCAGCAGGCATTTATGACCATTGAAGTGTCCCGCACAAATATGACCAACATTTGTGCACTTCCCAGCCAACTGCTGACAAGCAGAGTCAATAGAAATGTTGGCAGTAAAATTGCAAGTCACGATCATATGGTGTCTTGTTTAATGACCATAGGTACTTTACTTGACTGTGCCAGAAGTGACATTGTAAATCGGGCAAAGTCAAGTTATTTTTCACTTAATGACTGTGTCACATAGTGCCAGAGTTTCCAACTGTGGTCATTAAGTGAGGGCTACCTGTAATTCAAAAATATGTCTACCTCTGTGTATTAGAAAATTAATATATTTATTCATAAGCCCAAACTTTAAAATGTATCACTGGCCGTATCTGTTATGACTGTGTCACAAATCTCTATATAACTGAATTGACAATTCTGGCAGAAGGTTTTTAAGAAATTGGCAATATTCAGGTAAAATATTTATCTTCCAAAAAACCACCTTTTTCCTCACCACAGCACCCTTAGAATTATGTACATCTTCATTTAAATTTAGCTGCAGTATTCATTATGGCAGACTGAGAAACTGAGAAACCTGCAGAAAAGCTCTCTCGTGTAATCAGAAGTGCAGTATGAACTGAGGATATATTTATGTTTTTTAAAGCAAGATCGAACAGATTCTAAATCCATTTTTCAGCCAATTTCAGAAACCTATAAAGGGCTCTTCAATATTTGTTTTCCCACTACCGTATTTTCCAGCGTATAAGACGACTGGGCGTATAAGACGACCCCCTACATTTCCTGTTAAATTATAGGGTTTGGGCTATACTCGCTGTATAAGACTACCCCTCTTCCAATGCACACCAAATAAAAATTTAAAAACTTCAGATTTGATTTTAATATGGTAATTTTAATTCAAATGCTTATGACATGCAGGTACTTAGTAGGAAAACTGTCACTTATAAACATAAGGCTGTTTGTCATCAAACATGTAAACATAAAACAGTGCAAGTGGATTAAACTTTTCCTAATTTACTAAAGCTTTCCCTGCGCAGACCAAATGGGAGATCCGCTCCAGGTTTTCCAGCCAGCCCGCCCAGTTCCTGAATCAAATGTGTCCTTAGAGCTAAGCAGCTGCTCTGGCTGCTGCATTCCCCACCTGCCTTTCAAGTTGGGATAGACTGCAGCTGCTCTTCAACTTTAGAAGGAAAGACGCCCAGACCCCAGCCTGTAAAAAATCAGACTGCAGCTTCTTCTTCAATTGGTCCCGCTTTCCCTGCGCAGACCAAATGGGAGATCCGCTCCAGGTTTTCCAGCCAGCCCTGTCCCTAAAGTTTCAGCACCCGGTGTATAAGACGACCCCTGACTTTTGAGATTTTCATGGCTTAAAAAGTTGTCTTATACGCCAGAAAATACGGTATTAACTTCTGACAGAAGAATGGAATACCCATTTTCACCAGTGATTTCATACATAAAGAGTTAGCTTGAGAAATCTCTCGACAATAAATGTGGTTGTATCTAAGGCAAAAACACAATGAGAATGGAATAGTAATTATGAAAAAACTTATTGCACCTGAAGCATCTATAAGAATACTTTAATAATTATAGACACCAGATGAAGAACTATCCCGACACGTGTAATAGAAAAACAAACTGCAGATCCAAAAGAAACAATAAAATAGAAGATAAAACAATAAATTATAGAAAGACTCAGCTCTTTCCTCAAATTAGAAGATAGCACTATATAAATTTCTATATAATCTTTCTAAATAGTACAAAAGAGCCACAGTACACTGAAAGTGATGAGGAATAGAGAAAGTTTGCACATGGAAAGTATCAAGGAAGATTGCACACTGCAGGAACAACAGCAGAGCCAAGTCTGACTCCAAACAGAGAAGAAATAACTGCAGGAAGCTTGCTTTATGCTTCTCCCATTTCAATGTTTTCTTCCTTATGCTGCGCTTTTATTTGATAAGTCTAGGGATTATATCCTTAATTTTCTAAAAATCCTTTTCCTTTGAATAGTAGTGTAAATACTTTAAATGAACAAACTCTATACTTTATATGCAGCCAGAGAGCAAGAAATTGTGACTTAGTTCACAAGTCATAAAAAAAATTACTTGCCACAGTTTCCGAAGCTATGTTTTATAACAGGACATGAAAGGAATAGTAATAAGAATTTTGATTTTCAGGCCTGGAATGTCTCAAATAAGTAGTGTTACAGTATACTGAACATAATGTTCTAAATACATATAATTTAAGATATTTAAGATATATCATTTAAGATATATTCTTCAATATCTCGTGCAGATTTTATGTGAGGAACCACGTATCTATGGGTTTTTTTAGAATAAAATTTCCTAAATGTACTCAATTTCAGTTCACTGTCATTGGATTTTCTTAAACTTCAAACATTAAAAGTATTAATTCTTTGTTTTCTCTTTCAAATGACAACTACACTCAGACAGCATTAATACATTGCATCTATCTTTTACATTTATCTATTGTACACCATAGTTGGTTAAGTAGCCACAATGACTAAGTTCAAGAAGTCATATGCTTATTTTTTACGCACAAGGAATAGCAGCTTTGTCATTCATTAGAACAGCAAGAGGGGTATAAAGTAAAAAAAAAGCATGGAGAAGTAATACTCAGCCATTATATCTGTAATTTTTTATTCTGAAAGAAGAGAGAGAATCTTGCACTATGCACCCAGCAGATATTAATGGTGAGAAATAGTATGGAACATAAACAATTTACAAAAGCAACCATTATTTTCTTTAAATTACCTTCCATAATTTACAGTTTATTCTAAAGGCTGAATTGTCTGAATACGTTTGAGATAACTTCCATACCTTTTTTCTTTATCTTTCTAAACTTGACTGCAGCCAGATTGATTAAGTTCATTCCATATAAATTATAATCTATAAAGAGCTGAAGGAGGTAGGGAATATGAGCTTCATGAGGTTGGTAAATTTTATTCATTATAGCTCCACCTTGTAGAAGCTCGCATACTCTATAATTAAATAAAAAAATCATCAGTAGTATTTCAACATTATTTTTAAAGAAATATTTAAACATGGGGAAATTATTGAACATAAATTGAATACAGCAGTTTTCTGACGTCTGTACGAAGAATTACAGCTACACATATAACATTTTAGATACTAAAAACAAGATAAAATGAACCTAAACACAAGCATTTGAGGTATCTACAGATGTCTGTGTCTAGCTGTTCAAAATATTTGTTTTAAGCAAAAAAGAAGCTGCATATAGGTAGACCTCACTTAACAACCACATCTGGACCCAGATTTTTCATCTAAGTTGTTGCGGTCATTAAGTGACTTACCCTGTGACCTGACTTGATTTTACAACCACTTTTATAACAGTTGTAATCATTAACCAAATCACATGGTCATTAAGCAAATTCAACACACTTAATGGATGTTGTTATTTTTTTGCTGCAAAATGACAAAAGCCGTCACAAATAACAGTCATGTGGCAGTGGGATGTTGCAACTGGTTGTAAATGCGAGCCAGTGGACAAGAGCCTGAAATGCAATCATGTGTCTACTAGGGCCCTGTGTTTGTGGTTGCCATAACTTTAAGGACAAGTTTTCACTTTTGTTGAGTCCATCATTATTAAAGCCATGTTTAATTCGAAGCGGAAACAAGAAAAGATGCCTTCTTTGTGACTGAAGCAAAGGTTAGTTGGAGCAAAAATAATAAATAAGCCCAAGTTTCACAATAGTGTACATCTTAATAAGTTACAAATTACAGTTACTATTGTAACAGCATTCAGCATTATGGCACTTTTTAAAGCTTTTTTTTCTACAGGCCAAGGGTTGCAAGAAGCACAGCAATGATGTTACTGAATTAATGAAAGCAGAATTTTTCAGAGTTCATCCTTTTGGAGATTAAGATTATCTATTAATTATTTTGCTACTGAATATTAGCAAAAGCCATCTACCTGGGGAGGAGTGTGGGTACAATGGAGGCAAAGAGCCGTGGTGGAACAGAGATTAAAATGCAATATTGCAGGCTAATTCTGCCCACACCCAGGAGTTCAATCCTGACCAGCTCAGACTTCCATCCTTCCAAGGTTGGTAAAATGAGGACCCAGATTGTTGGGGGAAATATGGTGACATTTGTAAACTGCTCAGAGTGTACTGTTAAGCAATATGGAATGGTATATAAGTCTAAGTACTACTGCTATCTATAACTCATAGTACCTCTGTGCATACTAGTCTTTGACTTACGAGTGCAATTGGGATCAGAATTTTGGTGGGAAGTTGAACAAGTTTTAAGTTAAGGCATCTGCCTGATCACATGATTTTTATGACCATTTTACAGTGGTCATTAAGTGGATCACATGGTCATTAGTTGAAATCATAGTTGAACAAATCATGAAACATTTTACAATGGCCAGAAGTGCTTTACAGGTGATAAAGCAGTCTTTCCAAAGCCATCGTAAGTCCAAACTATTGTCGTAAGTCAAAGATTACCTGTACAGATAGGCCTCAACTCATAACCATTTGTTCAGCAACCATTCAAAATTATGTGTCAGCCCTCCTGGCAAAACCAGGTAGGAAACACAACTAGATGAGCTAAATCTACTTTATTGTAAGGCTACATCAATAGAATCCTGAAGGTCTAAAAGGATAAATCTTCATGCCACCACTTTTAACTGCTTGATCCGTTAGAGACGATCCTTCCTAATTTCTTTCTCTGACCATTAAGCCACTGGAGCTTCTGCCTCTCTTGTCTTGTTTCCCAAGCTTTCTCCAACATCATTCCCACATTCCATTACATGGTGTTGCTGAATGGACTTATTACTTGTGCCCAAAGTTATGGCACTTGAAATGTCCCTATAGTCAGGTGGAAATGTGGCCATTTGACAGTCTGCCAGCACCTACAGCCACAGGAGTGCTGCAACTCTCCCCACTCATCTATCTCTCCCTCCATCTCAGCCGCCCATCTTGCTCCCCTGCACATCAGGCCTAGGAGGCTTCAATCATTCCCTATGCTTCCCTTCCCAGCAGACCCAAGAGGCAGGACTCAGTCCATCAAGCCTGGGAGACCTCAGTCTGTCCCAATCTATCACCATGTGCAACCAGCATGCACAAAGCATTCAATTTTACTGTTTTTCTCCAGCTACTGACAGTCATGCCCAGCTTATGCAAGGTTGCCTCATACCATTCTCCATTCTCCTGGTGCTTCATAAGCCTTCTTCTCCAAATCATGCAAGGCTTGGAGAAGGAGGCTTCTGAAACATCACAAGAATGGTGCCTGCTTAGAGAATGGCACCTGGAAGCCTTAGTGCGAAGGCCGTGCCTTGCAACAGCCGAGCATATCTGTCAGTAGCTGGAGAAAAATGGTGAAGGCAAGTGGAGTGCTTTGCATGTGCTGGTAGATCAAAGTGTAGGATGAGACCTTCTTGCTTCAAGAGAAGCAAGTGCAGGCCTCTCAGGCTTGTGAGCTGAAGAGGAGGCCAAAGGCTCTAGAGCTAGTGGGCCAGGGAGTATAGAGAGCAGACTTGGTGGGCTGAGGCCTCATAATTAATTAAAGTCACAGAGTTTAGCTCGTAGTTGCAGTTAGTGCTTTTTAGGTACACTGTGGGGAAAAGCCCTCCACTCTGTAAGGTGGAAGGGGGAAAAAAAGGTCAGCCATACACTGTGAAGGTAGTAAATGAGAGTACAAAGTTACCCTCAAAGAGTACAAAGTTACAATTTCACCAATTTTGCAACTGCAAGTATTCATTGTCAGAGGCAATTGCTAAAAAAGACTGCCTGTATAAAAAGATATACCATGGAAGTACTAACAAAAGAAATATTTACCTTTTTACCATAGCAGGATTGTAAAGATAGATCTTCATAAACTGCCTTTCTTTTTCATGATATCCATAAAAAGGCCTGGAAAACAAAAATGCAGTATCATATTATATTCTGGTTTGTCCTGCTCCAAATAATCACTTTGATGAAATGGATCCACATATGTCTTAAATAACCATCAGCAGAGTAATAGGAACCTTGCCCATCACAGCCCAATCTGGCACTGAGATTCACTTGTACATGTTATTTATAGGAGAGATTCCTTTATTGCAAGTCAAATATAAAATAACATAGAATGGATGATCAATTATTCCATTTCTCAGAAAATAGTGACTGTATATTATTTTTCAATCTGAAGTCGGCACTGCTAGTTAACGATTCAAAATAAGGCTTTTTATACTGCTGCACAAGTGAGAAGACATTCCGACACTTAGATGATCTCTGTACCCTTTGAAACTCTGAAAGTTTGAGAGAGAACATGGATTAGGTAGCTATTACATTGCCATGGTACAAGAATACTGTCATACACAGGTGCGCTAATGGCCCACCCCAAGGTCTTTATTTTGGAACACTGTGGCAGCTAGATCAACACACTTTTTTATTGCCTTTCCAAAATACAGATGATAGGATACTTTTTTGCTTACTGTGCAGCTAAGGACAATTGCATAGTAGCCCTGATAATAAGGTAGGGAATAGCAATCACAATTTTTTTTACTTGAATCCCAAATTATAAATTAAGGCTTTTAGAATAAATCTACACATTAATTCCCAAGAGTATTCACGTGCAAATTGAAACAAGTGATCAAATGTGGCATAGTACAGTAATGCCATAAATGACAGTCCTGCAGATTCCTACATTTGAAGCAACTTGAAATTTCTACCCATATTTATCTTGCCTTACAAAAGAAATATTTCTAGTTTTAAATATTGTTTCATAAATGTATAAATGTAATAACATTCTTCCAAAAGTTACCCCATCTGAACTGTTCATCAACTCTGACAACAGAAATCAAAGTATCCTTTATACCAACTATGGAAATGTGGAAGTATAAACTGCACTCTCATTTAAGAGTTAAGAAACCTTCAACTATAACTTAGAACCACTATTAAACTACATGGTGAGATTAAGAAACATAATTTATTTCTCCATTAAGAAATATGAGATATCTTCACTAACGTAAGGGCTGGGGGAGAAGGGAAGAGGTTGTAATACCAGCTAACACCAACCAACATCACATCACTGTCTGATCCTTCCATAATGTCTTGGCAGAAATAGATGAAAAATATTTGTTCTACTAATTCCCACATTAAATTGGTTTTTCATAATTTCTTTCAATTGCTCAGCCATTGTAGCTGCCAACCCCTAACTGACC